>NC_133755.1:146829155-148029155 GCF_036562045.2 Rhinolophus sinicus
ATTTTTCTTTACATTTACCTATGTTCATTCTGTTTCCCTTTGCTCATCTATCTGTAAACCTTTGCCAGTTTATTTGAATGGATAGGCTCACTTTCTTTTACAGCCTGTTTTATTGTACAGTCTTTGATATATAATAATAACTCATTTACAACTTTTCATCTGAATACAATTTAAATGCCATGTTTGAAACATGTTGTTGTTTTTTTCTCTTAATTGGCCATGGATTGCAATGCTGTCATCTTCTCTGACCCAAGTTTTACTTAAGAAATTAGTTTCTTTTTTTTAATTTACAAATATTTGTAACTTTTTTTAGTTGGACCAGTATAAGTAATTTCTTTTCTTATGGCATTAGAATCAAACAAAACATTTTGCATTTTGATTTTGAAATTTTAATTTTTGTCTTGTACAATAAATTCTTACAATACTCCATGATCCATGGCATTTAGAGAGTGCAACATGACATGATAAAGCGTAAATTGCAAGTTGCTCCTAAAATATCCATTCTCCCTTTTCTTCTTATTGACAATAAAATGTTTTCAGTGGTAAGTGCCCAGCCTAGAATATCTCAAATCACTGTCTCCCTCGCAGTTTGGAGCAGTACTATGAAGCAGTTCTGGAGAAGTAAGCAAAAAATGGGACCGAGTTTGAGTCCTGATAATAATAATTGCAACTTAATAAGATTTTACTAGCCAAAAATAAGACTTCTTGAATGTGAGACAAATTAATTGTTTATTTCTTTAAGCTGCTTTTGTATGGAAATATAGGTTGATTTTGTATATTAGGGTTGGAAAACCTTTTCTGTAAAGATATTTATAATAAATATTTTAGGTTTTGTGAGCCATAGGGTCCCTGGTGTAACTACTCAACTCAGTAAATAAATGACTTTGGGTATATTTGTCTGAAACCCTATTTACAAAAACAGGTGGCAGATCATATTTGATCATTGTGATGATTATTTTGCTCTTTTATTTTTAATTTTATCTGTTAAGTGCTAAGGTAAATGAAATAAACTTTCCCCATATTTCATTTCAATTTTGTTCTATTCCTGCTTCTATTTCTCATACTTTAATACATTGCCATAAATTTTAAAGTTATAGCTAAATATGTAATTGTGAATTTTATCATTATAATGATCCAATGAGCAATCCAAAAAAGGAAATTAAGGAAACAATTACATTCTCAATAGCCTCAAAAAGAATAAAATAAATACTTAAAGATTTACACGCTGAAAACTATGACATATTGCTGAAAGTAATTAAAGACATAAATAAATGGAAAGGCATTCCATCTTTGCATTCGTGGATTGGAAGTCTTCATAGATTGGAAAACTTATTATTGTTAAGATGTCAATACTACCCAAAGTGGTCTACATTTTCAATTCAATCTTTATTAAATTCCCAAAACATTTCTTTGCAGAATTAAAAAAAAAAAAAAATCCTAAAATTCATATGGACTCTCTAGAGACCCCAAATAGACAAAACCTTTTTTTAAAAGAAGAGCAAGTTTTCAGGTTTCACATTTCCTGATTCTAAAATTTATTACGAAACTACAGTCATCAAAACAGTGTGGTACAGGCATAAAAACAAATATATAGATGAATGGAATAGGATAGAGAGCAAGAAATAAACCCTTGCAAATGTGGTCAAATGATTTCCGACAGTGATGCCAATCAATTTACAGAACATTTGTATCATACCGAAAATTTCCCTCATGGCCTTTGCAGTCAGTCAACCCTCCTCCACACAGCAGGGAATTACCTGATTTTTATCAGCACATTATCTTTTTGCCTTTTCTAGAACTTGATATAAATTCAATAATATAGCATACATTCTTGTAGGTCTGGCTTCTTATGTGTACTTAGTTGATAAGTGTGACAATGGTAACCCATGTTTTTATTGATAAAATGTACTTAATTATATAAATACACCATCATATGTTAATCTTTTCATTTATTGATATTTGGCTTCTAGATTTTACTGTTATAAATATTTTTTCTATTAACATTTGTATATTGGTCCTTTGGGGACATTTATTTTTATTTCACTGTGTAAATACCTAAGAGTAAAACTGCAGATTGATACGATAGGTGTACCTATACCTGTATAAGAAATTTCCAAAATAGTTTTAAATATTTACATCCCTACCTGCAGTGTATGGGGATTCCAATTTCTCCACATCCTCAGCAAAATTTGTTATCTTCAGTCTCTTTCATTATTTACTATTCTGGAGGTATAAAGTAGTATCCCAGTGTGGTTTTCATTTTCATTTTCTAGATCATTGCCTGATGATGTTGCACATACCTTCAAATGCCTATCGTTTATTTCTATATGCTCATTTCTGAAATGAATGAGGGTGTTTTTCTTATTATGTATTGAATTTTTGCTTTATTATAATTGATTTATAAGAGATTCTGAATACATATCTTTTGTCAAAAATATGTATTACAAATATTTTTCTCTCAGTCTGTGGTTTCAATTTCATCTTTTTAAAGGTATCTTTTGGAACATGTAAGTTTTCAATTGTGATGAAGTTTTATAGTTCAAGGTTTTATAATCAGTACGTTTTGTGTTCCTCATAAAATCTTTACTTAATAAAGGGTCCTTGTGAGTTATTTTTTGAATGGTGTCAATTAAAGGTTTAGGATTTTTAGAAAAAGTGAATATAGTTTGTTCAACACCATTTGTTGACAACAATTACTATTTTCCCTTTGAAATGTCTTGGGATCATACATGTCTTAGTCTGTTTCTGGACTCTTTCATAGATCATTATGTCCATCATTAGGCTAATCCAACAGGGTTTTGACTACTGTATCTTTTGGTGACTCTTGAAATTAGATGGCATAAATCCTCCAGAGCCATTCTTTTATTTTTATTCTAAAGGTTGTTTGAATCTTCTCAGTATTTTGCATTTCATATAAATTTTAGAATCACTTTGTCAATTCTTATGTAATAGCTAGCTGGAATTTTGAGATTGTGTAGACTACATTGATGAATTTAGAAATAATGGAAATAATAAAAATATTTAGACTTCCACTCCATGAACATGGCATGTGTATGTGTGTATATATATATATATATATATATATATATATATATATATATATATTCCATTTATTTGAGTATTTTAAAACTTTCTTAGTAATGTCATATACTTTCCAGTAGACAGGTATTGCACATCTTTTTTGTTAATTTTATTACTATTTCTTGATTTTGATGTCATTATAAAGGATACACCTTTAAAATTTTATTTTTCAATATTTTTCTACTGGAAATACAATTCATTTATCTTATATTTGTCTGATATTCTGAAATTCTTCTAAGTTATTATTCTTTATCAATTGTTTGGACATTACTTAGTATTTTCCTGTGAATGATGACTTAGTATTTTTTATGAAAGCAATTATTTCATGTGTGAGTGGAGAGTTTTCTTTCTTTCCATAAATGGGACATTTTTTTAAAATTACATTGGCTAAGAGTTGCAATAGAATATTTAACAGACATGATGATAATGGTGAGCCTATGTTCAATATATCAAGGTGTTCAATATTTCACTAGAAATATAATATTAAGTTAGGTGTTTTATAAATACCCTTTGCCAAATCAATAAACTCCCCTTCTTTTCCTAGTTTGCTGAGAGTAGTTAATATAAATGGTTGTTGAATTTTACCAAATGTTTCTGTAATATTTTTTAGATAGCCATATAATATTTTCACTTGTTTTGGCATAAAGTTGAGAAATAAGCACTAGGGATTTTTGAGATATAATTTACATATAGTAAAATTCACTCTTTTAAGCTACACATTTCAGTGGGTAGTTTTGTATGGTATATGATTTATTTTATTTTATTTTAAATTATCTATATCTAAAGTGTTTCCTGAATATGTGTACCACTTGATTTTTTTTCCTAATCTGATAATCGCTGTCTTTAATGTAACAATTGAATTTAAGGTAATGTAATTTAATGACTATCATTTAATATAATTATTGATATAGTTGCATTTAAATCTATCATCTTGTGTGTGTTTTTTTCTATTCATCTCTGTTTTCTTTTGTTCCTTATTCATTATTTAGAATAAACTGAGCTTTTTACCTTTTTCATATCTCCCCATTATTGGCTTATAATTTAGTTTATTTCAACATTTGCTCTGGTATTTATAATATACTTCTTCAACTTGTCACACTCTGTCTTCAAATGGTATTACTGCCTTTACTTATGACGTAAGATACTTAAAAACATATAATTGTATTTGTCCCCTCCTATCTTTGTGTTATTATTCTCTTAGTTTTCACATCCTTTTACTGTTGTTATTTTTTCAGCCTGAAATAACTTATTCATTCTTCTGTCTGCCTGTTGAAATTCTATCCATTCTTTTAGGGACTGGTTCAGATATAATCTCCATGACTTTCCATAATCATCATAGGGGATAACCATAAAGCACATATATTCTGTTCTCTAGATTTTTTTGAGTAGTCAAGCTTAGACCTCCATTCTGTACGTCATAGACCTATTATGAAGAACTCTATTTGCCAGTTAAGTATTATATGAATATTTTATACTTTATGGTCATATAATAAATCCCTTATGCCTATTTGTATTTTTTTTTCTAGAAATCCCTAAATATGTCTTGATTTTAACATTAGTTATTTAAATTCCTATTTTAATGCTTCATTGTTGGGGAATTTATAAATTATTAAGCATACTTTTTGAAAATGCATGATCTCATAATTAAGAGTCTTGCTTGGACCTAGTAAAATCAATAGCTTTTACTTTGAGTCGAGTTGCATTATTATTGTCTAGTTAAAATCATCTTTTAGAATAAAGAGTTGATATCCATGTTTGCCATATTATAAATATGCACACATAAACAGACACAGAGCATATTTACACATAAATATTGAGAACTTACTCAGTGATATATAACATATTTGCAAATATTTTTCAAAAGCATAATTTGTATATCTGTGTTGGTGTATTAAATGCATTAATTCCTCATTCCTTATTCCTGGATTAAGTAATGAAGAATTACAAGAATATAGAAGGGAAGAATATAAACATGGACATTTTAAAATGGAGTGTTAAAAAATTCAATACAAGAAAATTAATGCTGATGACTAGCCTAGTACCTAATTTACAGGTTTATTTTTGTTTACTGTTTCACCCATTCCAGAAATAAGGATCAGAGTTATTTTTGTTATTAACGGTGCTTATGTAACAGTCTCCTTTAAAGAAAATGAGAAATTTAGTGGAAAATAAAGTTCCAAGAGTTTAGAAATAATTTCACAGTAATTGAATTAATCATACTAAACTTAGACATCAATGAAAAAAATGAGATTTTTTTCTTTTCTGAATATTCCTTTTCAAGTTCTAGGGCCTTTGCTGTATATTAGATACTGCTCAAGATACAAGATATTTACATTATGCTTTATGACATTTTATGTTGAGAAATATAATGAATAGTGTCATCATTTTTACACATTTCTTTATTTATAAGTTCAATTTTCCTGTTCAACTCACTAAAGGAGCAATAACATATTTTCTCCTGAATATACAGACTCCTGAGTCCTACAGGATAAAAAAGCCTATATTTGTTAGTTTGTTTGCATTTCATTTCCTGTATGTCTGAGGAAATGAATGCTTAAAGAAAGGACTTTTTAACATAGTTGCTTAAGTGTTTGTTCTGTTTTTTCTGCTGTAGTTACAAGAGTCTTATTAAATTTTGTTTTAAAGTGAATACATTAAGTGGCTTTAATTTCTATAAACTGCAAAATTGGCAATTTAAGGAACATTAAAGGTAAGCATAGTTAAAAGAAAATATTTCTTTGCATTTCTCTTGGAGATAAGGATGAAAGGGACTTTAAATAGGGAACATAACATTTTTTTAAGGATTTTACTCTTTAAAATGTATTGTGAGACAGCTGTGGGAAAATTACACCATTTTAAAGTTAACTATCAGTTACAATAATGTAGGATAAATACAAAATAACTGTGCTTTATTCTTACTGTAATATTTCTGATGATTTTTCATTTTTGTTGGAAATGTACATGGTTTTCTTTAACTTTAAAATATTCTAATTAAAACACAGCATGAATTTTTTTAGAGGAAATATACTTGGTTTTAATGATTAGAGAGACTTTAAAATAATGTTTATGGGAAAATGAGAACCTCTTTGAATTTGATATCATTATTTACAGCAGTTGATTAAGAGATAAGTAGTAATACCATAACTTCTAAAATCCAGTCATAGAATGCACAATAGACATGCATTGCTTTATCAGTGTTGCAAGACAATAACAAGACTTGTCAAAGACCTGAGTATAGCACTGAGAACTGAAAGTAAAAAAGAACTGTTTAGATGCTTGTTACTGATTTCAATTTAGAGATCTTAGGCAAATATTGAAATGATCAGACATCTAATAAAGATTCACTGAGTCATCAAAATCACTTCAAGGCAATTTGATAAAGATGGCAGCATGAGGGCAAATATGCTCCTCGCTACTATCCTTGAAACTTTCTAAAACTGATGAAATACTGAAAATAAAGGAAAGTAGTCTGTATTAATAAAGCAAAGAAAATTCCAAACCACAAACTATGAAGAAAAATAACCCAGTACTATGAATTAGGAAGTATATGAAGAGGATGGTGACAACATACAAGTATATGTAACTTAATAGAGTTCAGTGCACATTTTACCAGAAGTAGTTAAGTAGCTACACCTTGAGGACTCCATCTACCAAGTTTGATAACAGTGAATGTATCTAGTGGTTAGGGTATGCCATTCAATAATAATTACAAAAAAAATAAGTGTGTTGGAGGAAAGTATGTCCATGGAGATCGAGTTATATATTAATTTGTTAGATAGGGAGTGGACCTGAAGATGAAATTATATCAACATTACAGTTTTATTTTCCATAGCCTAGTCCTTTACATGACAAGTTGTGGTAAGGCAGCACAAAACAAGGAGAAGCAGTGGTGATTGCAAGATCATCACAATTGAATCCCTTCAATAATCACACTAACTTGCTAATCACTAAAAACTAAGGAGAAAGCTCCTTTGGGGGCAATAAATCCTCTGGGGAAATGTTTAAGAAACTCAATATCAAAAATTAATATTAAACTTTTTTCTAGTTGTTTCTATCATTTCTCCTATTGAGTTAATAGTTTTCAAAGAAGAATTCTAATCATAGTTAAACCATCATGAAACTGGAGCTGATAAACATAAAAAAAGGAATGCATGCAAAAGGTAGATAAACTATCACAAGATGAATTGCCTAAAGAATCTGCTGAGATTAGACAAATCATGCTCCATAGTTTCAAAGTAAGGACAGATAGAGAATGATAACCACAAAATGAGATATTAAGAAGAGATATAATGGTAGAATATTAGTTTAAAAAAAGATACTTGCAACAGAGGTTGAAAATTACCATTTTATTCAGATGTTATGACTGCACACCTGGAACACCACGTGAGATCTAGTGGGAAAATACTAATACAAGCAGTAAATGAAGTCATGAACATTTCTGAAGCAAAAGTGATAAATATCTATTTTTATATGTAAAAACAGCAATCATTAAAAATATATAATGAAAGAAAAGACCCATTTACAATCTGAACAGGAAATGAAAGGCCTATGGCTAAGCCTGAGAATGGTGAAATATTTACATAAAATAACTTTAAAGTATTTGTGAGACATTAAAATATCTTGATCAAATGTGATAATATAACTTCCTTTGGGAAGAGTTAAAGTATAAAGATGTTACTTCTCCCTAAAATAACCTATAAAGTTAAGGCAATCCCAAGAAAAAAATACCTCTAAGATACAGGTATTGTTTAGTCAGGTTGATACTAAGGTAGGTGATGAACTAGCAAATAAAATCAGGTAAGTTTTGAAAAAATAAACAAATAAAAACAAGGATCAACTTATTCTATTAGATATTAAGCCAATTTTTAATTAATGTTCTGGTATTGGTTAATGAGTAAACTAAACAAGCAATGGAATGCAGGAGAAAATACTAATAAAGTTCCAAATACTAATTAAAATGTAAAGTATTATATAAGTGCCATACTAATAATTAGTGATAAAATATAAATTATTGAGTAAATTGTACTAAAACCTGGAAGTCATATTGTGAAAAAAGTAAAGTTGGATCTATTCTTAACATCTTTTTTTTCTGCCTTATCATTATTATTATTATTACTATTACTACTAGTTTCAGGAGTACAAAACAACATAGTGAGTAGACATTTACATACCTCACAAAGTGATAACCCCAACTAGTCTGCTGTGCATCTGATACCATACATAGCTATTACAATACTATTGATTATATTCCCGATGCTGTACTTTACATCTTATGACCACACACACACACACACACACACACACACAGTTTTTAATTATAGTCGACATTCAATATTATTTTATGTTAGTTTCAGGTGTATAGCACAGTGGCTAGGCATTAATATAATTTAAGAAGTTATAGTCATGGGGATGTGAAATGCAATATAGGGAATATAGTCACTAATGCTGTAAAAAAACATTCTTCCTATCTTAAAAAACAATGCATTTTAAATTGAACCAATATTTAAATATATTAAGACAAAATAATTTAGAAATTCTTTTAGACATTATGAATATTTTCAACTCATCAAGCAATTATATAAAGACTACCTACAAATTCAAACCTACAAACCAATGTGCACAAAACTAAAAACAAAATAGAGAATATGACGAAATGATAGTTCATAAAATGGGCTCTTAACATATGAAAAGTAGTTTAACCTCTCTTATAATATGAGATAGGCAAGATGAAATTTTATTGCTATCTAACTTTTCACCTGTCAGAGAGAATTTTCACCTGAGAGAATTCAGAATGAGTGCCATTGTACAGTTCTCAGCTTAGCCGAAAGAGCTCATTAATGTTTCCTCTTGTTTCTTGAAACCATACCAAGCAGAATTGTGAAGAAGCCCAGTCTAGTCACCTGGATGACAAAAATCACGGCCCAGTTGCCCAGTCCACCTCTGTTTTCCAAGACATAAACCAGCAAATACCAATAAGCAGAGCTCTCTTATGTCTTGTTGCTGACTACAGATTTAGCAGGGAACCCCATGTTAGCTGAATAGCTGAACCCAACCTAAATGGCAGATACAAAGTATCACTGATTAATAAATGTCAGTATTTAAAGCATTAATTATTGTGCTGGCTTGTTGCACAGCAATATGCAACTAATTCGTTGCCTATAACATATTTAAAGAAAACAGAACATTATCAATTCCTCAGATCTCCAATATTACAACCTTAATATTCCAAGGTCAGGATGTATGTTGTGGAAAGAGTGGAAAACATGGGATTAGGAGACAAGAGAACTAAATTCTAGGTCAGGATTTGCCACATACTGGCTGTATGGAATTTATTAAATGTCTAATCTTTTAGAGCTACAGTTTTATAAACATTAAAACCTATGAAATAAATAATAATAATATGCTTTATAGCATTGATTTTACGGAGACCACACAAAGTCAGTTGCTCACTTCTTCCTATACTGTAGGCAGTCACAATAGTTTTTGGTTTTGTTTTTTAATATTAATTTACTGTCATGCTTACTGGCTTGTGGCTTGTGGAATGTATCTTCCCTGTTTCAAAAGAGGGAGATTGTTTTCCAATATCCAGTCTTTGTACTGCCTTTATGATTTCTCAGAGAGTACTTTCATGCCATAGTTATTGAATTTGTATTTGCTTTTTTCTTTTTATTTCTCTTGACTAAGATGAATAGATTCTTTTATTACATTTTTCTCTTTAGTATTGGGCTTCAGTTTTCTACAACCTAATTTTGTTCTAATATTTCCAGTCTTATGATCAGTTCTGAAAAAGAAAAGAAGTAGATTACCAAAAAACTATTATAGCTCAGAGCCATTGGAAGCTAGCCTTAAACATATAAGTACAAAGCTGAAAGAGCTTCCATTTTCTACTTTCTCCCAACACTCAAATCTCCCATCTGTCCCTAGAGGGGTGGAGTTTTGAATTTCCTTTCGCTCTACTTGATACATTTCTCTGCCTCCACCTCCTTATCCACATGTTGCTATTTTCTTCCTTTTTGAAGAATGTTCCTCTATTGTTTCTTTATTGCTTCACTATTTCCTGCCTATGGCTTCTCTGTGGGCCAAGCCATATCCTGCTATATATCTCCATGGTCCAGATTATTTTTCCTTCTTTTATATTTCTTAGTATTAAGTGAAGTCTTACAGATTCAGATTCTCCTCCACCTACTAACACAACATTTATTTACATACTTATTCTTTATTTTTTAATATTTAGGCTCTCTTCATCTTCTCTGATAATATGAAAGACAAAAATACTATAAAGCATATTTTGGGGATTTCTAAAAGTTTATTATGAACCTCCTTTAATGGGCAAGGCAATAGAAATCTGTCTTCTATAACACTTCTAGGTTACCTTGGAAGAAGGGTTATTAGCCTTTTAACTAATTACCTACTATAGCTAGGCAGGTAATAGATTAGAGCATGACTATAGATGCTCCAATCTATTACCTGCCTAGCTATAGTGTAATAAATGTACTCAAAGCCTTTGAGATAGCTTCTTGACCATTCAGACTAGTCTGCCTTTATTTACATGCAGATTACCTCTCATAAGGAGAGAAAATTAATATAAAACTTTGATATCCCTTTGGAATGATTGCTTTGGCAAATTCCTTATTTCTTTTTAGGCTTTTTTAACACACTCAAATTCGAAAATTGTAATTCATACTAGTCACACCTCATGTGGTTGTGATCTCATTAAATTTCTACAGTCTCTACTCTATTACCAAATAAATACAACCAATTATTTCCAATTTATTTCAGATTGCAATGACCTTCAAAATATGAAGAGTGCACAAAATAGAAAGAAAATTATTAAAAGAATTTGTAAAATACTATTTTTCTTCTTTTCAATTTTTATGCATTTGTTCTTAATTATAAAAATACTATTAGCTTTATTGATTAAGGACATTGATGTTTACTGATATAAATAAAATAGTTTTGGTTGAAACAGAAGTGATAAATCAAGGTTATATATAGTAGGCTAAATAAAGTGAAATGGGGGATTTATATAACCAATGTATAGAATATGTTTGGATAATGATCCCCAAGTTTAAAAATGTGACTAGAGAACAAATTATGTAGATTGCAAGCTCCTCTTTCTTGATGATTCCTCCCCACTTCTTCCCTACACACAAAAATTAAATAAACCACTTGATGTGCTAAACTTTAAAATTACCCCTGTATGGATGGTGTAGGTGCATGACCACAGCAGTGTACACCTGAAGCTGAATAACAATGAATGTCAAGTATTATTTTATATATATGTATATATATATATGTGTATATATATATATATATATATATAGTCACAGGATGTGGAGCACAGCATAAGGAATAGAGTCAATGGAAATGTAACAGCTATATACGATGTCAGAGGGGTAGTAGATTGGGGGAGGGATGGTTATCACTTTGTGAGGGGTATAAATGTCTAACTGTTACATTGTTCTGTACACTTGAAACTAATAATAAAAAAATAGAATTTGGCATAAAAAATTGCACCTGTAAATATTTACTTCAGATAATGTTGTTCATTATAAAATATATTCAAAATCGTACTTGAGTTAATACCTTTGCCTTATATCAATACTCAGAACACTTGGAACATCTTGTGGGGTTCATATATTTGCCGAATTTTATACAGTCACAAGATTTTAAATCTAGAGAGTATCCTAGGGATCATCTGGTATAAACCTCTCATGTCATAAATAAAGAAAATATGTCCAAAAATTATTAAATAATTTCCTGAAGGTAGTTATGGGTAATCATACAGGTAGTTAAGGGTAGAATCCAAATTCTTTAAACTTAAGTCTATGTTGTTTTTAACTTAATAAATTAAGTTAAATCCTCAAGACATTAAATATCATTTTTTCTTTCTTTAGTGGCCAAGCTACCATTTTCCAAATGTTCAAATACCATGTATTCAATATTGTTTCTAACAAATCAAGAATATATTTTATATGCATTTTACTGAAATCCTTATTGAAACATCTCTGGAAAGTATATTTGAGATCTTTTACAGGTGCAAATTACATGGGTCATTGGTTCCATAAATATCTCAGATACTTATGTTTGAAAATTAATAAGGTAGATTCATGATAAAAAGAGTATCAGTCTGTTCAAGTTATATGTTCAGATACTCACAGGGCTACACTTAGTTTGTTATTATATGCAGGGCAAATCCTGAAAAGGAGAAAGGAAAATTATAGGTTTGCAGACCTCAGTCCTCTTTCCTAAAGGAGGTTGAATATAATAATGATGTTACATAAGTTCATTTCTGTGAACTGAATGATAGATACTTCTGCATATTTTATGTGAGATTATGATATCTAAAAATATCTATGCAGGCTATTCATCCATAAGCAAAGCTATAAAACTACATGATGTATTGATTCTGTGTTAAGACCGGCATAAGAAATATTTTCCTGGACTTGTGAAGGATCTGATGTCTTCAGGAGGTAATGGGACGTTGCTTTAAAGAAGACACATTTTTAAAATTGATCTGATGGATTCAGGAGGCAAAACATTACGATAAGATACAAAGGATATACTGAACAAGATACCAAGGATATGTTATAGTAGGAGAAGTGAAGGCTTGTATTTGGCAAAAGAATAAAGAAGAAGTTATGCTGAGAAAACTGAGAGAGCTTGACTGCATGTTTTAAATCAAATGCAGCTCAGGAGTTACCGTGTTTCTCCGAAAATAAGACCTAACCGGACAATCAGCTCTAATGTGTCTTTTGGAGCAAAAATTAATGTAAAACCCGGTCTTATTTTACTATAATATAAGACCTGGTCTTTATAATAATATAATATAATATAATAAATATAATATAATATAATATAATATAAATAATATAATTCCTTGGTCTTATATTAATTTTTGCTCCAAAAGACATATAAGATTGTCTGGGTAGGTCTTATTTTCGGGGAAACATGGTAGCACAGAAAATTAGGCACAGTTGATTTTTCCTGAATTGTTCATTTTTCCCTTTAAGATTGTACCAATGCAAAATTATCTTATTAAAATTGAAATACTTTAATAGGATATATTGAATTATAACTAGTAAAATTGAAATATAAACTATCTCAGACCTGTTTATTCAACGCAATTGTTGCCATAGGGACAAGGAAAAATAATTAATTAATGCATACTTTGTGTGTGAATGAATAATAGGTGCAACATTTATCTTAATATTTTATATGTACTTTATTACTATATCAGAAAAATCAATAGAAAACTAGGAGCAGGTTATTTCCTTTAGTTCTTCCCTGAGTTTTTGACATTGTACTTTTTCAACAAAAAATATCAAATGCTTTTATACCAGCAAGACCCACAGATGTCTTCAAGTATTGATCTTTCGCAATTAAAATTTTTTAAACAGTGAACAGATACGTATGAAATATTTGTACAGAGCACAGAAGGAGGAAAAGGCAGGCGATTTTTAACACATAGACTGCCAAAATTCAGCTGTTTTCATTTTGGGCAATAGGGCCTGTGTTTTCTATACCTTAAAATTTATTTGGAACATTAAGTAAGGGTCCCACCTGTATACCCCATACCTAGTCAGTGTTGATCATCGTTAAAGGATTTTTGTAATCTCTTTCATTAACATCAAATGACAAAAGCTAACCATGTTCTGAGGTGGAAAAGAACTATTGAGCAAAGGGAAAAACAGCCCACAGCTCTCAGTAACACAAAGAGTAAGTGGAAGACAACAAAAATATTAACAGACGAATATGCACACACATGTTTGGACTTGCAGACCCAGTGTTAAGTATTCAAGGACAAAGTCATTGCTAGCATGTTTATTATTCCTCATTCTTCAAAAATAATTTGATATTTTTGTTTTTTAGTTTCTGTATTAATATTGTATTAATGAACATTTAAAACAAGAGATTTATCTATCTACCTTACCGATCCTAAATCACTGTAGTATGATGCTATTCTCCATGTGCATATCGTATATGTAAATATTTTAGATAAAACCCTTGAGCCATTATAAAGTCTAAATCACTAATAAAATCCTGCTCACACATCTCTTGTTCAAAAAAGACAAGAAATGGTCTTTTTTTTTCTTACCTTTTTATCTTTTCCTTGCTCTAGTCTTCCTTCCTATGAATAAATACATTAGGGTCTTTTTATATGTTAAAACCATATTAGACCTTTTTAATATTAATTACCAATATCACTAATGCTATTAATTTGCGCAAATAAAATGATCTGTTCAAATTTCACAAATATATTTGAATTATTTGAAGTACTGACATTCGCTTCATTAAAACACACTGCTGTTCTTAGCTTCCTGGACTTGAGGTGAACTTTATCACATAAGGGGTTCTGGGAAATAACCTTTGAACCTGTTGGATGAGCCCTCTCCAGGCATCTTCTATCGTTTAGCTATTAGTAATTATAATTAACACTAGGTGTTAATTATAAACTAGGTGATGATCTCACCCTTCAGCGGGCAATTACATATGCATAGACAATATGACAAAAATATTTCAAAATATTCTATTTTTATCTTCCTAATTTTTTCATTCATTGGCCTATTTTCTCTCATTTCCTCATTATATTGGAGACTTTTACCTAGAAACTAAGTTATTGACCCTATAAACATAGAATATGAACAACATTTTATGTTTTTCTGTGACGAAATGAAGTGTGTTTTGTAGGCAAATTAATTCTTGTGCATATGTATATCTAGGCAGCTTAGCAATGCATTTGATGAGCACAAATACTTATAGAAATAAAAGCCAGAAATGACCTATTATGTTATCCTTTCTCCTTATAAGAGTTCAGTACAAATGTTCTGTCTCTGACTGTTCTTACATTAGTATCAAATGTGGTTGCTTTGTTTTTTTGTGTTTCTTAACAAATTATAAAAATTTTGTATGCATAACATATATTTTATTTTAACAATTTCTTCTGTGCAGCACTTTAGTGAAGTATTTTACATTTGGAGAGTCAATACTAAGATTGTAGGCAAACAGCTTCTGAATACATCTCTACTTTCCCAGTGGTGAAATATCCAGGCGAAAATAGATAAGAAAACAGGTAGATAGGAAAATGCTCAAGGCAGTGAAGGTACCCTCAGAAACAGTATTGTGGAATGGAAATATGAAGAGGGAAGGTGTTTGGCTTCACAACTAGAGTCTCTTATTTTTCTTTTCCCAGGCCTGTTGGGGGTCATTGTGTCCCGTGTGTTGAAAATTTTAGGGGAGAAACATCATCCCTCTTCCAAAATTCAGAACTAATTAAGAGATCTGTATATAATTTAATCATAATTTTTACATAAAAAGCCATTGATGAGTGTGGTTTTAGATCTGTGACCAAAATAGCTCACTGATAATTTATCCCAGAATAAAATGAATTTACCTGCCTAGTCACAGACTACTCTGGACAATTCCAGTCCTATTGCACCCTTCCTCAGGGAGCAGAACCCGTGCCCCTAACTTTACCATATATGTGAAAGCTAAGTAGAATTGCCCAATTTGAAGGCAGATAGGTTAAAATAGTAATGATGGTGGCAAGAATAATAATGATGAAAATGATGGTGTTGATGACAAAGGGGTAGAGAGAGAGAGAGAGAGAGAGAGATTAAAAGGAAGAAAAGGACTGCTTTCCTTTCCCCCATACCCTTTCTTTTCATGTACATTTAGAGGTCATTCTGCCACCCTTAGGGAAGAGTAAGAAAAAGGAAAGAAAGAGACAAGGAAGGTTATACTAGTCTTTCCTCTGCAAAAGTGAGATCAGGAAAGAGATCTCCATCCCACTTTCTGGATTCATCTATTAATATACAGCATATGACATTTAAACACAGAATATTAACTGAATTAAATAGTTCATAAAAATGTTTCATAAGTATTCTCAGGGGATTTGATATTAAAATGGTAGGTATAGATACGTCCTCTAAATATTAAAATAAGACAATCTACAAACTCTGAATTTAAGATTTCATAATCACATCATAAAAAGGGTAGGCAGAAATTTTTTAAACAAATTTATAGTGACAAAATGGAGCTATCATCTGGGGTCATACAAAATGTCATGAAAAGCACCTAATAAGGTCACATACCATTTATATAAAGTTTAACCTTCAACTTAGCAGGTGCATAAAGTAATTTAATATTTTAGCTCCTGAAATGTATAGTATCTTAGGATCGAATTTGTAGCCAAATTCACAAGAGGTGGATATGTAAAGAATCTCAATATGAGAAATTGCGTGTCTGCAAAACAATCTGGAATATTGACAGTCACTGATAATCAGTGAGATCCTCTTTGTACTCAATCTAAAGAAATGATCCTACCTCATAAATTAGTTGTAAACTTAAGAAGATCATCCATGTAAGTCAACTTTATTGCCTGATCCATAATGAAAATTCAATATATGTTAATTGCTATTTAGTTATGCCTAGCACTTATTAACAACCACTTTCTAAGACTGATTAGAAAAAGGAGAGTTAGATGAACTTAGAGTCTGGATTCTTAAGTTAAGCCAGGTGTTTTTTCCTCTAACTTCATTATAAATCCATCAGGATTGGATACTTGTATTTACCGGTATGGCATGCTGTCTCTAGGCCACGGTCAAGATAACTCAACTAATTTCTTAGCTTCTTTGAAAGAAGAAGCTTCCCTCTTTTATCAATTTAATATTTTTTTCAGGTAATATACAACATGGCTGATTAGATTTTGATTTTCTTATTTGAAATCACATAAAATTTTCCAGGAAATATAATTTAGTGAATGTAATGGGAGTGGGAGTTTGGTAAAAAGGAATACACACACACACACACACACACACACACACACACACACACATAAAGTTTCATTCTTATGAATATGTATTTTATCCAATAAATGAGAATTTAACTTAAATCTGCACTGAGCTTGCAGTGTATCGCCGATTTCTTGTTGGGTGTTCTACTTGTTTTCATTCTTGTTTATAATTTCATGTCATCTAGTTAAAATTTAATATATACCAGATTTTGAATATACAGAAATGATCATAATGCAATAGAAGCACTATGTAACTCAGAGTTCAGGTTACCTGCTTGAAATTTCAGCTGTGCCTCTTGACTAACTAGTTTGTTCAAAGCACTTACATCTACCGGGTCTCTTTTTCCCTCTTCTGCAAAACAGCAGTTATTTACAGTATCATTAAGAGAGTTATATAAGATAATATGTGTGCATATGTGTTACAAGTATGTGTGTATATATGTATGTGTAATTTTGAAATTATGAAATGCTGTAGAATTTTGCTTTATTCATAATTTGAAAGTCATAATTTTAATAAAATTATTAAGTTGAGCAGACAATACTCTCACTTAAAATTTGTTCATACTATTGATTAAACTTAAAACTATGTATAATGAGGTAAACTTCAAAGTAGTTTAAAACCTGATACTTATTTTAAATCTATGTTTTTATTTAAATAATCCTAGTTTAATTCAGTATCAGTCCAATGGAGAAAGGCCAACTTTATAAACTACATGAATTGCTTCCTTTAAAAAAACAGTTTTAATACTTCCCTTGATTTTAGGTTAGGAAACTGATAATAATGATGGAGAGACAAGAATCGTAGGAATTTTGCTTTCTTCTCTCCTAAATGAAGAAAAAAAATGTATGAACGTAAAACTAAACAAAAACTGAACAAACACACATTTGAGAAAACGTAATTTCATCCCTAATTTTTCCCCAACAACTTTTATAGAAAACAAATGCACATGTATTTTCATATACACTGCAAAGAAAACTTAATTGTTTCTAGCACTTTAATAATTTTCAGTTATAATTTTATTTATTCATATTTTTAAATATGAAATATTTTTAAAACATTTCCTATAATATTTGGTTTGTGTCATTCCTACTGCCTCAATCCTGGTTCAGTGTAAGCAGCAGAAACCACATTTGATATTATATTTTAAACTGAAATGGATTAGATACAGGGAAAGTGATGCTTAGGAAATTGTTGGAAGGTGTGGCAGAGTAAGAGTCAAGGGACAATCAGAGCCATAGGACCTGCTGGGGCTGACATTTGGCCTCCATGGCTTCAATACAGGAGTAGGCAGGAAGATAACCTTTATTGACTTTCATTTGAAATCATACATGGAATTCTATATTGAATTGTAGAATGAACGTCACTTCCAGAACCCAGGCAGCAAGGGCCTGGAAAACAGGGCTTTTGGCTTCCAGGCTTAATAGTACAGGAAGAACTATGGAAAGAGGTGGTAATAAAGCAAACAATCCACAGGAAATGCCACACATGCTTTCAATACTGTACATGTTATAGAGTTACAAAGGATATGAAAAGATTTTCAGTGGGGTAATACACATAATTACATCTGTTGGGGATGTCTTAAAGTAGATTATTAGGTCCTGGATTTTAATTATTTCCTGCAACAATTCGCATGACAGATAAGGTTTACCTGTGTGATATATTCTAATAATAGAGCTCAAAGTTACATTTGATTCAATACACAACATCTTTACTTTCATTTGTTTTCTTTCACTGAGACAATATAACAGAAAGCAAGGGTCGGGAATCTCATTATGTTTCATCTTAAATCTGATCACATTTGTGAAACATATCATTCATAAACAGTGGCAGTTTGCTGTCAATAAAATATTTACACATTTTTGTTAATAATAAAATCTATCTTACATAATGCAGGACTGGTTAATTTTTAACAACATCAGACCCAGATGAACTCTTTGGTACTTCTAAACAATAAATTACCAAAATTCTCTAACGTAGCTTAATGTTTTAAAATTGATCTCTAGAATTTATTCTCAAAATATGGACCAAAGACCACAGATATGCTTCAAATGTATTAAAACCTACAAGTTCTTCCTTTTTGTTTTCTTATGGCCAAATAGCAAGTGGTTTATCTAACTTTCATTTTGTATTCGTGTAAGAACTATTTATTAGTGGCTTACTGAACTTGCGAGTTATTATAATTTCTCAGTGTGTGGAGAATCTGTTCCATTTGCCTTCTGTACTTCTCATCTTGAAGATCACAAATGGCTGGTGATACCTAAAAACCTTACAGGAAAATTAATATAGGTAAGTGTACCATACACCCTTTTAGCTGCTATGAACTTTTAAAATATCTTCAAACATGCACATTATAAATTTTCACCTTTTCTGAATCAGATCTATCCTTTCTTATAAAAAAGCAACTTGAATTGCATTATAGAAATGGAATAATTTACTTTCAGAGATTAACCTAGAAAAGTATTTTCCAAAATGTATTTTATTATAGTTAATGCCAAAGTATAATTTTAAAATACTATGTTACCAAACTAAAGAAGTTTCATTCACCTGCACGCATCAAAACCAAAGGAGACACAAACAGGAGTTTGAGGAAAAGAAAGTAAAAGTTTATCTCAAGGAATGGCACCAAGCCCAGAGACACAGGTGGGTTAGTGCTCAAAGACCTGGCGGGGTCCCCGATGGGGTATAGGTCTACAGATTCTATAGGGAAAAATCATAAGGTGCCGTAGGTTAAGGGTTGTGTTGAGAGCTGATTGGTAGGAGGTGACGTAAGGGTAATGAATCATTTTTCATGTCTTGAGGACAGTTCTGAGGTCTTTTCCTCTCTGTGGTCTCAGGGGGTCAGGAGCTGAAACATAACTTAGGTCAAGATGCTGTCTTTAGCATGCCAGAGGTCTGGATCCTGTGACCATTATTTAGGTCCAGAGTACTGTCTTCTGCTGCCTCAGGGTTGCTGATTATCTGGAGGGAAAGGCTAGGTCTCTGGGGGAGGGGGAAAGCGAGAGATGATTTCTAGAGATAGAATTTAAAACTAAATTTAAACAAAGTCATAAAGAGCCTCAGTTTTACTTACTTTAAAAAAAATGTTTCTGTGGTTAAATGACAGTGGTATAGTCTAATTTGAATAATTTAAGCAAGTTTCTCTACCGTGGACTACACAGAGTATACTAATATGCTAGCTAATAGGAATGATAAACCACCAAGAAGCCTTTAGTGTATTTAAAGTGTAAGTAGTGTTTTTAAATTTAACAATTTTGGGACTATTGACCAAGAGTCTCAATCCCTGTGAAAACTTCATCCTTCTCTACCTTCACATCTGTTGTATTCATGGATTTCCGTTATTAGCATGAGGGAGTAAGGATTTTAGGGCAAATAATTTAGTTTATTTTGCTTATTTTGTTATTTTCACTTTGGTTTGATTATAGTCTCCTTCCCTTTTGGATGCATTTGATATGATCTTATATTTGACACACACACACACACACACACACACACACACACCAAAAAAACTTTGTAAATCATCTCATTCAAATATTACTTTAATCTTCAAACCTAATATCTTCTGAATTGCTTCTGAAGGGAATTCAAATTTTGCCACCCCGAGGCTGCCTTTTGGGATATTGACTTAAGCTATTTATTAAGAAACAAGACTCAGAAAGAACCTTTGAGCCCTACCTCCCCTTTCCTGAAGAGATTCAGATAGACAAACCTGCTTTTTAGGAAGGAAGTCTTCGCTTAGTCACCTTTAGAATCTTCATCCCAGCATTAGTCAGGAGGACTCCAAGTCTGTTAGCTAGATACCCTCTGTGTCCCATTGTTTCTGAGTTGCCCAACGAGAATGTTCCTGCCATGTATGTTCTGTTGCTCCTCAACTACCTGTAAACCCCCCCATTCTCACTTCTGAAATCTAGTACCCCCTCCCCCTTTCTCCTTTGTCCAAATGTCTTATATACCCAATGTTGCCTCACTGTCTTTGGAATTTTCATGCTTATGTGAATTCCTCATGCACAAGTATTAAACATTTGATTTTCTCGTTACTCTGTTAATTTGATTATTAGCCTATCTAGAAGAACTCAGAAGATAGGGGAAAAATATTAACTTTTTTTCAGCCCCCACACTTCCCAGAAATTATTAGCAAGTATTAAGTAGTATGCTGTTATAGCTAAAACAAATTTAGATCATGTTGAAGTTTCTATGATGAATATGGAATTCATCATAGAAAAACACTAAAGTAAGTAGAAACACACATACACACTCAAATGTACACAAGCATATATGAAAAAAATATATAGGTTCAAATTAGATTAAAAGGGTATTTTCATGTTGTTTTCAGGCTTGTTTTCTGCAGTCACCACCCTCCTTCATATCCCACCACCCCCGCCCCCCAGTCTTGCTAGGAGTTTATTTCGTACATGTTTAGAATTGTGGAAACATAGATTTATTTCTCTATTTTAATTTCCACTTATCTTGACATGCATCTAAATACTCCACCTTTTTAGTTTAACTTTAAAAATAACACAGTCATTAAAAAGTGACAATTCCTAGCTTAAATAAAATGTATTTCTCACAATAGTTATATTATGCATGCTAGTCACACTGTCAGCTTCTACATGGTTTCCTGCCTGATAGAGTGACAGTCTTGATATAAATAAATCAATACAGCTCTGTGCAATTTACAACAAATTATATACTTATATTCCTCCTACCCTTTGTAGAGTGACCTGAGACATTTCATCCTTAAATTCATTAGTAAAAAAAAAAAAAGGCTTTTTTTTTTTTTTGCTTTGCTCATGAAATCTAATTCTTGATTTATTCGTTGCTAAGGTAGTTAAATTTTGAGATAACCTTTATAGTTTGTGAATTCAGATTCTTTTTATCCCTCCTCATGGGGTACATCAACTGAGAAACCCAGGTATTCCATCTGTCATTAAAATGATCACAGTAAGGAATAGAATCATAAATTACTTTAAAAAAAAAAAAAAAAGGGTTCCGTGATCTTGCATTCCGTGATCTTGCTTTAAAATCCTCACACGTGACCATTTATGACATTTACCTCTGAATTGTTTTAACAGAGGAAGGTCTCATATCTTAAGAAAAAAACTCTAATTTAAAATTATCAATACATTTTTACATGCACACTATAGGTATTTGCAAATAATTTCCCTTTTCTCACATTGAAAATAAGTTCCTTTCAAAAGAAATGAAGCTTACCAAATATTTTAAATAGGTGTTTCTGAAAATGATTCATAATTATCAAGATCTTTTAATAATGTGTTAGATTATTAAAAGTCTATATTAGATATTTTAGACGATATTTTCAGGATGGTTTTGACTTTCACAATGATTCACTGAGTCTATATGAGTTGTAATGTCAATGGGTGGGCTGACCTATAAGGCATTGTTTCTAGTCCTGCGTATCTGGACATTGTTGGCTCTAGTCTTTTCAGATGCTTCTTCCTCTGGCCGCAGGTAATTCCTTTACAAGCATGCACAGAACAGTTCTCTCCTAAGTATTCAGTGGGTATCCTTTTCAGATCTCCAGAGCTTTCTCTCAGTGCTGGTCTCTTCTTTCCAGTCCTCTGCAAACTGTAGTACCCTTCTTTTCAGACACTCAGCTCCATCTCCTCAGGAAGTCTGTCTTAAACCTCCTGAGATTCCTCTCCTTGCAAGATATCCTGAAAACCCTCAAGGACGTGAACGTAGATAATCATAGATATCATAATGTTTGTTTCCCATCTCACAATGATCACTTTCTTTCATAGCCTAATGTACAATGTCTTGAAAACCATATACTTCATATACTATGTTTCATATACTATGTCTGATATTTGGTTGTTTCAGGCAGGCAGAGATTCAGTTTATATTACTGCATTTTGACCAAAAACAAAAGTCTGAATAGACTTCAAAATTCATTTATATATTTATTTCAACTTAAAAATAAAGTACATATATTCCTGCAACATAATAACGTATTTAGTACTAAACATTTATTTTCAATATTTTATTATATTTTAACTTCCTGCATTTAAAACTTTATTTACTGCAAAGTAGTAGTGGATTAACGAAGTTAATGGAAAGATACATTTTACTATAGTTCAAATAGTTAAACTTTTAGGCATGTAATATGCATTCTCTCTTGGTATGTTAAATAACAATTTTTTTCAGTGCAGATAAAAATAAAAGAAATCGTTTGAGTGTCTGTATCATAGTAGTATATGCACATACAAAATTAAATGGTAACATAAATTAATATGTTTCTGCAAATATTAATTCTGTAAATAGTACATCTTCTTTGTGTGGTAGAAATCAAAATTCTGAATCTTGTTATTAAATATTTGACTATTCATGAGATGTTATATATTTATTTTTGTGGAAACCTCCTCTCTTACACTTTTGTTAAACTTATGTATTTTATTCACAAAGTACTTTGAGAACACTAGATAGAAATAGTTTATATAATGAGTGTAAATTTTTTCTGTTAGTTGCATGAATATTAAAAATATCCTAGTGCAGTAGGTCAAATTTAAATAAGGTACACTGCAACTGAATATTATAATAAGGTATAAAACAGTGAAATACTTATTGCCTGCACTTATTTATATACAGTGGTATGTTTTTGCTATATGACATGTATTTGCATAGCTGAGTACCATTACAGATGTGTCTTGAAATCCTCAGAAGCCCTTAGCTACAGTAACAGAGATAGTTGGAAACAGGATAAATTCTATCATGGGGAATTCTAAAAAAATAAGTTGAGACATAGACAAATAGTTTTTACTCTCTTTGATGGCTTGTGCTTAAAGATATATCTAGTGGAAAAATTAGTCTTACTAATTAAAACTGTTTATTTTGGATAAACAGCTCTAATTTTTTAAAGTAATCTACATTATACTTTGTAAGTAATTGTCTTTTATTTACCAGTTAGAGAATAAGCATCGTCTAAATCCTAAACAAATGTAGAATTACATGTGATTTTTCTATATTTAGACAGGATTGCCTATAAAGAGTTACTAAATTGAAGTATATTTTCACTTTGAAATTAATGAATATGAAGATAAATATTTTCATGAAGAAACAAAAATATTTAGCCCTGAAAGTGAATTATTTTTAAAAATTTGCTGTCAATCATAAACTGGGTTCTGGTTTTACAGACGTCGTTGGTCTCTGAGGTAACTCCAGGAATAAGATAAATGCTCAAGTGGATGCATTTTATGCTCCCATTCTCACCTGTAAGTCTGGATCATTTTGGCAAACAAGAAAATTTACTTGACTTTTTCAGTTTGCAATTTTAGAGTTTATCATTATTTTGATGACTACAGTGTAAGAGATTGTACAGTCTACAAAATTTCTCAACTGGTAAGTAGAAC
Organism: Rhinolophus sinicus; assembly: GCF_036562045.2. Lineage (NCBI taxonomy): Eukaryota > Metazoa > Chordata > Mammalia > Chiroptera > Rhinolophidae > Rhinolophus > Rhinolophus sinicus. The sequence goes on from NC_133755.1 coordinate 146,853,397, forward strand.
TGGAGCTTTTGATTTGAAAGTTATCAAGAAAAATAGCAGCCAGCACAATAAGGGATATCACTGTTCTTCACCATAATGAGCATATGGTCTGTGTCATTTGTCAATACTGTGGATGCAATTCTTCCACCCAAGTAACTGAAATAATAGGGGGAAAATTATCTTCAGTTTTCTTTGTAGAAACTTAACTGATACTATTGTTTGGTGCTTTAAATAAAAATATATGGCTAATGGATATGGAGTAGGGCAAATTTAATCCCATTAGTATTTATTTCTACTTCATCAGTATAAATGCAATATAAAGAACATAAAATATTCAAGGGCCTTAGCTGGATCATATATAATAAAACCCCTTTGTTTAAAGTCCAGCTTTATTAACTATCACATTTGTAAAGTATTTTCCAGGCTGTGTCTTTCAGTGATTCTATCCTACTGCTTTTAAATACTGGAGAACACTGACAGAAATGCAGGAACTGAATAATCAAGCATCCATATCCACTTATAAGTTATGATTGAATTTATCATGGTGGGGAAATGAGAATAATAAAAATACCATGTGATATTTAATGTATGTTTTCAATGTATGACCTATAGTAATATCAACAAATTGTTGCAGAAATGAGTTTAATTTAAAGACATAGTAGTCCATTATGTGTCATAATTATCCGTATTAATTCTTCTCCATCTCAAATTGGTTTCCAAATCTCTATAAATTAGCCAATTTATTTTAGTACAAAGAGGACATGATGTTTCGTTCTGTCTCAATCAAACCGGTTTTCAAATATAAATCATGAACTAATAGACCATACCACATTTACTTTACACTGAACAATTTTAGAAGCTTGTTTCGAATAAGTGAATATTTCTTTATTCCTGATTTATAAATTTATCAGTCAGAGTTGATTCAAGGAAACAGAACTCATACTAGTTCTTTTAATAGAGGAAATTAAATAAAGAAAATTGTTTATGCAAGTGTTGAAGCATTTAATGAGTAATAAGAAAAAACAGAGGTCACCTCAAGATAATCTCAGGACACGGGTAACCTCCCTTAGGGTTGGAGTAGAGAGGAAGAGAGTCAGGTGCCCCGAAGCTACAATCTCAAAGAGGGTCTCTACAAAGCTGGAGCCCAGCTGTTGGAAGCTGAGATGTTACCCAACTGTTGCTGTCACCTCTGAAGGAAACTCATGATGTTGGTTCTGAGATGCCAAAATAATCTGGAGTGTGGAAGCAGCTGCTATAGCTGGAGGAAAGTGCCACTGCTGAAGTGATGCTAAAAGAATACCATTCTCAGACCTTGGCAAGGAGACCCTTCTAAGTTCCACTCCAGTACTTGGGGCAAACTACGGTTGGCAGTGGTATCTGAGAATAGTATCCTAATCCTGGTTCAGGATCTTTTGAGCCCTGCTTTCCAGTTTGTTCTCCTGACCATATGCTCATGAATGGGTTCAACAAGTTGTCCCACAGCATGTGGTGAATTGAGCCTGTGTGTTTTCCAAACCTCTGGCCAACCCTAGAACAAATAGAAACTAGTAGCTCAATAAAAATAAACATAATATATATCATAGTTATAGTTATATGATATATAAATATATATATAGATCATAAATATAAATATATATCATAGCTAAATATATATCATAGTTACATAGTATTTATACTAGGATTGGATGACTTAATATTTCAAAATCCATCATTTTATTAGAGCTAATTAGAAGAATCAATTGTATGATCATGCAAATAAATTTAGAAAAAACATGGGGCCAGGTTCAAGAACGCTAGCAGAAATTAGAGGTTAAGTGGGACCATTCGTGTGGTCATAAAAGGGCCACTTCCTTGGGCAGATATTAAGACCAAGAAGGATGGTGAGTGGATCTAAAGGGATAAAAGGAAAGTACTCTGTGATTGAATTGTCTAAAGTTCTTAAATGGGAAAAAGAAAAAAGAAAAAGACTTTTTAAGCATTATAACTCAAATACGATCCAATTTAATAATTCACTTTTCCCTAAAGAATTGTCCATCTCATCTAAATTAGTTTTTCTTTTATTAGAGGTCATCAACGTAACCTCTTTTGATTTTTTAAAATTTCCTGTTTTAATAGTTACTCACTCCTTTTTATTTCTTTCTGTATATTTGCACCCTTTCCTTTTTGCCCCTTGATTATGTCAGCTAGTTCTTTGTCTTATTATTTTTTAATGAACCAGTATTTTTATTCCTTAATTAAATCTGTTTTTTTTCTACCTAATCAATGCTTTTTTATTATTTCCTTCATTTTGCTTTCTTTTGACTCTTAGCCATTCCCTTTTATAATTTTGAATTAGTCATTTAATTTAGTTATTTTTATTCTCTGATTTTTATTGATAAAAGTATTTAGTACAATGAATTTAACTCTCCTCACAACCCCCTTAAACTGCACTAATAATTGTGGTAAGTGCTGTTTTGTTCTCATTATCTTTATACTCTAGTTTCTATTTCTCCTTTTGCCTAGGAAAAGTGTAGTGAGTCTATAATGTCCCAGGTAGAAGGACATTTCTACATTTGTTTCTGTGAGCATACTCTCGTTTTATTTAAGTGAGATCAAAAAGTGCTATTGTGATATTTATAATATTTCTTTGGTAAAGTGCTGAATACAAGTGTTCAGGGTTACTTTGACTTGTTCTCAATCTCTGATGTAAATACTTTTATTTTTTTTAATATGACTTCTTACAAAAAGATATTTGCTGTTATTTATATTTGCTGTTATGTATATTTGCAGTTATCCATATTTGCTGTTTAGTGATCAAGAAATACTTCTACTGGAAATGTACCAATTTCTAATTCAACCCTGGCTCTAATTTACATACATAACCAATTCATATATAAACAAACTGGCCAAAAGGTCTAAGTTAAGTAAAATGTGAAGAAAAATAGAAAAATAATTATTCAGACTTTTCACATTTATTAGGATAAATAATGAAACTTGAAATACTAATGGTTGTGCTCATGAGCATTTTTTATTCTTTGTGGATATTTTCTATTTTTTCCTCATTGAACATTTTTTTTTATGATTAGAAAAATTTACCACTATAAAAAAACTAATACTATATGATACCTCTGGTGGTAATGGGTAATTTGAAAAAAGGAATGGGGTAAAAAAATAATGAAATATAATTTTGAGTATTACTTTTAGAATAATACAATTTAGAAGCAATTTTCTGACTAAAAGAAAAAGTCCAAATTCCAAGTCTACTAATATGACTGGTTTATGTGTACAAAGCCCAGAATTCTAGCTAGATGTATTTTTTTGCTCAAGGAAGACTCCCACTAAAAAATAACTTATAAAAGTATGTTCACATGAATGCTCACACACACAAACAGGTACACAGTGTCTTCTTTCTAATAATCCTAATATTCCCCCAAGTGAGAATTAAGAATCTTCTTTTTAGACATATATTATCCTAGGTTGTTTATTAGATACATAGGGTTATGAACTATACGCATGATGTTCATATCGCACATACATAGTAGGTACATGTTTGTTTTTTTCAATGAATGCATTAACATCCATTACCAGATAACCATGAGTTCATTTACCACCTTAGCACAGGGACAGTGAGATAAACCTGATAAGGAATGACACAGCACAGAAAAATATTTAAGAGGACTGTGTAGTCAAAGAATGATTATGTATTCATTAGTGATGAAAGTAATTGCAAAGAGATTCGAAATCAGTACTCTAGTAAGTGCATTTTGTTTTTCCTATGGCTTGGAAAAAATCAAATCATAACCATACTTTGCTTGGCATAGAGAGTTGCTATACCTTAATTAATATTTTATCCAAGCCATGGAAAAACCCAATACACTATTCTAGCCCTGAAGTAAAATAAACTAACTGTGAAGATTTTCCAGTGATCTGAGAAAAGCCCTAACCTCCTTAGATATGGAAATATATGCAAAATAAATGTGAGGAATGTTTACTTTCACTTGTAGAAACATTTTTATCTTTACATACCATGAGAATTAGAGCTGTAGCCATTTATCTAGTTAGTGTCTCCATCCAAAAGGGTAATAGAATTTTTGTTATCTACCTGAGATTGTCAATGGTTACAACCTAGACTAAGCCCCTAAATTAAACTCCATAGATGGCAGAGAAACTGAAGCACTTATCCCCTTAGATCTTTGCATGTCAATGTAATGAAGTTCGGTTTGGAGACATCTCTTTGTTTAGACTTGGCTCTTATCTGGTTCTTGGAGATATGTATTTACATTCCAAAGAGTTAGAAGCCTAGGATCCTTTACATCACATTGAAAAGAGCAGAGTTTTTTCTCCTTTCTTCCAGGAGGGAAGGGGGAAGCATGTACCTCCTTCCTGTATAAAAACAGAAAATCCATCCTTCTCCATCCAGTCTCATCTATGGAGTATAGCCCACCACTCATGTAGAAAGTTTTCATTGGCTCTCATTGCCTTGCTTGGAGGTCAAGTTGTGGGGATGAATGCTAAATACTGTTACTCTGGCTGTTGATATCCTTGTATCAAGTATTCTTTGCCTTGACTCAGGTGCCTCATGTTTCATATATATGCATATAACATATATACACATGCAATGGACATATATACATACACATGAATATGCATATGTGTGTATATTGATATATATGGAATACAAGGTCTGACAATTAAGTTCACAAACTTGTTGCAATAATGTTGCTAACCTTTTGTGATAACAGAGGGATTATTCATTATGAATTTGTACTAACTGTATAAACAGATAACCAAGTTTACTATTTGGAAATGCTGAAAAGGCTGCTGAACTTTTCATCAACAATTCATTGCATCACCACAATGCACCAGCTCACATGGCACTGTCTGTGAGGGAGTTTTTAGTAAACAAATAACTGTATTGGAACACCCTCCCTAATCACCTGATCTGGCCCCCAATGACTTCTTTCTTTGTCCAAAGATAAAGGAAATATTGAAAGGAAGACATTTTGATGACATTGAGGAGATCAAGGGTAATATGACAACAGCTTTGATGGCCATTCCAGAGAAAGAGTTCTAAAATTGCTTTGAAGGGTAGACTAGGCACTGGAGTCAGTGCATAGCTTCTGGGGGGTGGGAGGGGGAGTACTTTGAAGGTGACCATAGTGATATTCAGCAGTGAAGTATGTAGCACTTTATCTAGGATGAGTTCGCAAAATTAATTGTTCGACTTCATATTTATATAGTCTGAGGTGACATCTCAGACAATTCACATTTTTTTTGATAAAATACCCACCTAGAATCTGATATATTTTTCTTGAATCAAAAACTCTTCTGAATACTACTGCATTTCTTTGCATCCTACCCCAGCTCCACCTGTCTCTTCATTGATATATTATTTCTTTAGACTATTTATTTAAAGCTAACAGTAATTAAGTTATACCTTCATTTTATATATCGAGCTTTGGTGTCATTTTTCATGTTTTAGAACTTTGGATCTGAGAAATAACCAGATTTTAAGAAACATGGCATAAAAGGTCTGATAATTAAGTTCACAAACTTGTTGCAATGGATGGATATTCTCAACCACTACACATTGGTTTAAATAGTTTAGCTGTTAGACTTCAGAATATATTTCAAACTTGCACCTGTTTATTGAGGGGAATGGAAATTTCAGGTATTTGTCTTGAAAATTTTGCTACTCAACTGCATATAATTCATTGTTCAGATCCTTAAAGATAACTCTTACTTTTCTTAAAAGTGTTTACTTAAGAACTTCGACTTTACAAATGATTATCAAACAATTCTTCAATGCTGGGTCAGGGAAGATACAAAGTAAATGGAACATGGTTCTTGTATTTAGAAAGAAAGTCAAATGTATAAGTAGTTCTAAACCAAGGGAAACTGATAGATGTTAGAATCACGATTTTTGAGTATAAGAAACAAAAAAGATGGATTCGGAGAACTAAAGTAGGCTTTTTAGACTGCAATTTGAAACAGAACTTAAAGGATATAGTGGATTTTGAATGGCAGCCATTTACAGGAGAGAAGTTTGAGCAAAAATAAGTAAAGGAAAGAATTCAACTGATTGTGTACGCACATACACACTCACACAAATAACTCTGGAAGTAAGCTGTATATACAATGTGCAGAGATGAGCATAGTATAAGAGTCAGTTGAAGTTAGCCCAGGATTGGGGAATTAGGTGTGAATATTATAAAGGGTTCAGACTGAGAGTGGAGATAATCTGAATTTTATTCCATATGTAATATGAAATCACTGAAAGTTTTTGAATAGAGAAATTATATATTCACGCAGTTCATAGTCTGAATTTAAGATGGCAGAGCCTGGAGGTGAAATAATCTGTTCAGACGCTGACTCTATAGTGCTAATAAGAAATAATAAAGCACTATATTAGGGCCAGTAGCAGTAGTTAGCAATCGACATATGAATTAGAAATGCAACTACTTTATAAAAACCATTTAAAATTAGTGATTTCCTGTACAAAATTATAATCCAAGTTTAAATTTTAATAAGGAAAAACTGTTATCTATGTATCTAGTTATTTCTTTTGAGTTTCACACTATTAACTGCATAAATTGCAATTACAGTGGCTGGGCCTCTCTTCAAGCTATTTTGTAGATATGTAAGAAATACATAAATTGAATAAGTCAGGAAAGAATGAATTATTCACACAATTCTTATATACTTACAATTCCATATGTATATTAAATATTAGGTAAACACTTTCAAATCGTTAAATACAGTCATGAAATAGATCCGCTTAAATAAAGAGCATCTTAATTTTACATGGAAACATTTTATATTAACATTAGGTATCATTTAAAATAAATTGTGTTTAAACATTTAGTGACTTTTCAGGAGTTTCTGATTGGCCTATGTAAGAATGGAAACTCCTTTAAAGAAAAAACTTATCTTTTTCATCACTATATCTTTAGCTACTGGAACAATGTCTGCATTTAGTTGAATTTCAATGAGTAATTCTTCAATTAAAGAATAAGGACAAGCTCTCAACAAATGTCATATCCTGAAACCTCTTAATATTGAATATTAACAAACATGTAAAAGCAAGTAACTGACTATAATGCTAGGAATAGGAATAAAGGAAGCAATTTTAGAAGGTTTGCAATGAGCATGAATGAACTTCTGTATCAGAGCTCTCCAGAGAAACACAACCAATAGGATAGATATGTGAGTGAGTGTGTGTGTGTGTGTGTGTGTGTGTGTGTGTATGAGTGTGTTTACATGTATACATATATATGGGAGACAGAAAGAGAGAGATTTTAAGAAATTGTAAGAAACAGAAGTTGGCTCCTACAATTATGGGGGCTAATAAACTCAAATCCACAAAAATCTTCAAACCAGACTGACAGGCTAGAGACTTAGGGAAGACTGATGCTTCGATCTTGAATCTGAAATCAGTTTGGAGGCAGAATTTCTTCTTGTTTGGAGGATCTCAGTCTTTTCTTTTGAGGCTTTCAATGGAACAGGTGGGGGCCTCCCCATTAAGGGAGGTAATGTGCTTTACCCAAAGTCTACTATTTAAGTGTTAATCACGTTTTAAAAAAAATACTTTCACAGCAACAAGAGGACTGGTTTAATTAAGCAACTGGCCACCATAGCCCAGTCAAGTTGACACATAAAATTACCAGTCATAGCTTTCCACGGTGAGGTTAGAATTTTCTTTTTCAGTAGTGTCAAGTACAATGATGTAAGTATTATGAGAATGGTATCAGTGCATTAGTACAATAATAGAGATACTTTAAATACAGTAGTGACTCAAATTATTTTTTTGCTGTCATATTTCATTGTGTATCCATACACACAGGAGAAATTACAGCATTATTAAAAACCTGCAATTATGTTATTGGTGGAAGTCAATCTACACTTTTTCTGAGTATAGCATAGTTGAAATTCTCTACACTTTACTTCCTTATACTTTAATCATTTTCTTAAAATCCTTTTTTCATTTTTCTTAAAATCCTTCCTTGTTTTTTGAATTTTTTTCAGGTAATGATTTGCTCTACTTGTCAAACTCCGGGACAGTTTTACATATGATGGCTCCTCAGTGTGCTTTTCATAACTATTAACATAAAAAAAAAAAAAACTAAAAAAAACCAATTTAGATGTAGGGAAATGTTGAAGGCCATCAGTTACACTTCAGACACATTATTTGAAGGTACAGCCTTTAAACTGGAACTTCATCCCTAAGGTTAGAAATAATAATGAGATTATTATAGCATTTCTCACTGAGGAATTAATTTCTTTTCTGATCAGGCCATGGATCTTTTCCTCTGCTAGAAGCTTCTGTAAGCATATCTGTGATTAAATAAAAGAGCCAAGGATAAAAGTATACCTCTGACTGCTGGAGGCCATGGTAATTTCCTTCTCTTTCCCCCTTAAACTGCAGCATTGAGCTGTGAAAGCTGTTATTTCATTAGCCAGAACTTTTTATCCTCCAAGCAAGTTCTTACTGTTAAGGTTATATTCTGGGGATGTCACAAACAAAAGAAGTTGTCCCTCAGAACGGCATGTTTTCCTCCTTGTAAAATCTCTGAAATTTATTCATAGTATTGTCTTGCTTAGAGTTCCAGCCAGCACTTTTTTTCTCTAAGAGGCTTTACTCAGGCTAAATTCCAAACTACTCAGCCAGTGCATTTGCTGCCTCTTTCTACCAATGTCCATCAGAGCAGTCCCAAATGAATTTGCTTGGTACAAAAGGGGCAATTGATTGTGAATAGGTTTTACTTCTTCTAGCAAGTTCTTCTTTGAATATGGTTACATGTGTCTAGGGACAACATTTTTTGAAAGAAATTGATATTCAGTTCATTTCATCAGAATATGAAATGGAAATACAGTAAGAAATCTGCCCCAAAAGGATTCGTAAATATGGAATACAGCTGCCTGTGAAGATTGCTTATAGCTATAAATGGCTTGTAGAGACCAGATTTGAAATTCATTGAATCTCTTGTCAAAAATAATGTTGTTGGTGTGTTGGATAGATCAAAAGTTTGGGCTAACATGAGGCAAGGTTTTTAACCTCTAGGTCAGTGATGTAGTTCTCTGTTATGCACAGAATGAATAGTAAGTTTCTTTCTATATATAATTCCCAGTGGAAAAATAATATTACTGAAGTCAAATAAGGTGTTAAAAATAATAATATTGGCCTTAAATCACACACACATACACACACACACACCACACACACACACACACACACTGCAAGAGACAGACACACACACATTACCTCTCCAATTAGATTACTGGTTATCATCTAAGAAAAATATTGAAAAATAAAATTTAAGTTAAAAAAACACACAAAAAAACATACCTTCCGATGGCAAAAACTCACCAATAAAAGAACTAAAGAGTTTTACCAGGAAATTCTGTTTTACTGTGTGTGGTTGCAAGTGTTTATTTAATCCAAAATCTCCATAGAAGTTTTCATGTGTTCTCTACATATCTAAAAAATAAAAAAGAATTAAAATGTGTCCTTTCAATAATGCTCATATCTGTTCCAATTGTCCTTCTTTTCTTGGTACACCCAACTCTGTTATTTGTGAGTTCATTGTGATCCTCCTGGTTCTTAGCACATAGCCGTACAGATTACTCAAGAACATGCTTAGTTCAGCCCCTTGCCCTGTGCTTATGCCAGGTCATGTAAATGGATGCCAATTCTATTATTAAAAACCTCAGAGCAATAAGACTTCTCAGTTGTTGTTTTTTAATTTCCTAATTAATTCTTCCCAGTATTTAATGACCTTTACAGAGAGGAGAAAGTTTTAATTTATTTTGAGTCTGAATCTTTACTTTGTGATTTAAGCTTAGTTTATTATTCTATTTCTTATAATAAGCATTTATATGTATGACAATTAGTATGGTCAGTCTCTTTGCTGCCCTAGTTTGGTACAGTATTAATTTAGTAAAATGCTTTTTTGTTATTGTTAGGAGTAATAATAGCACTACCTGTGGGTTACAAGTCCCTCAAGTTCAGGCCCCAGCTACACACATGCAACTCTAGTCACTAGTTCTACCTATGCAACTTTTGTCTTCTTAGGTGATCAACCAGCATATTTCCTTCATTAGGTATCAAAGCGGTACAGTCCTTTCATTTCTCCTGAGTTCATTTCTACTTCCTATAATATTATTTCCAAATGATTCCAAATGTCCTGAGATAACTAGTGAAAATAACATCTTTTGAAAAATACTCACTTCCAAAGCCTTGCTAGGTGTTGGCCAAGATAAAAAGCCATTAACTTTCTCTACAATTTCAATGTGTAACTATGAGTACAAAAGAATACCTCATTTAAAAGATGTATACTTTGGGAAAATAAACCAAACTTTGAGGGACATTTCGATTTATCTTTGAAGATTCAGGAAACAGAAAAATAATGAGAAATAAAACCAAGAGATGGGATTCTTTTGAGAAGTACGTGGTTCACATAATAAAACCCTGCAGAGACAAAGGGCTATGGAGGCAGAGGGAAGACTATTGACTCAGTCACAAGGAGAAAATTGATAATATTACAGCAGTTTTGGAAAAGTGTTGTATAAGTTAAATAAAGTTGTATAGAAGGAAGAATGAAGCATGTGGAAACAAAATTGAACACTGAAATTACTTTAAGTCCCAGAAATTTGTAACATGCAATCAACAAGACACAAACAAGTTTCTAAAATTAAGTGAGACCCTAGGTGAAGTTAAACAGCACAATTTTTTTAAAATTGAATCCCATGGACAAAACTTTAAAAATATACCCAATAATACTTAGGAGCCTCAATTTAGAAGGAGGAAAAATGAAAAAAAGAGTGTTGAACTACCAAGATAAGAAGGAGACAAGGGACTTTATAAAGAATGTAGTCTTAATATTATCATTTTAAGTTCTGTGACTAAAGAGCTTGGAGGAATAAAGGATTGGCTGTTTTGCTGCTTATAAATGGTGTGTGTGTGGTGGTGGTGGAGATGGTAAGGAGGGGTAGGGATTAATGGGGAAATGAGATAGGTGGTTGCAATCCAAAAGAAGAATTTTATATTTTGAAGATTGTATATTTGTAACCGAGCTGGGGTTACAAATGGGTAGGGGGAGAGAGAGTACAGTGGAAATAGAGATAACTGGGGTTTTCTCCTTTCTCAGCAGATGAAGTTTCTCTCCTTCTGAATAAAATGGAGATGGAGAATATCTCTGTTTGTGCTTTGTAAACAATCCAGGCAAACTTTTATCAATCATACCTTCTTCTCCTAAAACGTCTTCTCTTCTATGACTTCTTTAGCAGATAAGCAAATAAGCCAGCTCAAAACATCTTTATAAAGAAAGAAGAATGGAAGGGAGGGTGGGAGAAAAAGTTAGCCACAGGCCTACGGTGGAACTCTAGTTCCAATTTCTATTAGTTAAGCACAGGGATTCTCGCTCTCATACGAAAAAAAAATAATAATCACAGAGCTCTGTGACTTATTATAATGTTTTTTTCTCAATCAATATCCACTCTAGTTATGATTGGTTGTATGACCCCTTGGGAAGTTTTCCTTTTACCAAATACTCAAAGATACAAATTGCTCCAACTTAGGATGCTACCTCAGGAACCTCAAACATATCCTCTTCCTTTAGCCAAATATGAGGGAAAAGCAAGAGGGTGGAGGAGCTTTTAAGATTTTTTAGGGCCACACCTGTGAGTGATGTGCATTATTTCTGCCCATAGTTCATTGGTTAGAAATAATCACTTGGCCACACATGGAATCAAGAAAACGGGACTGTTTACTCAGGAAGAAACAGACTGTGTGCTGAACATCACATTCTCTGTACCACAGTAGTTATAATTTTGGGTGACATAAATATACATGAAGTATATTGTTATTTCTATATTAACACCATCTAGGTAGGCCATGTTTATACTATTGTACAATTTTTCCCTTTTATTTTGAATTAGTCGTTGTAGCAAGCTTAATTTCTTTGTTCCCTATATTTTTATTATTAATCCATTTCCAATCTTTCTAAGATAAATATAAATATTCTCTTAAGATTGTCAAATATATTATGTATTCTATTCATTTCAACTTCTTAAAAGTATCTCTCCTATATAAACTTTCTCATTCTAAGGGAGACTGTTTACTTTCTTCACTAACCTAGAGCTGTCATTTTTGGATCTTCCTTAACTGTTTCACTATTATCTTTTATCCAGTCCTCTGTTTTATTTCTTTTTTCCTCCTATTGTTTTTATTATTTTCTTTGTACTGTGTTTGCTTGAGATTAGGGTAGAAAAAATACATGTTCAATCAGCAGCTTTAAAATACATACTACGTTATACTTTTCTCTTGAATTCCTGTACTGTTTAGCTAGCCATACTGAATTCTTTGTAGTTCCAAGAATTGTCATTTTATGTCATTACCCCCAGACATTTGAAATGGCGGTCCCTCTGGCAAAATTGAACTTTGAATATTTGGAACTTGGTACATTATTATTTATTAGCTTCTTCTATTTGAAAAACATAAATTCTATTAATTATTATGCAATGAGATAAATTTTAATGGCCAGAAAGAAAAAAAATACAGTGAAATTTTCTTGAACTTTCTATACATAATCATGCCAGTTTAAAACAAACAAATAGAACACAGAGAGAGAAGGCACACACAAATAATTATATAATATAATAATATGAAATATATGATTAATGATTTCAATTGCATTAATATATATTTTTGAAAGGAATAAAAACATATACTTATATATGGAATATTGATAAATTAATAACATTATAGTTTCTGTTTTATGCCTAATTCCTATGAATTTGTCATTGATATAATCAAAATTTATCTTCTTATTTAAGTGTAGGATGAACTAAGCAGATTTGTCCCTGTATCATCCAGAAATTGCAACCATAAAACCTGAGCAGAATGTATGAAACAGGTACTTGAAGACTGAAAGTAACAGTGGTAGGAGAATTGAACAAGACAAAATTAAGTTTAAGTTCTACCAAATTAGCAATGAGTTTATCATTTGTACTCCATTCTTCCCTGCCCTGGAAACCAGGTAGCCCTAAGCCAAGAATTAGGCACCAGAATGAAGAAGAGAGAGCTACAAAAATTTTCTCTAGTTTTAGTTTGAGGAAAGGGAATGTGAACTAATAATGCTCAGAGAAACTAAGGGAATTCCCCTCTTTATCTTTTGTTTCCTCGTGCCCCAGTCCACAGGCAGTGTCATTGTTGCAGCTGTGGTGACACTGACAGTTAACAGCAGTAGGGGTGACAGGAGGCAAAGGCTCTGAGGCAGGGCAACCTTCTCTTATCTGATGACTATGGTCCCATACTTGCAGAGCAATCCCCATTGCATATTTCTTTCTCAGTCTTCCTGCCACTTGGTCCCTGCCGAAAACTATACCAACAAATGTAATCAAAAAAGTAATAGAGAAATTAAAATGGAATACTAAAATATTTTAAGTAGAAGCATGAACGATAAAAGGAACAAACAAAAAACAAATAATAAAATGATAGACCTAAGTCAAATTGTATAGATAATTAAACAAAATGTATATGGTCTAAATACCCCAATAAATAATAAAGACTGGAAGAATGAATAAGAACCAATGATTCAACTACATATTGTCTTTAGGACACAAATTTCAAAGAATGTGATATGTGTAGGTTGAAAGTAAGAAAGTGACAATAGGTAGACAATCAAAAGAAAACAACAGAAACTTGATTTATTATCAAAGTATAGTCCTTAGAGGAAATAAAATCACAAAGAATAAAGAAGTACATTGCCTAATGATTAAAGGGCCCATTCATCAAGAAGATGTAATCATCATATATCTATATGCATTTGTAGTAAAGAGATGAAACCCTCTGCAAAGATGCCCACGCCCAAATCCCTCAATTCTGTGAATATATTATATTACGTGGCAAAGGGATTTTGTAGATATAATAAGACTATGAACCCAGATAATTCTGAGTAGTTTAAATCTAATCATGTGAACCCTTAAAAGAAGAGAGATGAGGTAGAAGCAGTAAAAATGTTTCCAAGCAGCAGAAGGATTTTGTCTGATGTTGCTGGCCCTGAGATATAGGAAACCATGCACAAAAAATGAAGAGTCCTCTCAGACCTAAAGACAAGTCCCAGCTGACAGCCAGCAGGAAATGCAGATCTTCCTTCCACAGCTGGGAAGGACTGACTTCTAGTATATCAAGACCATGATTAAGCTTTGAAGCAGATTCTTCCTAGAGCCTCCAATAAAAACCCAACTGACTGGCACCTTAATTTTGGCCTTATAAAATCTGGATTAGACAAACCAGCCGAGTCAATCTGATCTACAGAACTATGAAACAATGAATTTCTGTTGTTTTAACTAAGTGTTTGGTAAAATATTATGGAAGCAATGGAAAACTAACATAGCACCTAAAAATAGAGGTTCAAAATATCTGAAACAAAACTGACAAACTGAAAGGAGAAACAGACAAATCCACATTGATATTTGGAGACATCAAAATTTTTACTCAATAATACGTAGAACAATAGACAGAAAATCAGCAAAATTATAGAAGACCTGAATAACACCATCAACCAAGGGAATCTAATTAACATTTGCAGAGTACTCAATTCATTAACAAAAGAGTATGTACACATTTTTCAAATGCGTATGGAACATTCTCAATGACGGACCATATCCTGGGCAATAAAACATACCCTGACAAATTCAAAACTGTTGTAATTATACAAAATATATTTTATGGTGTAATGGAATTAAAGTAGAAATTAATAAATCATAACAGGAAAATCAAACACTTGGAAATTAAACAACGTACGTATAAATAATTCATGGGCCAATAAGGAAATCTCAAGGGAAGTTAAAACACTTTTTGAATTGACAGAGTATGAAAATACAACATATCAAAAGTTGCAGGGTACGCTAAATCAAAGCTCGAAGGGAAATTTTGTTGTATCAAATGCTAATAATAGAAGAGAGGTCCCAAAACAATAATCTCAGATTTCACCTTAAAAGTCTAGAATAAAAGGGTAAAATAGAAGAGACTAAAGAAAATAAGAAAGAGCAGAAATATATGAAATTGAAAGCTGAAAACAATAAAGAAAAATCATTGAAACCCCAATCTGTCTCTTTGAAGAGTTTAATAAAATTCATAAACTTCTCCCCATACTGATAAACAAATAAAGGGAAACGATACAACTTAATGTGAAGAATGAAATAGGTAATATCATTATAGAATCCTATCTGTTTCTCCACACAACAGGTGTTTAATAAGGTAATTTATTACAAAACTCCACACCCATAAATTCTGAAAGATAATGATATTATCCAGTTCCTTAAAAACCACAAACTACAAAATTCATCCAAAATGAATTAGATAACCACAATTAATATATAAATAGTAATGAAATTAAATTTATACCAAGAAAACCTTTTGAATAAGAAATTTCCACAGGCAATCTCTACAAAGGACTCACATGAGAAGTAATATTAATTCTATACAGTCTATTCCAGGGAAGAAAAGAGGAGTGAAAAATTTAATATTCATCTTATGAAGCCAAATTTGTTGGTAAGCAGAATTCTAAGTTGGCTTCACTGGTGTAGATGCCCTGTATATTTCCCTCCTCTGGAGTATGAGCATTATCTGTGAATATGTTGGAAGACCATTCCCATAATTAGGTTACTGACCTCTTACCTTTGAGTTAATCAAAAGGGAGTTTAACCAGAGTCATCCTCACTTAATCAGATGAGTCTTTAAAAAAAGGTAAAGTGTCAAAGAGACATTCTTTTGTTGTCTTTGAAGATACAGCCTTCATAAATTCTACAGATGAAAGGAAATTGGTTTTGCCAACAGTAATTTGAGCATGGAAGAGGAGCCCAAGCTGCAGATGAGAATGCAGCCCAATAAACATCTTGATTTCAGCCTTGTGAGACCCTGAACAGAGAAATCAATTATGCTATGCCAAGCCTTTTAACCTCCCTCCAAATATCTCTGAAAAATTAAATGCATATTGTTTTAACTCACCAAGGTGTGGTGATTTGTTATCCAGTGATAGAAAATTAATACACCCTAATACCTCAACAAAACACAGATAATACTGGAGAAGTAAAACTACAGACCCCAGTTGTCGTGAATATAGATATAGAAGCTGCAAAAACATGAATAAATAAAATGTAGAAATATATAAAAATAATAATGCATTTTGACCAAGTTGGTTTTATCCTGAAAATAACAAGTTGGATAGATGTTTGAAAATGGAATCAATGCAAACTACCATGTTAACAGAAAGGGAACAAAAATCCTATGGTAATGTCAATTGATGCAGAAAATCATGTGACAGAACTAAACCTAATTAATGATAAAAACTCTCAACCCAATAAGATTAGAAGAAACTTACTCAACAGGATAAAGAGCAACTACAACAAACTTACAGATAACATTAAAGCTAATGGCGAAGGAATGAATGCTTTTCTCCTGAGATCTGTATGAAGGTATGAATTTCTGTTCTCTCTTACTCAACCTAACACTGGAAGCCCTTGCCAGTGCAGTAGGGAGAGAAATGGAATAAAAGTAACACAAATTGGAAAGGAAGAAATAAAACCTTTCCTATTTACAAGTGACACAAATCTCTTTATATAAAATCCCATGGAATCTACAAGGAATAAATAACACTTCCTAGAATATTATCTAGAATATAATTTCAGCACACATTTCAATTTAATTGCTATAATTACCTACCATAAACAAATGGGATTAGAAATAAATAATACATTTATTATAGCTCCAAAATGAAATACTTAGGTCTAAATTTAACACGGTATATATAGGATTTGAATGCTGGTAACCACAAAATACTGAAGAAACAAATCAAAGACCTAAATAAATGGAGAAACATATTGTGGACATGAATTGGAAGAATCAACTTAGTAAAGATGTCAAATTTTCCTAAATTTACTTATAGACTTAACACAATTCCAATTAAAATCCAAGCTGCAGTCTTGAGAAAACCAACAGATTCTAAAATTTACATGGAAAGTAATAGGAATCATAATTGACTCAATGATTTTGAAAGTGAAGAATAAAGTTGACACAGTACTCAAAATAGTGCTGTATTGGAAAAGTTATAGGAACACACATCAGGAGAACAGGATAGAGATCCAGAAATAAACCCATATAAATATGGCTACTTTATTTTTGACAAAGATTCAAAGGTGATTCAATGGAAAGAAAATCATCTTTTCAGCAGAGTGTTGAACAAATATATATGAAAACCAACTGCATTCTAAACCTTATATCATGCAGAAATTAACTGTAGGATAAACTGTAGAATAAAACATAGAAGAAAATCTTCCTGAACTGAGATTAGAGAGAGTTGTTAGATACTACACAAAAAATACAATCCATTAACGTATTGGAAACTTAACTTCATCACAACGATGTTGGCTTTGCAAAAGACACTCTTTTAAGAATGAAGAGACATACTTCAGACTGAAAGAACATATTTGCAAATCACATGTCCAACAATATACTTGTGTCCAGAATAAATAAAGAACTCTAAAAGTCAAAATTAAAACAATAAATCACCCAATTAAAAGTGGGTAAATGTCTTAGACAATTCACAATGATAATATATAGATACAAAATAAGGCTATAAAAATATTTTCCATATCATTAGTTTTTTTAGGAAATGCAGATTAACACCACAGCAAGATAGTACTATACAAATATTAGAATGGCTAATATAAAAAATAGAAATAATGCTAAGTACTGGAAAGTAAGTAGAACAACTGGAACTCTCATACATTGCTGGTGGTAATACAAGATGGTACAATCAGTATGAAAAAGTTGGGTAGTTTCTTATAATGTTAACATACATTTACCCTATATCCTCAAAATATAACTGTCAGGCATTTACCCTAGAAAAATGAAAACTTATGTTTTAAAAAATATGTCCTGAATGTTTATAGAATGTTTTTTTCCATAATCACCAACAACTGAAAAAAAAAAATAGGTGATTTCAAAGTGCACATAAACAACCTGTAGTAATACCCACCCAATGGAATAATACTCAGCATTTAAAAGGGGGGAAAAAACTATTGACATATGCAACAACTTAAATGGATCTCCAAGGAACTATGTTGAGTGAAAGAAGCCAGACACAAGGTTACACACTGTATGATTTCATTAATATGATTTTCTCTGAAAGATACACTTTGTATCCATTATAAATACTTGTCAATGTTTAAGTGTGGGTGGGGGTTTTGAATACAAAAGAGTAGCATGAGAGAATTCTGGGGGGTGCTTGTATATTTTTGTATTTGGGGGTGGTTGTGGTTACACATGTATTAAAATTCATGAGATTTGTACACCGAAAATATCAATTTTAATTTATGTTAAATGAAAATGAAACAAGTCTATTTATATACTTAAATTTGATAGACACTATAGCCATGTTATCGTATCAACTTTTCTTCCTTCTTAATTGATCAAAGGACATTTTTTATATATTTTGATATCAAAATGTTCCTTTCATAGGAAAGTGTGTGTGTGTGTGTGTGTGTGTGTGTGTGTGTGTGTGTGTGTGTGTTTAGGAAGATTCACCTTAAGTTTGGAAGAGACTCATAAACATTCCATTTCACAAAAAAAACAAAATGTCTTCTTCATACCTATGTTTCTTCAGAATACATTCTAAAGCGTACAAGTATCTCTGAGTCAAAATATTTCTACTAATTTTCTTCAGAAAACTTCCCCCAAAGTTGTAACATATTTGTTTAAAACTTCCCAGATTTTCTTTCTCTGCTAAAGAAAAACAAAAATCCCCCCAAAAGCCTGAGAGATAGCAAACACTGACATTATTTGCTATAGCATTCAGATTATGATAAACATGACCAAGTATTTTAAATATTAGCCATTTTGTTTTTTATGACAGTTTGTCAAGCAGTGTCTTTCATCATTTCTCCTGGCCTTCGCAAATGATAGAATAGAAGTCATTCAGTTTCTGTTTCTTCATCTTACCATCACTGTGCTACCATCTCTTATTTTTAATCTACTGTTTAAATTCAGGAATATAAAGGCCTATATGGGGTAAAGACAAGTTGAACTAGAAGAAAAAGCTCAAGTCATTCCAAACTGTTACAAACTCTGAAACAAACATATGTACCTAAGTGTTAATAACTGTAGGTTCTGCAAATTAACATGTGTAAAGTATTATGTTTATTAGTGAATAATAAAAATGTGCATATATATAGCATACATATGTATTAGGTAACTGCAGAAGTAGTTAAGGACGCAAATAAAAATATTATCACGGATATTTTTAAGAGTTGTAACTGTATGTAATAATACAAATTAGAACAATTTCTAGTTGGCATTATTATTATTATTGATTCTCTAGAAGCAAACTCATAACCTATTGCTGACCTCTGGACTCCTACCACTTGATGAAATGTTCTTGGCACTTGCCTCTTTCTTTCTGTCTTCATTGTAACTCCTATTGGTCCTAATGATTTCATGTAATTCTTTATCTTCTCCAGGAGACATTTGTTGATTCTCCACCCACCTTTCCCCTGTCAAAGCATGTTACTTATATATTTATTTTAGTATTTATCAGTATTTATGACAACTAATCTATCTTTACAAGCAAATACGGCTATCTTAGTTTAAGTCCATCAATAACAACTTTCAGATAATTTGGTTGTAATGATCCCAGGCAACACTAGTAGGCAAGTGGGGGAAGGGTAGACACAGTGTCGATGTCCTACCCAATATCCTCAAATATTCCCATTTCAACTTGCTTATTATGATTTCCAAGGGCTAGTATCTGCATCTCCAGGCATAAGTATTTCCCCCAACATGTAGACCACTCTACTTGTGCAATTGTCAGGACAGTTCCAGGGAACTAAATGAACCCCAGAAGCCCTCAGTCAATAATTTATGGGAGTTGATTTATAATCCCAGCTCTGTCTTCTCTTGGTTGACACAATTCTGAGGCATGCATTTTCTTTCCCCACCAGAACTAAACAAACTCCGTGGGTGCTGGCTTAGTAATGCTCACTTGAATAGATAGGGTCCTTCCTTGTATCACTTCTCCATCCCCTCCCAATGTTTTTTGCATCTTTCAACTGGATTGTGTTTAAATCTTTGGCTCAGCTTCTGCTTCTGGAGGATCCTAAACTGAGACAGGAAGTGAGAACCTAAAGGGAAATCTGCCAATCAAATGGGTACTATAAAGCTAGGGCCACTGTAAGCAATAATATCTTATTTCCCCTGAGGAACTGTGGGAAACACTGAACATGAGTCTCAAAATTATCCCATCCAAAGGAAAAGGGAGCCTGCATATCTACACACTAACTCCTATCAGTCATTAATTAAGTGCTGCTTCTGGAATCCATGTCTGGCATGTCCAGATTGCTTTGGGCAAGGCAGAGGAGATCTTGCTGTGAGAGAAAGGACTCATGAAAATAAACGCAGGTGCTGAGCTTTGTAAGCCAGACCAGTCTGCTATGGAATAGGAAAGACATCTGAGTTATAGGAGTTATCTCTCCCATACCCTACACATTGTGACAGTCTTGAGAAAATTTCTATTTTTTAAAAAAGATTTTATTAAAATATAGCTAACATACAATATTATAGCAGTTTCAGGTCTATGAGTATATCATATTTATTCAACAGTATCCACCTGGCACTATACATAGTTATTATCATATTATTGATATGTTTCCTGTACTAAAGAAGTGATCGCCATGATAAGTCCAGCAACCATTTAACACTGTGCCATGCTATCACAATATAAGTTACTGTGTTTTTAATTACCTTTCCTTCAAAGCACTTTTCATAATGCCTGAACATGCAGATGATGATATTAAAGATTTTTCTAAATAAAACAATTGAGAGGGTCAAGTAACTGTAAGGCTGAAAACTCATATTGATCTTTAATATAACTCCTTTGGGATGATGGTATGGAACGGGCCTTATGAGGACGTCTGAGCTCAGTGTTGTGCTTTCTGAGTAGAGCATTTCCTGGAGCTTCAATATTAAATGGGATTTAAAAAAGAGGTAATCTAGGAATCAAGGTAGTTTAAAGCTCTGATTATCAATCTCTCCCCCAGCTGAAGAAGACTGAAGAGGTAAAGTGAGGAAGGACACACTGTAACTGGGAGAAATCTGATTTTCTGAAAATTATACAAGGGGAATGTATTATTTCAGAAAAGCAGATGGAAAATGAAAGACATTTTGTAGAAAATAGAATATGAGTTTCCAAAAGTTACTGTGAAATACAGACTATACATAGGTCAGAAAACAATCGAGGTGGTTTTACTTCTAGGGGAATAATTGTTTATAATAAGAAATAGCTCTCAGTGTATTTCAGAAGACTATTCTGAAAAGTAACTGGTGAGTATTTCACCCATTAAGGACTGGTATGGTTAGGCCGCAACAATTCTCTATTTATTCTTCTGATAAGAAATTTAGACCATTTCACTGACTAAACTTTCTTTGGGAAAAGAAAAAAAAATCTCTCCATATTCTTGATGAGTAACTACTGTGTTTCCCTGAAAATAAGATCTATCCGGACAATCAGTTCTAATGAGTCTTTTGGAGCAAAAATTAATATAAGACCCAGTATTGTATTGTATTGCATTGTATTATATTACAATATATTACATTATATTACATTATAGTATATTATATTAATTATTTTAATTATATTATATAAGACCCAGTCTTATATTATGTAAAATAAGCCCAGGTCTTATATTAATTTTTGCTTCAAAAGATGCATTAGAGCTGATTGTCTGGCTAGGTCTTATTTTTTGGGAAACACAGTATTTACTCTAAGTATGGAAAGAAGAGAGAACAGGCAAACTGACTTTGCTGTGAAAAAAAGCCTGTTCTGTCTTTGGAAAGGGAGAGATACAGGTGATGGAATCAGTGTGAAACTTCCCATAGCTGCTAATGATAATGTCAGAAGAAATTCTTGATATGAACATGTTAAATTGTCAATATGCCATGGAGTGTGTTAGATGAAACCTATAAATTTTCTTGCCAACTTCATCTTGTTTAGGGTTTCTTTGACACCGAAGCCCAATGACAAAGTACATCTCACTGTGAACCAGACGGAAACAATTGTGTTTGCCCTTGACTTTTTATTCTTCATCTTGGTGTTGTCAGGCTTGTTTTTGCCATCTGTCTATTATTTGAAAGACATTGGCTGCTGTAAGGTCATTATCTTCGTGCAGATATGCCTGAACTGACATGTACTGGACACCAGCTGAAGCACTGTGGTCTTCAGGGGTCCAGGTATAGTGTCAGACTTAATACCTGTTCCCTGGTGGCGTCTGCTTCAAAGTGGAAATGAACTTGGGAGCTCAACATATCCAGGACACCTTACATTGCTAATGGCGTTATAGCAGTTTCTCCTTTAAACAAAAATACCAGGAAATTGTAGCATTTGCATTAGAATAACATATTCCCTGACATATCTCTTCATCAGACAGACTTGTCTTCTCTCTCATTTGCCCATCTATGTAATTGCTGTGCCTGGATTGTATTTTCTTTTCTTTCTGTCTATTAACTTAGCAGATATATCAAATGAAAAAGGAGTTAAGTTGACATTTACTCCCACGATACTTTTTCAGAGACTAATGACTAACAATTCGGAAGGAATAGGTACTTTGCCATGCATGTTTCAAGGATGAATTCCGATATAATTTTTCATTAACTTTAGTAGTGCAATTATTATGATTACAGTTATAGCTCTGATCAAGGGATGTTTCTGGTGCTGTTCCTTCCGACAGGATTTTCCTAAAGTGCACTGCAGAGGTCTCTGTGTTTGTTGAAGAGGAGGAAGCATGAACAGTGACCTTTTCACTCTGTCAGGTAGTCTCCTGGTTCTCACCAAGTTTTCATGTTTTTCAGCTTTGAGTCTCCAAACCAAAATATCACTGAAAGGTTTTTTTCCCCCAAAAGCCCACTAACCTTCAGAAGTACAAATATTGTAAAAGGAAAAAACAGATCAGCGTCTTACCTCATTGTTCTGCTTTATTGAACCAGCAAAACTAAGCATTTTTATTTCACTGGAAATTTTGTCTTCTCTTTTGAATGCAAATTAAAGTAACTAAAAATCTCCACATATATAAGTGCAATGAAATGATTGGTTTGTTGTTCCTATTGGATTTATGAGATAACTATGTGTGTGTGTGTGTGTGTGCATGTAGAAATGCACATGCTTTTACTCAAAAGTGACAGATATAGTAACATCTACAAGCAAACAAGCAAAGAAATTAGAAAATCATGACCTTTAAGACAAATAGATCCGGTGGCCCTCCTAATAGACCATGTTAGTGAAACAAATTTATGAGTCTCAGTTGATTCCTGATGTTCTGAAGCAACCAAAACAAATGTCAGCCCTGATTTGACAAAAATGGTCTCCCTTGACTGAGATTGTTTAATACACTACCCAGCCATCTCCTTGCTACTGCAGCAGGGTTCTTGTCAATAATGTCTGAAAAAAAAGCACAAGTAACAATGGGGATTAATTTTCGTTTGTTTGTTTCAAGGCATCATTTTCTATGATTTCCCATAAACTCTTTCAAGGTAAAAGTCCTGCACCAGAAACCTAATTTACAAAGAGAGGGTAAATCTCAATTAGTTACTTCAATGATTGTCAGTTGCTTTGGTTACAATGGCTAAACCTTGGTTGAATACGCACAATCCCAAATGTGATTTTTAAAAATATCGTGTGATTTAGATAACATCACAATAAAGACCTTCAAATACTATGAAGAAAATGGCAGGACTAGATCCCACATGCTTAAATAACCTAAAACTTATAAATAATTATCCAGTCAGATTTTGAGTTGCATGTAACTCTCAACTATATTAGTTTCCCACGGCTGCTATACAAATTACCACACACCAGGTGGTTTAGAACAACACAAACTTAATCTCAGTTCTGGAGGCTAGAAGTCTGAAATTAAAGTGTCAGCAGGGTTGTGCCCTCTCTGAAGGCTCTACGGAAGGATATTTCCTTGCTTCTTTGTATTTATTGTTTGGTAACCCCCTGCAGTCCTTGGCATGTCTTGGCTTACCACTGCATCACTCTTCTGCCTTCACGTGGCATTCTCCCTTATGTCTTCACATTGTGTTCCCTCTGTTTATGTCTCTGTTCAAATTGCCCACTTTAGAAGGCAACCCATCTTGGATTAGGTTTTACCCTAATTCAGTATGACTGCATTTTAACTTGATTATATCTGCAAAGACTCTATTTCTGAATAAGGTCACATTCTGAGGTCAGGGTAGATGTGAGTTTTGAGGGGATCCTCTTCAACCAGTTGCATAGGCTATGTAGGACGAAATGGTAAAGCTACTAGGAATGTATTTTAATTCAAGTGACTCATTGGCATTTTGGCTTCTTTAGGGAATTAAGGACATACAAGTAAGATGGTCACTGAGATTGCAGTAAGATGTGGAGGATTTTATGTTCTATAAATGATTTGATTTTCTTGGAAGCAATGAAAGCCATTGCATGGTCTATAATCAGTGGAGACAATGATCGATGCTTGTTTTAGTAAATTTATTCTCTTCTTGCATTAAGGAGAAGATAAGGAAGCATGATGGCAGCAATTTTAGAAACTTAAATGGTGGGCTTGTTGCTGAAAGAGAGAAAGAGAGAGAGAGAGAAAGAGAAAGAGAGAGAGAGAGAAAGTACTTCAAAGAAAACACAACATAAAGGGCAGACATTTTTAATAAGTGAGGGAATTTGAACAGTTTATGCTCTTCAGTACAGTATCTATTAGAAAGGAAAAGTTGAAAATCCTTGAGAGAAAGTGAATAACCAATGTCCAGTCAGAAGTGTATCAGAACAAGAATATACATAGTTGACTTAGACTGCAACAGAAACAGGACAATCTGTTTTGTGAGAATGAAGGAAAAGACAGAGGATTACTGAAGAATGGAATCTTTTTTTTTTAATCAGTAAGGACTGAAGAAATTGAGACAATTATGTTTCTGTGAATTAGGAAGCAAGGTTGAATGCTTAAAAAGTATCAAGTTTACTGTGGCCTGAGGCAGAGCAGAATGAACAACAGAGGCAGGCATAGCTCCTGCCATGTAAGAGTTTACAGACTAGTGGGAGATATAATGATAATACAGGTGATGAAGGAAAGTGGGGTATGACACAGAAATATGTAGAAAGAAGATCAGATGCACTTTTATGTAGTAAATTCTTTTGATTTGTCTGGACCCATTTCCAACGTGTGGGGCCCAGAGTTTATCCCACTACCTCCAATAACTCTCCAGATACCAGTTGAATGTACTGCAATTTAACTCAGTTCTGACACTGTCTACTTAAGGATTTTTCAAAAGTCTCATTAACATAATAAAAGACACCTTTATCACTCTTGACACTTTGAAAATTCCAAAGGTTTTGAGAGCTGTGAGCCAGAAACCCTGGAGGAAGACCAAATATAAGTATATGAGAAATATATTTTGATCAAATACGTGTTTTTCTTATAAATATTGCAAAATGAAGTGATTTAAACTGAGATCTGAAGAATGAATATGAATGATTGTCATAGCAGTGTATAGAGAGAAGGGTATGCTAAACATAGAAAACACCATGCCCAAATCCAGGAGAAAATTATATTGGAGTTTCAAGAGATTGAAGGAATCTCAGTGTAGTTGGATTGTTAACTTCATGGGGTATATTGAGGAATAAATAATGCTACAAACAAAACAAAACAAAAAATCAGCAACGGGATTATCTTAGTAGCTATTTTAAGTTTAGACTACTCTAAGGAGAAATGATGAACCATTGAAATGCTTTAAATATGAGAGTAATATAGTGAAATTAACATATTAAATGGTGGCTCTTGTTGCAATGGAAAATAATTATAGGAAATCACAGATAAGGAGAGAAGAAAGTTTGGAGCCTTGGGCAATAATCCATGTGAAAGATAGTGGTAGATGTAACTAGAATTGCGTAAGTGAAGATAAGAATTGCTAAATTTCAGGTATATTTAGGAAGAACAATTCACAGCATTGTGTGCTAGATTAGATAAGTGAGGGAATAGAGAAGAATGAATCAAATATCACACTCAGAATCCTGACTTGCACAGGGGAATTGATGCTGGAGGTACACACTAACATGTGAAGTTGGAGAGATTATAAAGTTAATGTGTGAAATCTGGCATTTGGGGGAATATATTATACAAGTGGAGTCTTCCTAAGCTTTAAGAGAATGTAGGCTGACAGTAGTATTTTGTCAGTCATCAATATAAAGGTGGAAACTTATGCTATAGAAAGGCATGAGATGAGTTTATAGAGTGATAAAAAAGGGAGGGCTAAAAACTGAACCCTAAAAGTTATTTAATGTTTAAAACAGAGTAGATGAAAAAGAAACAGCAAATAAATGAAGAAAGATCAGACAGAGAAGTAGAAATAAATTTTGGAAGGTGCAATTTAATATCAACAAGAAATAAAGATGTCTTCCAAATACCATATGATCTCACTTATATGTGGATCTAAAGAATAGAATAAATGAGAAACTAATCAGAAAGTCTCAGAGATATAGAGAAAAAACTGAGAGTTGCTAGATGGGGGGAGGGTGGAGATGAGAGAGAAGGCGAGGGGATTAGAAAGCACACACTGGTAACCACAAGATTGCCATGGGGATATGAAAGAGTTTGGGGAATATAAACAATCATTTTGTAAAGATTTTGTAGGGTATCCAATGCACACTTGTCTTATTAGGGAGACCACTTCATGGACAATGTAGATGCCTAACCACTGCAGTGTACACCTGAAGCTGAAGTTGAATAAACAAATAAATAAATTAAATAAATAAATAAATATATCTTCAAAAAGAGTTGTAGTTAGCTGAGAGTTTAAGTAAAACAATCCTCAGAAATGAACACTTGGATTTTGAAACAAAAGAGGATTTGATACCAATGAACAGTGGAATAAATGGATGAAAAATTTGGGAAAGCTTATATAGGCAACTGTTTCAAAAGTTTGACATGCAGTTTTTTTATTGATTCATGTGTTTGTTTGTTTCAGATGCTATCTTTTTGTTCATTATCTATATTAACTAGATGTGGCTGATATGAATGAGTACTGTTAAATTTGGTTTATTTGTCCTGGTTTTGACTGTTTTATTAAACTCTTTCATCAATTCTAATTCCTTTCACTTTTTCAGGTATATGTCACGTCATTTGGAAATAAAGATTATTCGGTCTCTTTTATTTTAATACTTGCTCATCCTAGTTTCATTTGATAAAGTATTGCATTGATTATGTTTTCAAAAACAATATAAAATGTCAGTGAGAGATGGTTTCTCCAAGATGGCTGGTTCACTAGCTGATTGATTGCTTGCCTTGTGAAGAAAGAAAAGTATCGAACTTTCTGATTACAGTCATAAGTCTTACAAGCCTTTGACATAATATAGTTCTTCCCATTCAGGGCATTTTCTAGTTACCTGCTCATTACATTGAGAAGTCACTGACAACCTGTTCTTTCAGGGGACTTTAAACCATGATCTAGACACTTTTGATATAACGTGTTTCCTTCATTTATAGAACATTTTTTAATTAGTTTCTCTTGTATTCATTTTGCAAACAAATTTAAGTTGTTTGAAAATATTCAATAGTACTGAAGAATTAATAATAAAAATCAGTTGTTCTTGCTCTGCACATCTTGAACCCTAGACTTTCTGTCCAGAAGCAGTTCCTACTAAGAATTCCTGCTTTTGTTTAATTTTGTGTGTAGGTTCATGGCCCTAAATAATATGATTTCACCATTATTTTTGATTTCTCAGTTTTAAACTTTAAATCCCTGCTATAAAAAAAAGAAAGAATAAACATACTTAGACATTATCACCCCAACCCCTTCGTTCACTCCACCTACTTGTAGGTATATTTTATCTTTTGTTTCCCTACTGCTTATACATTAATATGTTCAAATTCCTGTTCCTTCAACAACATACAGCTTCCTTGCCTCTTTATGCTATGATACAAGTATTATCAATTTGTCTACCCTTAGGAAACATCTCCCCTACCCCCTAATTGAGTTGAACCTGTATTTTTACATTGTCAGCTTGTAACATTTACATTTTATCTATTTCTAGCCCTCTTTAGATAATTGTTGTCTATTATTTTCTGTCTATGGGTTCATTCTAATAACTGAAAATCAATTCACATTTATGTTATGATAATTATTGTTTACTACAGAGTCAATTAGTTTTTAGCAATTATGGTTTCTTCATAATTTTAATGTTAACAATATTTGTTCCACTTGAATGAAAACAATGTAAGTTAAATGGATTATCTTTACTGAAGTTCCATAACTTGCTCAAAATCATGCCATTTTAATCCCTTTATATAGAAACCTCAAAATTTTTATCCTAAAGTTTATATTTACTTTTCATTGTTATTGCTATTGACAAAAGTGAATACCTAATTTTCTATTCTCTATTTTATTTATCTGTTCTAATATTTTATTTCCTTCCTTCTACTAGCTGTGTATTTAGTTTGCTCTTTGTATGTTCTTTAAAGTGTAGAATTAGTTTATCCTTTTGCAATTTTACTTACTTTTTAATGTGGACATTTGCAGATGTAATTTCCCCCGAGCACTGCTTTCACAGCATCCCACAGATTTTGGTATGTTTTGTTTACATTTATCTCATTAAAAATAAATCCTTTGCAATTTCTTCCTTGAATATACTCCGTTTATTAAGGAGTATATTGTTATTATATACCCCATTTAGTAAGGAGTATGTTATTTAATTTCACATATTTTCAGTTTTCTTTTGGTAAAGCATTTCTAGCTTCATTCTGTTGTGGTCAGAAAAGATTCTTCATGTTTCAGTTTCTTTAAATTTATTATGACTTGTTTTGTTCCCTGACATATGGTCTATTCTGGAAAATGCTCTTGAGAAGAATGTGTTTTGTGCTGTTGTTGTGCAGAATGTTCTGTTTATGTCTGTTAGGTTCAATAACCTTATGGTATTGCTCAAATATTCTATTTCCTTATTATCTTTTGTCTGCTTATTCTACCATTATTAAAATTGGAGCATTGATATCTCTGACTATTAGTGTAGAGCTGTCTGTTCTTCCCTTCATATATTTTGGCGACTGTATTGTTAGGTCTCAACTTGTGAATCTATTTAAATGTAATCCATCAGAGAGATCTTTCCTGAATAAATAACTCTTCACCCTCTGTCCCCCTGCTACTCAATATGTATGGAGCGGTCCAGCAACATAGGCATACCTTTGGAGGCTATTAGAAATGAGTATCTCATCCTTCACTCTGAATTATTGATTCAGACTACGGACATTCATTTCAGAGTCGTATTCAATTTCTTTACTGTTTTTATTTGTTTTAGTTGTATTTATGATTTCTTTATATTTTGTGTATTAATTTGTAATTTTGTTTGTAAACTATCTTCCTCAGCAAGAACATAAGCTTATTGGGAGAAGAGCTTTGTTATAATACCGCCATATCCAAATATATAGTGCAGTCTAGTTTACAGTAGGAACTGAATAATAATTGAGTAACTGGAAGAAAGAATGAATTAAAACATCCCGGAACAA
The DNA here is from genome assembly GCF_036562045.2 of Rhinolophus sinicus. Lineage (NCBI taxonomy): Eukaryota > Metazoa > Chordata > Mammalia > Chiroptera > Rhinolophidae > Rhinolophus > Rhinolophus sinicus. The sequence goes on from NC_133755.1 coordinate 146,882,929, forward strand.
AATTTTCAAGTGACCTTTCATTGTCCGTAGGATGTAAATTTTAAGTCTTCTGCTAAATTCTTCTGTTATGCTCCATTCCCATTCGTTTTTTTCCCAAACACATTGGGCTTTGCAATTCCTTCAACATATCATAATCTTGTCTCTCTCAGGCCCTTTTGGGATGCTGGTCCCTCTGCCTAGAGTGCTCACCTCTCCCCTCTACACAGAACTTATTTTTTCCATCTTTTAGCTTTTAGCATCTTTATGATAAAATCAGACTATATCATGTTATCTGTGCATATATCCCTGAATTTCTTTACCACAGAATTTATTTGAATTGAATTATAGTTTAATGTCTGTATCTCCAGCTCCAAAAGTCAGGGAATATATTTGCTGAAGTTGCTAGCTTAATAGTCTTTACTATATTAAGAATACATATTTTTATTATACTTTTAATAGTAGTATTATAAATGGTTTATAATTAATCATATAGTTCCTACTGAGGATATTTTTATTTTGATATGACATATAATATTTATAAATTTTTTCTTTATCTTGAACTATCCTGCTTTGGGAGTAAATTCGATTGGATATGATGTATTATAATTTAAAGGTGCTCCTCAATTCTATTCCTGTGAACTTGATATTATATATCTTTTCTGTTATGAACAGCAACTCCAATTATATCCATATGTATTTGACATTTTCTTATTTTCTGTATAAATATATTCTTTCTTCCTGTTGGAAATAGATGTTTATACATGTACATATTCTTCCTTCAAATGGATTGCAAAGACAAAAACTGTATATTTTTTCCAGTGCTTTCTACTCTTTAGCTTAATAGATTTCTAAACTTCCATTTTCCATTATTGATGGGGGCAAGTATTTCATTTATTAGGTACACCATCTCGATTTCAAGAAAACTCAGTTCAAATCTTAGCTCCAATAACAATAAAGAGGGTAACCATGAGTGATTACTTAACTGTTTTAAACTTCTGTTTCTTATCTGTAAATACTTACCCTGTTTTGAAGTTTTCATAAAATTCCATGACATAATTCATGTAAGTTGCTCAGCATTCTTGGTACAGAGTGAGCAGCCATCCAATAAATGAAATTGTTATTTAGTGGTCTTTAATTGGCAATATCTTATTTATGAATTTCACTGAAACTCTTTTGAAAGTGCTGTATATAGTTACACCGCATATTTAAACAATAGAATTCAAACTTTTTTAAATTTGAGAAAGATCATGATGATCCATAGCTGAGTCAGATAAACTTTGCAAGTACCTGATTATAATTTTCCTGAGTTCCTTATAAATTTAGAGCTCAAATATGAGTAAGTCTCAACATGGTCCTTGATATGGAAATTATTTAAAGTATTAAACATATGTATTATAAAACCATGTCTACTTTTGCATTCCTTTGGAGAATGGGAATGCAGAGAACCACCCTGGAGATGAGATATGGAATGTGTGTTATTTTATCTGGTAGTGAGCTCCTATCCCTCCTTCAATTTCATTCAACTCAGAATGATAATAATTATTATTTGATTATAAAATTTCATCTTTTAGGTTTTATTAAATGGGATTGAAAAATAAAATGGCAGAGTTGCATGTGCATCATAAAAATATAGTGTGTTTAAGCTATTTGCAATAATTTTAAATAGTGCTTCTTAATCCCCTTAGTGCATATCATACAGTTCAGTGATGCTGCCTTAGTTCTTGCTCCCTTTCTCAATTGAATTAGTACAGATACTGCAGGCAACTCATGAGTGAAAGAGATGAGAGGTACACATTTCTGGGTTTTCTGATCAATTGGCCAAATTTTCTTGTCACGCGGAAAGACATTTTAATGCTCCTCTATTTTTCTAGGAGTCTCTCTTCTCCAACTTGCCCTTAATGATGGAGTTTTTATGTTTTCTTTTCTGTATGGTAGTTTTCTTCTGAAAGCTTGAGCAACCTAGAGATAAGGAGCTGAGGCACATTGAAACTGTGCGAAAATAGCTATGAGCTGTAATGTATACACTGGGAGTTGTAAGTGATCTCTGGGGGAAGAAGCATTTAACTTTTGGGCTAGTGAAAAATATCTGATAAAAAATGACAATAGAAATAAGATGTAAATAACCAGGGAATAGTCAGTGCCTAACTGCCACTGTCTTGTCCAACTGTAGATGCTAGTGTTTTCCATGGACAGAATATAGTATGAAATGTCATCTCAGTGAATAGAACTTAGAAATAATCTGCTGCTTTTTCATTGACACGCTGGTGTCCTGAAGGTTTATGTATCACCAAAGGTAAACCCACACTAAATCTTGGTGAGCTGTGTATCTGAAAACCTACCTGAATCTTCAGTTTTAATTTCCACTTGTATCAGTTATGACGTTTCAATTCCAAAAGCAATAACTGACTCAAGCTGTCTTAAATAGTAAAGATGGTTATTATCTCATATATTAGTAAGTTTGGAGGTGGAGTGGGTTTCAGGGTTATTTGATTCAGTGACTGACTGATATCAACAAGGATCGGATTCTGTCCATCTCTCCACTCCACTTGCCTTATTGATCTCATCATTATACTTACAGCAAGACTGCAATCCTTTCATCTATCACATCCATACACAAACTTCTAGAAATAGAAGATACAGTATTTCTTAATGACAATATCTCTTTTAAAACACAAAAATGTTCCTAGAGTCTACTGCAGCACTCTTCCTTTCACATGTCTCATTAGTCAAAATTAGGTCATATACCCATTTTAAAATCAAAAGCTCGCAAGAGGAATGGGACTATATTAGAACCAACAGGCCCAAGAGATTGGTCTAATGCTCATTGGATGCCGTTTGCCATGTTCCCTTGAACCTTGTAATAGATAGCTTGTGACTCCTTGAGTCACAAGCTTGAACATAGCTTGAAAATCTGAGTGCCAGATTTTCAATTTTAGTTAGTTGTCTCTAAACTTGGTAGATGCCCTTCTCTATGCTATGTCAGGAAAATTTTTTAGTCCCATCTTATCATCAAGGTCTTCAAAAGTATTTTCATGAAAATGAAATAAAATGAGAGGAAGGGAACAGTGTCATGAGGGGAAAATATTAAAATAATAAAATAAATTATGTGTGTGCTTTTGCAGAGTATTGTGTAACTTTTAGGGCAATTTTGAAGAATTTTGGTCAACTTTGGTTCTCATTTTGTTTGCTGTTACTTTTATGAGCAGATGAGTAGAGGTATGTATATTTATGGATCAAATTGCTTATTGTGAATTATCATTGGAGTAGACTGTTATGATTTCATAAGCAGACCTTCAATTATATAGTAGTGCATTAAATGAAATGGTGACTCCATTAAAATATTTTTGATAAATAATAATTCTACATAATCACATGCAGCTCATATTAAAACATATGTTTTACGTTACTGCAAAATACCATGTTGAATCTAGAATACATCAGAAGCTTTCTGTTTGTTCAATCTTAAGCACAAGTGGGTTTCTTTAGACTTTGGACATTTAACAACGCCTGTGGATGGCTTTTATAAAATCCTATCAAAACTGCTTGTTTATTATACTTAATAAAATGTTTAGATAATTATCTAGAGGAATATGCATTCTTTTTTCTAAGTAAAGTATGATACAAATTACCTATATTTTGCCAATACCATTAGGAAGTTGATATTTTTGTTATTATCCTAAGGGTGTTCTGAGAGAGAAGTTATAAAGAGTAATGGAAAGGTAAAAAAATTTAAGATCAGGAGGAATTTTTTCTTGAAAATCTATAAAGGTTGATATTAAAACATGCATATATGGTATATAATTGGAAGATTTATTAGTCTCATAATTTTGGAGATCTTAAGAAAAATACACAAAAATAGCATGCTAGGATGAGTATAACTATTTCTGATGTAACAAAAGAATTCTAAAGTAAACTCATAGTATTTTTTTAAATTACATACTAGACCAAGAGACTCACTGAGCCTAGTTATCAAGGAAAGATTAAAGTTGGAATAATCAATCTGGACTCCAGATGAAACTAATCTTACTTTTTGCAAAAGAAAATGAGCATCTCAAATATTGTTTAATATGGCATGATGCCATTAAAATTAATAAGAAAATTTATCAATGTCTTAGAATACAAGGGCAATATGTAAAAATCAAATGTATTCTATATATTAGTAATAAACACTCAGAAATTGAATTTTAAACCTTTCTTTTTGTAATATGAATGAAAACAAGAAATACTTATTAATTTAAAAATATATATTTCAAAAACCTGTACACAGGAAATTATAGAACATTGCTGAGAAAATTTACAGAAGACCTAAATAAATTGAGACATATACTATGTTTATGGGTCAGATGACTAGATATTAAAAAAATGTAAATTCCTTCTAAATTAACCTAGAGATAAAATCCAATCTTAATCAAAATCTCAGTAGACATTTGTAGAAATACATATACTGATTTTAAACTTACAAAGAAGTGCAAAATATTTTTATAATAGCCAAAACAGTTTTGCAAAAAACAGAACAAAATTGGATAATTTATGCTATTTAATTTCAAGATTAAAAAACCACAAACCTCTGACCTCGGCTGTGACCCTCAAGTTATAGGACTTCAGTATCTATAAATGTCTGTCGTACCTCAGAGCATATAGAAAGAATCAAATAAAATAAACACTGAGAGCAATTAGGAAAAGCAATTTTAAGGCACTGTGGTTTTTGCATAAAACCTGAACATATAGATCAATAAAAAAGAATATAGAGGACAGAAATTGGCACACACATATCATTGATTTTTCTTAAAAACCATGGAAGTAATTAAATGGAGAAAGTATAAACTTTTCAACAAAAGGTATAGAAACAACGGGATATCGACATGAAAAAAAGAAATAAAACTGATGACCACATCACACTATACTCAAAAATTAACCACAAATGGAGCATATACCTAAACTGTATCCTTATAGAACATAGGTATAAACTAAAACTTCTTGTATAATATTTAAGAGAAATTCTTTGTGAAATTGGGACAGGAAACAATTTGTTAGGCAAGATTACAAAGCACAACTTAAAATAAATGATAAATTGATTAAATGGACCTTAACTGAATTAAAACATTTTGCTCTATTAAATATACTATTAAGAGAATGAAAAGACAAGCCACAGACTGGAAGAAAATATTTGCAGATCATAGATCTGATATATGGGGATACACCTTAAGTTCAAATTGGAATACCATTGACATTGTTACTTAAGAGAAATATCTCAGGACTGCTTGAGTATTACTCTGAGTGAACATTAGAGTGCAAAAAAATGAATTCAAGGAAATGAAAAGACTGAAGAAAGAAGTATGTAAAAGGTAGGCCTTAGCACGCAAAAGTGATTTACTTTTTTTAAGGAGGGAGAGAGGATTTTCATATAACAACTCTCACATTCTAACACTCTAACTCTTTATTAATATTCTAAAGTAAGTTTCTACTATAAAAAATAACGTTTTGGGAATATTACAGATTATATGAAGAGCAACTTCTGTCTTAATTTCAATGGTCTGATATCTATTGACCTATAGTTGACATTAGAGGATTCTAACAGGTAGAAATTACAGATTTCTAAATGTACAAAACTATTAGGTTGGTGCAAAAGTGTGGGCGGTTTAAAAGCATAAAAATAATTGCAAAAGCTGCCATTACTTTTGCATCAACCTAATATTAAAATAATTAATCTGAACATCTGCAATAACATACTAAAATAAATAAAATTTACTTCTAAATTAACAGAAAAAAAGCTATGTTAGCAATATTATTAATATGTCATGGGATTTTTGTGCTGATAACTCCCAAATAAAAATGTTTCACTTTGAGGCTGGAATGTGTTTTCTAAACCTTTTCACTAGTACCCACAATTCAATGGAAAAGTATATGTATCAACTGATCCTTTTTCCTAAAACCTCTTTATTGCCCAATTTTATCCTTATCATCAGTATCGTCATTTTACTAATTTCCATTTAAACCTGTTTTCTAAATCCTATTGTTTTAATTTCACATGTGTTAACTTTCCAATTTCATTTCTTATCATCAGTAAAGCACTCATGGTATCTTTACCTCAACATAATTAACTCTCAAAATTCCCCTTGTCTGGTCATTTCTTTCTAAAGTTTGCCCTTAACTTGCTTCACAATTATTTTGTATGCTCACTGTTTGGGCCCAATTATTTTTCTTCCTGAAATTTCATCAGTGACACATTGTTATCATTTAGATTAAATGCACTCTTCTGTCTGTAAATGTCAAGGACCTTCTGCACTCTTCTTCTTTATATCCTATTCCACATTTGACTTTTAAAATTCCTGCTTTCTATGCCACTCAGCATGACGTTTCCTTTCAAGGTGAGCACTCCTGAGCTGCCTCCTCCTCCTTCTGAGTCGCCTGCTTCATTCAAGTCATTCCTCATTAGGACTAATTCCTCACAAGGCGGCCACAGTGGACTGACAGTGCTGATTTGGTCTGTTCAGGCTTTGGCTTTTCTTGGCAGCTCTGACAGAAACTCAAACTTTGAGCATCCTGGAAAAAATAGGAACAGCAATTTGCAGTTTAATCTGGAAGTAAATTGATAGCTGTCGAAAAAATTCCTTCATTAGGACTTGCTCATATAAGAGATGATTAACTGACTTATAAACTTTCAGTTCTGATTTTATTTTTATTTTTTGAGTGTATATTTAGTTCTAAAGGCAATATTCCAATTAATTGGGTGTGATTGTCTGTTTTCACTTTGTCCGTTTTCTCTTTCATTAACCCTATCTCTCATCTTTATTTAACAAAACATGAGATGAAAATGTGTACTCATACTACTACTAGATCTATTTCTGATTCATCTCTTAAGTAGTGGTAGGATTTTGAAAGGCATTTTATATAGTTTCCTTCCTCTTTCTGTCATAAATGAAATAATGCCTATAAATGGCATGGATGTTTGTATTCCCTCAAAATTCATATGTTGAAATATTAATCTCCAGTGTGGCTACCTTTGGAGCTGGGACATCTAAGAAGGTAATTAAACTTCAATAATGTAATAAGGGTAGGATCCTGATATTATAGGATCATTGCCCTTATTACAGACACTAGAGAAGATTCTCTCTCTCTCTCTCTCTCCTACTCAAAGAAAGACCATGTGAACATGTAGCTAGAAGGTGACCATCTGCAAGCCAGGAAGAGGGGTCTCATCAGAAATCAACTATGCTGGAATATTGATCTCAGATTTTCAGCCTCCAAAACTCTGAAAAATAAATTTCTGTCATTTATGGGTATTTTGTTATGGCATCCCAAGCAGACTAAGATAGTACTTAAGTTCCTGAAGGCTAATTTTAAAAGAATGTTATTTGGTTAAGATCTAGCATCCCTGACATTGCCCTGACCTTGTTTACTCATTCCATTGCCTGTTCTAATCATTTAGGAGGGTGTGTGTGTGTGTGTGTGTGTGTGTATTAAAAAATATTTAAGGATTTGATGTTTCAAAAGGCATTGAAGTCTCTTGATTACCTGGGCTTGATAACAGAGAGGATCCATTCAGCCTAGTCCATGGGCAACCTAGGCTAAGCAATCTGTAACATTAAAGTGTGATAAGCAGACCCAAGCACACACCAAAGTCTTGATTTTACTACACAGGTAACAAGGCAAAGAAAAGAAGATTAAAGGAAAAGGATAATGAGCAGAGAGAGAGAGTATTTTTACTGCTACTATCAGGTGAGGGTCACAGTTTGATATTAAGATGCTAACTGGAGTTAAACTGTGTCCTTGAGCTACTCAACAACTTCCTTCAGTCCATTCCTTTAAAAATTCTCCCATCAGATAGGCCTGGGCATCTATAAATCCTTGTTACACATGCACTCTTTGGTTCCCTAAAGTTTTCCAGAAATTCTTCTTAAACAGGTAGGAATTAGCAAACAGAAAATGAATTGGCCAAGGTCTGTGCATCCTTACATTTTTGAAAATTAGCAAACTGTTACTCAGAGGTGGGTGTTTCCTACAACAAAATTCACATTATATACATACAAGGAGGTATAAGTACATCATTTTATTTTGACAAAGTTTAGAGATATTTAATTCAGTGCATGTGAGCCTGCTGAGAATTTTTGGAAGACTACAATAAAGTGCAATTAACTTTGTACACTATACGATCCCAGGAAAATTTTTAAAGTATTTGAATGCTTTTCCCTGTTCATTGGTTTCATAGATATTTTTTCTATTTGTAAGAGTCTCTTTTCATTTATCACAATCAATTCTCTTCAGTGTCCCTATGGATTTGAGCTTAGTTAGTGAATATTTTCCTTTTACAAAGTTTTAGTGTCTGCTTTCCTATAGGACACAGTGTGGAAAAAGAAACCGTGCAGATGATCTCTGGAAAAAAATAAATACTTTGAAAACATAAAGAATTGGTAGAAATATTTAAAATTTGATATATATTTTCTTAAAAGATATTAAACATAATTTACTACAAAAGTAACTTGTAATATAAGCAAATTCTAATTGGCAGCTTATGGGGTTTAAATTTTAAGAAGTAATGAAAATCGCTATTTTATTTGAGACATTTTATTACTCATTTGGGTTCATAGTATATAAATAAACAGTACGATATTGTACCTTGACATAAGGACATTTAGAGGAATGAAATAAATATGCTACAAAATTAAAGGATAAAAATTTCTTGACTCTAAGAATGTTCACAATAATTTATTAATGTTGCTAGTATGTAGAGGTGCAAGTAATGAAATGACTTAATTTTAGTGTTATCATCTCGGGTTTATTGTTCTTGCTGGGAAATAGCTAGGAATTTTATCTAGGAATGCAAGGAAAATTAAAATATATTTTGGCATAATTTTCCACAGGGGAAAAAAGAAAGCAAGATAACAGCCTTAATTCAAATTCAAAGAAGGCTGTAATTGATGTAATTTTCACAGGTGTTTCTAGCAAGAATCACTTCTGGGCTGGGAGCATAGAACAGAACAAGGTAAAGAGTATTAACATGTTTAATTATAGTTCACTTGGTTAAGTGCTCATTTATTCTAGGAAAAGTGAGACCCTTCATTTACGCTAGGTATATTTTTTTCTTTCATCTTCCTGGAATGCAGATAAATTTAACCTTGGAACAATATTATCAGTGAAGCCAGCTCTGAATATGTACTCTCTGCTTAATATGGTCACATGAAATTAGAACCATTTCATGTGTCATTTCTTTAGTAGATGAGATGGAAATTAATTTAGAAACAAAATTGCATAAAAAGTTAGATCCACTACTATTTTATTCTATAAGTTAATATTTAAAAAATAATTTAATTTCTTCTATGAATAAACATTTTTATCTGAATTGTATTGTGTTATTAAAATATAGTATATTTTATTTTTTTTTAGGACTCTGTTAAACTATAATTATATAATTACACTAACTTTGTTAAATATGTTCTATCTTAAGTTTAGTAAAGCAAAGCATACAAAATATTCTTTATCTTTGTAATAGCCTTATGCAATGTCTGAATGAATTTCATCTTGTTTGTTAAAAATGTACAGGGGAAATTAGTTTTAAAAAGATGAAGTGGCAAGTATGACATATAAGAATAAATATTCTTAATTGAACTTGTCAGTTGAAACTTGCAGCCAAATAAATTCACTTATTCTGTAATGCATTATAACTTATGTGCGATTATATTGACAAAAGGTATTTTCTATAAGTAGGAAGAGCTGAAAACCCACAGTCTACAATGAGATGGATGAGACAAACACTAATTTGTTATGACAAGAAATATCATTTTTGTACCAAAGCTGTTCTACAAAGCATACCTTACTGTTTATGTTGAGATTGTCTCTCATAATTTAAGTGGTGATAAATGTGTCAATAAAAAAACAAGTGAAATTAAGGAGAAACTATCAGATATATATGTCTAGCCTTGTAATATGTTAGTCAAGTGGCATACTGTTGGCTATAACTCATCCAAAACAAATGGTAAAACGTCGAAGAACTAAGTGTCTATAAAACAGACCTCTCTCAAACTTTTTCTGACTTAAAATTAATGTGTTAGTCTGCCACATCCTTGATATTTTTCTTTTTCTTCTTTTTGATCTGCCTACCAAATTATATTCTCCTTTCAATAATGAACTTACACAGTGAACACTCAGCACAAAAAATCAAAGACAAATTCCTTTACTATTAATTCAGGCTCCATGTTGATAATATTTTACCTGAAGAGTTATACTCTTAACTGCTGCAAATTTTGCTAATATTTAACTGAGGGAGGGTTAATTCAGGCTCCATGTTTTTCTGTAAACAGACACTTATTGTTTACCTTTACTGTTTGTACCTCCGCTTTTAACATCTTTTTCTCTAAGGTTAATCTGGAAGGATGTTTGATGTAAATTTACCTGATGTAAATGTACCCCTAACATATACAATTCCAAGACCATGAGGGAAGTAACCAAAGGGATACTGTAAGTGTCCCTGAAAATTTAAGACAGGCTTTTTTCATAAGGCAAAATGTTAAAACATTTCCTGCGCCTCATAATTGTGATCTAAAATAAAAAGCACTTAGACCTAACTAAAAAATCCTTAATTCTGAAACAAACAGCATCCTGAGGAGTGAATAGAAAGGAATGTGGCAAAACCTTATAACTTTCATGTGAAGGTTGCAGGCTAGAGATAAATTAAGTCATGAGGCTGATGGGGAACCCTAAACCTGGAATTACTTTCCCACAGACGGTTAGAAAATAATGATAGCTGTTTCATTGAGGAACATTGATTTCTACAACAACTATAATAACAGGAACCTGAGAACACTGGGACTTCTCCCTTGTTGATGGGCAGACCTCCACTTCAGCATCTCTATAAAACCCAGAGAAGACAAAAACAGAGAACTCCCTGGCTCTATTTCCCTCCAGAGCAACTGGAGTCTCTGTAAAACTCAATCTAAGAGGTAAATTTACATCAAACACACATCCAGATTAACCTTAGAGAAAAAGATTTTAAAAGCAGAGATACGGACAGTAAAGGTAAACAATAAATGTCTGTTTACAGAAAAACATGGAGCCTGAATTAACCCCCCTCAGTTAAATACCGGTAATATTTGCAGCAGTTAAGAGTATCTCTTCAGGTAAAATGTTATCAAAATCTGAACCTTCCACTTACTAGTTGTGTAATCTTGGTGAATACATTTCACATTTTTTTTGCCTGTTTCCTTGTATATTAATGCAATCATGTATTTCTTCTCTATTTTTTAAAAACAAACAAACAAACAAAAAACAAGATAAAAGGAAATATAAAAGTCCAGATTGCCTTTCATCTGTGACTGTACTATGTTAATACATGAAAGGCTTACATATCCATTATTTTGTTCCATTTCCTACCTACCTCCAACTCCTAAAATATTGCTCTATGTAATATGGAATGTGTATTCTTCAAAAGCAGCATCCCTATTTCCCCAACCTCTTCTCTGAAAATGACCTCATCTTATTCCTCCTACAGAAGCCATCTCTTGAAATAGATGCACGTGAAAGTGACCCTACCTTTTCTGATAACTATTTCCCTTTTGTTGTTGCTGTTCCTTTAGGAAATGAGTTGTCTTACAGATTATCTGTATCAGCAATGTCTAATTCCTCTTCTCTCATTCTTTCATGAGCCTACTTTAATAAGGTTTTCACTGTATCATTCCACTGAAACTGCTTTTGTCAAAATCAGAAATGACTCAGCATTACCATATATGATGTTTGATTGTCAGTCCACATCTTATTTGATGAATAAGCAAACTTTTAAACAATTTGTCACTCCTTTCTTGACACATTTTTTTTTTTTTTTTTTTAGAGAGATAGAGAATATTGTGGCATTTAAAATACTGAATTCTATTTCCTAACACATTTTGTTCATTCTTTGTCTACTTTCAAGCTTCTGCTCTTTTTCGTTAGTCCTCTTATCTTGTCTACACACACATAGTATCTTGGTGATTTCATCTAATATCATGGTTTTAAATTCCATCTATAGTACCAGACTCCCAGCCAACACCCCACTCATGAAATCCAAACTAATATGTATAACTTTTAATTTAACAGTACTCCTTAAATTACTGAGATATCTCAAACTCAGAAGGTCCAAATCAAAATTTTCATCCCTCAGATTCTTCTTACCTTAAAACCTTCCTCAGCAATTCATCATTCTATTTCCTTAGGACAAAACACTTGTAGTCTTTATTGACTCTGTTTTCCCCACACATAGACCAAATCCATCAACAAATGCTATTGATGCTACTATCCAAATATGTTCAAAATCTTCCCAGTTCTCACTACCTCTAGTTCTACTGCCATCGTAGTCCAAGACTTTGTGTGGATTATTGAATTAGCCTACTAGTGTGCCTTCTTAACTAAGAAGCAAAGTAATGTCAACTTAATATCTATACTCAACATAGTTGCCAATGTGCTACTTACAAAAAAAAAAAAAAAAAACACAATAATTCAGATCATGTCATCTTTCTGTAAAACCCCTGTGCTTGGCTCTCAGTTTCAGTCAGAGTAAATGTTATTGTCCCAACAATGGCCTAACTGTCTTCATATTTTTCTGAGTATGTTACCTATTAGACCTTACCTCTATTATCCATCTCTTACTACTCTTTTAAAACTAGTTAGTAGGAAATGAGAACTTAATCATTTTGGTTTTATACAAACTCTATGGGAGTCAGTATATAAATTTAGTAGTGGTTAACATAAAATGTCTAATGTGGCTATTCTATGACCAAGCATTCTTGCAAATATCCCTCTGCAAAATGAGCACCATAGCTACCTGAAGAAATGTTAGCCTGATTTCTAGAGATATCTGGGTAACCCATTTAGCTCTAATTATTTTGCATTAAGCTCATAAATGTTCTGGATGAGGCTGAGTTGTTTGGAAGTGAGGCAGATGGGTGAAATTATGTTTATACCTGAGTATAATCTAAACTGTACACTGACCTGCATATTGTGTATTGTATAAATGAAGTTTATGCATTACACCTGGCCCAGTAAGTTGGTCTCTAGCATATATTCAAACAGTGTATGTATAAAGAATTCACTTAGCCTTATGTCTCAAAAGAAGGCATGGCCTGGGGGAATAGAGTTATGCTTCTAAAAGCTTAAATATAGTGCTAATTTTCACAACTATTATCCTCCTCACTGTATATTATTGGCTAGATATAAACATCTAGGCACTTACACCTCTCTTTGAGAACATTGCTGATCTACAGGCAGTTCATCTTAGATGTGCTTTTTTCCTCAGTGTCCTGAAATAAGTAAACACTTTTTACTTACACAGGCAGTTTCTGGGCCTAGTTTTTCTATTATTTATATTTTCTCACAATCATTTTAATCAAGAAAAGGCAATTATGCAAAAATACCAAAATCATTTTAGGAGTGAACTGGAAAAATGAAGACAAAAGAGATAATATGTGGTGACTGAGATGCATATGCTGAGATGGAATAGGTTTATAGACAAGAGAAAACACTCTATCAAGGATATGGGAAGCTGATGCTCTAGTAACTACTAATTGGGGAGGAACAAGTTAAAAAAAAGAAGGTGAAATTTTGATAGTGGCTTTGTGTGGTATGCTGCATTATTTACTAAATATTCTCTATTAAACCAATTAACATGTTTATACTAATATGTTATTAGTACCACATTAATAATATATTAAAACTATTTCATTCTCCTATGGACAGGAAGCAGAATGAGAAAGCCACTTACTTGACATAGCTGATTTGCTCTCTAGTGCCCCCTATAGATACATCTGAGAAGTGTAATGGGAAGTGAAATTGGTCCCAAGAAGCAGAACCAAAGCCATGAATAACACGGGAAATTACTCTCAAGGAGCAGAAAAAGTATTATGTAGACAAAATACTGGAGAGCTATTTCTCTTTTGACTCAACATTTGAGTGATAAAGGGTCAGATAGGTTATTCCTTTAATACACGGAAGATTTTCAACTTGATGTGGCGTTCAATGCATGTTCTGTTTAATTAGATTGGTTAGGGAGGTGCAGGACTCTAGTCTTCCTATTACTAAAATTGTTTGTATTGGAAACACATCATGGATAACATTAAGGGAAATTTTGCTCAAGGACTCCACTATAGAAAATGCTTTTCGAAGTAGTGTATTACATTTGGGAGTGATTGATTTTTTTGAATTGATAGATAACAATTTTCAAAATTGTGAGGGCCAAAGCCATGTCTTTTATTCAGTCTTTGACATGATTATTGCAAAATTCCCTGTTTGTGTACTCCAATGACAAAATTCTGAATTAGTTAAGAAGGGTGGCTTATCATGTGACTATCTGTTTGCCAGTTTGCCCTGCATGGGTCCAAATAACAGGGAAAATAGTCTTCTGACCTTAAATTTTGGAAAATGGAAGACTTGAAAAGGAAATCAAAGAAAGACTTTCTGGCAGTAGGAGGACTTGCTTTAGTATAAAGAACATAAATCTTAGAGACAACAGTGTGTGATTTGATTATATCCTCTAGTGTTTAGCAGCTTAGATGTAGGCTCTGGACATTTGGATAAATCCTGGGTTGAGACTTTGTCAGAAAAGTGAGACAGGTAAACCATTAAGGGAAGAAATGGAAGACAAAGATTTCTATTGGATAGTAAACAAGTGGAGGAGTCAACGGAGTGGAGACCGCACTACTTAGAAGAAAATGGCAAAGAAGAAGAGGAAGAAGAGTGAGAGGATGAGGGAGAGGAAGAGGAGTGGGAGAAAAAAAGAGGAAAAGAAAAATGGAAATCATCTGTAGTGAAAGCAATTGGGTAATAAATATGAAAGGAGAATGAATTTAGACAGAGTGCAGGATGTCTGTGTTTCCTATTTTGCAGTTGGTTCTGGGTCCAATATTTGGCTATTGTTGAGGGTAAATGAAGTGCTATGTGGAATAACAGATTCCTGCAAATGACAAAATAAATGAACTGAGATTCTAATCTTCCAGATTCCTCCGACTATTTTTTTTTTTTTTTTTTTTTTTGTCCTAGTGAAGATAAAGGCAAGCCAGAAAATTGGTAAAGCCAATTTTGAAAAAAGGACGAGTGCAGTGACTAATTTCTGGAGCTCGTATCTGGGAGCCAGGCAAAGACTGCTCAGAATTGGTATTAGGAATGTTCTTTGAAAGAAGACCACTGGTCTAGACTAAGCAAAAGGAGCATTATAAGAACATAGAGTTGTCTTCTTTAATCACAAATCAGAATTATAAGAGGGACCCCCAAAACAGACAAAAACTAGAAATTATCATGTCATCTGGAATTTCCTCCATAGCATTTATACCCTTCTCTTTCTGTGTTTTCTTTGCTCCTCTCTTTGTGAAAGCTGAGTTTTTATGTTTTCTTCTCCAGCAAGAGTTGACAGCTTTATATATCCTTTAATCAGGTACTTAGACTTGAGCAATAGGAAGTGGGTGTTTTGTGGTATAAAAATAAGAGAAATCTAGACATGTTAAATTTGTAATAAACACACTTTTAAATTCATAGCTAAAGGTGAAGTGAAAGTTTTAAAAATTCCCAATAACCAGATTAAGGAGTTGAAATAAGAAGGAATTAATGTGATTCTCATTCCGTGATGCTCTGGGAGCTTTTGTGACTCCCAAATACAGCTTCTAGGTATTTACCCAAGTGAAAAGAAAACCCATGTTTACAAAAATCCTGATGTGAATGTTTACAGCAGTTTTTCATAACCACCAACACTGGAAACTATATAAATGTCCCTTAACTGGTGAATGGATAAATATCCTATGACATATTTACACAGAAGAATACTATTCTGTAATAAAAAACAATACTAATCATTGGTACATTATAATATTGATGAATTTCCAATTCATTATGCTAAATTAAAGAAGCCAGACTCAAAAGGCTACATACTATTATATAAGATTACATTTACATCACATTCTTTAAAGGCCAAATGAAAGGGACAGAAAACAGATCAATGGTTGTTAAAGGTTGGAGGTTTGGGAAAGTTTCAACTGTAAACAGGAATAGGAATTTTAGAAGGATGATGGAGCTATTTTACATTATGATCAAGTTGATGGCTAAAATGTGCACATTTGTTAAGCTCACAAAACTGTTCACCAAAAAAGATCAATGTTTATCATATTCACATGTATCTTAAAAAAAAAAGAAAAACGTTTGATAATGTCCATAGTGCTTAAGTTTAAATTATTGATGGTATCATTTTTCAACCATTTGACCCATGAAAGTGGTAATTTTATATGGTTTAACCTAAATGACTTCAAAAATTTTGATGTATCAGGTCATATTTTGGAAAAACTTATAGTTTTTAATGTTTATTTTTAAAATATAAAAGAAATATTAAAACTTAAATAATTAAGCCTCCTACTTTATAAATTAGGACAAGATATGAATAAATCATTAAGTGCCAAGACTGACAAATTAGACAACTTAAAATAACTACTCAAAAACACCTTTAAAAAATGGAAAAAATAATAATAATCCTCTGTTCTAGGAGAAAATATGCATTCCACATAAAGTTTATAATATATTATTTTCCCAAATATATAAATAAGTTTTATCGATCATAAGAAAATTTCCAACAATTTAGTTGTGAACTGAAAATTTAGAGGTGGAAATATGAATGGGCAATAACTCACGAAATAATACTTTCCTTGAAATGAAAACAACAAGTGTAAAGTAAAACTACAGGAATTTTTCTTATGGCTATGACAGGGTGTCTTCTAGAGGACCAAAGCTTCTGCCACAAACAGAAAAAAATGGATTTTTAAAAATCTCGTTGAAGAAACATTAAGAGCTGCTGAAGCAGTCAGTTTGAGGAGGAAAGATCCTTGAAAAAATGGAATAATTTTTTATCTGTTTGTTAAACATAGCATATTGGTATTGCCTTTGCCCTCAGATCATTTGATGATTTTCAATTGAGGCAGAGCATCAAGCTGAGACGATAATGAGAAGGCAGTGAATAAGAGATAGAGAAGCCAGCAGAGCTTTTGGCAACTTCATGGAGATAGAGACACACAAATTTGAGTTTGAATCTATGAAAGCAGCCAAGACTTGTGGAAAAGACAAAATCCCAGGGAGAAGAGAAGTGTAGAGACATTGATGTTATAGTCTATCATCTTTTTCTCCCTTAGGCATCAGCCCACTCTTATGCTACACATGACAACAACCAAGGAAATCAATCAGAAAACAACTGGAAGGTTGAGTAAACTTCATGTACTATTACAGTGCATAACTGAATATAAGGGAGCACCCAACAATAAGGGTCCTGGTACATGGCAACCTGGACACCTGGGACAATAGTTGGGGAACCTGGACAGCTATAGCCTTGGAATAGGTGCAAATCAATAACAGAAACAACCACGGTTAGAGATCAGTTTGGACTCAGCAGAAGAGAAAACTAGTGAACAAGAAGTCATTAGAAAATATTCAGGCTAAAACACAGAGACGCAAAAGAAAAATAATACAGGATAAAGCAGGGCACATAAAAAATGTCTACAATATGTGTAGCTGAAGGGAAAGTATAAAGATTGACCAGGGAGCAACAATAAGACAGCTGGCTTCCCAACACAAGAAAATGTAATAGCAGAAGTTAATTGCATACGATATTTAAAGTGCTGAATATAAAGAACTGCCAAACTAGAATTGCAAACCAAATGGTAATGTCCTTCATACATGAAGAAATAAGAAATAAAGGTAATTTCAAACAAATAAAATCAGAAAGATTTCATTGCTAGCATACTTGCTTTAGAACACATAACACAGAAAGGTTTTGTTGTTCCTATTTCTGTGTTGTTTTGTTTTGTTTTACTGCAGAGAGAGGAAAGATTATCATAAAATAAAATATAAAAGTAAATGAAGGAATAAATAACTGAATAACAATGGAATTCGTAATTATCCCAATATATCGTGATGACGACTAACTGTTAAATAAATCTAAATAAATAACAAATGGTACTGTACCATATACACGTGTGTGTAATTCATTTTAAGTGCAAAAAAATAAATAAAACAATATCACAAAAAACAACACAGTGTAAAAGGCACAAAATTTCTGTCTTCCTCATTGTTTCTAATAAAGTAATCTCAAAGTTAACAAATAGAAGAAGAATAAAACAATAATTTATTCATTTGCTTATAGCAGAAAAATGCTAAAAACATTTAAATATTGTAAATGAGGAGAGAAAAAAGAGCATAAAATAGGAGACAAAGAGAAAAAACTGTTAAATGATAGATACAAATCTATATACAGTGTATTAAAGTTGGCGTTTATTCATGAAATCTATTAACTCTTAGAGTGTAGTGACCAACTTGAAAATAACAACAATAATCATAACAGGGATATCACAGCTATCATATGTCCATGAACTTTTCTTGCTACAAAAGCCTTAAAACCTACTGTAAAGGAATTAATTTTGAATTCTCTGAGATATTAGCTTTCTGAATTTCTAGTTATACTGTAATAGAACACCAATAGTGGAAGTAGGAATATTTTTGGAAGATGCAGCCATGAAAAGATAACTTGAAGAAGCTGATATTTGAAGCTCCACAGCCCCAGAGCGCATTAATAGATATTGAAAACAAGGCATCTTAGAAATTGAGTTTTGGGTAGAACATTAGGATTAGCAATCCACTTTTCCCTCATGTGAGGGCAAGAAGGTCAAATGAATTGTCCAAGATCACAAAGCTAAATAATGGAATGGAACTTTCAGAAACTGGCATTCTTAAGGTTTACTTTCAGTCCTAGAAAATAAATTATGTAATAAGATTAGTAATATTTCCATTGAAATGTATTAGACTATTAATTTCCAGTAAAATTATTAGGTTGCATTCAATTGCTATTTGAACGAATTTCATTAGGAACTTTTCTTACATGTAAGAATATGTTTTCAAAGAATACAAACAGTTTTGAAATGTTTTTATAAAGATCCAAGGAAAGAAATACATTATACATACACATACCCAAACAAGAATTACTAAATAAAAGTTTCAAGTGAAAATTCTTAACCTTATAATACATATGACACATTATGTTATTCTTTATTCTATTCTGCTATATATATATATATATATATATATATATATATATATATATATATATATATATATATATGTTATACCCCCTGAAATTCATTTTAGGATGCACTGAAGGGTTTGAGACCTGCAATTCGAGAAATACTGTTTTAGATATAATTTCTCAAATTATTTTGTATACTCTAATAATTTAGAGTGTCTTTTTTTCAGGTTAAGCTTATATGCTAACATAAATTACCAACCATAAAAAAATAACCTGAGAAGAGAAAAAAATTGTAATAAAATCATGAAAATTATAATCTGTTCTATAATACTAACTGTAAGCATAAGTTCTCTTTGTGTGCTACATTACGAGGTCTGACAATTACGTTCGCGAATGTATCCTAGAAAAAGTGCTACATACCCCATTGCTAAATATCATTATGCTCACCTTCAAAGTACTCCCCTTGGGAAGCTATGCACCGATATCAGCACCTAGCTGACCCTTAAAAGCAATTTTGGAGCTCTTTTTCTGGAATGACCATCAGAGATGTCATTGTATTACCCTTGATGTCCTGAATGTCATCTAAATGTCTTCCTTTCAATATTTCCTTTATCTTCGGGTAAAGAAAGAAGTCATTGAGAGCCAGATCAGGTGAGTAGGGAGGGTGTTCCAATACAGTTATTTGGTTACTAGCTAAAAACTCCCTCACAGACAGTGCCATGTGAGCTGGTGCATTGCCGTGATGCAAGAGCCATGAATTGTTGGCGAAAAGTTCAGGTCATCTAACTTTTTCATGCAGCCTTTTCAGCACTTCCAAATAGTAAACTTGGTGAATTGCTTGTCCAGTTGGTACAAATTCATAATGAATAATCCCTCTGATATCAAAAAAGGTCAGCAATATCGTTGCAACAAGTTCACGGACTTAATTGTCTGACCATGTACACTGGAGTTAGAGAAATTTTACCATATATATATATATATATATATATATATATATATATATATATATATATATATATAATGTGCCTTTAAGATAAAGATTAATTTAAAGCACTTTTATTAACTAAGCTATAAAGAGGGAACTGACTATAATTTCATATTTTGTTAGGACTAAATATTCTAGTAAGTTGTAGTCATCACTAATTTCTTTCATTTTAAAAAAAGTTTTTCGTGGATTTCACTTTAAAAGAGAAGACATAATAAAGATTATTTGGAAAACATGACTTTGGACTAAGACAGAGATAGAAACTAACATTAGTAGATTATTTATGAGGTGTCAGATACTGCTTAACAAATATCAAGAATATCATTATTCTAATGATTGTAAAACAAATATGGCAAAATTGGCAAGAATATTACCAAATCTGTTTCTTTTTCTTCAGAACACAAAGCGAAATTGTGTATTCTACTCCTTTTGAATTTAGATGTTGCCAAATGAGTAGTTCTCCCCAAACAAATTTAAGAAAAATGATCTGGATCACTTCTCTTTTATAGCAGTGAAGAGCAAATGTACTTTCTTTATTTTTACTCTGTCTTCTTCATGCTGGATAACGTTCCAAAAAACTTGAAACCACATCTGAAAGTTCAGGGGAACTTGGGCCTCTGAATCTAGAATGCTCCTGATCTGATTCCCTCTCTGCTCTCTCTCACACACACTCACACATACACACTGTCAGACTGCAATGGATAGTTATGTAAATAAGAGATAAATATTTGTTTCTAAATTAAAATCACTGAATCTTTGGGCTTTATGTATTATAACAGTTAGGCTTTTAAACTCTTAACTAATAGAAGGAAACTAAAGTTCTGAAAAGCCAGCTCACCAGAAATTTGATTAACTTAACCATTGGATTATCCTTGGGTTTGTGGTCAATTAAATAATGATTATCTATAGATCTGACAGGATCTTCTTGACAAATGCTTGTAGACAAGAATTTTCGGTAATCTTTCTTTTTATAAAAAAAACTCATTAATCAATGTTTAATTTTCGTGTATAAATTCCACTGACAACAAGAAAAAGGACATTTACTAAAACTGTTAAGAAATTATTAAAGGTCTGCTCATAAAGTATTTCTAAAATGTCACCCAGATAAATCCTGCACATTATGAGTCAGAGCACAAAAATCTTTTGATCTAAACATGATTGACCTTCACAGTGGCAACACAAATTCTGAGACAAGCATCATAAGGATAATTTTAAGTAACTCTAAGATTGTGTAACATTTACACAAAATTATCTTTTTATGATTCATATATCTAACCTCATTAGTTTTGCATTTCAGATTATTGATGTATTTGTTTATATATTTTTGTAATGTGAAGAGTCTGCTAAACTGAAACTTAGAAAATAATGGAACTATCTTAATTTTCCTCATCTATATCATATCACTAAAGCTATCTAATGTGACAGAATTCTATTGTAGGCAAAAAGAAAATTCAGGAGGTCAGTTGTCAATTAAATACTAAATTTAAAATGTTGATTTCAACATCAAAATCAGTTAAAATAAGCCCTTGCAAAATTTTTCAGAATAATAAATGAGACTTTTTTGAAATCCTAATATCAGGTTGGTGCAAAAGTAATTGTGATTTTTGCAATTATTTTTAACCTTTCAAATTGCAATTACCTTTGCAACAACCTAATAGATTTATACTATTTTTCACTTTGTATCTCTTTATAATATTAGTTAGTAAAGCAGTTCTAGAGATAATTGTCTACATGCACTTCCTTCTCTAACTAAATTGATGGGAATATTTAGAGATCTTGCTAATTTATATCCTTTTTTTTGTTTTTTTTTTCTTTAAATTAAAGTTTATTGGGGTGACAATTGTTAGTAAAATTACTTAGATTTCAGGTGTACAATTCTGTAATACATTACCTATATCTCACATTATGTGTTCAACGCCCAAAATCAGTTCTCTTTCCATCACCATATATTTGATACCATTTACCCTCTTCTAGAGTCCAGCTCCCCACTCCCCCCCTTACCCTCTGGTAACCCCTAAACTATTGTCTATGTCTATGAGTTTTTGTTCTTTCAGTTGTTTGTCTTGTTCTTTTGTTGTTTTCGGTTTATATACCACATGTAAGTGAAATCATATGGTCCTCCACTTTTTCTGTCTGACTTATTTCACTCTACATTATAATCTCAAGATCCAGCCATGCTGTCACAAACGGTCCTATTTCAATTTTTTTACTACTGAATAGTATTCCATTGTGTATAGATACCACAACTTCTTTATCCATTCATCTATCAAAGGACATTTTGGTTGTTTCCATTGTCTTGGCCACAGTAAATAAAGCTGCAATGAACATCGGAGCACACTTGTCTTTATGGATAAATGTTTTCGGATTTTTGGGGTAGATACGCAGGAGAGGGATTGCTGGGTCATGTGGTAATTCTGTTCGTAATTTTTTGAGGAACCTCCACACTGCCTTCCATAGAAGCTGCACCAATCTGTGTTCCCACAAACAGTGTACGAGGGTTCCTTTTTCTCCACAGCCTCTCCAACATTTGTTACTATTTGTCTTGTTGATGATAGCCATTCTGACTGGGGTGAGGTGATATCTCATTGTGGTTTTTATTTCTGTTTCTCTGATGATTAGTGACATTGAATATTTTTTTCATATGTATATTTGCCATTTGTATGTCCTCTTTGGAGAAATGCCTCTTCAGGTCCTCTGCCCATTTTTTTGTTTGTTTTTGTTGTTGAGTTTTATCAGTTCCTTGTATATTTTGGATATTAGCCCCTTATCAGAGGCACTGTTTGTAAAAATCTTCTCCCATTCAGTTGGTTGCCTCTTTATTTTTATTTTGTCGATGGTTTCTTTCACTGTGCAGAAGATTTTAAGTTCGATATAGTCCCATTCGTTTATTTTAGCTTTTACTTCCATTGCTTTTGGAGTCGAATTCATAAAATGCTCTTTGAACCCAAGATCCATAAGTTTAATACCTATATTTTCTTCTATGAAGTTTATTGTTTCCGGTCTTGTGCTGAAGTCTTTGATCCACTTTGAATTAATTTTGCTACATGGTGACAGAGAGCAGTCCAGTTTCATTCTTTTTCATGTAGCTTTCCAATTCTGCCAGCATCGTTTATTGAAGAGGCTATCTTTTCTCCGTTGTATGTTTCTTGCTTCTTTGTCAAAAATTATCCGTCCATATTTATGTTGGTTTATTTCTGGGTTCTCAATTCTATTCCATTGCTCTATGTGTCTGGTTTTCTGTCAATACCACATTGTTTTGATTATTGTTGCCCTGTAGTACAAGCTAAAGTCAGGGAGTGTGATACCTCCAGCATTGTTCTTTTTTCTTAGGATTGGTTTGGTTATTCGGAGTCTTTTATGATTTCATAAAATCTGATGGTTTTTGTTCTAGTTCTTCAAAAAATGCCATTGGGATTTTGATGGGGATTGCATTAAATCTGTATATTGCTTTGGGTAATACGGCCATTTTAACTATGTTGATTCTTCCAATCCATGAGTACGGAATGTCTTTCCATTTCTTTTTGTCTTCTCCAATTTCTTTCAAAAATGTCTTACAGTTTTCAGCATATAAGTCTTTCACATCCTTGGTTAAGTTTATTCCTAGGTATTTTATTCTTTTTGTTGCAATTGCAAAAGGAATTGTTGTTTTTTGTTTTTTGTTTTATTTCTTTTCCTGAGATTTCATTGTTAGTATACAGGAATGCAATGGACTTTTATATGTTGATTTTCCAGCCAGCAACTTTACAGTATTTGTTTATTGTTTCTAATAGCTTTTTGGTGGATTTTTATGGTTTTTCTATATATAGCATAATGTCATCTGCAAAGAGTGAAAATTTAACTTCTTCATTCCCAATTTGGATGCCTTTTTTTTTTTTTTCCCCCTCTGGCCTGATTGCTCTGGCAAGGACTTCCAACACTATGTTGAACAGCAGAGGAGATAGGGGACAGCCCTGTCATGTTCCTGAACATAGAGAAAAGGGCTTCAGTTTTTCACCATTAATTATGATACTAGCTGAGTGTTTGTCATATATGGCCTTTATTATGTTAAAGTATTTTCCTTCTATACCCATTTTATTAAGTGTTTTAATCATAAATGTATGTTGTAATATGTCAAATGCTTTTTCTGCATCAATTGATATAATCATAAGATTTTTGTCATTTATTTTGTTTATGTGATGTATCACATTGATGGATTTGCATATGTTGAACCATCCTTGTGCCCCTGGGATGAACCCCACTTGGTCGCGATGAATAATCTTTTTAATGTGTGGTTGCATTCGATTTGCTAGAATTTTGTTTAGGATTTTTGCATCTGTATTCATCAGGGATATTGGTCTGTAGTTTTCCTTTTTGTGTTATCCTTACCAGGTTTTGGTATTGTGGTAATGTTGGCCTCATAAAATGAGTTAGGGAGTATTGTCTCTTCTTCAACTTTTTGGAAGAGTTTGAGTAGGACAGGTATTAGACCCTCTCTGAAGATTTGGTAGAATTCACTAGTGAAGGCATCTGGTCCCGGATTTTTGCTTTTGGGAAGGTTTCGGATGAATGATTCAATTTCTTTATGGTGATCGGTCTGTTTAGATTTTCCAGTTCTTCATGATTCAGCCTAGATGGCTACATGTTTCTAGGAACTTTTCCATTTCCTCTAGGTTATGGAATTCAGTGGCATATTGTCCTTCATAGTATTCTTGGATGATCCTTTGTATTTCTGTGACATCCATGATAACTTCGCCTCTTTCATTTCTGATTTTATTTATTAGTGTCTTTTCTCTTTTTATCTTAGTGAGTCTAACCAAGGATTTGTCAATTTTATTAATCTTTTCAAAGAACCAGCTCTTTGTCAGATTAAGTTTTTCTATTGTCTTTTTGTTCTCTGCTTCATTTAGTTCTGATCTGATTTTTATTATTTCCTTTCTTCTGCTTACCTTGGGTTTCTTTTGTTCTTCTTTTTCTAGTACTTTAAGGTGTAACATGAGGTTATTTATTTGGGATTTTTCTTGTTTCTTGATATATATCTGTAAAGATATACATTTCCCTCTGAAAACTGCTCTCACTGCATCCCAAAACATTTGGTAGGAGGTATTGTCATTCTCATTTGTTTCTATATATCTTTTGATCTCTCCTCTTATTTCTTCTTTGACCCAGTCGTTCTTTAAATGTATGTTGTTTAATCTCCACATATTTGTGTTTTTTCATTCTTTCCTTTTTCAGTTGATATCCAATTTTAAAGCCTTGTGATCCGAGAATATGCTTGGTATGATTTCAATTTTCTTAAATTTGCTGATGCTAGTTGTATGTCCCAATATATGGTCTATCCTTGAAAATGTTCCATGTACACTAGAAAAAAATATGTAGTATGATGTTTTAGGATGAAGTACTCTGTAGATGTCAATTATGTCCATTTCATCGAATGTGTCATTTAGGGCTGCTATTTCTGTATTTGTTTTCTGTTTGGATGATCTATCCATAGGTATCAATGATGTATTTAGGTCCCCTAGTATAATTGTGTTTTGGTCAATGTCTCCCTTTAGTTCTGTTAGTAGTTGCTAGTTATATTTTGGTGCTCCCTGATTAGGGGCATATATATATTGATGACTGTTATGTCTTCTTGTTGTATAGTCCACTTTGTCATTACGCAATGTCCATCTTTGTCTTTTGTTGCTTTTTTTATCCTGAAGTCTGTTTCATCTGATATCAGTATGGCTACACTTGATCTTCTCTGGATACCATTTGCTTGGACTGTCAATTTCCACCGTTTCACTTTGAGTCTATGTTTGTCCTTATAGCTGAGATGTGTCTCTTAGAGGCAACATATGTCTGTATTTAGTTTTTTGATCCAATCTGCTACACTGTTCCTTTTTATTGGTGAGTTCAGTCCATTTACATTTAGGGTGATTATTGATATGTGAGGCTTTCCTATCACACTATCTTTGGTTTTCTGGTAAGACACTATCTCCATTGTTTCTTTGCTTTTTTGTTGTTGTCTATTATTTCTGTGTGGTGGTATTCTATGATTTCTCTCTGTGTTTCTTCTTTAGTTACATTATCTATTTCAGTTCTGGATTTTTTTTTTTTTTTTTTTTTGAGTGGTTACCATTAAGTTTATGTAAAATAAAGTTTGATATTTAAAGTGTTCCATTTTCTTCAGCATGCTTACTTTCTCCATTCCCATATTCCAGTTCAGGCCTTTACTCTCCGCCCTTTTATGTTTTGGTTGCCACAAATTGTCCCTGTTGATGGTGGTTGAATAGCCTCCTTTAGTATTTCTTGTAGTGAAGGCTGTGTGTTAGAATATTATCTCAGCTTCTGTATGTCTGGAAAGGTCTTTATTCCTCCTCATATCTAAAGGATATCTTTGCTGCATATATCATTCTTGGCTCATAATTTCTCTCTTTCAGTAATTTGAATATTTGGTTCCATTCCCTCCTGGCTTATAGAGTTTCTGCTGAAAAATCTGATGATATTCTAATGGGCTTTCCATTGTAGGTTACCATCTTCTTTTCCCTGGCTGCCTTGAGGATTCTTTCTTTGTTGTTGATTTTTGACAGCTTCAATACAATGTGCCTTGGAGAAGGCCTGTTGGGGTTGAGGTAATTAGGTGTTCTATTTGCTTCTTGGATTCGAGGATCCAGTTCTTTCCACAAGTTTGGGAAGTTCTCATCGACTATTTGTTTGAATATACTCTCTGTTCCCTTCTCTCTTTCTTCTCCTTCTGGTATGCCCATTATTCTTATATTGCTCTTTCTGATGGAGTCAGAAAGTTCTTGTAGAGTTCTTTCATTTCTTTTAAGTCTCAAGTCTCTTTCTTCTTCCATCCGTGTCATTTCCAGGTTTCTATCTTCGATGTCACTGATTCTTTCCTCCATCTGGTCAACTCTACTACCTCAGCTGGCTATTTCATTCTTCATTTCTTTTATTGAGTTCTTAATCTTCAGAAATTTTATTTGTTTTTGTCTTTTTAATTTCAATCTCTTTGGTAAAATGTTTATGTTGTTCTTTGATTGTGTTTCTGAGTTCATTAAACTGCCTGTCTGTTTTCTTGCATCTCATTGAGTTTTTTAAGAACTGCAATCTTGAATTTTCTGTCATTTAAGTCACATATTTCCGAATCTTTAAGTTCATTTTCTGAAGACTTTTCTTTCTTTTTTTTCTGAGCTGTCTTGTTGACTTGGTTGTTCATGGCAATTAATGATTTATTATTTTTCTTCCTAGACATCTTCAGGAGTGGGTTCTGCAACAGGTTGATAGAAAGAGATATTTCTTTTGTTTTCCAGTAGGCGTTAGTAGAATGTTTTATTTTCTCTCTGACTGCAGCCTTTTATTCTCTCTCACATTGTAGTGTTATGTTTTCTCTGCACTATTCCGGCTTCTCACACAATGAGGGGATTCCTTGAAAGGAAGGCTTCTCTTCTGTGAACAGTTCACCTGGATCATATGTTACCGCCACTGTGTGGAGATGTGGAGAGCTTCTGAAATTCCAAAGCTCTTCCTACACCAGATTCAGAGCCCATGTTTTTCAGCAGCTCTGTTTACTCCTGCTTGGATCCGCCCAGATAGGTGGGGACAGGGGCGGGGTGGGTTGTGAGAAGTGGCCCAGAGCAATTGCAGCAACCACCACCACAGCCAGTCCTGCTTCCACAGCTCCATCCCCTGTGCAAGAACTAGTGCTGCGAGTCCATGTCTGCAGTCCACATTTCTCAGAACTGCTAATATTCTGTTCTTTTGATCTGACACTGCTACTGTTCCACTTCTAGCACTGAACATGGGGGTGGGGCGAGCTCTGGGAGGGTATGGGGTGGGCAGCTAGGCTCGGTGCCTAAGGCTTCCATTCTCTGCTTGGCAATGAGGGCTTAAACCACTGTTTTCAGCCTTCTTCCCTCAGTCTTTACTCCGAGGTCTCTGCCGTGAGCGTTGGGTTCAGCCGTGTTATAGACTATCCTCTCAGCTCTGTGGGCCATAAGCAGAGCCCTAGCAGTCCGAGTTCTTCCCTCTCCGGCAGCTACGATAGGTAGTTCTGGAATGCAGTGACCTCAGAATACCGAGCTAGGTCTGCATCCTGTGCCCACACCCTGTCTTCACACTTCTCCTTTCCCAGTTCCTCCGCTCGTGCAATATGTCCACCTTTAGATGCTTTCAGTGCCTCTTAGACTTGCCTGTCTGCTGTGCAGGGAGTCCTTTGTAGAGTTATAGTTGTTCAATTTGTTTTAAATTCCAGGGGAGATTTCAAGAGGTTTACCTTACGCTGCCATTTTTATGACATCCTGTTTAATTTCTAATGCAAAATTCATGCTATGATTTCTGTGTTTAACAAGGTTGAAACTTGAAAAAGCAGACACAGCCTTTAAGGAACTCTAAAACATGACTGTTCTTTAACAAAGTGTCCAGAAATGAGTATGATGATTTTAAGAGAAGAAAGGTGATACACATTTTTCTCCAGCTGAATGCTAAATCATTGTCTGGATATTTGCAATTCTGGAGATAAGACACTTGAAGCTAAATTCCAATGTTCTGTAAATAAGAGATATCTGTATAAGACTGGTTAATTTCCACTGTATTTAACACAAAGACCAACATTCATTGGCTTAATCATGTAAAAAAAGGAATTATCCTTTGTAAATAGTAAGTCCAGAGATAGATCACTTGCGGGATTGTCTATTTCAGTGGCTAAACAACATTAGTATTCCAGGTTTTCTCTCTTTCCCCTTGGCCATCTTCAGCCTGTTGAGGATTGTTCTCAAGCTTGTGTGTTCCTGGTCACAAGTTGGCTTCATGAAGCTCCAAGCATTTCACCCTTGAAAGAGCAGAGAGAAGAAAACCAGAAGAGGAAAACAAGAGTGTAACAGCTCTTCCTCTCCATTTTTAAGAATTAGTAAATCTTAACAAGAATGCTGCCAACAGATATCTGATAACAGCTAATTGACCAGAATTTTATCACCTGTCCAATATTAACCTATTCACCAGAAAATAGAGTAGGATTAACATTACTGTAGTCCCCCTTCATTCGAGGTTTTGTTTTCCTCAGTTTCAATTACCCAAGGTAACCATGGTCCAAAAATATTAAATAGAATATTCTGGGAAGAAACAAATCATATTTTAAATTGCACATTTTTCTGAGTAGCGTGATGAAATCTAGTACCATCTCTCTTCATCCTGTTTGGTTGTAAATTTCCTCTTTGTCCAGTGTAGCCATGCTGTATAAACTCCCTGCCTATTAGATACTTAGTAGCTATCTGGCTTATCAGATCAATGGTCTCAGTATCACAGTGCTAGTGTTCAAGTAATACTTATTTTACTTAACAATGGCCCTGAAGTGCAAGGATAGTGATGCTGGCAATTCAGATATACCAATGAGAAACAGTAAAGTGCTTTTTTTGAGAGAAAAGTTATGTACCTGTATGTATAGAAAAATAAAATAGTTTTGGTACTATCTGAGGTTTCAAACATCCCCTTGCAAAAGGGGGACTACTGTACATGACTGGCTTAGACTAATCAAGGCTTTTCCTCTGAGGTTTGAAAATGACCAACATCCATTGAAATTTATAAATCCTAAAGCCAAATGCAATGGAGATTCCATTTGGAAGGAAGAAAAGGAATGACTGTAATATAGGCAGCCAGCATTGCCTGCCAAGGTGTATAAGCACTGTTGTCTGAATAGATAATCTGGAATTTTGCAAGATGTCAAGGTCTTCTATATTATCTTATCTTAGTTAATTTAGGGTTGTTATTTTTTAAAATAGAAGTATATTTTCAGAAAAGTCCTTTGAATTGGGTTTTGGCTGATATTATCTGAATAAAACATTTGATTTCTCATTGAATCAATTCATGAGTAGTTTAATTTAGAATAATTATTTATTTTTTCATTTGTTTCTCTGTAGTGAAATAGAATAACTCCTTAAATTTGGTACTAGTAAGGTTAGGAATAATATACAGTATTATGAATATCCTCTCTAAATATGTTTTCAATAGACCTAATGATAGCTTAGCATCCAGAAAAATGGTAATCTCAATATTAGATACTGTCCTGGATTTGTTGCAGATGCTAAACACTGGAAATCGGTAGAATTATAGCAGAGATTGGTAATTGTTGTCTCAGCTTTTATTCTTTTTTATTCTTATTAAAGAAAAAAAAAGAACTTAGCTTAAAGTCTCAATATTCTTGCCTGTCATAGTGCCCATGTGAAAAAGTTCTGGCTAATGATGCAAGGTAGAAATTATTCACAGGAACATAGTTCCTAAGATTGGGAAATTAGGACAGAGCTGGCAAGTGTCTTTTTTATTAATCTTTTTTTTCTTGTATTAAATTCACGCATAGTGGGTAGAACTCCCACAGTTGTGTTAGAAGGGGTCTGTAAAGATAGAAGACAAAGATGACAGAGCAGAAAGATAAATAGAAACCAATAATAGTGGAACCCCATATGAGCATTGGCTGGCCTATATGCAGACATATTTTTATGCTGATAAATAGAATAAATAAACAACTTCTATTTTTCTTGTTATTTCTTTTCTCTGGTTATAACATATAAATGCACTTCCTACTTCTGTTTCCTGTAATTTTCTAGAATGTACCATGAGACATACAATCATTATATAAAGAGGAATAATAGCAATAATGATAAAAGCAAACATTTCTGTGAATCACTTTACGTAAAGATAACATTAATCAGCTTTCATTTCACAAGATAAAGGGAGAGAAATAAAACTGTATATGCTACTTAGGCATTTGAAAAGAATTTAGAACTTAAACATTGATCATGATATTCGTTAATGTTTTGAACTATCCAATGTGATGCAAAATAAAGAAAAGAAAACAAAGAAACCTGGTATATGTAATTTAATAATTTTTCTCTAGCTTCTTTCATAAATTTAAGATCCAACTGCTTTAAACTTCCCTATAAATAAATCAATGTTTTTTAACATCACATGATATTTTAATAATATTTTATTTAATTCTTACATTTACTTGTACCATCTTTCTAGTTGGAAATCAAAGCTTTTACATTTGTATGTTTTAGTGATCATCACAGTACTTAGCATAGACCACATATATGTTTTGAATACTCAATAAATATGTGAGTGTAATAACTCGCTTATTGTTATTAAAAAATTGTCTTGTTGACAATAGGTTACCTAATCTAAATTCCCTATTACTGAATACTTATACGTGGTTGAATGTTCTTTTCTCATGCATCATATTAGGAAGTGTAACTTTGTTTATAAATGTTTGATCACTGGTCTGATTATTTCCTTAGGATAGATTGCTAAATGGATGATTGGCTCAAAAGAGTAATTATTTTAATATTCTTGATATATATAGCATCAACTTGTTTTGCAAAAATTTGTATGATTTTGTAAATAGCTACTATACTCTAAACAACATACACAGACTACAATGCCAAAAATATACTTGGAAGAAATAATGTTTAAAAATTTCTCAAATTAGTGAGACATAAAGCTAAGATTCGAGAATATAACTTAACTTCAAACAAAATAGAGTCAACGAAATCTGAGCACAGACACATCACAAGCAAACTGGTGAAAAATTTTCAAGATGAAATCTTGAATGCAGCCTGAGAAAAATGATGCATTACCTATAGCAGAACGAAGATTTGAACGACAGCAGATTTCTCATCAGAAACCATGGAGGATAGAAATAGGTGACAAAATATCTTTAAAATGTTAAGATATGAACTGTCAATTCAGAAATAATAAACGGACGTCAGAATGGGAAAACAAAACAAAACCATCATGACTGTCTACTAGAAATTCACTTTAAATATATTAATATAGACAGCTTAAAAAAAGTTCTCAAATTACTGTTTTTCTCTGATGCCACAAGAAAACTAGAGACCAATATTTGTTATAAACACAGATGCAAAATATTTAACAATATATTGCCAAGTCAAATCCAGAAATATATAAAAACGGATAGTTTATCAGGATTAGCTGATAGTATATGAAAATGATAGTATATCAAAATCAGGTTTATTTAGGAGTACAATTTTTGTACAGCAATTGAAAATCAATGCATGTCATTCACCAGTCGACCCATAAAAAATTTAAAAGTTCATGTGATTATCTCAACAGATGCTTAAAAATAATTTGAAAATATGTAGCATCATTTCTGATCTAAAAACTCACAATAAGTTAAGAAATGAAGGGGAGTTTCTCAGTGTGATGGAAATGGCACATATCCTGATTGTGGTGGTAGTAACTGTATTTGTTTTCTAAAACTCTTGTACTGCATCACTGAGGTGAGTGAACTTTACTGAATGGAAATTACGTCTCCATTAAAAAAAACAAAACAGTGAAAATCAGGGTGTGGACCTATTTATCTAGACATATACACGTATTAATTTATGTTCTAATTTTAAGTTTTAAATAAAATTTATTTCAATTAATATTGAATATTTCAAATGTTCTGCTTGAACGTAAATGTAAAAAAAAAAAATGAAAAATTTTATCCATCTTGCCAAGGAAGTTGTTCTTGTTATTGTGTTGCTGACCATCTAGTAATATCAGGTTTCTTATCCAAATGTACAAAATCATTCAAATTCTAGCCAACTTGCTTGCAATCTTTTCTGCTCTTCAGAAAATTGACAAGTGCCAGGGGCTTTGATCAGAGACACAATTAAAAAGCATATTCTGAGAAAGATTGAATAGCTGTCCTAAGGCACAATGTAGTACAGAAAATAAGACAGTAGTGCGGATACGTCTTTTGAAGTATGGCATGCTAATCAAATACTTCATCTCTAGTGATACCTCCAAGAACAATGCTACTCCAAAGTGCTGATATTCCAAAGTTTAAAAGTGAGCTCACTAGAAGCCAATATAGTCATTGATTTGACCTCTACCAGTTTGGCAGTTAAAGAAAACAAGTCTGTGTATAAGATACACAGACTAAAATACAAGAGCAGATCCCCCTTATGTAGATTATGAATTCCTCATCATACAGCCTCCCTGAAATGAATTTGAATAGTCTCTTGAAAATGTCATTATTTGATGTTGGGCTTAATCTGTTTGCGTTTAATATTGTGGTTGATGCTTAAAAACAGGATTTTAAAAATTAGCTTTTTCTTTTTTTTTAAAATTAAGACTGTATGTTATTAGAACAGTTTTAAGTTCACAGCACAACTGAGGGAAGGTGCCAAGATTTCTCACAGACCTGTTCTCACACATGCATAGCCTCCCTCATTACCCACATCCCACACCAGAGCGATATATCTGTTATGACTGATGAACCTACATTGATTACATCATAATCACTCAAAGTCCATTTATGTAAAGGTTCATTCTGTGGGTTTGGACAAATATATAAGGACATATATTTATCACTATAATATGATATGAAATATTTTACTGCCCTAAAAAGACATTGTCTTTTGTAGAGCAGGTTTTGATTTTAATAAAGCCCCAATCATCAATTATTTCTTCCATGGATCATGCCTTTGGTGTTGCATCTAAAAAGTCATCACTGTACTCCAGGTCAGCTAGGTTTTTCTCCTGTGCTATCTTCTAAGATGTTTATAGTTTTTCATCTTACATTTAGGTCTGTAATATATTTTGAGTTATACATGAGCTTTTCAAGTTCTTTTTTGGTTTGTTAGACTCTTCATTATTTAATTCTGGGTCTTCTCTATATTCCTCCCATTTTTTTCCCTCTCTGATTTTCTTGAACTACTCTTGATTATCTAACATACGCCATTTCCTTGGATCATTTAATACAATGACATATTAGTCAGAAACCTGACTGGCACACATGAGACATTCAAAAGAGAATTTGAAAAGAGTTTAACAAATAGAATTCATAATAGTGTGGACAAACAACAAAAGGATGATGAAGCTGCTGGGACCCAACAACAACAGGAAATGATCACCATCTCCAGGCCTGAAAGGGCAAGGAAAGGGACATTTGCTGTAGCCAACTGAAGGCTGTGTTCTTGGGAGTGGGGCCAGACAGAAGCTATGGCTTGTGGAGAAGACACAGTGATTATTGGACTGCAGACTAAAAGGCAGAAAGCAGAGTGAATGAGTACTCAACCTCTCTCTCCTGCCAGAGATCCCATTAACTGGACTCAAATGGAAGTCCTAGAGGTCAGGCCCTCTTATACATGGAATAGGGCAGAGAAGAATGGAGAATAGATTTAGGGGTGCGAACAGAAAATGTACAGTACAATGCATACATTATGCCCCTTAGTAACTACACTAGCCCCTTGTTTGGTTGAAGAAAACTGAGCCCTCAATATAATAGGAAACACAAGTCCTTAGTAGTTACGTCTTCATTGAGGTTCCACAGTTTTCCATCAATAGCAATATCAGCCACGGGAATACTAAGTGGCAATGCCTAATTTAGACATTGTTCTCCTGCCCCCAGTTTATTTCATGACTGGTGGTTAAGATCATTCCCTCACTTCCTTTGGGTTCAGGGCTATGAGGATGTGAAAAATTGCCAGGTGGCTCTCTCAATTTTCAACTCATTGGAAACAACTCTTTTCTCTGATAGAAGCATTTATCTCTTAGGCACCCTAGGATTGTAATAAAACAATCCTTATGTGTATTATTATTATTATTATTATTACATTAGTAGTATTAGTATTATTGACTATAATTGTGAGAGAGCCTCTCCTTCCATCTTTTGGCCCCTGGAATTGTGCAATCTGGCTATGTAGGAAATGGCATCACACATTGACCATTTTTTTAAGATACACTATATATCCTATTGCACAGTGCTCCAATCTAGTAAAATGTTCTCTCTAAACGTATCCTACAATTGAGACTTCATCGTTTTATCAAGCTACATGCTTTAACGACACATAGTAAGACAACTGAATACTTTGAGTGTGAGCCCATAGATGTACTTCCTTGATATAAATATGTCTTTTAGTCAGCAACAATATTGTGTGGTGAAAACTCAGGCATTTTGTAGGTCCACAAATAGTGATGTCAGCATATGCATTGAGGCAAAATAGGGACATTTATGTCCTAATTATATATTTCATTGAGTATAACCACTTCCTCCTTCAAGATGGAAACCATTTGTGTAATCAGCCTGTCAACATTAGCTTGCCACTAGAGGATGCGTTGCCTCCCTTCCTCCAGTGAAGACTGTCCTACAAGGCTCAGGGTTGGGTTGGTCCATTATAGGGACACAGAATGTCTTTACACTTGGCCCATTCTGAGATGTTTATCCTCATATCTCTGTCCTACACTGTATTGTCAAAATCTTTTTATTTTGTTTTATCCAACACCCTAACCAGTGTAGAATATTTTCTCAACTATTTCCCCTGCTTAAAGGACACCACCAGATTTACATTCTTAAAGTCACAAGACAAGACGAAGCATATTCTCACCTTTCTCCCTCCGTCTTTTCTCTTCCTCCATCCTTATGGCCTGTAATGTGTTCCTAACACTACTTGACTTTGTGGAAAGTGGACAAAATATCTTTTTATTATATCTGAATCTGTTCTCATGTGAATAGCAAGATTATCTTCTCACTTTATTTTACAATGTGAAGACGTGATTAAAAGAAAAACTTAGTCACATTTTCATAAGACATTTTATTCAAATCTGCCTGACATTAATTGCAATGTTTCTTTGTCATGCAGCTACATCTGCTATATTCTGATTTCATCATAGCAGTGAAAGAAGTGTGGCAAAATTTGTATGTGTTTAGCTGATTAAAATTTGCTATAAAGATTCAAGCAATATGAGCTGTACATATTGAGTTTTGAATTTATCTGCATATGGTAAATGTGACTTTAGCTGTATAAAACTCTAAGGGTTGGGAACCAGAATTTCTTTGGGATAAACACTAATGTATGACTGTTGCCTGAGGAAAGTTGCTAAGTAAAAAGTTCACCAAATTACACTCACAGAGATGAAGAAGAACGTTTTGCATTCCCAATTATCATCTTTAACTGATAAAGTTAGAATATATTTGAAATGAACTTTCACTATTACATAAAATAATTAGTAATATTGGGTGAGGGTTAGAAATGTTATATTAGTAGGCAGGTCTTTACATTTGCTTATCTTTAAAGTAAACCTATGACCTCACTAATTATATATAAATTTTTATTAAGGAAGTTAAATGGTCTTGTAAAATTTTTTTTATTGCTACTAAACACATAGATTGATGGGAAATCAAAACTTTCCTTAGATATTTGAAGCCTGGCATTTTATTTTGTCAGAAAGAAAAGGACACAAGCTTCCTTTTTTTCATCTATCGGTATATATTCGACATCTTGAAATTTAAACAGCTGGGATGGAATGTGAAGTTTTAGCAAAATTGTCTAATTTTTTATTAAGTATTGCTTCTAGTTAAGAGCAGTAAAATGTTAATTTAGTTTTTGATAGGACATATTAGCACTATAACTCAGAACAGCTTTGGTGTGCTAATTCTGAAACAAAAATGACTCTAATTAATGCATGAATCAATATAAAAACTGCTAGATGTCTGAAATGACAAAGCTGATCAAAGCCTCCAAAAGGATATGGTGATGTAATCACAGTGTTTAATACACTCCCAGTGTTATATGTTAAGTGATTTCAGGTTATATTGGAACCTCTAATTAGTAATATCTGAAAGCATACACATTGTGTTATTTTGCATGCTACTATCTGATTGTAGACATTTTTAAAATATGACAATGAATATTTTGAAATTTATATTTCTAATATGCTAACTATTTTGTAGGCAATAAAAAACAAAGCCTGATGAAAAACATCAAATGTTTTCTTCAGCATTTGCTGGTTAAGATCATTAAAAAAGTTTTCAAAATAGATTGTAATAATAAAACATGAAGATGATAGTAAAATATTTTCTCTTGCTTCTAGTTATTTAGTAAGCTAATAATAATTTATTAGATCCGTTTTTATTGCCATCAAATTGTTTTATAAAATAGACAGGTGTAGGAAGAATCCGACATCATGTTTTTGGTTTTTTCTTTATCTACTTCTGGGCTCATGCTTACATTTACTATACTTTTCCATATTCAATGCTATGCTTTTGGAATACCGTTCTAATTTATGTTCACGATTGTATTTTGTCACTCAGAATATTTCTCAAGCCTAGCCTGTTTCCTGAAATATTACAATCATTGCTGGTGGCTAGCCCTATTTACTTTAAATTCTACTAAGGTGTCTTCAGACTGTACTTTAAAAAAAACTTTTCACTTTGGATCCTTTCTATGAGACAAACTGTTCATATGAAATTTAAAATTCCTGGCACATTCTTTATCAGAGCTTTGCATTGGGTTTATAGGTTTATGTTAAAGAGTTATCTCTACCTCAGCCACTACACTCAGTTCTACAGTGCCATACCTAATCTTCATAGCGCTCTTGGTAAGTGTATTCGAGTCGTTTAGAGTATTATTCAACATGATTGTCATTAGGATTCACTGTCAGAGAAAGTTAAGATCTCATTTCTCTTGTCAACACCCTCACTAAGAGAAACTTATCTGAGGACAATGATAACAGCATGTGCTCAGATGGTCAGGAGCCATAAAAGCTGAATGAGATATCTAATTTGTGAAAGTTCAACAAATTAATGAGTTATGAACAGGACTTCGAGGTCTGCACATGCATTCTTCTTTTCTGGTGTTGGGGTTTATAATATTCATAAAATAGTATTTTTGATTTATTTATCTTTTTCTGAATAGCTCAATAATTTTTTTAAATTTATGATCTTATTCACTGAGTTATGATTAATTTCCACCTTCCTCATAACATGACATAAATTCTATCCTCATAACATCTAATAAAATCATATTTTCTATATAGTATTTTCATATTATAAATATATTTATTTCCTATATGAGTTTTTATACCATATTATCTACTTTTAAATAGCATGATTGCACACTGGAAGAGTAAATGACTTTAAAAGGCCATGACTGTACATTTTTTATTTTTTATTTTTTATTTATCTACTGAGTGCTTACTCCATTCCATACATTGCTGTGCTCTCTCTATTCTTCTGAAGATATTATATCCAAAATATTAGTTCTTGTAACTATACCACAATGTCACATTCCTATCTCCTATCAGTGTTTATTAAGCAGTAAATATATAATATAGCAACAGTAGGACAGCCAAAAGGGATCTAAAGAGTGCACACGAATCTTCAGTAGAAAAGTTGACACTAAAAAAGATGTGTCTCACACAGCAGTTACACCTGCACCAAAGTAGTAGCCTAGACAGTTTCTGATATTGAAGAGGATGTACTAAGAAACTCTGACCACAGATTGCACTCTAAATTTTGACCTGATTTAGGCCAAAATAATCAAATTTATAGGAAGTAAGCCATTAAAAATGTCTACTGTTGACTCTGGAAATACCCTGCTAAATCCTTAGATAAGTATGTTGAGATAGAAAGAAGATACTGAAGATTAAGTGGTATTTCTCATATTACCCCAGAAATGTTAGTGCCACCCCAGAAATGCCTTACAGATATCTCTTGCCAATTTGAGATCAGCTCATTCTCTATACTTGTTTAAGTATACTACTTAGAGTTGCTTGTGGTTATGAAGTTACTTGGCAGCACGATGTATAGTATGGGGTGCCAATCACGAGCATATTTAGCGTAGATAATACTCTTGAATTAAATAGCTGTACAGTTTTGTACCACTTCATTTTGGTTCCATATCAATAGGAAACATTTGGGCTGAGAAGTGGCCTGAAGTTGCATCATGTACAGTGTACATACCAGTACTTTCCAAAACCCTGTATGAAACAATTTCAAACTAATTGCCATTGTTATGTAATTCAAGGGTATAAAAATAATATCAAGGACCATATGAATGTATCTAGATATTCTATGACAAGTTATGTTCTGCTTAGTTTAAAGTTCAAGTAAGCCTCAAGAATTTTGATGTACTCTACATATGCCTATTAAGATTTATAAGCTACAGTGGAATAAAAAGTTTAAAACAGACAAAAATTTGGATTTAAATGATAAGCTGGAATTAGAAACTCATTACCTTTTTCTCATAAGTCATATTATGTGTTATAGGTGAGAGATGAAAAATCTGAGTCATCTATGATTATGCCCTTTCCGCTGTCATGTATTTGAAGTTATTATGTGGCCGAACGTAATCTGGATTCTATCTCTCTATCTGTCTGTCTGTCTGTCTGTCTGTCTGTCTATCTATTCATTGATTTACCTACAACTTTAATAATGACTAACTGATGTACAAACAACTATACATATTTAATGTGTACAATTTAATGAGTTTGGACATACGCAAGCACTCATTATATCATCACCACTATCAAGGTGATAGACATATCCAATACCTCCCAGAGTTTCCTGATGTCATTTTGGTGGGAGTGTTTTGTTTTGTTTTTGTTTATTTTGTGGTAAGAACATTTAATATGATCTCTACTCTCTTACATTTTTAAGTGTACAATATCTTATTGCCAACTACACATACTCTGTTGTACAGTATATTTCTAAAATTTATTAATCAAGCACAATTGAAATTTTATGCCCATTGAATAACAACTTCCCATCTTACCTGCTTCCCAGCCCCTGGAAAGCACTATTGTGTTCTCTGCTTTTAGTTTGACTATTTTAGATATATCAGTAGAATCACACAGTATGTGTCCTTCTGTGGCTGGCTTATTTCACTTAGCATGTCCTATAGGTTTCTCCATGTTGTCCCAAGTGGCAGATTTTCTTTTTTAAGGCTGTATAATATTCCAGTGTGTGTGTGTGTGTGTGTGTGTGTGTGTGTGTGTGTGTGTGTGTGTGTGTGTTTGTCCATATACCTGTCAATGGACTCTTGGACTATTTCCATATCTTGGTTATTGTGAATAGTGCTGTAATGAACATAGGGGTGCAGGTATCTCTTTGAGATATTGATGTTATTTCCTTTGGATATACACTAAAAAGTAGGATTTATGGATAATATGGTAGTTTTATTTTAATTTTTTTGAGGAATCTCCATGTTTTCCATAGCTGTTGCACCATTTTTACATTCCTACTAACAGTGAGCAGGAGTTCAAAGTTTTCCCCATCCTTGTGAACACTTTTCTTTTTTTTGTTATAATAGCAATCCTAACAAAGTGAGACGATATCTCACTGTAGTTTTGATTTGCATTTCCCTGATAATTAATGATATTGAGCATCTTTTCATATACCTATTTGTTATTTTTATATCTTCTTAGGAGAAATGTGTGTTCATGTTCTTCGCCCAATTTCAATTGGTTAATTTGGGGGGTTTTTTGCTATTGAATAGTAGGAGTTACTTCTAAATTTTAGATATTAACTTCTTATCAGATATATGGTTTACAAATACGTCGTCTCTTTTCATAAGTTGCCTTTTCATTTTGTTGATTATTTTCTTTGATGTAGAGAAGCTTTTTAGTTTGATGTAGTCCCACTTCTCTGTTTTTGATTTGTTGCCTGTGCATTGGGTGTCATATCCAAGAAATCATTGATATTAACCAATGTCACAAAGATTTTTATGTGTGTTTTATTCTAGGACTTTTACAGTTTCAGGTCTTACATTAAAGTCTTTAGTCCATTTTGAGTTGATTTTTATATATTGTTTATGTTAGGTGTCCAATTTTTTTTTTACATGTGAATATCCAGATTCCCTAACACCTTGTCAAAGAGCAGTTTACAATATAAACATATATGAGATTTCTAGAATTTAATCAGACTACCTGTTGATGCTTGTGGGTAAATCAAATTTCTGCGCTATCTTGTGACACACTTAGTACTTAAGTATCAAAGGCTGCAGAGTAGAGGGCTTAGAAACAGAGGGCAGGCCCAGCCATAGTGCTGGAGGGAAGTTTCAGGTGCCAACAGAATAAAGTATCTGAATGTTGTCAGAGTGTAAGTTGGTAGCTGGTATTGATAAATCTGTTAAAAGGTGAGGGTGCACTATTGAATAGTAAGCTGGTATTGATAAATGTGTTAAGAGTTGAGGGTGCAATATTGATAAGAAATAAGCAGACAAAGCCCTGCAGTGTAAAGTCCTTGGGTGAGGCAACCCTATATTATCAAAGCAGACAGACAGGCTTGTAAATGATAGTCTATTAGTAAATAAGAAAGCCTCATTCTGGGTTGATATTCAGAGGGTATATTTCATGTATGTTTGGGAGGCTGGCAAAACAAAGATCAGGTCTACAGAAAGCATTGTGCCTTTTATCCAAGATTGTTGAGGAAGAAATTTATATCCAGGGAAATAAAGCAAAACAGGAATACAAAGTCATGGCTGGATTAATTATCTAACAAGATAACTTTATACTAATGACAGTAACAATTTCCTCACATTGACCAGGTCTAATTTTACCTAGCACTTGAATCTGTGTGATGGGAAGGTGGAAAAACTGGGAGAATTTTATAAAGGTCACAAAATTTCCTTAGCTGCAAGATAGATATGATCATTATGCTGCCCAACTTATCTTGCATAATTGTGAGAACTTTTAAATGTTACCATGACCTACACATGTGATTCTTCACTCACATAGTCTTTACTAAAAACTGCTAAATGGTCATCAAAGTCGATTTTCCCCTTCTTTCTGAGATTACAATTCCCATCCCCCCTCTGCAGTACTGTGTATTGGCAATGGATCCTGTGAAGAAGTGATATGTGCCACTTGTGGACCTCAAGTTTAAGAAACAAGTATTCCTTCTCTAAGATCTCTATCGTCTTCTGCTAGGCACATATGGATGGGAACCAGACTCCAAAGGATGAACAGGGATGAGCCTACATCCCTGACTTATCACAGGATGTAAGGGAGCCATGCAGTAACTTGCACATCCACACTAGAGTGTGTGTATGTGAACAAGAAATAAACTCCTACTTTGTTTGATAAAGTAATGCTTGGAATAATCTGTTAGAGTGGTTTCTGTCCGACAACTTAAATTGGGACCTCAATATTTTACACTTAACCTTTAATAACATTTTCTGTAATTGCCTTTCTATTCCATTTCTCTAAAATACTATACTGTCTATCATTACTATTCACTGCACCAGCTTTCTCAACATTAAATTGAAGCCCTTTACTGCTCAATCACATAATAAAGAGTTTAAGCATATACTACTGGTCATTACTATATTTTACATTTCAGTTATTTTATACTATTTCACTTATTTATATGTTATTTATTTATGCTATAATTACTTATGTAAATGAAAAAATGACAAATACTTTAACTTTGGATATCATGATGTTTTTTATTCATGGGAGTTATATAGAAAAATATTGATATGTTTCTATCTATCTACCCATCTATCTATCATCTGTCATCTATTTATCTACATAAATAGAGATCAAGGAAGGTAAATGTTAATATTAATAAGGGTCTTGTGATACATTTCCCATCATAACTGGAATTTTACTGGATATGGCTAGAACTCGCCAACACTCCCGTAATGATTTTATACACTTTACATAACACACTTCTCCTGCACTTATAAGCAGAAAGATCCACAAATGAAAACAACTATTTTTAATCAATTATTCTTCAGGATTATGACTGACAGTATTAATGGCATTCATTTAAAATATTTATTTAGTTTTCTTATGATGCCATTTAAAATCCACCTTTGCCAGTGACCAAGTTAAAGAACTTCTTAAAAATAAGTATTCTATAAAAAACATATTAAGGTTCTATAATGGTTTAAAAACCAGAGTGCTAATTAGTGCCTGCAAGTATTTTGCATCACAGACATCTCCTTCAGCTTCCCTCTATGAGGTTGGAAAAGCATCCGATTAGAAAACAATTCCGCTTTGAAACTACATATCTTATACTAGAGTAAATGCTGAAAAACCATACCTCTTCAAGACTCAAAACAGTAAACAACTTATAGTATTGGGTAAAGA
Source organism: Rhinolophus sinicus (assembly GCF_036562045.2). NCBI lineage: Eukaryota > Metazoa > Chordata > Mammalia > Chiroptera > Rhinolophidae > Rhinolophus > Rhinolophus sinicus. The sequence continues at coordinate 146,925,738 of NC_133755.1, forward strand.
CATAAGTTTTCAAATGCCTGCTCCATCTGTGTTATTAAAGATCCAATTGAAAGTGATACTGAGTATTTGTTCAATGGCCACTATGATGATTTATCTCTTTATTTACTATAATTTCTCTCCAATATGTATCATAAAACCTATGTTACTTGACTATATTCTTTTAACTCCAAGAAGTGCTTCCACAGAAACATAATTTAATTGTATATCCACAAATGTTCTTGACAATTGATACAAGAAATGGCCTAAAAAGCAATTTTTATTCTTCATGTAATTGCTCCCGAGGATATTGCAAAACATCCTTTACAGAGAAATCAATGCCACAAATTCCCTTAGCATTTAGGAAAAAAGCATTTCCCCACTAAAAAATAATTGTACCTGGCAAAGTCATATTTCTAGTTTTCCTTGGTTGCCAGTACCCTCCGGATACATTACTTCAAAATTACAAAATTGTTACATACATCTAGAATTCTGAGTAATTGTTTTCCTTTGTAATGCTATTATTTTTTTAATTATCCTGTTGAGATTTTGTTCCTGAATATTATTTTGTTTCTGTTTATTTTACATATATTCTATTTTATGGTATAGATTTTCAAATAATAAATGAGATAGTATTTATTAATTTTTAAATATTTTAGAAATATTGTGTATCTGTACATCTATCCATATAGATATAATTGAAAACAATTATAAACATACTTATAAACATAATTGTTTTCAACAAAGTAGATTTACAAAATAAAGTTTTACTTTACCTTTATTCATATATTACCAAAATAAATTTTTTACTATTTTAAACTCATTTCTGCCAATACCATTATATTTCATCACATAAATGAAATTATTTTTATTGTAGCAATTTCCAGATCATTGAATATTTAGCTTTCTTCAATTTTGTGTTGCATGAAATGTAGTAATGGATATCAGCATCCACATTTTTTTTGTGCTATATTATTTCTTTAGATACATTATTATAAGTGAAACTACTGGGCCAAAATCTTTTAACACTTTTGAAGTTCTTGAAACACAATGAAAGATTATTTTGTATAACAAATATCAATTAATATTTAAGGGATCAACGTTTGATAGGTTCTACCTCACCACATTTCAACAGGTTGATTATTACAATTTAAAAATATTTCTAATTTGATAGTTTAAAAATAATTCAATGATCTTTCAACAATTTCATCAACTACTCATAACATTGTGTATGCTTTCAGGTGTTGCTGGAGATCTTACTTTTGCTTCTGTTAATCCCTATGCATTCTTTGACATTTTCATTTGAGTTTCGCTGTTATATTTTTTGATTTGCAAACATATTTGTGCAAGGGAAATTAATCTTTTTTTTATAATAATTATTAATATTTTACAAGCCTGTAATTTTGTCAAAATTTTTATAGTATGTCTAGTGCAACATTTTGCATATTTAAATGTATTAATTATATTTATACTATTGTCTGCTCAAAAGTTTTTTGTGCCCTGAAGCCCTTCCAGGATATACCAGCTTACAATGATCTCTCAACAGTTGATTGAATTCATTATAAACAGTATGTCTCATGTATGCATGCTTTCTAATATTTTATATTTTATACATATTATTTACCCTTCTTATTTTACTTAATATATTTATACCATGATTTTACAGCTAAATATATAATCTTCTTTACAACATAAATTATTCATCACTTTATTTTATCATTACATTTTATCCTTTTCACTGTGACTAACACATGACCTTGCATGTGAAATTATTTAGTACAAATTTATTATTTGAGTATTTGTTTTATTATTTTTTATGTTGGTAAAACATATGTGTCTTATATGCAGTTTCTTTTAAAAATTCTCAATTATTTTAATGTAATTCTTGTATGATATTATATAGGTCAATGTCTTTCTGTATAAATACATCTATAATTTTATTATTAGTCAATTAGAGCTGATATGCTTTAAGGGTCCTTAGTATTATTCTTAAACATGTATTACACTTGCGTAATCAGTTATAGGAGAAATAAAAGAATGGTGACCTTGACAAAATGTAAAGTGGTCTTAAGCTTTATTCCAAATAATATGAAATAAGTATTAATAATTAAATTAGAACTTAGAATTAAAATTCTCTAGGACCTTTTGTGAATCTGTGTAATTCATTTTGTTTAGGAAACTTTATCACTTTTTACATAATCCAAAACTTGCAACTTTTTGATTGTTAGTAACTTAACTTTGAGGGTAGTTACATATACAGTGCAATAGTATTACATTATTTTCTTTTTTTCTTTCTTGTTTTGAGATCTCTATTTACCTCAAAGGTATTTTTTGATTGAGATATCTCTCTCCTTGGGAGGAAAAATACTTTCCTACTAAGGAAACCTAGCTTTTCACAACAGGCTTTTTTTAGAAACCCAGCAGAGAAATTAACTATTAAAATTGATTAATATATTTTAAAGAAAAAATAAAAGAATGCTAATAGGAATAGATTGCTTTCAATAGATTCTCCAGTCTGAAAAATATCATTTGGTAAGACCCTAATAGACATTGACCAGTGTTCTTATTGATTAAATTGGAAATGAACACAATCTTAGTGTTTAATGATCCTATACTTGTTGCTTTCATTCTGTAAAAAGTAAGAGATATAGGAGTACACATTTACAATTATTATTTTTAAAAAAGGACACTGATCAAGTTGTTTTTAGAGGTGTAACTGTTATCCTTAATATTTGGGATTTATTCTAGGGTATACATCATATTTTCAATTATCAAAAAATAAACTATTCTGCTATCAGATTGAGATGATAGTCTTCTGTAGTTATTATTCTTTTATTTAATGCTTGGGTGAAAAGAATTATTTTAAGGAATTGTTTTACACAATTTTACGGGCTTGAAAGTTTGTAATTTTCAGTGCTGATCATTTGGAGATTCAGGCAAGAGCTGATGTTGCAGTCTTGAAGCTAAACACAATATGGAGGCCGAATTCCTTACTCTACTGGGAACCTGTATTTTCTGTTAAGGTCCTCAACTGATTGGATGAGACCCACCCAGATTATGAAGAGTAATCTGTTTTTTGCAAAGTCTACTGATTTGAATGTTAATCACATTAAAAAACAAAACGAGGGGGAAGGGGGGTTTACACAGTGTGAGGGATATAAACGATAAACGTCTAAGTATTGCTTTGTACTGAAATTAATAAAAATAACAAACAAACAAACAAACAAAACAAAACAAAAAACCCAAACAAACAAACAAATAAAAAAAACTCTTCATTGCAACGTCTAGACTGGTATCTGACTAAACAATTTTTACCAAAGTATAGTTAAGTTGACAAAAAATTAACTATTACAATGATTATTCTTATTATTAAGCCAATTTAAGCTGGAACTTCTAATACTTCCAAAAGCATCTTAACGACTACCACAGGTAAATGAAAGAGAAACTGAAGAAGCAAGCAAGAGTAAAAATGAACAAATATGAGACCAAATAATAATAATAATAATAATAATAATAATAATAATAGTGGTTTGACTAGTGATTTGCAGTCTGTCACAATATCCCCTGTATTATGTTTCTGTGAATTTCACAAGATTATAGATTTCTTCAAGTTATTGTGCAACTGTAGAAATTCCCATTTATCGAAGCATTAGAAAAACAAGATCATATTGTCTCATATGCATATGTGTAGTTCTGTCAGTTTATGAAGATAGCTGGTTCAATTGATCCTGAGATTTAGCTCTCATATTAAAACCTCTCATAAATCTTTTATGGCTTGATCTACATGGAAGATAAACATAAGAAAGAATAATCATACTGAGATTTAATCCACTAGCTGTTTGTTCTGTACACTTCTTTTTTCAGATTTAATTTTTAAAATATATATATTCTATCAGAACAATAATCCTGATTCAGTTTATTGGAGAATCCCTATAGCAGAACTTAATGCTACAACATGAATCAAATCTAGTAGATAATTAAATATCTAAACCATGTCTCCTTTTGAAACTATGACCTCAACGTAGTAGAGGAAATAAAATAAGGGTCTGTCTCGCATATATGAATCTTCACCATTGTCAATAGTATCTTCCCTTGACACAGTTATATTTTTCTATAGAAAGCTGTTTTGTATATAATCTATATAATTAAAGAAATAGTTTCTGAATATATTAGCATATATATGTATCCCTGATTTTTCAATCACTAAACGAGTTTCTTTTTCTCTTATCCATATTATAAAATTCTCCTGTTTTAACCAAAACCTATGGAATAATTTGTTTGGGTGACTTTTTAAACAGCCTAACATTTTCCTTCAAATTACATAAACCTCTAAATCAAAGAACCTAAAATATTATTAAGACCTGAGGTAAATATTATTAAGAATATCTTATAGTCCACTTTTGGATATTTCTCTCATGTGTCTTTGGCCCAGAATGTAACTATTTCTGGACAAAAACAGAGTATTTCTACAAGCAAAAGCAGTAAGAATTTGGATTTCCCTATGCTGTTCATGAAAACCAATGAATTATACTTCTAAAGTTATAAGTTTTAAAGACTATTACTAGAAGCTACTAAAACCTGCATTTACCGCCTGCAAGAAATAGAGTCACAAATTAAGTTCCCTATTTGAATGGGAACTCAAGGACTCTTTCATCAACAACAGGGTCTTCTAGGAGGGATAAAAGTTTCCTATGACAGATCGCACATATAAAACACCTTACTCAGGTTTAACATAACAGGTCAAAGTAAAAATAGGACAGTTTCCTCTGTTGGTAGATTTATACTAAGTCTACTTCATGGTTCCTGGAAATTTTTTAATTAAGAAATCTGAATAACCTTCTTAACCCTTTTGAAAGTAGTATAATATTGGCATAGCAAAGAAAATTATAGGCCAATTATCATCACTTAGCATTTCCTGAGCTAAATATTTTACACAGAAGGAATGTTCTTATTTGTAAAGCAGGTCCTTGCCTAATACACAAATTATATGCTACAAATTTCCCACAAGTTCTGACTACTTAGTTTTTTACTGTCTATTACTATTATTCTTAGTTATATAATATAACCAGTACTTTCTTTGTAGTTAAAGTAACTTGAAGCTAAATTACTTGTTCTGGATGAAATAGCAACTTGACAAAGATGTAAAATTAAATTTTGGTGTGCATAAGGTAATCATTTTAGGATGTATTTTATTTTCAAAGACTTTTTTGTATTTATTCAAGTGCTAGGCACGTTATAAAATTTTAGACTTCCAATACAATCTAAGCCAGATATTCTTAACCTTGGTCTGTGAGATTTTAGTAATACTGAGATACAATAGTTCATAATACAGATGTCTCTGATTATAAAATATAAAGTTTTACTTTTAGATATTTAGATGGTCTGAATCCCTCATTATATGAGGAAGCCAACATCTGCATTCAGTACAGCAGTACTAACATAGTCAGGTCAGTTTTATAGTAGACACAATGGAAAGTTTTGCCAAGTGGTATTGGAGGAACTATCCGAATGACCAAACATTCCTTTGGTTAAAATGTCACTTTAATAACTTCCATTCAAAATAGGTATAACATGCTATGTAAATTGCCTTCTCTTCTGTATACTTAAAGACAGGTTATAATAAAATGATTAGTTCATTTACATTCCCTTGTAGCATGATAATTTTAATTTTGTTGTGTTTGAGTTTGTTCATTTCTGTAAATGATCATACAGTTAGGTGAGATTTTTCTGTTATAGTACCCAAACTCACCATTTGGTCCTTTTTAATCTTTGAAGGTTTTAATAAAAATTGGTCACTCAGAAAAATATAGGCATAACAATGTTAAAGAATGATAATTCTCCCAAATCAATTCTCTCAGCATGAAGGTTAGAGATGTCAATTACTCAGTTCTCCTATCCTGAATTCTGGCGTATCTCTCTATCTCTATTTCTATCTAGTGATCTACAGTGATAATATCGAGTGATAGAGGTAGAGATAGAGATGGAGATGGAGATGGAGATAGAGCTAAAAGAAAGGCAGCTCCCTGCTGGGCAGGAGACATAAACTAAAGAAACTGCCAAACTATCTCTGGTCTAAACTTTGGAATCAAACTGTGGAGAGAGTTGAACCTGCACAGTAGATTCTGAGTTTACATTTATATCCTGTGTGCCTCAGAAATCCAGGTACCAGCAGCACAGATGGTACAATAGCAAAACAGCCATAAAAAGGCTTTATTGTTGTACAGGCTCATGTGGAAAACATATCTCAGAAAGTCCCTTGACTCTCCCCAATCAAATTAAAATAGGTGCTCAGTGGGAGAGAATGGGTTAGCAGACAGAGAGAAACCATAAAGGCTTATTCCAATATCTCTATATTCTCATCAGCACTCTCCACTGTGTCATGGAGAAACATTCTAAATACTTCAAAAAGTTGTAGTTTATTATTATTATTATTGTTATTATTTTTTGTATCTATTAGGCACTTAAACTACAATTTCAATAGAAATGTCCTGAGAAATAAAATTGGCTGCCCACACGTGTGAAAACAGAGAAAAGTTCAGATTAAAATGAAACAAACCTCTTTTCATCTCCATTTTGCACTTAAAAGGTAATTAAAATCAAGAGTATGTAGTATAATTATCAGAACTGACAATGCACAAGCAAACCACTGATATGGAGAACAAATTTGAAACATTTACTCAGGATTCAGAGGAACAAGGGTGTGCATTTGAAAGTATGAGAAAAAGGAAATACAAACATAATAAAATAAATGTGTTTAAAATGGAACTGAAAATGTAGAGCATCCACGGAATGAATTAAAGGAAATCCACGGTACGTTGAAACAATTTTGGAATTAAAACTATACTGAAGTTATCCTACGAGCATTCATATTGAAAAAGATAATTAGGAATAACTTTCAGATTTTGCATTTGAACAATAAATGTCAGAAGGAAATGATGCAACTTTCATAGAGGAAATGTTTCTGACACAAGATATTTATTTCCACATAAGTTTCTATGTACTAAAGCAAGAGAAAGATGTCCTCAGATATTTTAGTGGGCAGAAACTAGAAAGATGAAATATCCTTCACAACAATGTTAGTTAAAGGTGTCTCCCGGATAACAATACAATAAATCAAAATAAAAAATCCAAAGATTAAAATTTTGTTATCTAAGAGCTGCCAAGGAGAACTAAAATTGGTTAAACAGAAAATTTTGTAAATAATTGTAATATAAGATTAGAAATGGTTTTATTGTAAGAGGAGATACTTATTTTAAATAAGAACTTGTTTCAAAATATTAAATTTTTTTCAGTTAAACTTTACATATAGTTAAATGCAGACATTAATTAATGAGTTCAAATAAATATAAAAAGCCTGTGAACTCCCACTCCAAGAAAGACATAGAAGATTCCATCATGCCGGAAATTACTCTTGTGTATTTCCAGGAAATCCTCACTCCTTTACAATCAAATTTCTAATTCTACCATACTAGATTAGTTTTGCCTGTTCCCCCCCCATTTTCAGTTATTATCAATACAGATTGTTCCACAACCTCACCATTTTGGTAATGCAGAATGTTTCGTTTTTAAAATTTTAGCCATTCTAGTAAAATGGGATTTTAATTTACTTCTGTAATAACTATTGATGTTGAGTGTCTTTTCACATGCTCCTTGGACATTCATGTATCCTCTTTATTTGTGTCTCTTTATGTATCTTGAACATTTTTTTTAAGTTGCTAATGTTTTTGTCACTGATTTGTAAAAAAATAAGTCTTTTCCTAGGAATAGTATTGCAGCTATGTCACTGTACTCCATGGGTTTCATTTCATTTTCTTGATAATATCTTTTGTGAAGCAGGTTTTAGTTTTGATAAAGTACAACTAATCTGTTATTTTTCTTTTTCTTTTGTGATTTTCTGTTTTTGTCCTAACCAGAAAATATGTGCTTACCACATGGTCATATAAATATTGTCAGATGTTTTCTTCTAGAAGCTTTATACTTTTAATTTTTATATTCAGGTCTTAGTTATTAAGGTTATTAATTTTTTTCATGAATTTATTACTTGTTAATGATGTTAGTGAAAAGATCATACTCTCCACCTTTGCATTGCCCTGATGTGTTTGTTGAAAGTTATTTGACCATGACCATGCATGTGTAGGTCTATTCTAGACTATTTGGTTTGATTAGCTGTTTGTCAATGTTTATATCAATACACTGTCTTGATTATTGTAGTTTTATAGATAGTCTTGGAATCAAGCAAGGTCATGTGAGTCCTATAGTTGCATGTGTTATATTTCTACAAAAAGTACTTTGGGAATTTGAAGGGATTATCTTGAATCCATCCACTGATTTGTGTAGAATTGTCATATTAACAGTATTGTTTCTTCCATTTCATGAACACCATCTATTTTGTGTATTTATTTTGTTTTTCTTTAATTTCCCTTGGCGATATTCTGTAGGGTTGTGTGTGTGTGTGTGTGTGTGTGTGTGTGTGTGTGTGTGTGTAGAGGTAGATATATAGTTAAGTGAACATATTTCTTTTTTTTAATTTATTCTTGTATAGTTTTATTTTTGAAGCTCTTGTAAATGGTATTCTGACGTTTTATTTTTTGAAAGATTGATTGTTTTTAGAATATAGAAATGCAATTGACTTAATAATTCACTTTTGATTTATATGTTTTGAGGTGTGTGTGTGTGTGTGTGTGTGTGTGTGTGTGTGTGTTTGTAGTTTTATTGGGATCTTCTGGGAATATAGACATGCCATTTGTGAAAATAGGTCATTTTAATTTTATTTCCAAACATTTCTGCTTCTTAAACTTTTCCTTATCTTATTGAACTAGATAAAACCTCCATTACAATGTCAAATAGAAGTAGTGAGAGCAGATATCCCAGTCTTGCTCCCAATTTGAAGGAGAATATATTCCTCATTATTTATAATGTTAGCTGCAGTTTGTTCAGATTGATGGACATCATTTTTAATATGTATTAATTTTATTATTGGTGAAATTAATTTTATCAGAAACATCTGCTGGATTTTGTTAAAGTCTTCTGTATCTGGTGATATGGTCAGGTTTTTTTCTCTTTTATCCTGTTAATATTGTGGTTATATTGATTAATTATGAATGCTCAACTCATTGTTTGTCCCATAAATAAAACCCATTTGATCATTATATACAATGAACAGGACCAGATTCCTGGTTTATCTCTATACTCTGAGTCACTTCTCCCTAAGGTACGAAAAGGAACTTTATTTGATTAATGACTTTTAAATAGAAAACAGTTGAGTTAATCAATTCTTTCCCCCCAAGAAAGTGAGCTGTCTTCACAAATCATGCATTGTTCATTGCATTTACTATACTAACTTTATGGCGACAGGAACTTTTTGGTAGATTTAACTATGAGCTTCAGAATTATGAAGATCACTCTCCCACAGGTATGAGCCATATTCTCCAAATATGTTTTATCGATAATAAAGATAATATTTTGTCTCATAAGTATTTACTCTTTTTTTCTTATTTTTCAATTGATTTAACTCTTAGAAGAGGAAGAAATATGCTGTGCTATTCATTGGAGTCCCTCAAACATGGCCATAGCATACTGCTTTTTCTTCTTCTTCTTCTTCTTTTTTTAATCAGAATTCAGTGAGAAACCTCTAGCCAAACAAAATACGCAAGATTGGGCTTGATGAAACTGATCCTGGTGTAATGAATATCAATAGAGGTTTAATCTGGTAGCAAAAGAAAATGGGATTCTCTAACAGTCCTATTTTGAATTTATACAGAACCAGAAATTTCATCCAGTTATTCACTGATTGGTTTTCATTTATGTAAAAGATGGAAAAGAAGTGTCTCTGGTTAAAAATGGATACAACTTTGTAATTGCCACCATGCTATTTGTCTAAAATCAAGCAAAGAATACTCATTGCAATAATTTTGAAAATTTTGTTTATACTTGAAACATAAGGTTTTCACCTTTACTTATGGCTATTTACCTTTGTCTTTTTTTTTTTTTTTTTTTTTTTTTTTTGACAATGAGCACTATCATTTCAATACATTTAAGCTTCATTTTACTTGTATTGCAATAAATCTAAGCACATTCTTAAAATGAAGTCATAGACACAAACTGAATACAATGGGAGAGGGTAACTGAGTTCCTTGCTCTGCTTTTATTATTATAATTTTTTACTTAGGCTTCATGAAAATAGGATAATTGGACACTAATTTTACTTTACTTCTACATTATAAGTTTCCTTGACTGCATCTTGATCTAAAATCATACAGAGAAACTACTTGAAATTAAAAAAAAAAAAAAATGACAAGCCTTATACCTGCTTGGCAATGTGGGTTTTTCCTTAGACAATGAGAATTGCGTGTATTTATTTTCTAGTAGCTGCTTGTATAAGGAGTAGATATCTCATTTTTGTACTCTGAATGATGTATCATAAACAGTCCAAACCATTTTCTATAGGCTAGGTGGACTTTGCCTTTGACCTCATGACCATACTTCTTCAGCATCCTGTGTGATGAGAGATCATCACCAACTTTAGTAGGTTAGGAAGTGAGTCTCCTCTTCAATGTATCCCTTCCTTTAAGATAATTCCTCACACAAAGTGGTTGGTTAATTAGTACTTTCCAATGATAAATGAATTATTATTATTGATAATGGGCTTTTACCATAGTAAAGTTACAATCAAAGATAGGGAAGGGTATCATTGTATCACATATAAATACTTTAAACATTTATATAATTCTAACAGTCTTTGTGTAACGATATTTGATTATCTCACATAATAAGAAGTTTGAGATCAGAGGAGTAAACATTTGTTCAAGCATCTGTCTCCTTGTATTGGAGAAGAAAATTTTCTTAGAAAAGCTCCAAGGTTGCTTTTGTTTTTCATCTCATTGACTATAGCTTATTTCATGACCATTGCTGATTATAAGGAAGGCTAAGAAAATGAGCTCCAAGAAAAAAAAAATTGAATTACAATTCACTGAAATATTATTTGGCCCTTTTTCACAGGCCACCATTTCCCTCTCTTAGGTCTGCACCACAAAGAATGCTTTTTTCATACTCTTATCAATCTTTTGTGTGTGCCCATGGAGGCTCAGTGGGGTCTACAGGGAGGAACCTTCGAGTGACTTCAGACTCTCTCTAAATCTATAGCTCTCAAGACCTCTACAACACTTATTAGTACATACTTAGACTGTAAATTATTTCAAAACTTTACCTGAACTCTTCGGACTAATGTCTATGTTTGCTCAAGTTGAGCAAATGCTCATGTCTCCTCTCTACCTGCAGGTATCTGTCTCTCGGTAGATTTTGAGTTAATTGGTTGCTCTATGACCTTAGGTCTCTGACTCATTCAAGAAAATTTATGAACTAGCAGTTTGTATGTATATTTTGTTGTAAGACTGGAAACAATGCTCATTTTAATTCTCGGCAATCTCAGCAGAAACTGGAAGTCTATGTCTTGAAATTTTTGATTTTATATTAGACATTGTGATTGTATGTTGTCGGGATGCTGAATTCTGCTATCTTCCTCAACTGTGTGTGTGTGTGTGTGTGTGTGTGTGTGTGTGTGTGTGTGTGTGTGTATACATGTGCGCATGCACTTTTCTGGTTATTACTTCAATAACTGGCTTGATCACATATAGGCTTACTTTTATATTGTACCAGGGCAGATCTGTGGAAAAACCAAAGAATTTCCCAAGCCTCTCTAACTTGTTGAAATTCAACTTCCCAAATCTGCTTCCCTTGTAGATCTTCTCTGAGTTTGGTTTGGGGATTTTTTAATGTCAAATCTACAGTATTTTTACTCTAGGATGTGGTCATTACTTATAAATAGCAGTGTATTCACTGTGTTTCTTTGCTAATTGACCCCAGTTTTCCACACAGCACTTCTTAGCAACGGCATGCTAGTAAGCATCATGTAGATTGTCTTGTGTATGTACAGCCCATCCCTCAGTCAAGAACTCTTAGAGGATTCTCATATATACTTCTGAGGCTCAGTCTTTGCACAGTTCTCTTCTTTTCCCTGCCACATAGGTTCTACCTGCTTTAGCTGACTTCCATGTTGATACATGAGTATTCACCTCATCTTGACTACTGTTTTCTGCTTGGAAAACACTTTGTTGTACAAGGTCAGAAAATTATATCCAGGCAAAAACCTAAGGTGATTATTGGGCTACTTTGCCGTTTTTTTCTTCTTTCAGTGATCATAAACTTCTACAGCCTGTTATTCAATGCCTGATTTTTGCTTATTACAGTGGGAATGGTAGTGTGATACTAGGTACTTCATCATAACCAGAAATAGAAGTCTCTGTATTTATTTTAATTACATTTTCTTCTGCCATTGCCACCTAATCAAATTAACTGAATTGTGTTTATATTGATTATGGTTAAGTTTTTTTTTACATTGAGGCAGAATAATGGGATCCTACAAAATTTAGTGCAGAGTAGCTCTAGTTGTTTTATAGTGTTGTTTATGTCTTCTATCCCCTTTTTGATTTTCTCTTTAGTTGTTCTTTTCATTAATGAAAGTGAGGTTTGAAGCCTCCATTTATTATTGTAGAACTATTTTTCCTTTAAGTTCAGTCATTTTTTTTTCCATATATTTTGGTTAGTTACATGTATATTTTATATATGTTGCTGTTTTCCAGATGGAGTGATACTTTTATCATTACAAAATGTCCTTCTTTGTATCCGGTAACAATTTTTTTTTTTTATTAAAAAACTTTTCTTATAGCTGTTTCAGTTATCTTTTGGTTACTGTTTGCATGACATATCCTTTTTCTTTTTTTTTTTTAAGTTTCAATCTATTTCTGTCTTTGAATTTAAACTATGTCTCTCATAAAGAAGCTATAGTGGAATCATTTTTCTTTATTAATTCAGTCTGCTGATCTCTACTTTTGATTATAGTGTTTATCCTTTTAATTAAATGTAATTACTGATAAAGTCAAATTTAAGTTTGATTTTGTGTTCTTGTTTTTTATAAGTCATGCTTTTTTGTTCTTCTAGTCTTCCACTATTGCTTTATTTTTTTGTAAAATAGATGATTTCCAGTGTGTTACTTTATTCTCATTATTGTTTCTTTTGCTATATTTTGTAGTTTGTTTGTTTGTTTTTTCCCTTAGTGATAACTCTTAGAATATAATCAGCATGCATTTTAATTTAAAACAATATTGGAATAAAACCAACTTAATTTCAATCGTATTCAGAAACAGTACCAGTATATCGCTGTTCTTTCCCCAGTCCTTTGTGCTGTTATTGTCAATCAAATTAAAACTCTTTACATTATAAGCTTATACAGTTTTATAATAGTTGATTTTGCTGATGCCTTTTAAATCAGATAACAGAAGAAAAACGTTGCAGACAAAATACATTTATATACTGACTTTCATATTATGTAGTTGCCTCTAGAAGTGCTCTTTATTTACTCATGTCAACTTCAGCTACTATCTAGTACTTCAGTACCTCTGGTAAGGCAGGTTTGCTAACAATAAATTAGTTGGTTTTATCTTGGATTGCTTTAATTTCTCCTTAAGTTTTTAAAGACACATTTAAATATATCACATATATTGCCTTCTGGCCTCCATGACCTGATAAAACACAAGCTCTTACTTCTATTGATGATCTCTGAACATAATGGATTATTTTTCTTTATGTCTTTTTCTTTCTTTGTTTTTTTGTTTTGTTTTGGTTTTTTTTGTTTGTTTTACTGTTTCTCAGATTGGATCTCAATTGAATTAACTGTTCAAGTTAACTTTGAGTTAACCGATCTTTCTTCCGCCTGCTCAGATATGCTATTGAGCCACTCTAGTGAATTTTTCATTTGTTATTGTATTTTTTACTCCAGAATTTCTATTTTCTATTTTTAAAATGTCTTTTAATTGATATTCTCTATTTCATAAGACATTGTTATCATATATTCTTTTATTTTTTCAGACATGTTTCTTTTAGTACTTCAAACATATTTACAATATACAATATAGACAAATAAAATTTATGTTCTGTCTAATAGTCCAACTGTCCTTAAAGACAGTTTTTATTGACTGCTTTGTTTTCTATATATGGCACACACTTCCTGTTTATTTACATTGTCTTAATTTTTTCATTGAAAATGCGACTTTCAAAATGATATATTGGAGTAACTGTGGAAACAAAATTTCCCTTTTCCCCAGGGTTTGCATTGTGTTTGTTGTTTATCTGTTTAGTAATTATCTTGGACTAATTATAGACTGCTTGTATTCCCTGTCATATGCAGCCAGTGAAGTCTTCATTTGGTTTGCCTAGTTGTTATCTAATTGGACAAATATTTACTTAAATGTCTTGAACAAAGAAGTCTTCCACCTTTGGCAAATGGGTTGTGTTTAAAACTCTTCCTTGTCTTTTACTTTCTGCTTGTAATAGAACTTAGAATCCACCAGAAGTGAGGTTTGGGGGCCTTTTCATATTTTCCCTAAGTATATGCACAGCACTGCATATGTGTGTAGTGATCTATATTGTATGTTATAGTTTTTCAAAGTTCCTCATGAATATCTTATTCCCCAATCTTCCTTTTTTTGGTTGTTGTTTTTTAGTCAGCTTGTTTTGCTTTAGTCACTTATTATCACTTCAAGCAGCTGTGATGTTAAACAGTTGTCACATCTTGTTTTTGAAAACACCCTGGGGGTTAGGTCTTTACTTACTCCACAATTCCAAAGGAGAGTTATATCAACTTTTTGAATTTTGATTAAAATTAACAAATTACTTAAGAAAAAAAAATAGCAAAACTTTCTCCAGATGAATTGGAATATCTCTGTACTGTAATCCTATAGTTGTTTAAGGTATTGGTGAATTATTTCAGAAATTCAGCAAAAAAAAAATAATAATTCTGACATTATCTGAAGTCTTTTTGAATAGTAAACTAAGACTACTCACATAGATTTATGAAGTTACAATGATTTTATATTAACACTTGGTTAAAACAATACTGAAAGAGAAATTTACAGCCCAATCTTACTCATGAACATATATACAAAAATCTTAAAATAACACAGGAATGAAAAGTTGATGTCAAATGAGAAATTTGATAAAAGAAACTTGCTATAAGTGATAAAATTTTTGAAAAATCATGTGATCATTTTCACACATGCAATAAAAAGTCATTTAATAAAATCAATATCCAGGAAGATTAAATAACAACTCATAGTAAACTAAGAATATAAAAATACTTCTTTATTCCTTGCAATAAACATTATTTTTAATAGTGAATCATTGAAAATATTTTCTTTGAGATATGGAAGAAGACAAAGTATCTCTTGATCATAATTGTCATTTTACTAAATGTCACAGCCAATGTGTAAGGACAGAATAATAAATATAATGTATATAGATCAGAAGGAAAATATACAGTCTGTCATTACTTTGAGATTACATGCCTGTATGTATAGAAAAAAAACTAATAAAATATTAAAAGTAACAAGAGCTTACAAATCAATATAGAATTTATTTGTAAATCTATAGGGCTAGCAACAAAAACAACAAAAAACCTCTCAAAATATTAATAACATAAAAAAACAGTATGTATCCAAAAATAAATCTAATAACATCAGATTACAAGGTCTCTATGTGGAAAAATAGAAATCTTCTTTTAACTTATTTGAAATTTGATGCATAAATCATTTTTATTTATATATAAAAATATTAATGTGTTATAGACTCGATGTTATCAATATGTCATCTTTACCACACCCGCTATACAAACTCAGTGCAATCTTAATCAAAATCCAATAATTATTTTTGTGAAAATTGTCAAACTGGTTCTAAAATTTGTATGAAAATGCAAATGTCAAAAATAACCAGGCCACTTCTAGAGAAGAATAAGAAAAAAATAGGAGACTTGATCTACTAGTTAACAAGAAATTTTGTTTTCTCTAGTAAATAAAACATAAATGTTATGGCTCATGGATTGACAATCAGATCAATGAAACATATGAGGTATCTCAAAAACAGACCTACACAATTTGGACATTTTCTATATCACAAAGGTTGTACTGTAGAGCCATGGGCAAAGACATTCTTTTCAATACATGCTGTGTGACAATTAGATTTCATACAGAAAGAAAAATGAAAGACAATACACTTAAAATCAATAAGACAAACACAAAAAAATCTATAAGTTTTGCAAGCATAAGTATTTACAAGAAATAAACCCAATAAATCTTGTGAAAAAGTGTTCAATCACATTAGTCATTAATAAAATGCAGTCTAAAACCACAATGATTTAAAATTATATACAATAAGAGAGATCACATTTTAAATTCTGACAAAACCAATGCTTGGCAAGTATGTGGAACAAACAGAAATTCATATATATTATTATTCAGAATCTAAATTGCATGGCCATATTGGAAAATAGTACAGCATTATCTACTTAAAAAGGTACCCACCTTATGATCTACCAATTTTACTCCTAAATGTGCAGGCTTAAGTTCTCCAGTATACATGGTCTAAAATGCACATAAACTACACTATTTGTAAGAGCTCCATATAGAAATATGTCACAGTTCCATCAATGTTAAATGGCTGCATTGTGGTATAATTACATAATAGGATGTTATATAGTATGGAAATGAATAAGGTACAATGATATACATTAACATCATTGCATTTTGCAAACATAATGCTGAATAAAAGAAACATGTTAGGAAACAATTTATACTAAATGATTCCATTTATATAAAGTTTAAATACTGGCAAAACTTATCTATATTGTTCAGGAATGCAATTATCATGGTAAAACTATCTTAAATTTTTAGTAGCTCTTACCTCACAACGCGGGAAAATAGTTACCTGTAGGGAAGGGATAGAGGAAGTTCTGAACAGAAAGGAACACAAAGGGGTGTTGGGGTAGCTTTCAGTGTTCTATTTTTGACCAGTCTGGTGTTTACATGGAAGATCTCTTTCACATCATAAGTATTAGTTAGTATGCACATATAGATATTTTATGCATGTACGTTTTTCCTCTGTATGTTGCATGTCACAATAAAGTCACTAGAAAGAAAGCAGAAAAATGAAACAAGTTTGTAAAATTAGCTGACTTGCAATCAAATTATAGTGATATGGAAATATTTATAATATTATTTCATAAAAAGAAAGCATGTAGGTAATAGTAATTATCGGGATTTAAAGAATAACAACAGATGTGTCCTAAATTTCCACCAATTTAGAATATGGGGGAAATAAAATCTGTTTTATTTCCCCCATATTCTAAATTGATGGCTGTTCCTTGATATAGTATCATCCCCTGCTGTATTTTCCTGTCAGCACTTTTTATCAGAAATCCTAGCTTGCCCCACCTCACTCATCTTTTGGCCTTCCATCTTTTTTTACTTGTGGAGTGGCTATTTCAAACTTCATCACTTTTCTATTTCTAATAAACCTCTGTCATCTTTTTTTCTGCTTTCAAGCATTTCCAGTGATCCTCAAAATGCCTTTGTTGGAGTTGTATCAATCAAGGTTCAGGTTAAGCTCCTTAAATTAGCCAAGGAAGGGTACAATATGCTGCAGTAATAAACAATCTCCAAATCTCAATGGCTTATAATGACAAAGGTTTACTTTTTGCTTACACACTAAATATCCAGAATGAATTGGTTTAGGTAGTCTGCATGTTGTCTTTGGTCCTGAAACTAATTTGACAGATAGACCTCTGTCTGGAACATTGACATTATTGTGACACAGAAAAAGTGACACAATAAACTGGCTCTTAAAGCATCCTTCTTGAAAGTGTTTCATCCCCACTCACTTTTCATTGGCCAGAGGAAGATGCACTGACTTTAACAGACCAAGGGAATTACAATCCAAACTAATGTAACACAGTAATCTAAAACAACAATAATTTAAAGAAAAAAGGATTTTGTTTTCTTTTTTTTTTTTTTTTTTTAACCTAACAGTTCCAAGTTAAGCAATTTATGTACTCATATGCAGGATGGCTCTCTACCCCATGGTTAATCAGGGCTCCAGTTTGATTCTATGTTGTTGTCTAACAAGAGTACTGTCATTGTTTACATAACGGAAACTGAATCAATATGTCCAGACTCCAGACAGTAGAAAGAGAAAGTGAGCTGGAAGGAACAAATTTTTAAGACCCAATCCTGGAAAAGGTTTCACTCATATCTGTTCACATTTCATTGGTATGAAGTTTGTCACAAAATTTCCCCAAAATACTATTTGGATTTTGATTGAGATTGCTTTGAATCTGTACCTAAAATTTTCACAGAGATGATAAACTTATGACATTGATTCATTAGTATAGCATCGCTGTTTTCAATAACACTCAAGAAAGTTAGGCCACACTTCACTCCCATGGTCAATGGGAAGTGCCACTTCTTTGGCTTAGAAGAAGGGGAAAATGAATTTTCAGAATTTTATATCTCCATTTAATGGTTCCATGATAAAAATAAGGCAAATGTAAAAAGTAAGCTTTATTTCACTTAAATGTACAATTTCATGACCTACAGTTTCTTATATTGAGTTTTCAACATTATATAACAAGGAATCTGAAAGTATTAAAGTATATAAAACATTAAGATGGTATAGCCAACTCATCATTTTAATTTTCATCTCCAGATGTTCTTTTCATTAAATATAATAAATTCTTCAGGATATACACATACCTTTACTAATTACTTTAAAAATATTTGTTTATCTTTCTTAGTAAAAAAGGTAAAATACTTAAAACATTTAATATATTCACTCTTTTCCAAAGATTGGACTTTGTTTTAATATTTGGAGAATAAAAATAAATTTATCATAAACAAGGGATGGATGTTACTAAAACTGACTCCTGAATGTCATTGTCTTTTTTCCAATGTCTATGTTATTGTCTTTTTCCTCTGTTTGTTTTTTTTTTTTCCTCAAGAAAAACAACTTCAAAGTTCTGTGTAGATGTGATAACTTAAAATCCTGTATTTCATGTTACTATTTTTACTAATCCCTTCCTTATTGTACTAATTTTTTAACTTTGCAGCACTTTATATTTTAGATCCTGACTTTCTGAATACTGGAAATAATTTCTCCTCTAGAGTCCAAATGCTCTTGTCCTCCAAGATTTTAAACTTAACCTCTCAAGTTATATTAGTCCTTCAGACATATAAATATTAATATTAAAACATGCTTTTTTCTGGGAATTATGGGTTTTGCAATTTAGTGACAAATGTCCTACAAAGTCAATATTTTGATCCTTCCATTAGTGTTTTTATAGTCCATTGCCATAGAGAGTTTCCAGAGAATGCAGAGTTGTCTATGTAATAAATTGTAAGCTAGAGCATAAGTTAGCATAAAAATATTCAGACTTTGTTATAAAAATATTTATTGATACATTAATTCCATAAACTACTCCTCTAATTGCAGCTCTATAAAAGATGAAAATGGCAGAGAATACTAGCTGCCTTTTGTCCCTGTCATACTTATTTACCCTGAAAACAAATTGCAAAGTGATGACATTAAGGCAGCTTTTCTATGTTTAATAAGAAATAAAAGGTCCATTGAAAGTAATAAACCCGTGTGTTTTTCTACTCTAATTGATATCAGTATGTGGAATTATCCTGAAATGGAAAATGATTTAATAAAGTTTTATATGTAGCTGAGAAGGAACAATGAAAGTTGTCAAGTAATATTGGAACAGTTCAAATGGTAGATATTTTGAGGAGTACTCTCATTATACAAACTAATGTAGATACAGTGGTTGCTCTGTAAAACCATCTAAATTCTAGACAGATCAAAATCACAGATGTTGCCTTTCCTGCAAAAAGCAGTTCATTTCAGGAATGATTAATAAACATCTACTTTTTGTTACCTTCTAGAGAAGGGTTGAGAAAAGAATAGAATGGAGATAATATAATGAAATATAAGATATACTATTTTCTTTTATCCTCCATGTTTTTATATGTCAAATATAGGAGAAAGCCTAAATTAAAGAAATACATTAAACATTGAATGCTAGCATGATATAAGCAGGGTGCAAATGATCAGTAACTAATTGTTTTCTCCTCAATTCTCTGAAGGTAAATTTTCCTTGAGATGGGGATCTTAATTAGATCTCACTGATTCTGAAAATGAGCTAGTAACAGAGCATATTATTGTGTTCATCTTTTTTCTGCTGCCATCTTCTGTCCTATTCTCTTTGTTTTCAGATTGATGTAATTTTATTTTTTTTCCCTGTCATTTTCCTAATCCTCTCTTCCAGGTAAATATGAGTATCTCCCCTGTCCCCTTCCTTTTAGCTTTGTCTTTCTCTCAGACTATGTCTTTGCCATTTTTCCTATGTCTTCACTGGGTTAAAGGCAAAAAAAAAAAAAAAAAGGCATCATGTGCAAAGTCAAGAGAGTTATATATCACAGAATATTCGATTGACAAAATATTTCTGTAGACGTAAAACATGATAGCAGTTAGTGAAGTAGGAATCGGAAGAGATTACCAGAGGCTAGTTTGTGAATGATTTTAGATATCTTAGTAAATTATTTAACTTTGGAAAACAAAATAATTTAGCAATGGAAAGACAATGAAGGATACTAAGAAGCCCTATCTTGTTTCCATTTAGAAATATCAGGGAAGATTCTGGTACCAAGGATAGGAGAGAATAGATAGAAGCCAAAAGACCATTTAGGAAAGTTTACAACAATCAAGGGAAAGGATTATGGAGATTTAGTAGTAGTGAGGATAAAGGAAAAACAAATATGATGGCATGTGTATGTTATATAACTGAAAAAAAATTAATAACTGAAAATTTTCATAGAAGTTGGTAATTGACTAAACATAAGAGATGAATGAGAGATAAAATTGAAGATTAGTTAATAAATTAGAGGTCTGAAAACTTTTTCGGTAAAAGGCCATAGTTTACAATGCCTGGTTTAAGCAGCTGAGTGAATTATGGTGACATTACCTGTTTTCTTCTGGGAGTTTCATAGCTTCAGGTTTTATGTTTGAAAGTAAATTCAAAACTATCAGAGAATGCGTAGCAATTCAAGCCATCACATGAATAATTTTTTGACAAGTGGAAACAAAACAACCGAAAAGGCAGTACATCAAAAGAGAATACTACTTCACATTTTAAAAAACCTTATTTTAATTAAGATACTTAATTAAAGTCAATTTTAGAGTATTCAAAATGAAGTCATTCAGAAAAGGGTATAAGAAAAATACACATTATACATTTTTGAATCATAGAATCCCCTTTAAGTTTTACGTATTACAAATTAGTATCAACCAAAGGTCATTTCCTTATTTCTATTATTTTTCTGGTAATTTGGTCATAGTGTCAAGAGTATTAACTTTTACATATTAGTTTCTTTTTGGTGTTTTCTAGTGCCTGATAAACACATTTAGTCTCCCAAGCAACTTAGTTGGTGAATTCTACAATGGTAGTTTTTACATCAGTCAATACTGAATATTTATGTTAGTTTGTTTTGTTTCAGTCTAATAATTTTTAATTAATTAAACTTGTATATAGGTAATATATTTACAGGATACATTTACATACCCTTGGGCTCTCTTACCCTCTGAATACTTCTCTGTTTCCTGAAAGTCACAATCATTCACTGGGGAGCGCTTTCTCACTCTCATTTGAGACAGAAAAGATTGTACAAAATATTGGAGGCAATCTGAGAAAGATGGAAAAATCAGAGAGACAAATATGATATGAAGAAACCCAAGTACTTATTACTATGATTGATGAACTGTCACTTTGGAAATTGAGTTGAAGGTAATTGCCTCCATTATTTTTCAAGATAGGAACCAAATTTAAATAAGTCAAATTTAACAAATTTTGAGTTACCAGTAAAAGAAGCTAAAAAAATCTATATGAAATATTTTCCCAGGAAAAGGCATTAGACTTTAATGACTGCGCACTGGGTGATAAAATGTGTTTAAATTTACCTAAGAAAAACGTTTTTTAATGACTTCATTTATTCTTCTTTTTATAACCCTGTGAAATTGTCATGTAAAAATTTCAGAGATACTCCCAAGTATGATGTTGAGAGGCAATTTCAACACTTATTATAGAACTTCACAATGTAATATAACCCGTTGTGCCTCATTGCTTAATTACACAATGGCATTTAGAAATTGTCCATATTTCCTGGCAAAAATATCTTGTCATACATTATTATGGTGACATGTATTTTTATTGTGACTTTGTGTCATAAGAAAACATATCAAAGCATTCCGGAAACATCTTAAGTGAATAATCATAACAGAATCACCAAGCAGAGCAATAACTTTATGAACAAAGTGTATAACTAATAAGAATTATTATTTCATAAGTCATTGCTGTTCTAAAACATGAATATGTTTAAGCTCTCCTAAAACTCTTACAGAAATATTATCACTGAAGCAAGGCCAGTGAGGCCAGAGTCACGTTATGGTACATTTTCAAACAGAGGAATAAATTGATAACATTAATTTGGTATCTCAATGATAAAAGACAATTATTTATTGTATTCTGTTATAGAAGCTGTAAAATATGACAAAATAATTACAATAAATTGTCTATCTTTATGTTATGTACACCTCACATTCTTAATGAACTATAAAATAAAGTTAGAAACAAATTCCTAAAATGTTTACACAGTAAAACAAAAGCTTGCTATATAGCAATATATTAGGTTGGTGCAAATGTAATTGCAGTTTAAAAGGTTAAAAATAATTGCAAAAACTGCAATTAATAAAATTGTTCATGATTTCATTCATAGAAATAACTGGATTTGAAGACAATATGTTAAATTGTAATGTGTTGTTATATTAGAAATATGTTAAGTGTCAAACATTTGTGTTTTAGATTAAAAAACAAGGTACAAATTAATTTTAACAAAAACACTTCAGAAAAAGCATTCTTACCAAAAAAAAAATAATCAAAGTAGTATATGAGAATGCTGTCCTTCTTTAAGATTGATTGCATTTGAGGGACTGCTTTTGGAACAACTAAGTAAAACTGTCCTTTTAAAATATTTTTTTGGGGGGGCATTGTTTTGTGCTCTATTGATATGTTTGTGTGATTTTTCTTTGTTTAGCCTATTGATGCGATACTGATTTTTCACTGCATTAACTGATTTTTGAATATTGAATCAGGTTTGTATATCTGGGATAAACCCTATTTGATTGTGGTGTACAGTTAGTTTTATACATTGTTGAATTCAATATCTATTATTTTGTTGAAGATTTTGCATCTATGTTCGTGAGAGATGTCGGTCTGTGGTTTTCTTGTAATGTGCTGGTCTGGTTTTGGCATTAGGGTAATGCTGACCTCACAGGATGATTTAGAAAAACTTCCCTTTGGGTGTATCCTCTGAGAAAGATCACAGAGAGTTGTTATAATTCCTTCCTTAAGTGTTAGGTTAAATTCACCAAGAAGCCCACCAGCGGCTGGGTTTTCTGTTTTGGCAAATTAATTATTGATTCAATTTCTTTAATCGATATAGGCTATTTAGATTATCTGTTTCTTATTGTGTGATACTGGGCAAATTTTGTTTTTTTATGGGATTGATAGATTTTTATGTAGGTTATCAAATTTGTGGGAATAGCATTGTTCATAGTAGATCTTTATTATGTTTTTAATATCCATGGGATTTCTAGTGATGTCCCGTCTTTCATTTATAATATTTATAATTTGTGTCCACTCTCTTTTTTTTCCTTAGTTGTCTTGGCTAGAACCTTACTGAGTTTTTTGATCTTTTCAAAACAATCATCTCTCAATTTTATTGAATTTACTGATTTTGTGTTTTCAATTTCATTGATTTCTGCTTTAACTTTTATTATACTTTTCTTCTGCTTATTTTGAATTTAATTTGCTCTTATTTTTTAGTTTCCTAAGGTGGAAACTTGGACTATTGATTTTAGATCTTTCTTTTCTAATATATGCAACTAATACTATAAATTTCATTCTAAGCACTACTTTTTCTGCATCCTACAAATTTTGGTAAGTTGTATTTGTACTTTTATTTAGTTCAAAATATTTTTAAAATTTTTTTTGATCATGTGTTATTTAGAAGTGCATTGTTTAATCTCCATGTATTTGGGGATTTTCCAGTTATCATTTTGTTATTGATTTCTAGATTCATTTGATTGTGGTCTTAGAGCAAATATTGTATGATTAATATTCTTTAATTTTCTTAAGATGTATTTCATAGCCCAGAATGTGGTCTATTTGGTGATTGTTCCATGTGAGCAAATGAGTATATTTTTTATGTGCTTATTAATCATTTGTACATATTCTTCTGTGAGGTTTTGGTTGAAGTCCTTTGCCCATTGTTACCGGATAATTTGTGTATTGATTTATAAGAGGGTTTAATACATCTGTATACAAATCCTTTTTCAGTTACATGTATTGCAGATATGTTCTGTGGTGGGTCAAATGTGCTGGTCAGGTTG
This sequence comes from Rhinolophus sinicus, assembly GCF_036562045.2. Lineage (NCBI taxonomy): Eukaryota > Metazoa > Chordata > Mammalia > Chiroptera > Rhinolophidae > Rhinolophus > Rhinolophus sinicus. Next base: position 146,950,098 of record NC_133755.1, read on the forward strand.
GCCAGTGTTTTAGAATGTTTCCTTCTGTTAAGTTAGTCATTAATGGTGTCCTTCACCTCTCTCTGGTCTTTCTCCTCATTCTCCTCTTCTTCCTCTTTTTCTCCTTCTTCTCCTCCTTCTTCAGTTTAAACTTTTCCTGACCATGTTCTCAATGTATCTTTTTTAACTTACTGACTAGTTCATGTCATAATAACATAAATAAAAAGTCATAATTTATTTTTATATTTCTTGACTTTAGGGAAAGGCGAATCAGTTAAAAACAGTGTGAGCTGGTCAAGTTTTATAGATTTTTGCAAGGTCAGTGTCTTCTTGGCAAATTAGATCTTCACAAAATGTAGATGAATCACTATCTAATAAATACTTAAGAGATTGCTGCAATACAGTTTCTTCATTAAATTGTTATCTGTGACTGACACTTGAGATCTGTGATTATAACACTGTCTACTAATTTAGCAACATTAAAAGGTCTAAAGTCAGCAAAAATAACTAAAGAATATTTGCTGAGTAGTACTACATACTGAAATAAGCACTGGCATTATATGATGCCATAAATGCAATTGCAAGTATTCTTTTAATATACGCATGACATTTTGCTAGAAACTACTAGCAAACACTGATAACAAAGATAATACCTTCTAAAAACATGGTCTAAATGTTTTCCTATGCTAACTCATTTAATCCTCTTTACACTCATTAGCACCCATTATCACCATTACATATAGGGAAGCTAAAGAACAGTAACATTAGGCAACTTTCTCAAGTTTGTACAACAGATGTACTAAGATTATATAAGAAATAAAAGCAACCTTATTCTCAGGTAGATGACCTCCCTAGCAACTCTCTTCCTTAAATGTATCTTAAAATGACATAAATAATGACCATCTCAAAGTTTATACATCTGTAAAAAGGATAATCTGTTTTGTTCAACAATCAAGTTATTTGTGATAGATAAGGGAGGGATGCCGACAACAAAATTGGTTCAGATTTATTTTTCCTTTGAGCTTTTCCTCTTTGAAATTATTATAAAGTCAAATAAAGTTACAAAAACAGTACAAAAAGTCCCATGTACACTTCACCCCACTTTCCCCAATGGTGACACTTTATACAGATGTATTACAATATCAAAACCATAAAATTGATTGTAGACATTATTCAGTTTTCACCATTTTAAAATTAGTATCCATATGTGTGTATGTGTGTATGTGTGTAGTTTTATGCAATTTTATTTCACGTATAGATTCATTTGTTCCATATATAGATTCTATCCCAACTACAGAGTCCTAATTCCTATTAATAATCTCGTAAGGCTAGAACCAATCCTTTCTTGTCACCCTGATGCATAGTGTACAGGCCACCCCACTGATTCCATTACCTGCAACACACATGAGGAAATGTTTTGTAGGAATCTCATTGCCCAGTCTTGCCCTTGTCCTCATCAGTCCTAGTTTATTAACTTGGGACACAAAGTAGGAGGGTTTCTAGTTCCTTTTTACCAATGAGAACCCTTCTCTTTTTATGCAAATCAGGGATAGAGATTCATAAATAGTGGGAGAAAAGCTTTGTCCAACTCAATCACATAACACGTGCTTACCAATTCCCCTGCATATGTCAGGGCAACTTGCTCCAACCCCACTGGAGTCTGTGCACAGTTACAATTCCCCACATACGATGTATCCCACCTCACATGGAGCTTTTCTGTTTGGATGTCCTAAGCCACCTGAGCTCATCATTTAAAAAACTATACTCTTAACTTTGCTCTATGCTTCCATTCTTTTTTCAGTATTCCCCCCTTCCATTCTTATTTCAGTATTTGAAATAGACCAGGGTCGAGTTAAGCAGAATCCTTGACAAGTCACAGGCTCCTTTATCATCAGCCTCTGCTGCCTCCAAATTTAATTGATGGACAGATGATGGCAAATCCATATCCTTAATATCTTCCAAGTCTACCCCTTACCCGCTCTATTTCAGTATTTCAAGCCCTGAAGAATTTTATTTTTGAGTTTGCAGCAAAGAAAGTAAAGGTTTATTTAAGGAGTTAGCACCAAGTCTGGCCCTCAAGATATTTTGTCTGAATAATATTGTTTGTCTTTTGTCTTTTTCTGTTTCCAGAAAGACCTAATATATCTCTTGTTTTCCACTCTGCTATCAGACTGAATGTGAATAATATACAGCATGTGACTGTCATCTCCTGTTAAATGTCACTCATTAAGTTCACCATGGCTAGTGGAATTCAAATTCCTTAGAATGATATTTATGGCTCTTTATAATTTTACCAAACCTGTCTCTTCAGTCTCATTTACTACGGATTCCCTTCCCACAGCTGAGGTTCCTGTCAAAGTTAAACAGTTAAACTACCAGATATTCACTGAATGCTGAATATTCTTTTGCACACTCATGCCTTCACAAATACACATTTCAGCCATTGGTTAATATTCAGGAATGAATTATAGTAAAGAATCTGACTCCATTTTGATGTTTTAACTCTTGACACTTTTTAAACCCATCTGACTTCCCTTTCATACCACCTCTGGGCAAGCTAGTAAGAAACCCAGAGTGTTCCCTCTTTAGACACCAGTGGGAAGTTCAAATGATACAACATGGATTTCCACATCTGGATACCTTTATTCCGACCCACCACCTTACCATCATAAAACTTCAAGCCAGTCACCCTTTCTTGATTGTTAACTCAACCCTTCTTTAAATCAGTTTGGAAGCTAGGCGGTTCTCCCTAGAAAGCTTCATTATGTGAGTAATAAACCTTTTCATACCCTCTGGGTGTGTATGGGCTTAACAGTATCAACATGCAAATGAAATTTTGGGTGGAGAGTCCATCTCACTTGTTTGCTTCATCACAAGAGAATAAATGTAACAATTTTATCAAGTGTGTTTTGTTGAAAGGTAAGTTTAGTTGCTATTCTCATTGCTCTACTTTTCTCTTTTCCTTTCCATTTTTCCATCTCAGGAAGAAGTTTTAGGATGATTCTTGTGGATTGGTTGGTCTCTTCTGCTGTCCTCCCGACCCCACCTCAAACCCCACCATTGGTGGGCATTGTACAGTAGTTTTCAAAATGCATTCCAGCAGTATCACCACGACCTGGGAACTTGTTAGAAGTGCAGTTTCGTGGGTTCCACCCCAGACCTATTCAGAGATTTGGAGTGAGAGTCACTTGGCTTTCTGTGTCACTCTCCTAGTGATCCTGTTGCATCTAAAATTTGAGAAAGGAGATAAGGAGTAAGTGTCTCACACTGGTTGTGCTCCAGAATTCTCTTTGGAATTTAATTTCCATGTCTACCCTTGAGATGTCAAAGGTAAAGTTTAGAGGGTAGCTTTGTCTATATTGGCATCTTAAGCTATATAAAAAGGCAATTTTGATGGAAATAATATATAATGAACCCAAAATTTGGTTTGAATATCAAAACTGATGGTCCAGGATAAGAGAACGCCTGAAAAAATGCTGCCAAATCCTTCACTAATAATAGAGTTCATTGGCTTGGACTGTTCTATATGTGTTTTGTGTCACTGTACGGGCACAAATAAATGCACACACATACAATACACACCCTGGGAAATCAAATTGGCAGGGAATAGCTGACTTTTTGACTTGATAACTCTCTTTCCATCAGAGACACAATTAATAAACAAAATGGGATAAATTATTTCTAGCATTCTCTTTAGGTTCAACATTTGAGGGCCATCATGATATCTTATTGAAGTTTTCATCTATAAACAGAGAGAGGAGGTCTCAGTCCTTTTTTGCTTTTCCACTTTTCTGGAGGTCAGGTTTTCTGCTGTAGATGTATTTTTAAAGAAATGTTGCCTATATATGCAAATATATATAGGCATATATATATATATATATATATATATATATATATATATATATATATATGTATTTATACTTGTATATAAATATGTTTTTTCCATTTGCAAAATCTCAACAGTGCTATAAATGGATTTTTTCTACTATTCTGTAATTGAGTTCTTCTTATGGGAAAAAAAGTACATTATAGTGGGAAGATGAATCTAGTCATTTTGGGAAAGTATTCTTTAATGTGAACAAAAATATTGACATTTTTCCTTGTTTGTAAAATTATATTTTCATGTTCATTTTATATTCTTTTTGCCAAGATTTTAGGAAGATCAGGTCCAGTATATGTTTTCTTTTTTTACATTTTTGATTTTGTAAACGACTATAGCATTACAACAATTTTGATAAGTAACAAACTTCCCCAAAATAAAATATCCTAAGCCTTAGACAAATTTTGTTTATGTAGATGATTTCAGCAATAGAATTATCATATTTCAAAGGAAATTAATAGAATTTAATTTTCCAAGAACTGATGTATCTTATGACCTCCAATTTTAATGGATTTTTTAAATGAATAGTTGACATGATTGCCTATCTATAACTAATTTTCATTTTTTGACTTTTTTCTCTCTTTTTTCATTGATTTCCTAATGCAAACTGTAGTAAATTTAAGGAAGCATTTTTTACCCCTGTAACATCTCATTTATCATTCTGTTTTCAGAACTCAAATACTCCAAGCATTGTATAGAATTGGCCACTCATTTATGGATGAACTCTTTTAGGCTATCATGACAGTAAGATGGGATAGGAAACTATTTTCTTAGGCTGTGAAACTATATGTTCATTCATTCTGAAAGTAATTTTCCCCTACTAGATTCTTAAATTTTTCAATAACTAAGCCTTAATTCCCCAGACAGAGGAGTCAGAAATCCATAGATTTTTATCTTAATTCTGTGTGAAAATGAAGTTACCACCACAATTGTCCTTAAGTAGGACTCATATTACATGTTCTAAGAATAGTAAAGAATTTGCAATAAATCTTGTTGACTCTCACTGGAGTAGTCCTTAGGCTATGAGGGCAGAGCCAAGCAAACTAGTCACCATGGGAATGGAATTGTAACAGAGCAAGCCCCATCCTCCAGGCTAAAGTGTGGCAAGTTTACAAGTTTAGAGTCTGACTCAGATTGAACCAATCCAGCATTAAATCATTTTGACCTTTTCTGGACCAGATGATCTCTAAAGTCACATTCAATTCCAAGACCCTTTGCTAAACTGGCTATCTTTAAATGGCCATTGGTAATATTTACAGTATCCTAATACTATTAAAATGTTATTTATAAATAATTTCTTGAGATTATTTCTCAAAGATGGCTGAGGATTTTGTGACGCTTGGCTTCACTTGTCATTAATGACATGAATAAAGAGTGCACTGAGCTAGTAAATATCTTAGATGCTAAGAATGAGATAAGTGTAACTAATGTAAAATTGTTTATAATATGAAATTGCAGCCGTTGCCCTTAAGGAGTTTACCTGTTTTCGATTCCACTTGTGATAAAGAGCTAGATTTGTGTATTGTTTACACTTAATACTAGTAGTTATTACTAGTTAATGTAGTGTTAGTAGTTAGTACTGTCAAAGATTCTTCTCCCTACCTGATCTCTATCTCTCAAACCTTCTACCACACACCTTCAAATTAGGTTCTGAACCTTTCTCATCTTGTTCTTTAATATCAACTGACAGGGTATTAATTTCTAGTTCTGCTTTAATTTCCCTACATGTACAGGATAACTACAGGTTTCATATTATAAACATTATATATATATATATATATATATATATATATATATATATATATATATGTATACATACATACATACATACATACATACATATATATATACACTTTTTTTTCTAAAATGCTCTCATTGAAGACAATTTTCATTTAAAAATTAGGAAATTTTTAATTATGACCCACTTCTCCCTCAATCTAATACCTTAACCCTTTCCTACCCTTAAAGATCAACCTTCATAAAAAATGTAAACCTCCTTGCAATTCTCTTCAATCACAAGATTTATCACAGTGCATTAAAATTGAGGCTTATATGTCTTATTAGACAATATATGGGATAAATACCACATCTGTTGTCTTCCTTATTTTACTTCAAACATTTCGTATAGGGCATTATGCATAGCAAGAATTCAATAATTAACCACTGAATTGATTCTGTCTGTTTACCTCTTACATTCTCTATAATCAAACGCAGTCTTTTTTTCTTCTTCCTTATACCTTTAAAACTATTCTTGCTGTGGTCATTTTTCTAAATCCAATGAAAAATTTAAAGGCTCTAACTCATCTAACCTTATTATAGTGGTTTGAAACTGAATATGCCTATCTTGAAAAATTGATTTACATAACACTTTGATTTTCCTCCTCCCATTTTTCAGTAATCTATATCCTTCCTCTCCATCTCTGAGCATGCTAATCATATTAATGTTCTACAGAGGTTCACTTTCAATCTTCTTCTCAGTTAATATCATCAAAAGTATGCCAAAGTTTTAACACCCATCTGTATGGTGATGAATCTCGAGACAATAATCTTAAACCTAACATTCGAAAAACATATATCCAACTCCCCGCTAGATATCTCCAACCAGATAATCCAAAGTGCCTTCAGTTCAATAAATATAAAACTAAACTTTTTATTTTATAATCACCTTCTTTCTTCTTTAAATCTGTTTTAGTTCTATATTTCCCATATTGGTGAGTGATCCAGCCTTCCACCCAGATATCAACATCATGAAATCAAAAGCCATCATTCAGTTCTCCTTTTTACTCATGTAATCAGTTACCAAGTCCTGTTGATTCAATCTATTTATAACTCCTTAATTTACTTAAATTATTTTTATCTCCTCCACAACTTTACGGACTATCATTGTCAGTTCTCATTGAGATTATAAAAACAGTCTCCTAATTAGTCCCACATCTCCAGTTTTTACTCCCTTCAACCTATGTTTATGTTACTGTTAAAATAAATATGTCTAAAAAAATATGATGTTCCATTCCCTGTTTAAAATCCTTTAGCTGCACCTCATTACCTGTAATAAAAGGGACAATCAGCTTAACAATTTTCTCAGACTCTTCTCTAATTAGTGACTGGTTCCCCATCATCCTCAACTCATCACTAATTTCTTCTTTGCCACAGCTCCCTGCATGCAAACTATTCCAAGTCCCAAAGAGTACACTAGACAAGTGGTTGCATGTACCTCCTCCCTCCTCTCCAGTGATTGCATGTACTTCCTCATTCTGCTTGAACACCTTCCATTTCTCTCTCTGATCTCAGTCATTGCTGCTTCCGTGAAGTTTCCTCTAGGGTTGTCTTGATTTCAAAGTTCAGATTTGGAGAATCCTTTACATTAGGTTGGTGCACACATAACTGTGCTTTTTGCAATTATTTTTAACCTTTTAAATTGTAATTACTTTTGCACCAACCTAACATTCTGATTTCATTTATTGTAGTTCTACCCTAGAAATAATTGCCCTTCATTTGAATGTCTTCTTTTTCCCTATTCTTTCCAATACCCAACTATATCAAAACAACTTGAAGGTAAGAATGATTTATCATTTATGAAGCACAATTCTTGACATAATACAATTTCTTTATTAATGATTTTGAATTAATAAGTGAATGAAAACAGAATTTGAGTCCTACCAAGACTTCTTTCTCAGGAGGTATAGACTGTTTTTTTAATACATTGTACATTGATATCTGTGCTTTTTATTGTTTAGAATTCATCATTTTTGTTCCATGTGTTGTTTGCTTTAAAATGTGCTTTCTATGGATATAATTTAGAGGAATTTTTAAAACTTTTCCAGACTAGTCATGTTCTATTTTTTGTATACTATGTTCATTCACTAAATGATTTCTTTTTTCTCAGAAAATGTTTATGCTCCTGAATATATATTCCTTCTGTTTACCTGTAAGTTATATATAACCCAGTAAATTGTGTTTTGTGAAATTCATTTAATTGGTTTGAGAAAACTGGAGGAGATTATAACAATGCTTTAATTAAATTTCTACTGAATTACTCGGTGTTTTTGCCTGTAATGATAAAGTTTACAAACTCAAATCTCAGTATTTTGCTACCATGTGGTGGGCATATTTCTGAAATTTAATACAAGGCTAGGAATACAATGGAGACAGAGGTTAAACCTAGATTCATTAATTTGAGGTTTCTCTCATCTCTCTTTTTTTATATGGGTTCAACAAAACTATTATTGGCACACAACACAATGTTATAAGCCATTTGGTATATAAAAAATACAAAATACAAAATTGTATTAATTTTTGGTGTGATACAATTACAATATTAGTAAAATTTCAGACTATCTTGAAATTCAATCACATTGTTATATCATCTTTGTAATGTGTGTCCTACCTGTGGGAATGACTCATAAATTACAATATTTAAATAATGGTTCCACTAATTTTCCTGCAATTTTGATTTTAGATTGATTAGCCAGAAACGGACTTTCTGAAATGGATTTATATTCACATATATACATATACTCTACATATATTTCTCTTTTAGACAGTCAAAGTGTTTTTGGTATGGAGCATATTAAGCCAAAGTTAAAATGACCCTGATATTTTGAAATAGAACTACTTCTATATTTAACTTACTGCATCCTAGAAAAACTGAAAGATCAGATATAATGAAGGGAATTGGTGATTGCAGTTTTTGAAAAAGAAGTAAATGTTCCTATTTTGTTATTGATATACAAAATTCTGGTACATGGGCATTTTCAATTGGTAGTTATTATTGGGCAACGTGTGTCACATTAAATCTTTTAATTCTATGCAGGCTGCAGTATTGTTATCATCACATTATCTTCATAAAGAATGTTACTCATTATTTCATTTAATGTTTACTCCCTGAGAATCCTGAAGGCAATAATGGATATTGCCATTTATAAATCATCTGTGAGCAATATGAGAATAGTTTAAGAAAGTTAGTTATATTTTAGATGATATTTGAGAAGTAGAAACCAAAAGAAAATAAGGTTTTTATCTAAGTTACTTTGTTTATTGAAGTGCTTAATTGTGGTTGTTACATCAGTTTATATTAGACTTTTCCCAATGTGTTTGCCAGATTCCAGTAGACACTATTTATACTTTAGCAAAATCTTTACATTTTCAAGCTTATTTTGAAGCTTATTGCTTCTTTCTTTTTTAAAACTATTTTACCGACAGCTCTGTTCCTCTATTAAATATAATGTATCAATTTCTAAGCCATACACCTTGGATAATTCATTTTAGAGGGTGCTGAAAATCGTAAATGTTAATTTCAGTAAAAAAGAAAATTTAATATGTGCTAGCAAATGTCCTCAAACATCAGCAGTAGAAAGAATCCCCACTAAAAATTCTTATCAAAGACAATTTGATCATAAATCTCTCAAGCAGAAAATAGGCAATCACTGTAGAAACAATTCCTCAGGAAGGCATTCAACATTCAAACAACCCTAAAACAAAGCAACCCAGTGACATTTGCTTTCCTGAAGAGGAAACCTCACTGGTGTCCTCTGGAAAGCAAATCTAAAATATAACATGAAGAACAGAGTCACTCAGAATTGTGAGTTTCTGTGATGCACAGGAGATGGAAATATGTTCCTTCTTTCCTGGGACACTAAAAAGGAGATGGTTAGTTTCAAAGTCTTTGGGAAATGGTACAAATTTGAACAGTATGGATTGTATAAAGACCATTAAAAAAGACACTATGGCTTATTAACCTCTTAAGGAGCTAAAATATGGCCCTAGACTTTTGTACAATTCAATACAATTGACCTTAGTCTGGAATCATTCAGAACATAAAGAAACATAAAGATTAGTGCTTTGTGTCTCTTTCTGTTTTGTTTTAAAGATTATCTTTAAAATGTAAGACACACAATGTGATATATAGATGATGTATTACAGACTTGTACACCTGAAACCTATGTAACTTTGCCAACAATGATCACCCCAATAAACTTTAATTGAAACACACACACAGACACACACACACACACACGTAAGACATTGGGTGGGTATGATATGTCCCTAGGGCTCTGCCCTTGAACATTATATAATTCAACTTTTTCTCTTACTTTAACACAACTTTAGATAATTACAAATTGAATATAATTATATATATATATATATATATATATATATATATATATATATATATATATATATAATATATTTAGCTACTAATATTTCCAGAATAAATTTGAATTCAAATTTAGGCAAAGCATTAAAAATTACAGAAAAATCTATGCTAACATTTGACTTACAACATACTGAAAAAAACTTTACCACAAGTCACTAAAATGACTAGTTCAGAATTGAGAAACATAATCTAAAATTTGAATCTCATAATATGCCCCAAAGTAAATAGATAAGAAAACAGATATTTTATTGTACAGGAGACTCTTATTGTAGAGGAGATTTAAGCCCTGTTTTCTTACCCTTAGGTAATATTCAATTATAAAATGCTTGCTTATCTGGTTTGTCACTCTTAACCTATGACTAGCTTCAATAGGAGGCTTCTAGGCTACAATGTTTTAAATGCAATCAAATATGATATTAAGATAAAATACAATCACAAGGGCTGAAACGTTCTAAAGAGCTGAACACTATAGTGTGTATGGATGGACAAAGGTTTGTGTTCATCTTCACAACTGTAAAGTACAGAAAGGAATCAGACAATGAGGTGGGTAGAAATAGCCACTGGACCTGGGTTAGAGCCCTAGGTCTTCCAGCACCTTGCGATGGTGACTGTCTTACTGAGCCTCAGTTCATTCTTTTACAAAATGAGGGAGTGGAACTACACTAAATTTCTCTCATTTCCAAACCTCTATAGTATTAATGATTATGAGCTGGATTCCTCAGGAAACATTTAGGGTACTCGTATGTTTACTATTTTGTTTAAGGAGACAATGTCATATAGAAGAGATTTAAAAAGAAAAAAAGACTCCATTAAAAAAATAGAAGCAAGCATTAGAGATTAAAATAGGTTAGCTCAGATTTCTTGAAAACTTTTATGTCTGTATTACAATTTATTACTAAAAATAATGAGCAAATTGGAAGTCACTGCATTTCAACCAAAATTTAAGAACTATCACTAATTTAAGAGAAATATGCATTATTGATCCTAGCTCACATACTTAATATGAAATAGTAGTTTATATTCTTAAAAATTAGGTTATTGTATCTACTTAGCTATGTACTCTAGCCATCTCTATTCACTCATAAATTTGAACAAAATAGTATTAGACTGAGAATGTGTAAAGTGATAATAAATTTTCTAGAAAGCTGAGTAGGTTATAAATGAACACTTTCATTGATTAATACAAATTTAGGCAACTTAAGTATGCAATTTCATGACAAGACAGTGGTGTGCAATTTAGAAACAGACGTGGTTGATGATTTAAAATGTTTCTGATTGAATAATCATTGAACGGATGTTTGATCACCAATAAATCCTATCATTTATATAATTTTTAAATAGTATTTATGTTTATCTGAGGTAGGAGTAAAAGCAAATTGGTTTGGTGTTAAGATACTTATCTTCTGCTCTTGGATCTACCTTTAATTGAGTTGGTGGCTCAAAGCAATTTAGTAGGTTGAATTAGAGGTTTTGACTAATGATATTAGATCCTAACAGTCTCTAACATAGTATACACTTATGAAGGGTATATTGGGGGAAAATGGTTAGTAGGATACTCTGGGGTAATATCTTTCCACCAGTGAGTGTTCCTGAGTTCCCTACTATCTGAATTTGCCTCATTCCAACATGTCCACTTCTCCAGTAACTCTCGGTTCTCTACTGTTTTACATTTAAGCTTTCATTCCTTCTCTCAATTCCCCACCTACTCAGACTTCAGTAGTCTTTTTGTATCTCATGTTTTTATAATCCACTCCTCTAATTTTTTGTCTCCTCTGTCTTTACATATTTCTTTTGCTTTTATATTTTTAATCTGAGAACCAATACAGGAGCAGAGTAGCACGAATATAAATGGACACCACACATATTACTAAAACTTTTTGTTCAGAAACATTGTTTGACTACATAGTGACACAGACTATGAGTATCACAAACTCATAATGAATTAATGTATCAAACTCGAATTAATGTTCCCAGAGAATATTGTTTTGTTTATAGATATGACAAAGTAGATCATATAAAGATTGGGTTTGTATGTAGAACATGTGTGTATGTGCTTAGTTTAAATTTTAGTTGTGTCTACTAAATGATCTTCAAAATCTTCTACAAACTATTGTTAGTTTTAATGTGTTTATAGTTAGAAAAGTTGCCTTTTGTGATTTTAAGCTTTGCTTTATGTAATCTTCATGAAAATCCAAGTATTTAGGATTTGGGAGATTCTGACATTGTATTAAGGTAACACAATACTACTATTATTCCTACTGCTACCGTGTTTCCCCCAAAATAAGACCTAACCAGACAATCAGCTCTAATGCGTCTTTTGGAGCAAAAAATAATATAAGATCCGATCTCACTTTACTATAAGACCGGGTCTCATTAACTAAGACAAGGTCTTATATAATATAATATAACATAATATAATAATATAATACCAGGTCTTATATTAATTTTTGCTCCAAAAGACGCATTAGAGCTGATGGTCTGGCTAGGTCTTATTTTGGGGGAAACACGGTGGTAATAGACATTAATGTAGCAAGTAAATACCCATCTGGTAAAGAAATTGAGCCAATTTGCTTTATACTGTTTTTTTGTGTGTTTTTTAAGATAGTCACCATTTCTAAATAACAGATGTAATGAGCTTTGACTTACTTAAGTAGTGTGATTTGAAGTGCACTGAGAACACCACCTTTCAAAACCGCTTTCTTGAATTTGCAATTCCTGTGAATTCTTAAGCATTGCTCCTATATTTAAGGAGACATGCAACCATGGAAGGGATGTCTACTATATTTTCACTATTAACTTATACTTACAATGAGTTTGAGTTTTCAAATGTTACAAAGAATTCAGATCTACATTTTATAGGATAGTAAAAGATAAGAAGAAATATTTGAAAAGGAGTTAAATATCAAACAACTTCTGAAAGAGGCTGACCCACCTTGTTGTCGCTACAAGCTTGATTTTACAAAGCGAGAGGAGAACATAAGAGAAGGAAATTAAAATGGGAATTGAAAAGCACATAGACAGGCGACGTGAGGGCACAGTTCCTTACTTTAGAGAAGTTATAATTTAAAATTCATTGCAAATTTCATTTAAAAAAATGTAGATTTATTTTTTTTTTCCTTTTAAAATGAGTAGTATTTATTGTAGAAAAAAATTTTAATATACAAGGGTCAGCTGATACTTTGATTGGAAGGAGAAACTCCAAGGTGTTTTTCGAGAAAAAAAAATCTAGTTTTTCTTGCAATATTTTCTGTGTACAAGTGGAGAGGTTGTACATTCTTTTAAGGAGAACTGTTAAACTTTTCAATTTTCATAATGGAGCTACAACTCTGACAGACTCATTCTGGGTTTCAGAACATTTGATTCACCCCTCATTTTATAGTGACCCTATACTTCTGACACTTATTTAAGAGAGCAAATTGGAACTGACCTCCTGTCAAAGATGAAGTGATATTTGGATATCACTTCTGGTTACATAGACGAAGAATGTGATATATTACGATATATGATTTTTTTAATTAGACTCCACATATCCAAATGAGGATTTTATATTAGATTATATGTCAAGGAAAGTTTCATTTTTGTTACATTTTACCCTTGGTTTATTTCCTATCTAATATTTTCCAATGTATGATTGACAGTATTTTCCCTTTTGTCATGGCTTCTGGGAAATTTAAAACAAATTTTAAACTTAATTATAACATTTTGTTGAAATTCAAAATTATAAGGCAACTTTTTTGTGTGTTTTGTTTTGTTTCCTCAGTATGGATTTTCTATTTGTATTTCTAATTTGATATTTACTGTCTGTATCCTTTGTTGTCAAAAGTATGACATTTTTGTAGGTTAAGAAAGGATAGGCATAAATAAAGCAGCCAATACAATAAAAACTAAAAAAAAAAAAATAAGGATGGGTGTAATCAAATCAATCAAAATGGAAATTTATAAAAATTCTTCTCAATAATTCAAGTTAATGAAGAAACAAAGACCAAATTAAATAAATATTAGGAAAAAAGTGATAATCAGTAGACTTCATGTTATATATTAAAACGTATAAAAATAAAAATTGTATGTAGAAAAATATGTTATGGCATTAAAAGCCTGTTAGAAATTTTCTAAAGAAATTAATAGTAAACAAAATTAAATGAAGGGATCATTAATAATAAAATTTAAAAATATGTGTATATGAAGTAGTTAAAGCCAAAAAAAAGGTTTTTTCAGTAAGTAAAATAGAACCAACATTGTCTAAAATGATTGAGTCACCTTGTAGGTACCATTAACATTATAGACAGCATTATATAACACAAACCATTTTCTAACAGAAAACAATAAAATAACTTTTTTTTTTTTTTTTACAACATTAGTATATTCTGACATATAGAAATAAAGTATTTTGAGGAAGGATTTCTTCTGGATAACTAGTGTAAATGCACCATGGGGGCTGTAGTGGGCCCGCTGGCAAACATCACACTATACTTTATGTCTTCAAATTAGGTGAAATTTTGACTTGACATATTTAATGGAGACTCTTTAAACTAGGTCAGATTTGACAATGATATTATTATTATCTAGGTAATTTTCTCAACACAATGCATTAGTATGCTTAGAGTACATAAACTTAAATATATAACAATTAATTAAAGCATTTTTTAAGTTAGTAATATATTACATTTAGAGGATGTTCAAAAAGTGATTTTTGTAATAACAAATAGAGCTTGAAGCTAGTTGTCTCCGGGATTTAATGTCAACTAATTTTGCACTTTAAGTCTATGCATCATATAATAACAAACTTGTAAGATTTTCCTGTGACAGTTACTTAGAAGTTGAAATTTCTGTAGTAACAACTTTCACATTAAATGGTCTGCATATATGCATATATTTTAAATTTTCTCAATCATTCTGTCTCCATAGAGCTTATAATTGATGTTCAGAACCAGATTTAATTAAGAGGATGCCAAAGAAGTGTATATTGGAGCTGAGTGGTTTGGGATTGGGTTGTTTTATATGTGCATCTCAAGTTTGTAATTAAGCAAAATAGCTTTGGATGAAAAGATGATTTAGCATCCTTAACCAAACACCCAAGTTTTTAAACAAACGTAATTTGTGTATTCTAGGTGATTTGCATTTGCAGAGCTTGTGCTTTGCGTTCTATACCAGGCTATTTCAGTTCAGATACGTGGGCAGGCAAACAGTACAATGCATCAATGCTTGTGACAATAAAAAACAAAACAAAATGGAAAAACAGCCAAACTGTTAATAAAGTGCCCGTGAACTTTTACAGTGATCTATCAGTTGTCATGATGGATGCTGAATGTATAATTAATAGGCTCAAAGAAAAGCCACCATGTCAGTGATAAGGAGATAATAAAGTAGGAAAACAGAACCAAAGGAAATAATTATATTTGTAGACTTCAAAATTACTTTTGATTGGAATATAAATTAATAATTCTTCTTGAACATGTAGGACTTTATTACTATATGTGCTCAACTTTATGATTATATGTATTTATTGTTGAGAAGTAATGTTTGAACTAGTACTTTTTTCTTTGTTTTAATTACATGACACTAATATGGAATCAACAACCAAAGAATAAAATCACCCTTTTAAAGATGATCAAACAAAACATGTGCATTATTAACCAGGCATTAAACATTCAATGATGTTCTCATGGTACAGGGCAAAAATAAAGCCACAAGAAAATAATTTTCATACAATTTACTTATATCCATAAAATATTTACTTTTTAAACAAATGTTACTTTTAGATTATTCTTTAAGATCATGTTGGCTGGTGACTAACAACTTTTGTACCTTTAGAAGAGTAAGTTAAATATACGTTCAGTCATAATCCAGTCAACATGATACTGTCTTTGTTAGATTTTTATTACAGGGCTCAAATGAGACAGTAAATTGGAAGATTTTCCTTCCTTCTTTTCTCTGTCAATCCCACCCCACATCAGCAATTTTCCCCTCTGGATGTCTGTTCCTATTTACGCTTAAGTCTTGCCCTCATTGAGACCAGTTTCATTTGTAGTATTTATAACCTAAAAGTGTGTTTTAAAGTAACAGTATACCTTTCTTCAGCCTCTTCCAAAATAAAAGTTTTATCTTAAAAAAAACTTAAAGATAATTTGGATGTAATTAATCATATTGTCCCTTCAGCTTTTGTTTATAATTAAAAGTATACTCTCCAAAACTTGGGGAACTCAAGTTAAAAATCACACTTAGCAATAAGCTCTTTTGAGAGAGAACTGATAAGACTTCGCAATCAGAATGTATCATGACAGTCACATTGCAAATTCTATGGCAGAATTCACGCATTCCATTGTCTCTAGGCCTTGAGAATATGTTCTTAGTAGAAGAAGGTCTTTCATGCATTTACTGGCTTATCATTTAGTGAAAGAGACAGAAATTAATACCCAATAAAATATAAATTTACAATCTGAAATAATAGTGATGAAATGAAAGTTTCTTCTTGAACAGGTAGATTCTGTCAAATATTTTTGCATTCATCCTAAAATAAATATTCCTTTTTAAATTCCTGCTATTTTTATATATTCTTATAAGCAGAACTTAACTAGTGGGTTGCTTTTCTTTAACAATCTTAGATAGCAGAAACATTTTTCATAAATATTTGTATTATGCTCTTTAGGATTATAACAGTTTTAACTTTTTTCATGTAGGTATTTAAGTATTATTAAGATATTATCAACATATTTTAAGATTTTGTTATGTTTACCACATTTGTGGATTTTTATATTTATTTTTGACAAATTAATACACACCATTTTGAGTGCTTTTTCTAAATGTGAAGAAATTTCTAATAACTATGTACACACGCATATAAAGAGTACAGAATTTAATTTCTAGAAATTCTTTTGTTTGTTTTATTTAGTGAGAGTTCACAATTCAAGATACGATACCTCTAGTTTTTCTTTTAGTGTTAAAATGTGAATTTTACCATTCAGTGTGATAATTAGCAATAGTTTATTTAAGATAGCAATGCTGCTGGAAACATTTGTTAACCCTTGGGAAGGATGTCAACACTCTTCATGTACTTATCATGATCATAATTTTCTCTGGATTAATTGGGATAATGGACAAAGGATTTATTGAGAAATAGATAAATGAAGGTGTTAAATAATATTTTAAATAATTTACTAATTATTTATACACAAAAAATAATTATTATGTCAGTTTTATTTTCTCACATCAAATCTTCCCGTTATTTCTATTTCCTCTCCTTCTCATTTCTATCTCTAGCTCTAATTTGGAATCCATCCAGAAAAATGATCTCTCACACATTTATAGAGTCAAGTGAAAGTGTTTATTGGGAAATAAATGGAATTGTAAATTTAACCAGAACTAAAGCTGCAAATATAATTGTGAGGTAGAAAAGCTTTTGTGTCATTTTGCATCAATTCATAATACTTTTTTTTCCTTTTTAATTAAAAGTTTTTGTGCTCAGTAAGTGCTGAATAAATGAATCCTAACTGTTTTAAGCAAAAGGCATTGGTAACTTCAGGTATAATTGCCATCTATCATCTTCTGACTATTTTCTTTATTTAAAGATGGAATTTAACCTGAGTATTTCTTCAATAACTCAAATAGTAATGTGCAAATGTGGCATATCAATAAGTTAACTTCAAAATAAAGGTTTACTTAGGGATATTAATATCAACTATAGAAACAACATGGATTTTAGAATAAATTTCAAGTCACTCTTAATAAAATCAAAAAAATAAGAGACTGCCTTCTGTAAAATCTACATTCTGACCTGAGGAATTAAACATTTTATATTAAAACCCTGCTGCTTTCTCTGACCACCAGACTCATATATGCAATTGCTTATTCTTCCTTTCTCTACCCTTGAATAGGCATTACAAAATTAATTTATCCAAAGTTGGGCTCCTAATATCTTTTTCAAAACAAGAACCCGTTTCTTCCACTTTATTTTACATCTCAGTAAATGGCAATTTTGTTCTTCCAGGTTCTTGGCTTCTTTCTCTCACACTCTGCATCTAATTCATCAGAAAACTCTATGAATGCCCTCTTCAAAATATATCCCCAAACTGTCATTTCTCACTAATGTACCACAACCACACTGTTCACTCCTACCGCACCAACCTCCTAATTCTTATAATTCACCATGCATCATTTCACTTCATAGCTTTTATAGCAACCCTTTTCTCTGCCTGAAGCTTCTTCCCCCAGGTAACTATAAGACTTACTTTTTCACTGCCTTTAAGCAGCTCAAATTTCAATCCCTTGGTAGACTACTTCTCACTTTATTTAGGACCCCACACAATTTCTCTTGCTTCCACTTTATTTATTTAGTTTTCTATGTTCCTCTCACAATATGAAAATTCCACGAGGGAATATATTTTTTTCTATTTTGTTTACTGCTATGTGCACTGATCCTAGAAAATTCTTCGAACATAGTCGGTGTTAAATAAATATATGTTGAATAAATGAATATATTTCTATTTTAAATGCATAAAGTTTGTTTTAGAGAAAATAATCTGTTTGGCCTTCCTGTTATTCTCAAAGTAATTAATTGATCTTCATTCTTCTTCCATTGGTCCTCTGGGAAATTTCTAAGATTACTTTAGATGTAAAGATATCCTGAATAGTTCATTTTTATATTTTTCTATATTTAGAGTTCAATCCTAATTAAGAATTTAAGATAGAATTGTGGAGAGTGACATCAAAAAAGATGGTATGATAGTTTTGTTCCTGCCCTCAATTCCCTTCACAGAAAGACCAACGAATAGCTCTCCATAGTTAATATACCTTGATGAAAAAAATCTCAGAACCTAGGAGTGAGGCTGAAGTATCTCTTTGGCTAATAAGAATTAAGGAAAACTGCAAAGTGCAGAGTAAGATAAGTTACACTTTGACCATATCGCTGCTCTCCGAGGCTGGCACAATGCCATACCATAGTTTCTTGGCCCATAGTTTCGTCATCAGGAAAAACAAAAACAAACAACAAAACAAGGTGGGCATCCAGCTTACCCAGTGTTAAGGGATGCTTTCCAGGAGGTCCACTTAGGTCTTATTTCACAAGACTCACTTGGGAAATGAGTAGGGCTAAACCACTGGGGAAGATGGGGAGGGGCTCACAGCAGTCGGCACTGAGATCTTGGTGAAACACATTCCTGCTCGTGGCACTGCACACGCAGATACCAACTAGTGGCTTTGTCCATTTTCAGAGCAGTGCTGGTGACCTTGTGTGACCAGGGAGCCCACTGGGCAGTTCTACTTAGTTGGGGTTTCTAGCCAACGGACCCTACTGACTGTTGAGCCTATTTTATAGCTCCACTCATACAGGGGAGGAAGTCAGCATGTCAGCAGCTCCGCCAACTGCTGAGCAGAGCCTCCCACTGCTGACTGATCAGGGAGACTGATCAAAAACCTCAAAACAGCCTACAACCCCACCCAGACAGATAACCAAGCCATTAGTTCAGTCCAATGGTGAGGCATAATCTTCAGCCCCACCTAACCAAGTAAGTCCAGATTGAGACCCAAGTAGTCCAGTTAGAGACCCTGAACAGCTGCAGAGACCATGCTACCTCTCTCCTTGCACAGGGAGCCAAGCCAGTATCCACACCTAACTTTTGATCTTATCCTCCAGCCTTCCTGACCAGGGAGCCTGAACAGGGACCCTGTGCAGCCTTGGAGCCCAGTGTAAGGTATTGCCCTGCTAATTTTTTGGATATGACCAATAACACAATCAGCAAAAGCAAAAATAAACATGGTGGTACTATAGTAAACAAAAAAACTGCACAGCAAAAGATACAATCAACAAAATGAAAACACAGCTTGCAGATGGAAGACATTTTTTACAAACCACCTATCTAATAAGGGGTTAATATCCAATATATATAAGGAACTCAAACTCAATAGGAAAAAAAAATATGATTAAAAGGGGGCAAAGGAATTGAAAATGTATTTTTTCACAAAAAAGACATACAAATGGGCAACATGTACATTTAAAAATGCTCAAGATAACTCTTCATTAGGAAAATGCAAATGGAAACCACAGTGAGATATCATCTCACACCTGTTAGAATGGTTGTCATCAAATAGACAGGAGATAACAATTGTTGGTGAGGAGATAGAGAAAGGGAATCCTTATATACTTTGGTGGAATGCAAATTGCTGTAGCCACTATGGAAAACAGTATAGAGATTCTTCAAAAAATTAAAAATAGAACTACCATGCAATCTAATTCCACTTCTGCATATATATCTGAAGGAAGTGAAATCACTATCTTGAAGAGATATTTGCACCCTCATGTTCATTATAACATTATTCAGAATGCCCAAGATATAAAAACAGACTAAGTGTTCATTGATAGATGAATGGACAAGGTAAACTTAGAATTTTTCTATACATGATTCATGTAGTCCTTAATAGACTGTCCATCTATTTACTTCCCTGGGACCCTGAGATGAGTTAGCCATATTCACAGACCTCTGAAGAAAAAAAGGAAATCTAATGACCAACATCACTGTAGGTAATTATGCCAGTCATTCCCACCTTATGCCCAAGGTTTAATACTGACATTCAACACCATATGGGATCACGTTGTTTCCACTGAAATCAGGAGCCTGGTGACTTTGAAGTGTCTTTTACTATTATTTCCAGCCTGCAGTGAAAAAGACAACATAAAATTTTATGAGGATGCTGTTGGACTCCTTTCATGTAAGCCTATATAGATAGATCTCTCTGTTCTTTTTTACCCTCTGTTATATGAGTATGTTTCAGGTACAGCAGTTGATTTATGTAGGTAGGATATCTAATGTCTGTTATTCCTTATAATAAACTTCTCTCTGATTGAGTCATCTCAATTTTTTCTCTTACTGGATTATTTATATCATCTTTTCAAACTTTTACCATGTCTATTACTGACATTCTATGTTAATTATTTTGATTATTATTACTCTTTAAAGTTCTCTTATAACAATATTTCTCTCCTAAATATTTTATTTTATTGTTCTTGTTAGTTTTATTTAGTCATTGATTTACTGTTTTATGGTACATGGAGTATATGTGGAAATATGTGCAAATTAACATTCAAGATTATTTTAACTGTTATTAAATTTCTTCCAAAATGATTAATACAATTTAATCATCCATTCCCAGAATATTACTCCTACTTCTCTTTTTAATGTTTTATCTAAGTAAAGAATATTACCAAAAACCCTGTGTTATTCATATTTATATTCCTAAAGTTTAGAAAAATACCTGGAACACAGTAAATTCTCAATGTAAACAACATCAACAATGCAAAATAATAAGATCAAATGAAATATAGAGATCAAATATAGAATTATATTTTTCTAAAAAGAATTATTAAATTCTAAAATATAGAAAATACTTATCATGATAATAATATTAATATATCATGTTAGAAAAGGCCTGTTATTTGTATAGTTGAGTAAGTTGTAGCTTTAAAATGAAGGATTTATCCATTTATTCTACCTAAATCCAATCACACAAATTTGTACCTTACCATCATTAGTGTATCCAAGGATATCTCTGATTGCTTCTTGCCACTTCTTACTTCCTTTCATTTACTAATATATTGCACTGAAATAATTTTTTGCAGATAATCAAAAGGCGTTATAATTTTTTCCTGCAATTCTTACAATTTTTAAAATTTTATTAAACTCCCTGGAGTGGTATTAGTTAATAAAATTTTAAAGGGTTCCAGTGTACAATTCTATAACACATTGTAGATTGCATTGATTGTTTTTGGAGAATAAAAACTACTTCATCACTGATATAGTCAGTTAGAAATGCTACATGCTGATTATGACACAGCAACACTGGCTGTCAGCAGCTTACATCTGAAGTCAAGGATGTAACAGCTATAAGAGATTTTTAACATTATATGCTCTAATATTTTAATTATATTTAGAGAGAACACAAAACTCAGAGATAAAAGTGATTTGTCTTAGTCACACAGTAAAGGTCATGGCTGGTACACTAGAAACCACATTCTTTTATCTCTCAAATACATAGAGAAAAAAGAAATAACTCAAGGTTGACATTTTACTTTGAAACACACTGAAGAGTATATACACATCTCCTTTATATTTTTGCATTATTTATTGTGAGTATATCATAGATGACAATGTATGGTGTGTATTTAAATAGTAATATTAATAATAATAACAGATATTCCCACTACACACTAAAAGAAAGACTTTTACCAATCCCTTGGAAGCCTCTTGTTTCTCTTTCCCCAGTCGTGAACTCTAACCTCCTTTTTTATTTATGATTTCATCACTAGAAAGATGCCATAGAATAGTGTTTTAGGAAAGTGAATTGTAGATAAAAAGCAATGGCTCATTTTTTTCAAGAGTTCATAAAAAATAAAATGAATTGATTTTGCCCAAGGAAAATTGATAAATAACAGTCAACAGCGAGACATATACTGGTGAAGTAACTCAAATTGGAGATTAGAGAAGGAATCGTACAAGAATACCAATAGAAGACTTGGGAAAAATCAACCTGCTAGGGCTTGTACTCAGCAATATTGGTTTGCTGAAAATGGAATAATATACACGAAGCTCAGAAGGGAAAATTTGTGACACAGTAATCTATATCTTAATTGTTATTGAGAAAAAAATCTGAAGATATCAATAAAACGCATGAAATTCAGAAATGTGGATGGAATTTATAGTACTAATTGCCATATGAGAAAACATTTAATATTTCCAACAAAATAGTCATATAATCCAAAATTTTCCTGATGTACATAAATAAGCTTTACTCAGTTTTAATAATTCATATTAATTCTATTTGTACCTTTAACAACTTCCTTCATTGCTTATCTGAGGGCATAGAATAATCTCTAGAGTTCAGAGAATGATTATGTATGGGTGAACAGTTTTTCTTTTGTTTGAATTAATGAACTTGTGCTTTGATTCAGACAGAATTTTTTAAATTTGCATTTCATACAGAATATTTCTTAAAAGAATCCAACTTGCTGTATAATTTATTGTCAGTTTTATTTATAAGGGAAAAATTTGGAAATAAGATTTCAGTGTCAATTATTATGTTCATGGAAGTTGCAATAAAAATGCATATTTACCTTAACCAGAAAGATGTTACACATTATTGTAATAAATTTAAAATATTATGATTGCAAAACTCCAATTGAGAAAACTTGGTCCAGAATTTTTCTGGCGGACTTGTTAATATTACTAATAAGGCATGAAGAAAGATGTACCTATCACACCCACCTTAAATCAGGTAAATTGAGTTGTGACTATCAATACTAATTATATCTCCTCTTAAAAAAGGTTATAAAAGAACACCAAACCCTTTCCCCTTAGAACCAAAAGATTTGTATCCAATTCTATAAAATGTAGGAAGCCCAATTCTTCACAGACAAATGAAAAATCATTCATCCCATAAACAAAGATCAAAAACTGTGATAATACTAGAATGTTTCGTTTTAACTTTAATTGTTTTACATTGTTTAAGATTAGTGGATAATAAATCAACAGAATAAAAAATTTCTGCCTACACAGTAGGTTCCTATTCTCTTGTATTTTCCAGTTCTTTGATTAATTAAATATCACTTGAAGCCTAGAGAAGGGAGGCATCCCTGCAGTAGCAAGTATCTATTACAAGTTATACTTACAATTAAAGAGAGAATTTGACACATTTGTGCCTGATGAATCATGATGTTTAAAGAGCACATTACTTTTCTATCCCTTCCAATTTATCATGACATTAAGTCAATTAAAACATTCAATTCAGATATCTGACTCGTGTCAACATATATCAAAATATAGAATAGCATTTGGAAAGCTTGATGAATTTAGGGGGGTTATTTGAATAATAAATGTGTACGTACCTGTTCCATAATAATAATAACATAGAGATTTAACTTTGCTCTATGAGCATGTATGATCACAAACTATTTGAACTTTATCATAAGCTCATTAAGCATGAAGAAGCTCTTTTCTTTGTGTTGGTTTTCCACTTGTTCACCATCTGTCTTTTGAAGAGTACAAGACTTTTATAACCACACAACTAATCCAATATAATAGATTCTGTGTCCTAGAGGACTATGCTTACAATTAAGGTCAGACAATTAAGTCCGTGAACTCATCATAGAAAAAGTGCTACATACCTCATTGCTTAATATCACTACAGGTCACCTTTGAAGCACTCCCCTTGGGAAACTATGCATGGATGCCAGCACCTAGTCCACCCTTCAAAGCAATTGGAACTCTTTCTGGAACAGTCATCACAGCTGTCGTATTAACCTTGATGTCCTGAATGTCATCAAAATTTCTTTCTTTCCATGTTTCCTTTATCTTCAGGTAAAGAAAGAAGTCATTTGGGGCCAGATCAGGTGAGTAGGGAGGGTGTTCCAATACAGTTATTTGTTTACTGGTTAAAAACTCCCTCACAGACAGTGCCTTGTGAGCTGGTGCATTGTTGTGATGCAAGAGCCATGAATTGTTTGTGGAAAGTTCAGGTGGTCCAACTTTGTCACGCAGCCATTTCAGTACTTCCAAATAGTAAATTTGGTTAAAATTTTGTCCAGTTAGTACAAATTCTCAATGAATAATCCCTCTGTGAGATATATATATATATATATATATATATATATAAAAGGATAGCAACATCGTTACAATAAGTTCTTGAACTTAATTGTCAGACATTGTATATTAATAATTATCTTATACTCAGGTCTTCTCTGCCTTTCATCCTTATATTCCATTCACAGGCATGCTCCTCCGATTCTTGCCATCAAAAGCTGGCAAATCCTGCAAATCTTTGATGTGTAATCTATCTTCTCCCAGATAAATTTTTATATAGGAATATACAAGTATTTAGCTGTCCTTACGAGTCTAGAGGAAACGAAGTGTGGTGAAACAACCCAAGGAAAATAAGCATCCCACATGAGACAATGACCCATGTACAGTCCTAAGTCTTTTTGTGCCTGAAAAGATGATTCCTTCAGATACTTGGTGGGGGGTGGTAGTGGTAGGGAGATGTTTCTACTCTTCATAAAGTTCTTAACATATTAGGGATTCCCACATTATCAAATTTATCTTCATCTATTTGAAAGTTCCATTTTGTGGGAATAGATTCAAATCTTTCCCTATCACTGATCATTCTTTGACATGATACTTGGGAGAGCTGTATATTTATTTGGTGCTTCTACCCTATAGGCATTGTACTCATATTCTAGGCTTAATTTCAGCCATGTCTGCCATTAACTATATAAGTTAAGGGACTACTTTAAAATTGTCAAAAAGGTTTTCTAATCTTTCTAATTTCTAACCAAGTTTATTGAATTTAATTTAAGGCATTACATTTATACATTACAGTATATGCTTTCTAGGGCAGCAGAAGCTTCTGCATGACCCAATAAACATTTTAGTCACCATTGATGCCATATGTCTAAGTGCTACAACCATTTTTTCTACCAATGCTCAATCCTCCATCTCTGTTTTACCCTGTACGACTAGTGTTAATAACTTAAGTAATCATAGGACCCTGCCTACCATGGATTATTACTGTTCCATTTTGATTTTTCTCTCTCCAGCAAGGAGGCAATCCATGAATCAATCAAATGTATGACTTAACAAATTCCAGAATCCTATTTTGAGAGTGCTTTTCCTGGACCCACTCATAGTACTAATTACTCTGTCAGTAATTACTTTGCTTGCTTCTACCGTACTGTAGTATAATTATCTGCCTTTTCCATTATTCTCTGGGTTACTTGAGTGTAAGACTGAGTCTTAGGTATGTTTTGAGGTTTATATCTCTAGTATCCAGTTAAAGTGTCTGGAACCTTGTAAATATATATAGATATATATATATATATATATATAGATATATAGATATATATATTTAGTGACTAATGAGTAAGTGGTTGGATTTTTACAATTAAAAGATATATTGCTGAATAAGAATTACTGATTTGATTTTTTAAACCTGATTCTCCAGTGTAGTGGCCTGCTGTTGGGATTAGACTCTGGAGCCAAACAGTAACATACCCTGTTTCCCCTTAAATAATGATGGCACCTAACTGAAGTGGCAGTACTACGTAGTGAGTTTATTGTAATTGGGTTAATAATTTTATCTTAAACTGTCCTGATGCATTGGTCTCTTGTTGACATACTTTGTACTTTTCTTTCTCTGACTGCTCAATTTTTCAGTATTGATGTATCTTCAAGTGATGAATTTTATCATTTTCCTAGCATGTCATTATTGCCCAAATACATATGAAAATTCTAATTGGGATTGAAAACAAAAATGAATAAATGTAAGTGGCTATCATGAAAATAACCACAAAGAATCATAAAATAACAATCACTGTTTTATAAAAGTATATTTTTTCAGTAGTTTTAAAGTTTAATTTAAAATATGAGCGAAAACGTGGTGGAAAAATACTGCAATAAACAGAGCATTTGCATCTCCTAAACTTAGACAGATATGACCTCAGTCATCTGGTCACCATGTGTTTTCCTGTATCAGTCTGCTTGGGCTGCTGTAAAAGACCACAGACTGGGTTGCTTAAACAGTGGAAATTTGTTTTCTCACATGTCTGCAAGCCAGCAGTCCCAGATCAAGGCACCAGCAGACTCAGTTTCTATTGAGGACTCTCTTTATGACTCTCTTGGAGATTGTCACTTTCTCACTGTGTCTTACAGGCTTCTTATCTGTGCATGCATGAGAGAGAGAGAGAGAGAGAGAGAGAGAGAGAGAGAGAGAGAGAGAGAGAGAGGTTTTCTCTTCCTCTTCTTATAAGGACAATCGTCGTATGTGTTTAGGGCCACATCCTTATGACTTTATTTAACTATAATTATCTCTTTAAAGGCCCTATCTCCAAGTATAGTTACATTGGGGGTTAGAGTTTCAACATACCAATTTTTCAGGGGGACACAATTCAGTCCATAACATCTCTGCAGCAAATATCATACTCTCAAATCAGGTCTGACAGATGTAGAATCAGGAAATGAGGCAAGTATACTCACACTGAGGAAAGCCTTACTGAAGCCACTTAAGAAAAAGTACAGATATGAATGAAGATTTTGATTCCATACTGGGCCATGAGAGGGCATTAATTTCCATCTTCAAAACATTACTTTTGCAATCTGAAGTTGAAAATACAACATAGTAGAAAATAACAGATGAGTTCAAAAAGAATAAAGTATTTTTAAAATCAATTACAAATTATAATGCAGAACCAAAGTCCATCAAATGTTTTCTCTGCTAACACCCTTTTCTTAGCATTATGAGAGGAAACTTTAGTTGCATATATTTAGTCATAAAACATGTCATAATTGATGGGGATTAACATGCTTTGCAACTGTGTCATATAACTGGTAGGTTTTATGTTAACATAACCAAAACTAAGTGACATTCAAAAAAGGGTGACAAGAGAATGATCAATCTTTATCATTTTGTAAGTTCTTTCATATAAGAAAAAGATCTGTAGCACTTGAATATTCAGGAGTATTTTGAGTATGGATGACTGTTATAATGAGAGAACTTTGCTGATCCTAGGTTTATTGTCACAAGAAAGTTAAAAGTGAGAACATTCTGTTAAGAAAAACTTTATTGTATAAAGCAATATTATGAAAAATAATAATAGAGTCAGATTTGTGCAAATTATCATGAGCCACATTTTAGGAATGAAATTATTCTCCAGTTTGAAATAGATTTTAAATACTTTGAGTTATTGTGTTATTTATTTATTAGGTAAATGAATAATATTAAATTTCTATCTTTCTGCTATTGTACAAAAAATTGGCTTGATGGACTTTCAGAATCTGGTTGATATTGTTTGACCTGAATCACTCTACTGGTTCTCTTTCTACATTTTGACTTCCTTGGCTGATTCCCTTTCTCGTCTAGATCTCTAAATGTTGGAATTTAGGACTTGGTTGTAAAGAAATCTTCTCTCTATGTATTCTGATCTTACATTTTCATCTAGGTATAATATATCAAGTACTGCCTATAGTTGACCATTGAACAACAAGGATTTGAACTGCATAGATCCACTAATACACAGATTTTCAAATAAATATCTGTACTCTTTTAGATGAGTGCTTGGGAGTCCGCAGTTGCAATGGGCTGACTATGTGCATTGCTCTATGCCATTTTGCATATTGGACTTGAGCATCTGCAGATTTTGGTATCCTCGGGGTGGTGGTGGTGGGGGGGGTCCTGGAACCAATCCCCAACAGATATTAAGGGACAACTTAAGATTTAGGGGAGTCAAAGGTTATACATGGATTTTTGACTGCTTGGGGGTGGACTCTCAACTTCAGCGTTGTTCAATGGTCAACTGTATATGCTTTCTACTCCCAATTTTTTACTCCGTGAGTTCCAAACATGTGCATCCAATTACTTGATTTATTATTTACTGGTATGACAAATAATATTTCAAACTTACCATGGAGTAAGGTAACTCCTGAGTTTTCACCCAAATCTATTCTTTACCTCACAATATTATATGTGATCCCTAGTTACTCTCTATCACACAATGCTTTTTTATTTTTCTAGGTAACATATTTATAACACTTTTTAGGTTTATTTATTTTATATCTTTCACACAGTAAAATATAAGCTCCTTAGGAGCAGGAATTATACTTATCTTGTTCAACACAGAATTTCCAGCCTGTGGCGAAATAGGTGCTCAATAAATGACTGTAATGTAATGAGTATTAATGAAAGGAAGACATGGACAATGCATAGTGTATGTACCTCACTTTAATTAAGCAGGTAATAATAATTTAGAGATACTAAAACTAAGGTACCATTACAATACCTTGTAATTAAAAGAGATATGCCACATACAAGAAGATGGTGTGGATAAGGAGAGAAAGCAGTGGTTTCAAATATAACCCACCAGTCAGACATCAAAGATACACATGCTCTGAAACACCATTGGTTTATGATTCAGCTACTTCTGTTGTGGGCTATTCTTTTCAGTGTGCTGTATTAGTAGAAACAGAATAACTTATTTAACCATGCTGAATGATTCTTCCAGGCACACAGTGGAAGCATCTAGGTAGATAACATACTATAGGGATTAAAAAACCTCTAGCTATTCTGGTATATCTAATATATAAATGTTATGCAAACCAATTATAAAGATTTGATTGGCATTATGTTGATCTGACATGTTGAACATAAGCTACACTTGCATTACTGTTTAGGAAAATAAATGTTACCTGTGTTATGGTCTGGGACTTAGAAGTTAGGAAAAGGAAAATAAAGTACTGCATGGTGAGTTTTGGCTTTAGTATACATATGAACCAATACTTTCTATTAGTTTTCTAGTTTGTTCTGAATTAGGTTTACGACTTCTATTTCAATAAGTGATAAACCAACATCGTTTACCTATACTACAGAATGCAGAAAAATATTTAGTTCTCTTATAAAGAAAATAAAAAATGTGCATTTAACCAGAAAAAAAGTTGTTAGAAAATTAAGCTCACTATACTTTAGATATGAATCTTCCTGCACATCCTCATACATGTAGCAGAAAACCTATTTAGTCACTGGGAAATAAATATCTAAATGTAAACAATCTTGATAGATTGTAAATGGATTAGTTGGCGTTTATGAAAATGATGTCTATGCCTTGTTGACAATTTCAGGGTTAAAACAGTCAATGTTTTATTATTAAGTGTGATCTTACCTGTAGATTTTTCATAGATGCTCTTTGTTGAAATATTGTGGGATTTTCCTTTTATTCATAGTTTCTTGAGAGTATGAGAATTTTATTCAAATATTTTTATCTGCAACAATTTAGATAAACATTTTTTATTATACAGTTAACATGTCAAATTATGTTGACTGATTCTTGAATGTTAAATAGCTTTTAATTCACTTTAGTTGTAAAACATTACCTTGTTTACATATTGTAGGACTCAATTTGTTAATATTTTGTATTTTTCCATCTATGTTTATGAGATATTAATCTGCAATTGTTTTCATATAATGTTTTTATCAATTTTACTATCAGACTTATGTCAATCTCATAAAACAACTTATGTAAAAATGGTTCTATTTATTCCCTAAATTTTTTATTGAATTTACCAATGAAGTCATATGGCAGGAATTTTCTTTGTGAGTAATAAATTTTCCACTAATAATAATTCTCTAACAATAATACCTGAAAGGCTATTCAAATTATCTATTTATTTTTGCGTCAGTTTTGATAAGTTGTGTTTCTCCAGGTATCTGTCAATTTCATCAAAATCAATAAATTTTTTGCCATAAAGTTTTCATACTGTCTTATTACCTATTTAATATGTGTATTATTTTTAGTGATTTACTCTCTTTTCTTCTTCATATCTATGATTTTGTTTTCTGTGATTTTTATTCTTTACAACTTTTGCTAGGAGGTAATTTTATTAATCTTTTCAGGGACCTATTTATTACCATGATTTTCTCTATTATTTCTACATTTCATTGATATCCACTGTTAATTTTATTCATTCATTTTTTTTTCTACCTAACTAGGTTTCATTTGCTTCTTGTTATCTAGTGTTCTAAGGTGGAAGCTGAAATGATTGTTTTGCACTTTTCTTTGTGATAGAAACATTGAAATCTATAAATTTCCCTCTAAGTAGTGCTTCATTTCTGACCGTTATTTTTGCTGTTAAAGCAATTCTTGGATCATAGTTTTAGTATTATAACACGTTTAAAATAGTGTCCAATTATCCCTTGTCCTTCATTGTTTGTGATGGGAAGACAGCAGTCATTCTTATTCTTTACCCAGTGTATCAAATATGTTTTGTTTTTTTTTTATTCTGGCTGTTTTTAAGCTACTTTATTTTTCATTTTCAGCAGTTCACATCTGATATGCTTAAGTATTTCTATTTTTGTTTTTTCTTTCACTTTTAAAATATCCATCTTGAACACATAAGATTTCCATATCTTTGGGCTGGTGTCTATTATCAGTTTTGTAAAATTCTCAGTCACTATCTATTCAAGTATTTCTTCTCCAATTTATTTATCTTCTGTAATAGCATTATAGACTGTATGACATTTTTCTATAGATCATATATGTAGTTTACCTATACTACAGAATGCAGAAAAATATTTAATTATCTTATAAAGAAAAGAAAAACAAGTGCATTTAACTAGAAAAAAAGTTATGTAAGAAAATTAAGCTCACTAGTTATTCTGTTTTATTTTAACTATTTTTGCTCTGTGTTTAACTTGTGATAATTTCTACTGACCTACATTCATGTTAATGATTATTTTCTCTGCTTCGTGCAATCAATTTTTGACATCTTAAATTAGTCACATCTGATATCACATTTTTCCAGCATTTTTAATTGACACAATTTTATACAATTTCATCTCCATACTGATATTATTCATCATTTATGCATGTTTTCCATTCTTTGCACTAATCTTTTAATATATGTATCATAGTTATTTTAAAGTTATTTTTGTTACTCCCTGTATTTTATCTATCTCTTGGTCTGCTTTTATTAAACTTTCTTTCTCTTGACCATAAGAACCTTATCCTGTTTCTTCAACTGATACATAATGAGTATTTGCAAACAGTATGAATGGAGATAAATAATATTTACACTCAGAAGAGGGAAATACTCTTCCTCTCAAAGCCCACTAATCTGAATTGAATTAAATGTTTGCTGTGCTGAGATTGAAGTCAGTCTTGGTTCCTCACTTGGTTCAAAGTTTTAAGGGAGAATCTGTCTTTTATGTTTAGACTGGCTTGATACCGAGTACCAGAAACACTCTGGCCACGTTTTTTCCTCTCCAGTACAGCAGCCAGCTTTCTGAATCATGAAATATTTTACTCTGTTTTATAGCTCTGAATCATGAAATATTTATGGCTGTCAGTTTTGGGGGGTTGTTGTGGAGTTTTGGGACACTCTAATTTCAATCTTGGCATTGAATCTCTCTACCTTGCTGCCGTATCTCTAACATTAGAAGGACTTCTGGATTATACTCAGTGAAGATTCAGAACGCTTTACAGTGATTTCTTGCAGGTCTCTTCTGTCCTAAAAAAAACAGCAGCCAGTAACCATTGGCTTGCTTTCAGTAAAGTACAGGTATTTGAGGAAAAAATTCTTTCAACTCTGGCTCTGTTCCCATTTTACATTAGGTATTGCACAATGCTGTGGATGTTCTCTCAGTTCCTTGTTGGACCCCAGCCCTTGGTATATTATTCTCACACAGCGATGATCTTTGGGAAAGAGCAGATAGGTAGTGGCTACACACTCTCTGTGACTGGAACACCTCGTAAATTTCATGTTACACCAGTTTAAACATGGATGTTAAACTTTTTTAAAAATGGGACTTTTTTTTCTCACCCATATTTATTTCAGATCCTTTTTTGTATGCCGGTTTGTCAGGGATAAAAGCAGCTTTGGCTATCTTCTTTCCTAGGAATTTCTTGGCATTCTCTATATTTTAATTAATTTAGGTTTATTAAAATCTTCAGCTCTCTCATAAGGGAATAATATTAAATTATAGTCTGGTTTGTTTTTACTGAAACATAATAAAAATTTAGACACTAGTTCTAAAACACAAATTGGCTTATTTTTATTATTATCTGAGTAATGGAATGTTAAGGTGTTCTTCTAATTCCTTCCATTTTTAACAGTTTTTTTTTAGTCACATAACTTTTGGGCATCCACTTTCTTTTTGGTTTCCATACAATTGTTAATATTTACTGCGTAGTGAATCACATACAGCACCATGTGTTAGTGGAAAGTTAGGAAGACTTAAGAATTTTCCTTTAAATATTAAAACAAACCAAAAGAAAAATTACAAATCATGCAAGACAATGCCCATAGAAATAATGCCTGGTTGTACTCTTGGAAATGTACAATGATAATGATGCAATTACTTTCTGAACAAGCTTTTCAAATATTACGGCATTATTATACTTTGATATATATCCCTGTTTTATACACAGATTTCCAAAACGACTGTGGTTATACATATGGACCAGGCACATAATTTCTCTTTCTTCAATCATGTTTATTCTAAATGCTGGTCTACTTATAATAATCATACTTTTAATTTTTTCAATTAAGTCTTTTGATTATAATTTAAATAAACTTTCTTTCAAAAATACTAAAGCAGTGCAAAGCGCAGTGATGAAATATCCTACAGAGTGCAGTTAGGAAGAAATTAATGGTCCATTATGCTTATTGATTAAAAGTAAACACCCAAACAAAGAGAGAAAGAGAGAGGATAGAATAAATTATAAAATTTTTTTTTAGTATTAAGCTGAAAAACAATGAAATGGCTACACAAAAAATGCAAATTTTGTTTAGTTATCTAGCGATATAGTCCTGTCTATTAAAAATATAACTATGAAAGAAATTCAATATTGGTGTCTGATATTAATAGATTAGGGTTGTCCTTCGACCCACTTTTCCTATTCTGATATATGATAACAGTTAATGCCATTGTGAAAATCTATCAATACCAATCTGAATATTGGACATTCAGAAATCATATATGTTTATGCATACTTGATTTTAAATTTTAAATTGATTTAAAATATGTATTCACTGTTTGCTGACTGAACTTACACAATAGTAAAATAAATTAAATGGAATTGGAGAACTTGAAAGGAGGAAAAACAGTGATCAATATTACATAATTATAATTGAAAAAAATGATTGTGTTTTCCATCTACAATTTATGAAACTTGATATTTCATTGGAAAAATAAAAAACAGTATTTATGTTTCTATTAAAAGTACAAATAAATGGATATAATAAAACAAATCAATACCACCCATTTTTTCTAGTATCTTCTTTCCCTGAGCAAATTATGTCTCCTTTTTACTTGAAATCATTTAAAAGTACTAATGCTTTCATGTGAGAATGCTGGTCCAATACTGCCTCATTTTACCTAATTCTGAAAACAAATAAAAAACAACTATTAGTCAGGAACATTGTGGTTTCCATGGTTATAAATAGTAATTAATTAAAACCTTAAAAGATTCCCCATTTGTTGTTTGTACTTTTGAGACAAGAAAGGTTGACTACAAAGGTAAACTTTGAGATAGTTCTCATTTCCTAATCATTTCACATGTGTCCCGTGGAAATCTGTTGCTTAAAACTCAAGGGACTTAATGCTTAATTAGAAGTTTTGTTTTGTTTTGTTTTTCTGATTAGGATACAAAAACATAAAATCACAACTTTGGAATAGACTCTAATAAACTGTTAAAATGCAATTTAGAGAGAACAGGAAATAATAACTAGAACTACTTAGAACTAGCACCCAAAGATGGTGTCTGTTACTTTTCTTTTTTGCCATCCATAAACAACTCAATTCAATATGTAATTATTATAAAACAAATATTAGTGAGATATATTACCTTTCTTAAATAAGTCTTAGAAATTCAGACTGGCCACATTTCAAGCACTCAATAATCATATGTGGCTTATGGATGCCACAAGTAAACCTCTAGACTCCAGGCAAAAAAACATTTAATGAGTATACCACCAGCCATACACTATACTAACTCCTAATTAAACAAGCTTCTTGAATTTTAGAATTTGGCAATGAAGGTTAGTATCCAGTCCAAATTAGACAAATATTTTCTTATAGATTAAGTGAAATATGGAGATATGGAGATATGGGGGAATTATAAAAAGCTTTCCTTTACAGTGCAAATATATATATATATCTCAAATTCAGAAAAGTATTAAAAATACCTAAAAGGTATTTAATTTTTTAAATCTACTAAATGGTTTTAATAAAGTAGTAACTATAGTAACTTTAAGATCACTTAGGAAGCCTTATTAAATGCATCTGTCTTAGCTATACTTACAGAAATTCTGATGCAGTAAGTGTTTTCTGGGTCTGGGAAATTGCATTCATTTATTAAGCATCCTTATTATTTCTGATAAAAATAACCCACATATCACACTTGAAGAAATATTGTTTTAGTGTCTACAATGACTTAATTTTTCCTTTGGTCAATAGACTCTCAGGGATTTTGGTCTACATTAGTACTTCAAAGAAACAAAAATTAGGGGAAATTTCTCTGGTTTATCTATTTATCTCTCTATCATAATTTTTTCTTTCTATTTAAGTGTATACTTTTACATTTCACAGATAAAGTAATTACCAACATTAGCTGTATTTTCAATATTTTTCAATGCCTCTTGTTTCTTCCTAAATGTTTCTTATTCATATCTTGCTTCTTACATTTTATATGAGTAATGTCACCTTGAATTTCTCTGAGTATACTAATTAGAGATTTGTAAGAAATATTTTGTTTCTTCCAAGTTCAGCTACTAGTATTATTTATCTTTCTCTTTCATTTTGATAATTATTATGTACTTGTATGACGATCTTGGTGGTCCATTTTATCTACATTACTGAAACTATCACACATCCACATCAAATTTGGCTCTACTGGTTCCACTAATTCTTTGAGAACTACATAGTATTGCCTTTTTGTTTTAGAACTCATCTGCCTCTGACTTTGGCAAATGTGTTAAGGTTTTGAGTTGTCGGTTCAATCAATACTCATCCTTTGTTTTAGATCTCTAAAATCATTTATACTTTTTTTAGTTTTCTAATTTTTACTTGACACACAAGCAATTTTTTCATGACCCATTTATGACTGATTACTCAAGATGTAAGTGGGAATGTGAGAGTGATTTTAAATGAAGCACAATGAGTATTTAATTCAATTGGGCTTTCCCCTAAATTTTAACTTTAAAGTCTGCCCAAAATTTATATTGTTTCTCTTTGTCTTAGAGATATTTCGAAACCCTCAGAAGGTAACTGCGTTCTAGGGGCTGTTGAGAAATCATGAAGTTATGCCCTTAGAAAGTACATTTCATCTTGGTTTGCTTCCTCTGTGCCTACAAAGTAAAATTAATATATTTGGAAGCTTTTAGAATGATGTAATTTGTAACTTTTAAAAATATTAACTTCATATAGTATTTTTTGTTGTTTTTACTTCAATTGTTACACAGGCAAAATAGCATAGTAATATTTTTGGACAATTGCATTATTAAAAGTATGAAATAAATGAGTCATGGACCTGATAAACATCTATGTGTAAACAACACTAAAGTACTAGCTACTGAACATTAACCTCTGAGAGCATGTATCTAAGCATAACATGTCAGAACTGTTACCCCATAATAGACAATGTCAGAAAAAAAGTAAACTGTTGACTGAGGAAATACATCTGCCCTCTTTTAATGTACCAAAATCAGCTATAGTGCACATTAGTGGTTAGAGAACCAATTATGTGTTTTAGTAGTAAATTCATGAATGAATACATGCTCCTCTGACAGCAGTTATTTGGCATGTGGATGATCCCAGGACAAGTTTTGCAATCCGAATATGCATCAAATTAGGGACAGCTTTAGAAATTTGAAAAACAGGTAAATATTAACAGTTCTGTTTTCAAATACTTTTACGCATGGTCTTAAGAAAAATATTTATTAAAATTATAATATCCTAATAGCCAAAAAATGCCCTTTAACCTGCTTACATGTGCATATGTCTATAGGGGGAGCAACCTGGAGAAAGTAAGAAGATAGGAAAGGCAGTATAAAGATTTAGGTCACCTAAATGATTAAGCAGAGACAATACCTGCTTTACCTTTTACCCCAGATATCCAAACACAGGAGAGATCAGATTAAAAGGAGAAAAAGCCCACCTGGTCATGGATCTCAAGCAGGAAGTCGGCATAAGATGTCCCTGCATTCCTCCTTCTCATACTGCCCCCTAACATAGGATTACTTTGCCCTGCTTTGGGTTCCCTGATGAGACAAGGGGAAGTCAAGGAAAATATCCTGCAAACATAGACAGACAGGCCATAACTCTGAAGATAAAGTAAATGTGGCTGAAGATGAGGCATCCGCCTCTAGTACTGTCAGTAATGTTCCTGTGGCTTCCTTTGCATCACTACTGCCACCCAAAGATATAGTATCCTGTGGACCAGGCAAGGCCAGCTCTAAATATTTGTATTGTGCAAGAAAATAAATAATCATGACAAAGGTGCTAAACAGAAAGTCAGGCCCCTTTCCAGTTTTTTCCTAAGTCAAGTAAGTTCTGAGGTGTCTGTTAGAATTCAATGAGGGGAGAGGCTTTCAAAGTTAATAATTATAAACTAATTAACTGCTGTGAATATTTTTTTTGTGTGTGTGTGTGTACACACTCGAGTAATCACAATGTATACTGAGATATTTCTTGAACTTAACAAACTGGAAATTTTTATACTTCGTATGAATATTGACTTTTTTTCTTTCCTTTCAATATTTCAAATGGATGTGGAAACCAACAGAGAGTAAGAAGGCAATTTGGGAAATGAGTTAACATATAATTCTCATCTTTGTCAATTAGCATTTATTGAGCAACTAGGCACTTGGTACTTCAGGAGTCTTTATAGAAACTCCATATTGAAGCAGGTTTCTATATTATGTAAATTTATGGTCATTTGTTAGGGGACAAGATTGATCTGATAGTGCATTACATTGTATGGAATTATTTTCAGGTTTGTTTTTCCAAGGGAAATTATATTTTTAAATAAGTTGATCTGTATATCTCATTCAAATATTCATAACTGAATATTATTTGTTTCAATAAATATGATTTTACAGGATTGGAAGAAAGTTTACTCTGTAAATAGTTTCTATGAGCATTGGGGAGAGCCACGAACTAATTCTTACCCATGGTGACATAGATCTATAAGTTGAATTATTGTTTCAATCTGATTTTGGTGAGAGTAAACAGATGGTTCACTCGAAGGGAGGGATAATTTTCTTGTTAAATGTCATTTAACATAAAACTCTCTCTGACATTATCAGAATTGTCCTTTTTGTGGCAGCTCTAATTTCATATTATTTTTTGATAATTGTGGTAATAGAATCAACCAATAGCAAGAGTCAGTATTGTCTCCTTGTCTCTATGCTAAAAATTAATGTTCACAATTATTTTTGGAGTCTGAAACTTAAATCGAAATAAAAAATTAACTCTCATATATGTTTTTGAGGTCTGACAAGTAAGTTTGTGAATTTCCCACCATGGGCTTACATTGGAAACACTGTACAAACAGCTTGGTAAGGTTTCTTAACCTTGGTACATCAGTGTCTCACAGCTGTGTTCTTGTGGACGTATGGCAGTGTCTTGCTGAGTGGTGTTTATTATTGTCGTTGAATGTTTTTGTGTGCAAGAATGTCTGAGTTTGAATTAGAGCAATGAACAAACATTAAATTTCTTGTTAAACTTGGCAAGAGTGGAAGTGAAATCAGGGACATGTTAATCCAAGTCTGTGGGGATAATGCCATGTAGGAAAACAGCAGTGTACAAATGGACTAAACGTTTTGCTGAGGGAAGAGAACTTGTCACTGGTGAAGAGACATTAGGGTGGCCAGTAACAAGCAGAACTGATGAAAACATTGCAAAATTCATCGAATTGTGATTCTTCAAAATCTTCGCTGACTGTGAGAAGCATAGCAGATCAAGTAAATATTGATAGAGAAACAGGAAAATCTTAACTGAAAATCTTGGCCTGAGAAAGGTGTATGCAAAAATGGTTCCAAAGGAGCTCAATGGTGGACAAAAGCAAAGACAGTAGAAGTTTGCCAACATCTTTTTGAGAGGCAAGACAATGTTTTGGGCCATGTTATCACTGGCGCTGAAACATGGGTCTACCAATACGACCCTGAAACAAAGTGTCAAAGTACACAATGGAAAAGCAGTTCAAATCAAGAGTTAAAATGATGCAGGTTAACCTTTTTTTTATATCAGAGGGATTATTCATTATGAATTTGTACCAACTGGACAAATAGTTAACCAGTTTTACTATTTGGAAGTGCTGAAAAGTCTGCATGAAAAAGTTAGATGACCTGAACTTTTCGCCAACAATTCATGGGTCTTGCATCACAACAATGCACCAGCTCACAAGGCACTGTCTGTGAGGGAGTTTTTAGCCAGTAAACAAGTTACTTGTATAGGAACACCCTACTTATTCACCTGATCTGGCCCCCAATGACTTCTTTCTTTACCTCAAAGATAAAGGAAGACACTTTGATGACATTCAGGACATCAAGGGTAATACGATGAGAGCTCTGATGGCCATTCCAGAAAAAGAGTTCCCAAATTGCTTTGAAGGGTGGACTAGGTGCTGACATCAGTGTATAGCTTCCCAAGGGGAGTACTTCAAGTGTGATTGTAGTGATATTCAGCAATGAGGTATGTAGCACTTTTTCTAGGATGAGTTCACAAATGTAATTGTCAGAACTCATGTACAAACAGGGCTATAGTGAAACTTTATAAGCTCCCTATGGACATCTCATTCTCAGATCTTCCTTGTAAAATATTCCTTTCTTGCTGGTTTTAACCAACCTTTTATTTGTCTCATTTGGTATTGCTGTCTTAGGCAGTAGCAATGTAAATTATTGCTCTTGAATGTTTTTGACAAAATTCCTAGAAATAGGGCTTTTCTCACTGAGCAAATTCTGAGTCAGGTCACATAAAGATGTAATGAGAATATGACTTTCCAAGGAGCTTAGGCAGGACAAGTGCAGGGATGGTTCTTTCTGAATAACTCTAAACTCTACCTGCTACCTCCTGCCACACACAGCTCTGTGATAGGCAGGGTATTGTTTTTCACTTGCACCATCATTTCAAGGCTGCAATTTTACAAGATTACTATTGAACTGGAGAGAAAGATATGGGATTAGGCAAAGTAAAATGCCACTCTACTTACTGTTTCTACCAAAAGTCAGCCATTTTTGTAAAAAACTATATGTTCCTCAGATTATTTTTCACTTTTGGCTATTTTCTAGAGTCCCAAAAGAGTTGATTTTTTTACAATGTTTGCAAACGTTCTCATTGCGTTTACAGAAGAGTGGATTTTCTGAGTTTCTTATTATGTCATTCGGAAACCCCACCCATCACACATGTGATTTTAATGTTTGAGGATCTCTTAGGGAGATAAAAGATGTCTTAACTCTATGTTTTCTTACTGATTGAAAAAAAAGTCACTTCAGAATATAGCACTATTCTGAACATTGAACTTCTCTACTTTGTGTGGTTTTCTTTACTACAAATTATATAGTTATGGGATCTGCTCTTTTGAAGAGTTCAAATCTATATAATTATAAAATTTTATGTATTTTAACAAAATATTTCACAGAAATAAAGTATTTCTGTGAAATATTTTCAGTTTTGTCAAGAAGATGGTCACAGATACATTTTAACATCAATCTTTCTAACATGACTTTCATAAACCCTAGCTTTTATGACAATATGTTACTATTTCCAAGGACAAACATAATATTTATAATTTGCGTTTCTCTTTCCCATAGATTTTTCTATGTTATTTATTTTGATGTTTGTCATTCTGTATTCCGCCATTTCATTCTTAATCATTTTTTTAAAAGAGACTAATAGTTTTGGAAAAAAAATGTGATTCTGTCTCTTTTTTTAATCCATTTGATGCCTTATTGTTTAAAAGGAAAAGTAAAAAAAAAGGATATTCAAAAATTGGTGCAGTATCATTCTGTTGTGAATAATTTATTTTGTTTACTCACACCATTGTCAGTTTCTAAAAGATAA
Organism: Rhinolophus sinicus; assembly: GCF_036562045.2. Lineage (NCBI taxonomy): Eukaryota > Metazoa > Chordata > Mammalia > Chiroptera > Rhinolophidae > Rhinolophus > Rhinolophus sinicus. Next base: position 146,990,699 of record NC_133755.1, read on the forward strand.
ATAATTTCCATCAATTTTAGCAAAAACCCAGCTTTAGTATTCTAAATAAAGTCATATTTTTTCCACATCATTTATTTATGCATCTCAAGACAAAGCTTTCATGGTAGAGGCTATTTGGAACTCTTTTTCTAATTTCCTATTGACCCAAAGTATGTCAAATATTTTTTAAAGCATTTTTGAATAGCCATATTGCAAGGAGAAAAAGAGGAAAGGAGAATTCTCCTTGAGAATTGTCCTCTAAAGAGGCCCAGCAAAAGCTTGTTGAAGAAAATGCCAAGCTTGATTGTTTGGAAATCTCAACTGTGCATATTTCCATTAAAATCCCATCCAGGTCCATTTAGTTTCGTCACAGATAAACAAAATGTCCTTTATTGCATTGAATGCAGTTTTGACAGATGGCTGTTAGTATTCTGTCCAGGTGTAAAAAGGCAAAGATAAATGAATCTATTCTTTTAATTCATAGACTTTATGACTTTCATCTCCACCTGAAAGCATCTTTTGGCTCTGTATCTTCTTACTTCGTGTTCCCACTAAGAGACAGCTCTTTTTCTAAATGGAGCTTGTTTCATTGTTCTTCTAAAGAGAAGCTACCTCTGCTTGAAATAATCAGTTTGGGAGCACAGCAAGAAATCAAATTATTCGTTCCAAAATTTCAAACATTTTATTATTAAGTTTATTAGAATTATCTTAAATGCACAAAAACCCATCAGATTTATCTGTGCATTATTATGCCAGTGCCTAATAAATGTCCATCATACAATGTAAAACAAAATTAAAGTTAGAATGAATAATTGAAATTATTTTTAATTTTATATTTCTTGTTTATAACATTACATTCTGAAAAGCTGAAACATTGAGCTGAAACTCAAATTACACCAAATAGTCATTGCTCATTAACTTTAGGAATATTTTATGCTGTTTCAAAGTATTCAATATGTAAATTTTTAAGCTGTAAATTATAACTGCATATTATTTCATTTGTTTTAAAATAAACCCACTTCACATTTCAATAAAATAAAAATTATGTCAAAATATTGAATTACTATAGATTAAAAAGCACATGCCAAAATGAATCTTAAGGTGTTGCTCCTCACATTCACATGACCTCCTGAAAAAAAAATGATTCACTTAACATTTATTGAATAAAATTGTCTTTATAATTTAGTTTAGTCCATTTTTGCTGCTATAGAAAGTAATCTAATAATTACTTTCTATAGCAGTAAAAATGAACTAAAAGTCAACAGTTATTTGCTCTTTGAAAATATTTGCTTTATATTTATCCAATATAAAGCAAATGTAAATAGAATAGAATCCCATCTAATTAAAGTGGTTTCTAAATTGTGATCCACAGACCCTTTGGCGTAGTCTAGAATCTTTCAGGTGGTTGTGAGGTCAAAATTCTTTTTTAAAAATAGTAGGCATCATTTCATAGTTGCTTTTTTCACTGTGTTAACATTTGCACTGGTGATGCAAAAGTCTAGTGGTGCCACAGCAGGAATTAGGACAACAGCATTAAACTGTCCAAGCAATGATCACAATCCCCACATAAAGGTCATGTGTATACTAATTCTCATTTTACCATAGCTATCAGCAGCATCAGACACTATTGTCACACTTCCTCATGAAAAAAAAGATCTTCAATTTGTTGCAAAGACAACAAATATATTTGTTCTTCCTTTAACTCACTAGCAATCTCTATTAAATCTTCTTTAAATGTTTCTGCTGTTCTTCCATAATTTATAACAGATGGAGTACTCCATAGAAAAGTCCTTGGACATCTTCATACCACTGATTTATTGAAAACTCTCAAATCAAGATTGGACTTCAGATATCAACCTGCCTACCCAGCATTTTCAATTAGATGTGGGATAGATAGGAACTTTTATTTTGGAAAACAGAAGAGAGAATCACAACAGAAGGAAAATGCTTCAAAATTTCTGGAGCTATGAAACAAACAGGGTCAGATGTACAAAAGAGCAGATAAAGGAGATTCTATATGAGGAGAGAGTTGGCAGGAATAAACATTACCAGCTCAACATTCCCTGTATCAGAGATTGGTAAAAACGTGGGCCATTTGAGGAGGTGTGAATTGATGTATGTTAATATGTAAGCCATGCCAGTTTCTCATACATTGAGCAGCTGGCTTCATAATTCACTCCAGCGGGTTTATTCAGTTCAGTCTGCTCACTCAGAAAAGTCAGATTGTTAAAACACATTCTTAATATGAAAAGTCAGTTGAAATGGGGGCAAAAATATCTACTATATTTGGGAAACCTCTACAAAACTGGGAAAAGAAAAATATTGACACAAATTAAATGCCATAATTTTGATTCTTTTTTATTATTATTATTAGTTTCAGGTGCACAAGACAAAGCAAAACTTAGACATTTATCATTTATATCCCTCACACTGTGTGAACCCCCCTCCCCCCATCCACTATCCCTCTGTACATTCCCCAAATTAATTTTTAAAACCCCGTGGCCATCTTGTGGTTACTGACTATTTTCTAAACCTCCCACCTTCCCCTTATCCCCACCCCCCCGCCCCTCTAGCAACCCTCAGTTTTTTGAAAACACTTTATTGAGATATAATTAATATACCATGAATCCACCCAGTTAAAATGTATCAGTGATTTTTAATCTATTCACCACAATCTAACTTTAGAACATTTTAATAATCCCAAAAAGAAACCACAACCATTAGCAATCACTTTCCTGTCCTCCCCTCCCCTTGCAATAGGCAAATACATATTTACTACCTCTTTGGAAGTGACTTGTTCCAATTAACATGAAGTTTTTAAGGTTTATCAGTGTTGCAGTAGTGTTTTGTTCCTTTTTAAAACTAAAGTGTTTATTGAAATATTTGTACACTGACATTTAGTTGTAAGAAATAATATGGAAAGATCCTGGTACACTTTATCCACTTTCTTCCCAAAGACAACATTTTGCAAAACTATGGTATAATACGACAAGGAGGATAACAGCATTGATCCAATCCACTGAATTTTATTTAGCTGTCCCCACTTCTGTTGCACTCCATTATGTATATTTGTGTTTAATTATATAGAATTTCATTACATATGTAGGTTTTTATAGTTATTAACACAGTTGAGAATCTGAACAGTACCAGCATCACAAGGTTGCCTCCTGTTGCCCTTTTGTAATCACAGTAGCATCCCTCCTTTCTCCACCCCATCCCAAAACCCTGACTATGGTAACCATTAATTTGTTCTCCATTTCAAAAATCTTATATGACTGAAATAATATAGTATGTAGCCTTTTGGATAGTCTCTTTTACTCAGAGTAATTCCCCAGAGTTCTATAAAGTGTGTGCATTAATAGTTCATTAGTTTTGATTGCAGAATAGTATTCCATGGTATGTATGTAACACATTTATTTAATCATTCACCTGTTGAAGAGCATCAGGGTTCTTTCCAGGTTGGTCTATTACAAAGAAAGTTGTATAAAATTTACATAGAAGCTTTTGTGTAAACATAAGATTCCATTACTCTGGAATAAGTGTCCCAAGGGTAAAGGTGCTGAGTCATATAATTGCTGAATGTTTATTTTATTTTTTATTTTCAATTACAGTTGACATTCAGTATTATATTAATTTCAGGTGTGTAACATAGTGGTTAGACATTTATATAACTCATGAAGTGATCACCTCAATAAGTCTAGTGCCCACCTGGCACCAGACATAGTTATTACATTGTTATTGACTATATTCCCTATGATGTATTTTACATCGCAGTCACTATTTTATTACTGAGACTTGTGCTTCTTAATTCCTGCACTTTGCAAGTTTAGTTTTAAAAGAAATTATCAGTTTTTCTACTGTAACATTTTACATTCCCATCTTCAATGTGTGAATGATCCAGTTTGTCTACATTCTTGACAGAATTTAATGTCACTATTTTTTTTATTTTTTTTATTTTAGCCAGATTGGTGTGTAGTTATATTCCATTGTGTTTTGAATTTGCATTTCCCTCATAACTAATGATCTTTTACATGCTTATTTGCCGTCTGTATATCCTCTATGGTGAAATAACTATTAATGTATTTGCCCATATTCTACTTAGATTTCATGTTTTTTACTGTCGTTTTAATAATTATTTATAACTTCTACATAAGTTTTTTGTTAGATATGGAGTTTGCAAACACTCCCAGTTTGTAGGTTTTCGTTTCATCATCTTCATATGGACTTTTGCAGAGCCAAAGATTTTTATTTTAGTGATAGCCAATTTATAATTGTTTTTCTCCTTTTATGCATTGTCCTTTCAGTGTCACATCTAAAAACTCTTTGCCTAATAAAGGAATCCCAGAGATTCTTCTCTCTTATTGTTTCTTCAAGTTTACAGGTTTAGCTTTTAAATATAGACCTGTAATTCATTTTGAGTAGTTTTACACAAAAAGTGTGAAGTTTAGGTAAAAGTTATTTTTGTTTTCCATTGAATGTCTAATTGTTCCAGGATCATTTGTTGAAAAAAGTTTTTCCTCCCTCCAATGAATTTTTTTTAACCTTTGTCAAAAATCAATTGGATATACTTGTATTAGTCTACATAAGTATATTAGTCTACTCAAGTTTTGGCTTCTGTGCTTTGTTACACTAATCTGTGTGTTTCCACCAATGCCACATTGTCTCAATTTATTTTGCTTGCCTTATTGCAGTGGCTAGAATTTCCAGTACTATTTTGAATAAGAGTGCTGAGAACAGACATCCTTGTTTTGATCTAAGTTCAAGGGGGGGTAATCCATTGTCTCATGATTAAGTATGATGTTAGATGCAGATTTTTTGAGATGGTCTTTATCAAATAGAGATAATTTTACTCTATTCCTATTTACTCCATTTCCAGTATTTCTAACTTGGTAAGTGAATAGGTATTGGGTTTTGTTAAACAAATTTTCCCCAATCTATTAATCTATTCACATGATTTTTTTTTTACTTTAGTTTGTTGATATGATGGATTGAATTGATGATTTTTCAAATGTTGAAGCAGTCTTCCATTGCATATGTGGAATAAATTCCATTTTGTCATGATGCATAATATTTTTATACGTTATTGGTATGGATTGAAAATTGTGCATGCAAACTCCTGCATGATATATCTGTAGTGTCTTGTTTTATTTGGTTTAGTACTACCATTGTATTAAAATTACACTCATCAAATGAATTTCAAAGTGTTGCTTTCTCTTCAATGCCTGGAAAAATGTGTAAAACTGCTAATAATTCTTCATTAAATGTTTGGTACAAATCTCTAGTGAGATATTTATTTCTGAAACTTTTAATTACAAATTTACTTTCTTCCATGGTTAGAGAGCTATTAACATTATTTATTTAATCTCGGATGTATTTTGATACTTCATGGTTTTTCAAGCTTTTTTCCACTTCTTGTAAATCCAACTTTGTGAGTACAACATCTTTTTGTGTTATTCCTTTCTTATCTTTTTAACGCCTGCATAATCTATAGAGATATCCTCTCTTTCATTCAGATAATTCTGATTTATGTCTTTTATTTTTGTCAACATTGCTTGAGATTTATCAATTTTATTGGTATTTGTAAAGAAAACATTGTTTCATTGACCACCTACTTTCTTTTTTTTCCAATTATTTTTTATTTTTGCTCTTTATGGCTTTCTCCCTTCCATTTTTTTCTAGTCTTTTAAAGTAGGAGCATAGGTCATTGATTTGAATATTTCGTCATTTTAAATGAGAAATTTATAACATTGAGTGCAATATATTTCCCTCTCAATGCATTCTGCTTGTCACAAATTTTGATATGTTGTAGTTTAGTTTCACATATATATGTGTGTACAAGTTCTGACAATTAAGTTCACAAACTTGTTACAATAATGTTGCTAACCTTTTTTGACATCAGAGGGATTATTTGTTATGAATTTGTACCACCTGGACAAACAGATAACGAACTTTACTATTTAGAAGTGTTGAAAATGCTGCGTGAAAAAGTTAGACGACTTGAACTTTTTGCCAACAATTAATGGCTCTTGCATCATGACAATGCACCAGTTCACACGGCACTGTCTGTGAGGGAGTTTTTAGCTAGTAACCAAATAACTGTATTGGAGCACCCTCCCAACTCACCTGATCTGGTCCCTAATCACTTCTTTCTTTACCTGAAGATAAAGTAAATATTGAAAGGAAGACATTTTGATGACATTCAAGACATCAAGGGTGACATGATGACAGCTCTGATGGCCATTCCAGAAAAGAGTTCCAAAATTGGTTTGAAGGATGAACTAGGTGCTAGCAATGTGCATAGCTTCCCAAGGGTCGTACTTCAAAGCTGACTGCAGTGATATTCAGCAATGAGGTATGTAGTACTTTTTATAGGATGAGTTCACGAACTTAATCGTCCTACATCATATGTAAATATAAATATTAATATACATTTACATATATGTTTATTTAAAAGTATTGTGTATGATTACTATGTGTTTAGAGGCTTATTTTGATTGTTTTTTTTTCTGGTAACTGACTTCTAGTTTGATTCTTTTATGATCAGAAGACCCACTATATGATTTCAATTACTTTAAGTTTATTTGTTTGTTTTCTTTTCTTTGTAATGGCTTATTATATTGTCTGGCAAATGTTCCATGGCTCCTTGTGAAAGCATGTATTCTGTTATTGTTGGGTAGTGTGTTCTATCTATGTTTATTTTATTCTGTTGGTTGATGATGCTATTCAGGTTTTCTATATAATTTATTATTTTCTGTCTAGTAGTTCTATCAGTTACTGAGTGGCAGATTCTGAAATCATAACTACAGTTGTGGATTTTTTAATTTTTCCTTTTAGCTCTATCAGTTTTTGTTTCATGCATTTGAAAGTCTATCATTTGGTGCATAGACATTCAGGATCTTTATGTCTTCCTATTTTAGCATTATGAAATAGCTCTCTTAATCTCTAGTAATTTTCTTTGCTCTGACATCTGCTTTATCAGATTCTAATATAGCCACTCCTCCTTTTTTTAAAAAAAATGTTTGCGTATCACATATTGTCCCATTTTTTACTTTCAACATGATTATAAATATGAATTGTATTGATGAAATGCCTTCACAACTACATCCAGACTAGAAGATGACCAAACAGTTGGGTACCAGTACCTAGCCAACTTGATGTAAAATTAACATTACAGTACAGTTATACCATGTATTTCCGTTCATCAGTTAATAGACATTTGTTTTACTTCTACTTTTTTATTATTATGAGTAATGCTACTATGAACATTTGAACAGTTTTAAATATTGAGATACATTTTCAATTCTCTTGGAAGAAATTCCTAGGAGAGGAATTTCCTAGAAAAGGAATTTGTGCGTCATGTGGTAATTCTCTGTTTATTATTTTGTGGAGCTGCCAAACTGTTTTCCAAAGTTCTGTACTTTACCTTCCCACCTGCAATATCTGAATATGCCAATTTCTCCATATTGTCGCTAACAATAATTTGTGTCTTTTTGATTATAGCTATCTTAGATGAATTGCTTGGTCTAATTACAGTATAGTCTGGAGATATTGGAGTAAAGAATGGAAAAGGGTTGACTCAGGCAGCCATCTTCCATGTGTAGGAAGAACTCTATGTTGCAAGGCTTAGAAAAGCTTTTTCAGACACTTGTTAAAAAGGGGCGATTACACGAATTATCTTTGTTCTAAATACTAGGTTTACCATTTCCAATATATGTAATGTTGGGTAAATTATTTATTTCTGTGTATAGCCTTCCTTATCTAAAAATAAGAATCATACTAGTAACTAACTCAAATAAGTGCTATTTAATAACTTATGCTAAGATAAACTTAAGAATTTTGGCATACTGTAAAATGGATCTGCCTTTACTCTCATCCAAAAGCAGTGATGACTGGTGAATAAAAAATGGTTTATTCTTGTTAGGTGATCTAATGTCATGGACTCCAAGAATATCATTTAGTACTTCTGTGTGCTTACATTATATTGCAAAGTAGGGTGTGCATTTTCATATGGAACTATTTTAAACTACGGAATGTATTTTATAACCAAATGTATAAGTAGATTGATGCAATTGAAGCAGCACTGGGCTGGAAGTTCAATGTGATTTACCCAGTTGAAATAGCTTAAAGTCTTGAACTTTACTTTCCTCATCTGTAAAATAAGGATATTTGACTAGATAACCTCTGGGGTTCTTTAAATCTTCTCACTCATGGTTCTGAATACAGTTTCCATATTTAAAGTGTCTTATTTAAATCACTCCTTTCTCTCGCTTTAATGACATAGTCATGTAAATTATATCCATTCTTTGGGTATTCTGAATGCTGTCAGAATGCTTGTCAGAAATCAAGGAGACAAACAAGAGCTGTCATCTACTAATAAATTACTTTATTGATGAGGAATTCTATACTCAAGCAGTACCAAATGCTTCATTGACATATTTATCACTGAATTTATTCAATATTCTTGACCAGGCAAACTGTCCCTTCAGGATAGATAGTCTCAGTAAGGCTGTTTAACAATGTTCTGAACCTCAAATCCACATGTACGGAAGAATTTTAATGGAAAATTTGGGTACTCTTTTATATTCAAATCCTTATACATAGTAGCAAAAAACAAAACTTAATGCACCTGTGGCCATTTAGAAAAACAATTAAATACAAACCACAAAAAAGAAAATCAAACTAAATGATCAGTCCATTAATCAAACTTATTTGTCACTTCATTTGCCAGTAAAGTCATGAAGACACCTGGAAATCAAGATTAAGTCAGACAGCAAACCAAAATATGTTCTTGTTTCCAGTTTAATTTCTTCCATCTATAAGGCTTCAAATGGCCATTTAAAAATTTTCCATTATGTATTGACTCCAACTATCACTGGGAAAAGAAACTTAGAACAAATTGTTTACAAGATCATTATTTATGCAAATGGGTAACAAAATATCTCTTAGAAAACAAGTTATTGCTAATCCTGGCTTATACAACTTCAAAACTATTTGCATATATTAATACTTGGCAAGTCCTGAAAACATAGTCATCTTTTTGTATTTATATTTTGTGTAAGTTTTCTTTCTTCCACTGAGAAAGTTCTTGTTCAGACTTATCATTCTTCAAGAGACAACTCAAAAGCCATCTTTTTGAAAAGATTTTTTAAAAATCCTTCCCTTCTAAAAAAAAAAAAAACTTTCCCTTTTACCATTATAGGCATAGATCTGTTATCACCCAGAATTTTCTGGTGGTAATGTGTATAAATCTCTCCATTTCACTCTTAATTTATTTTACTTAAATTATTTTTCCAATGTTAATACTCTAAGAGATGATAAATTCTTTTAGGGCAGACCTTGGGTCTTAACATTTCCTCATTGTATTTTTGATGCCTGGCACACAAGTGATAGTAATTCAGTAAATACCATGTTTCCCCGAAAATAAGACCTAGCAGGACCATCAACTCTAATGCATCTTTTGGAGGAAAAATTAATATAAGACCCGGTCTTATTTTACTATAAGACCATGTCTATAATAATAATATAATCTAACATAATCTAATCTACTCTACTCTAATCTAATCTAATCTAATCTAATCTAATCTAATCTAATCTAATCTAATCTATATAATACCTGGTCTTATTTTACTATAAGACTGGGTCTATAATATAATATAATATAATATAATATAATATAATATAATATAATACCCGGTCTTATATTAATTTTTCTCCAAAAGACACATTAGAACTGATGGTCCGGCTAGGTCTTATTTTCAGGGAAACATGGTAGTGCAAATGTAATGGATACATACCCCCTTAGAACACCTCTGTTCAATAAATGTTAGTTGACAATTGTGAAATTGAGATTTTTAGACATATATAAACCCTTTTAGACTGATGAAAAATTCTGTGAGAGGATAAATTGAATCAATATGTATCATTGCTTTTGTACTGGTATGGAAGTGGTGCCCCATGTCTTAATAAGAAGGCAAATAAATGGAGCTTCAGTAGCTATGATTAGCTCTTTTTTTAACTCTGGCTTAATTTTAGAAGTTTTAACCTCAATATTGTCATTTTCTAGTTGATCGGATTTTCATTCTGAGTGTTTATCATTAGTTTTAAGCAGAGTGCAAATGCAGAGCAGACAACATTGGGTACATCTCAAATTACTACAAATGAAAACCACTGTGTTGGAACTAAAATTGTTCCAAAATGCTTTCCCCCTTCCTCTCCATTAATTATTTTATTTGCCCTCCAATCTCCAACCAGTTATGCTGGAATTTATTCATATAATATTTAACATATTTTTCTTCTTACAAATACTAATATATCTTCATCTAGACAACTAGAAATTATGAACAAGCAAAATTTTAAATATTTTCTGGAATAAAATTCTCAAGGACAATCATTGCCACAAATACTGTACACATCCAACCTTTTTATCTTCTAATAATTTTGTGAAATTTTGCATATTTTATATTATGCATCATACAAAATACATTATTAATTATGCTCACAGAGAAAAATTTTGCAATAATTACAGATTATTTATCTAGATATTTTAATTTGACATTTTTATTGGGGATAACATATGTCCTTATATATGTGAATACATCTTTTTGTTTTCACACTTCTTATATATAAGCAATGTAAACTTCACACCCATGCTGTCACTGTCCAATGTTTTAAAATTATGCTGTTTTTAATCAATGTCCTATTAATGAGCATCTAGGATTTCCTTTTTTTTTTCTGTTACAAAGAACTGAGTGAATAATTTTGCATGTATCTTTGCATATATTTTAACTTAAACAGGAATAAGGATATTTTTCAAGTTTAAAATACTTTATTGTAGCATCTATTTAACAGACTTCATAATGAAACATTATTTTTAATTTTGACTGTTTTCCAGGTTAAAAAACATATATATGATTATTTCACACAACTGAAGTTTTCAAATTATTTGTGAAATTGGAAATCTTAATGAAAACTTAATAGAATTCTTTTCCCATTTTAAATTGGAATTCTTTTTTTTTTTTTTTTGTATTTCTTAATCCCTTCCCCCTTTACACCCATCCTTCCAACTCCTCTCCCATATAGTAACGGAATATATTTAGAATTAGGAAGCCATTACAATAATCCAGGTAATAAATAATAAATGATACTAACTGGGACAAAAGTTGTAGTTGTGAAGGTGGTAGGAATTTGTCAGAATCTGGACATAATTTGAAGGCAGAACCAACAGGATTTGTTGTCATTTAGATAAAGGGAATAAGAGAAAGGGATGAGCCATGGGTAAGTCCATCAGAGTTGTTGTTTTTGTTTTGTTTTGTTTTGATAAACATTTTATTGAAATGTAATATACACAAAAAAGTCAGTAAGGTGTAAAGATCATAAGTGTATAAAATTTGATGAATTTCACAAAGTGAATATACCCACATAACCATTACCCAGCTTATAAAAATGACATGGCCCCTGAAGCCTCCTTGTCCTCTATTCTAGTCATTAACCTTCCAATGTTAGTACCAGTATTCGACTTTTTATAGCATAGATTCATTTTTCCTGTTTTGGAACTCTATATAAATGAAATTATATGGTGAATGTTCTCTTATATCTGAACACTTTCACTCCGTATTATAAGATTCATCTATATTTTTAACAATTGTAACTCATTTACACTCTGCAATGTAGTATGCCATTGTATGAATATGTTCCAATCTATTTACCCAATATATTGTTGGTGTATATTTGTATTGTTTCCAGTTCAAAGAAATTATAAATAGTACTGTTATGAATATTTCTGAACATGTCTTTAGACAAACATGTATACATTCCAGCCCCCAAAATACCTGGGTCTGGAATTTGCTGGTTATAGGACAAGTATATATTCAGCATTGGTAGGTACTGTTTAATGACATTTTGATATGTCTAAATCCACTTTTATTATAACGTTCGTTAAACAACACTTTTATTATTATAAAGTTCGTCAAACAACAAAATTGAAATAATTTTACAGAAAGCACCTACATACTGACCACTTACATACAGACAGCCTAGGTCCTACACTAACATTTTTGACTAGAAAGCATCATACCAAAGTCAACTTCCCATTTCCAAATGAAACTTTCTACATTAATTTCTAACCAAAAAGTCTTAATCAATTTCTTTTTCTCCTTTCTCATCATATTAATCTTAAGTCTGCTTCTGCTTAATTTCCATGAATAACTTCCATAGCCTTTTTATTAAAAACCCTAGACTCTCCAGTATACAAATCACCCATTTCCTTAACGCATGAAATTTAAATACAACTTCCATCTCATCATTTTCTAAGGTACATAAAACCAACATAACCTCTATTAACAACCCTGAAAGAAATATTCCTAAGCCAGTTTTATATTTATTTCTTTTATAATATCTAGAAGTAAATGCTATGCTTGCCTCCTCCCACAACTACATCAAAATTACAACTAAACTGCAAAACTGTCATTGAGAATCACCTGCAGTCTAGCTGAACAGAAGCCCTATAACTAAGAATATACAGAAAAAGCCACATGGAGACTGATAGCAAGGGCAGAGAAACTGAATGGATTGGTCCCACACTTATGTGTGGTGTATAAAAATTGGGAGAGATATCTCAGCTGCAGAGGTCCCACCTGAATAGCTAGGGGTCCCAACCCCACACCAGGGTCCCTAGCCCAACATTCCAGTGCCAGGAATGGAAGTCCTCATAATTTTTCACTGTGAAAACCAATGGAGATTATGATTGAGTAAGACAGAGGGCTGCTGGAGTCCCAGGTGTTCCTGTAAAAGAGCCTGCACATGGACTTACTCACTGATGGATTCACTCACTCTGAGCTCCAGCACTGGGGCAGCAGCTTGAAAGGTACCAGGGATGTACATGGAGGAACTGAATTGTCTAGTTTTAGGGCGAGGGCTGGAAGTGTGGCTTTCTCTCAGACAGATGTTTTCACAGAAGACATTGTTCCTTTGCTGAGCCCTCCCCCACACAGCCTGCATGTACAAGGGGGTTTCATGTCTGAGTTTACATCAACCTAGCAAACACCATTCACCCCACTGTGGTGAATCCTGGAGACCTCTCCCCACCTAACTTGCAGGCCCCCAAGTTCCTTCTAATGGCTTTCCCATACAAATGGCCGTATTGGTTCATGCCACAGACTTTTCTAAAACTTCTCAAAGTTGCACAAAACCCAAACAAGTAGTATCTGGCCTCAATATGCCACTTAACTCTTGCTAAGCAGCCCCAAGCCCAGCACTAGTGGAAGCTGGCCTCAGTTAACAGCTTAGCCTTTCCCAGGCACCTATAAGCTGAACACAAGAAGCAACCATGTGCAGATCACTATGTAGCTCATACTAAGTGACCCTGGGCAGGGCACAGGCAGAAGCTGAACTTGGCCTGCACCAGAGCCCAAGAGGGCCCAGAATCAACACACTTGGTGACTAGCTTCAGTCCACACCATAGCACCATACAACCACCTCCATAAATGACACACCCAAAGGGCAGACTTGGTATGCACTAGAGTCCTGCTAAAGTGAGCCCTGCTTTGTAGGGTCAGCCCCTGCACAACAGCTTCTTCACGGTAGTCATGGCCAGTCCTCACAGCCAATCAGCCTGAGGGGCAGTCTCTCCCATTGATATGCCAACAACCATCAAGTCTCCACTACAATAATTTGGCACACACAGCCTACACAATGCACACACCTGGAACACCCAGCTCAGGAGACCAGAGAGATTGTGTCACTGGGTCCCACCGGACACCTACTACATAAGACCACTCTATTAAGATCGGGAACATAGCAGCCCTACTTGCTACATAGAAACAAGCACAGGGAGGCAGCCAAAGCAAGGAGACAAAGAAACATGTCCCAAATGAAGGAAGAAAACAAAGTTCCAGAAAAACAACTAAAATGGAGATGAGCAATCTACCAGATACAGAGTAAAAAACATTGGTTATAAGAACACTCAATGATCTCAGTGAAACCTTCAAGAAAGAGATAGGAAACATTAAAATGGAGACAGAAAACAAAAACAAGTCCAAAATGAAGACTACAATAACTGAAATGATGACTACATTAGAGAGAATCAATACTAGATTAGATGATGCAGAGGATCAATTTAGCATTTGGAAGATAAGATAGCAGAAAACACTTAATCAGAACAGGAAAAAGAATCCCCCAAAATAAGGAGCCTCTGGGGCAACACCAAGCATACCATCATTCACATCATAGGGGTACCAGAAGGAGAAGAGAGAGGGCAAGGAATTGAAAACCTACTTGAAAAAATAATGATTGAAAACATCTCTAAGCTGGCAAAGGAAATAGGCATAAAAGCCCAGAAAAAGCAGAGTCCCAAACAAGATGAACCCAAAGAGTCACACATGAAGACACATCATAATTAGAATACCAAAGGTTAAAGACAAAAAGAGACTCTTAAAACCAGCAAGAGAAAGGCAGTTCATTACTTACAAGAGAGCTCCAGATGATCAGATGATTTCTCAACAGAAACTTTGCAGGCCAGAAGGGATTGGCACAAAATATTCAAAGTGATGAAAAGCAAGAACCTATAACCAAGATTACTTTATCCAGCAAAGCTATCATTTAGCATCTAAAGACAGATAAAGAGCTTCCCAGACAAGAAAACCTAAAGTAGTCCATCATTATCAAACCAGTATTACAGAAATATTAAAGGGATTTGAAGAAAATATAAATTTTAAAAAATATGAATGATAAAATGGCAATAACTACATATCTATCAATAATTACTTTAAATGTAAATGGATTAAACACCCCAATCAAAAGACATAGGGTAATTGAATAGGTAAGAAAACAAGACCCTTACATATGCTGCCTAGAGGAGCCTCACTTCAGATTGAAGACACACACACAGACTGCAATAAAGAGATGGAAAGAGATATTTCATGAAAACAGGAACAAACAAACCCTCCAAAAAGCCCACTTATAACAGAAAAAATATGTTTTAAAACAGAGGCTATAACAACAGACAAAGAAGGACCCAGTAATTCCACTTCTGGATATTTATCCAAAGAAATCCAAAACATAACTTTGAAGGGACTTGTGCATCCATATGTTCGTTGCTGCATTATTTACAATGGCCATGATATGGAGGCAACCTGAGTGTCCATCAATGAGTGAGTGGGTAAACAAGAGGTAGTACATATATACAATGGAATATTACTCAGCCATAAAATAGAACGAAATCTTGCCATCTGCAATAGCATGGATGGACCTAGAGGGTATTATGCTAAGTTAAATAAGTCCGACAAAGAAAGACAAACACCACCTGATTTCATTTATATGTAGAATCTAAAAAACAAAATAAACAAACACATGAAACAGAAACAAACTCATAGATACAGATAAAAAAATTGTGTTTTTTTTTTAGGTTAACTATATCTTTACTGATTTTTTGCCTCATTGACCTATCAACTACAGAAGAAGTGGTGTTGAAGTATCTAACCATTTGTCTATTTTCTTTCAAAGAACATTTTGATGGTTGCCAGATGGGAGGGGTTTGGTGGGTTGGGTTGAAAAGGGGAGGGATTAAGAAGTACAAATTTGTAGTTACAAAATAGTCATGGAATATAAGGTATAGCATAGGGAATATAGTCAATAATACTGTAATAACTATGTATGGTGTCAGATGAGTATTAGATTTATTGGAGTGATAACTTTGTAAGTTATATAAATGTCTAATAACTATAAGGTACACCTGAATCTAATATAATATTGTATGTCAACTATAATTGAAAAATAAAAATATATATATTAAAAAATAAAAATTAAATACAAAAAGAATCATATAATCTGGAGTAAGAATGCTTTGGTTTGAAACCTGGTCCATTAAGTAAGAGATATGTTAACCATGTGCTACTTACATGCTATCTGTATGTCTAAGTTTTCTTATTCTTAAAGCAAAATTATAATAATACAATTGATCCTCATCTGTCAAACATTTACTGTGCATATTTATGTAGTGAGGTAAGTGATGTAGGTATACCAAGATGAATAAAATTTGTGTGTAACTAAAAATGTGGTTTTAAAAAAAATAACACTATCTAAAAATGTCAACAACTATTGTATTAGGGGAAATACCTAATGACTCATGATTAATTATTCAAACTTAACATTCTATAATTGCTACAAAACCTAAATTGTAAACAATTTAAAGTTTTTCTGCCTCACCAACTTTTTGAAAAGCTGAATTTCTGTCTATAAAAACTTTAAGTCTCTGTAATATTTATATATAGCATTTTAATTGTATGAATCAAAATATATTACCTATATATGGTCTATTTATCATAATAAATTAGGTTTGCTTTTCTTTACAGTACCAATAGCACAACTGTAATTAAGACTCAGAAGAATAAAAAAAAAAGACATACTGGATTTGTTTTACGGAACACTAAATTTATTGTAATGATCCCAGCACTTGAGATAAATTTGGGGGTGGAATCACTGTGATGCAATTTTAAATGAAACCATATGTGAAATGAAGTCCTCGGGAGAACAGCTAGACACCCCTGAAACTATCATTGAGTTTTACACACAGGTATCTCTATAAGGCTATGGATAAACTAATTTATTTTATGGCAATGGATGTGGTTAGTGCTAACTTCAACATCAAATGGCCTCTAAAGTGAAGAACTATAAAATTACCATGGAGATAGAATTAAAATGTAACTATAGAGAGAGATACTAGTAGATTTAAAACTTGAAGGACACGATTGTAACTCTAAAGTTCTTAAAATAAATAAGTTCTATAACACTGTAGATCATGTGGTTTTTCATATAGACTTTTAGTATGGAAACATACTTTTTTAATAATTAAAAAGATCATGATTTTGTAAGGGAGAAAGAAATACAATTTCTTCCCAGTTTGTAGGCAATTTACACCGGACCAAAAACTAAAGTTTAAAAAACTATACACATATTATTTTATTACTAGTAGTATATTATCTTCAAAATTAAACTCACTAAATTATTATATATTTGTTACCTATTTTGAACATTAGTAGATGTGTACTTTGTGTGCCAAAAATTTCGGAGGTCAGCACCTTAACTCAGCCTAATTTAAGATAAAGTTAAAACAAAAACCCATTTTTAATATGATCAAGCAATGCAGAAGGTTGTTTTAAAAAATAAAAATTTTCAATTACAGTTGACATAAATACTACATTAGTTTCAGGTGCACAACACAGCGATTAGAGGTTTATGTAACTTATGAAGTGATCACTGTAATAAATCTAGTACCCATCTGACACCATACATAGTTATTACAATATTATTGATTATATTCCTTATGTTATACTTTATCTTCCCATGACTATTTTGTAAATCCAATTTCTACTTCTTAATCCCTTCCCTTTTATTACCCAACCCACCAAACCCAATCCATCTGGCAACCATCAAAATGTTCTCTGTATCTATGAGTTTGTTTGTTTTGTTTGTTCATTTTATTCTTTAGATTCCACATATAAGTGAAATCATATGGTATTTGTCTGTCTTTGTATGACTTATTTTACTTAACACCATCTAGGTTCATCCATGTTGCAGATGGCAAGGTTTCATTATTTTTGGTGGTTGAGTAATATGCCATTGTACATATGTACCAATTCTTTATCCATTCATTTATCAATGGACACTTAGATTGCTTCCATATCTTAGCTATTGTAAATAAGGCAGCAATGATCATAGGCGTGCATATGCCTTTTCAAATTAGTAATTTTAAAAATCTGGTATTATTATATTGAAATTGAATCTACATAATGCAAAGTAAGCAAAATAAAACAGAGAAGAATCACAAGCTGCGTTTATATTTCACTTAATTAGCAAGATGAATTCACTCATTCATCAGACATGACATTTTATCTTCATCACCTGGTGTTGGGTTGACTTCTGGTGATAGAGAGAACTGCAGTGTATAAAGAAGCATCGTAAAGCATATCATGAACAGCCCAATTGCACTATAGATATATGCAATACATGTGCAGAGTGTTCAATACAAACATTATTTATCTGAATTTAGAAGATAGCAAATAATCATGCATCTATGATAGAAATTATGTCTATTTCAGGGGTTTTTTTTACAGCCAATGTGTTGAGAAGGAAACTAATCTAAGAAAAAATTCCTATACTGACAACATTTATTTGGTATTCTTCATTGCTCAACAACAAATGGTTACCAGGCTAAGAATATAAATCCTATGTTTTCATTCTCTGCTTTATTCATTACTACCCTATATGTTTCCACACATTCATTTTTCAGCCTATCCCTGCATCTCCCTTCTCCTAAGCCAGCACACCTCTACACGGGGAATAGTCACAACACTTGGAGGGAAATCAAAGAAAAACAATTACTCTTGGCAGTGATCTCTGTCTTGGCAAGAGCTGGTCTGAGGGTTCTTAAAGGCCTCAGAAGAGCTTCCTATTTATGAGTGATATACAGCAGCCTGGCGCAACCAAAGATATCAGAGAAGCAATAGTAAAACATCTAATACATGAAAAACCAAGGCCCAGGTCTTCATCTAAAATCTCTTTCCGCACTGAGTCATTGGCTTGCAATTGTGCACTTGTGAGTTGATGAGAAATTAAAAAAATAATAATAATTCATCAAAACAGAGAATCAAAATCATATTATTCTCATTGATAGTGACTTAATGACTATAATACTTTTCTGTGGAGATATAATCAACAGACAAATTCCCCAATGGAAGTTAAAATAGTTGAAAGCATATGAATAAACACATACTTATGGAAAGGAAATATGTATCCATGAGAAACAGAAAAATAAACCTATAGAGGGTGTGGATGAAAAGAATGGCAACAGTGAGAATAAAAATGGAAAAACTAGAAGGAATCAACATGTGTTAAAGCCACTTTTTTTTTTTTTTTTAGGAAACAGCATACAGAAAAGCACTAAATTCATCCTTTTTTCCTCTGTGTGATGAATGATGAATATTGCTTTATTTTTTCAAGTTGCTGCTGCCAGAACCAAAAAATGAGTACCATATACAACCTACATAACTAGAGATGACTTAACGTCAACAGGAATTTTCTATTACAGTAGGTCATAATTCTGATTTTTTACTATTGAATGTTTACCAGCTATAGAGCTTAACATAGGAAAAGCTGGAATAGGTACATTTGCATAAGAAAATACTATGGTTTAAATCTTCAAACTGCATATAATGTTTGGAGCTATCCTTGCTAAACCCACTAAAATGTTTGAGTTTCAAGAAAGTCAAGAAAATAAGAAGCTGATCATGTCTTTAGATACTGTACTAAATTAACACAAAAAAATGTATGCGCCACCTGATTACCACTTTTATGGAAAGCATATCTAGCAATGAAGAAAAGTGGTAGCTAGATGCCTTCAGGAAATGTGCTGAAGGCACAGCCAGTAGAAAAATAAGATGTTTGTATAAATCAGATTTAGAATTTTAGGTGTTACCAAAAGTACCTTCTCATAAATAACTGTGTTGTTTTGCTAGTTCCACAAGTTTTGATATAATATTTTGTGGTACTTAGTGTCAAAAAGTAGATGCTGTTAAGAAATAGTTTCTTGTTAACTTCCAAATGTCATCTAATCACCCAATCAATCTCAAAATAAAAGATACTAAACCTTTTTTCTAGACAGGCAGTAAAATGAAAGTCACACATTATAGGCTTTATATTTAATTAACGACCATGGAAGTGGACTTAAACCAATTAAATAGAGCAGCTTATCTTGAATTGCAAAGAAAAGATTAAGGAAGATCTAAAAAGAGATGATGTGCTACATGAAACCCATTTTTTTTAAAGTTAAAATTTCAATAATCAAATATAGTTCTAACATAGGATTTGTTGATTGAGTTTAAAAGTTTTAAGGCAGAAATCCATATTTAATGCCCAAATCCATTTAATGAACACATTATGCTCTTTTAATTTTCATTCTGAAAATTCCAAATTGCTAAACCAATAACTTAGTGCAGAATGTATTATTAACTGCTACTTTAATTTATTTTCCATGTATTGACTTAATCTAATATGGCTTTCTCTATGTTATTATAGTTCCGAATATCTAACATTTACTTTTAAAAATATTAGTCAATAGGTCTCTGCCCATTCTACTAATAATTTACCTCTCAAATAGAGTATTTTGACATAGTAGGTGAAACAGTAAGCTACCCAAAGATTTCTTTTTCTATCTTCCCTTATTCAAAATATTTGAAATATGTCATAAGCAACCTTAGTTATGTCTCATCAAAACCTGCCTAATCACTACCTAATCACTATTTAACAGAGAAATGTTTTGAATGGATTATTATTATTTTGTAGATTTCTTTGAAAAGCTAACTGCTTTGAAAGTAACATTTGTTCTTAAGTTAAATGGTACTCAAAAAGAAGGCCATGTGACAAAAACCTCATTTTTTTGTTTATTTGTTGTTATATGAGAAGGATGGATTCTATGCTGTATAGAAAGTAAATAAACAATCATCTTGAAACAATATAAATGAGTGAAATGGAAGCAAGTAAATGGTGAAATTATTAAAAATGCTTCATGGTGGCCTTTCTATTATTCAAAGATATTTCTTTGAATCTACATAGTTGACAACCTATGGCAAACTCCAAAGATATAAAATTAGTTTTATATCTTTTTCTATCTTCCATTATTCAAAACATTTGAAATATGTCATAAGCAACCTTAGTTATGTCCCATCAAAACCTGCCTAATCACTACCTAATCACTATTTAACAGAGGAATGTTTTGAATGGATTATTATTATTATTTTGTAGATTTCCAATAGTTTAGTACTTGGCATAAAAAAGTACTAAACCAGGAGGAAAAAGAATATGAGATCTCTTTTACCTCCTTCAAGCTACCAAAGAGTAGTGATTTATTTTTTCTTTACCACAAGAATTTTTCTTATATGCTGTATCCTAAAGCATATACTGAAAATGAAGCAAAATGGGCTAATTCATTTCACTTACAAAACTGTCCGACACTTATTGTCTCTCTATATAAACGTATGTTTTGATTTCATCCTGAAAAATCAAAATGAAAGGAAATCATCTTTTGCAAGTCACAGAACCAGTGGAAATATCAAGTCACATACATTCTGCTAAACATGTTATAAACCTTTAAAAATGATAATGGACCATTCCAATTTTGCCTTTCAAACAATAACACCTAAGGAAGGAGGGCCATGCAAGTACAGTTTTTGAAAAGCAACTATTAAAAGTTAAACATTACACAATTTTTCATTCTCAATAAAATCATGAATAGTCATGATATTTTATTCATTTTAACTGTCTGGCACTAGGTAAAGATTTCTGAATTAACATGCCTGATAGAGTTCAGTGCATTACTGGAAGTTGAAATGAATGCTGAACTTTTTCAACCTTTATAAAATCTATTTTCGAGTCCTTGCCTATTCCTTTTGTATCTCTTCACAGCAGCCAAAGTCATAAACTCAATGAAAAGACTGAGGAAATAAAGTCAGCCAATACAAAGAATTACCAGAATTGTTGCCAGGAAGAGTAAAGAGAATTTTTCAAAACTCTATTGAACTATATTCCAGGATAACAAACAGATAAAAGAAATCATAGTATATAATGCCTTCATAAAAAATGATTTAAAATGAGGAATTTTCTTTCCTCAGCTGGTATGTACAATTTTAAAAATCTGACTGGTAGGCAAATTATAAAAGTTTTCTAAAAAATATAACTATAAAGAATAAGGGATAAAAAGATAGGGAAAAGAAAAAAAATACTTTTTAAAGGACGTAGTTCAATTCAAGCCATACTTATTGAGTATAAATTAGAAAAATATACAATAACTAACAAGAACAAATAACAAATAGATATTGAGCACATTCTTAAAAAACATATCAGCTTTAGGAAATGAGAGGCTATCCATGATTCTTAAAATTTTATATCTTTGGAGTTTGCCAAAATGGTTCCTAATCAATTTTAAAAGTTAATAAAAAATATTTACACTTTTTATGTATCTTATAAGATGTTATCTTTAAAAACCAAGAAAACATAGTGTAATATTAACATGGAAGAAGACTGGTGAAAACAATCTTTTATATACAAAATTTGGTAAACATATATTCACATTTTCTTACAAGTGAAATTTCTGAATTATAAGGTATAGGAATGTTTAGCTTCAACTATTACTCTTTGGTGAAAATTATTATATGTCAAATAACTACAGTGTTTTGTGAGAAATTTTAATAAATAGAACAACTATAATTTATTTTGTAATTCTAATTTCCTTCATATAATTGTTGTTAATTTATTATTTTCTACATCATTGAATGTGTTGGTCTTCATG
The DNA here is from genome assembly GCF_036562045.2 of Rhinolophus sinicus. NCBI lineage: Eukaryota > Metazoa > Chordata > Mammalia > Chiroptera > Rhinolophidae > Rhinolophus > Rhinolophus sinicus. The sequence continues at coordinate 147,013,014 of NC_133755.1, forward strand.
GACCAATGAGCTGCACATTTCCTGCGTGGGTGTGGGTGGTAGGGGAGAGTCTGTAGCATTGTACCTAACCAGGTGTTTTCCAAACTCATAGGTTCTATTCTCTATTGTTAAGGTAGGTTTATCATTTCATGTAGCTTTTTCAGTGTGATACTTTGTAGTAAGGAGCCCTTCTCTGAAAAAAACAGTTTTATTTTAATTGCTTCAAGCATGGGGTTTGGATTTTGTGCTTCAAATTGTGATTTTAGGTACTGTCCTTTTGTTGGTGCATTCTGAGCTATACTGACATTGGGTCCTCTTACTGCTGAGATTTTTCTCCGTGTTTTTCCCAAGCATCTTTTAAACACCTTTTGGAATCTTGGTTTTACACTTGTTCTCTTTTTCTTTTTTCTGAAATATGAATGTGTGGCATTTATTCCATTAATCTTTCTATTGTTATTGAATCATTTCCAAGGGGAAGATAAACCAATCCTGATTTTTGAAGTAATTTCAGAAGATGTTTTATTATTTTCTTTATTTTTCCAATTGATTATTTTCACTGGAGTCCATTTGCTTTTATCCCTCCAGATCACCTACTTCATTTCTATCTGTGAACTATCCATGTATGTCAGGTGACTGAACTTCCAAAACATGATAAATTAAAGAAGCCAGTCACAAAAAAATCACATTATTTCATTATTCTGTTTATACACAATGTCCTGAATAGGCGGATCTATATAGATAGAAAGTAGGTAAATGGTTGCCTAGGACTTGAGTGCAGAGTAAGAGAATGGAGAGTTATTGCTAATGGGTGTAAATTCTCTTTTTGGGGTGATGGAAATCATTCTAAAATTAGATTACAATGATGACTGCACAACTCTGTATGCATACTAAGAACCATTGACTGTATACTTCAAAAGGGTAATCTTTATTGTATAGAAATTATATGTCAATAAATTGTTAAAAATTAATTACTAGTATATGCTAGGCACTACTCTAGCCATCACACAAGAAACTTAGAAGCACTGTCTTTAATTAGTATAACAATCTTGCAAGTTTCATTGTCCTTAAGTAAGATAAAAACCAAAACCCAAACCAAAGACACATAAGTTCATGAGTCCTATAAGGCCACAGAACTGGCAGAATAGAGGAAGAGACTGGAAGACAAATCTACCTGGCTCCAAAGCAGCTTGTGTTATCATCAGGATATGAATGTTCTTTGAGCTAATGGTGTGGAAAGGCTTTCTATAACACAACACCCCCACCCCCAGGCTCATGTAAAATATCATTTTTTTAATCTGCCTCATTGAGAAAACAAAAGCTTCCCTTAAGTCTCATTAAAGTTCCTTTATATACCAAGCATGCTAAGTACTTTGGGATACAAGATTCATATTTCCTTCAATAGGACACGCACACACACACACACACACACACACACACACACACACCTATATAACATGGAAGCGCTGTACAATAAATACATAAGGCATAAGTGCATAACAAACAAGAAGCAAATCCTCCCTCCCACTCTGTATTATATATATTACAGAGTAAGCAGTTCATCTTTTATTAGATGAATTATTAACATTTGCATGTTCTATTTAAAAATACCCAAGAGACAAAATAGTCTTTATCAGAGGAGTTTAAAAAATAAAAAGTGTTTTCTAAGTGATAACCCATGTCCTTTTTTTTTTGGAAAGGGAGTGAAGCCCATTTCTTTTGGATTTCATGAGACAGGCACCATCTGCGTCTTTCTGTGTTATTAATTTCTTAGAGCTGTCATGCAGAAGTAGCCTCTTGTAAGGAAGTATTTCCATAAGTGGTGCTTAGATGCTAATTAACTTCTCCCAAACTCTGAAATATCTTTTAAACACATTTTTATAAGTGTTTCTGGCATAAGTGAATAGATTCCCATTTTACCAACATACATTGATACTCTATTAACTTATTCTTAGAATCTATTACTTAGTTGTGTTAAGAACACTGAACTTGGTAAGTGAACTTCATTTTGATGAACTCATTATATGTACCTACATTATATGTACAAAGTGAAGGGTAATTTAAAAAACTGATCATATCAGATTCATAAGCCAAAGTCTGACTCACTTTGTTTAAGCAACCAATTATTTCACTTTAAAGACTTCAGAAGTAGAGATTTTTTTTAAAAAAGATATGTTGTAGATATGGATATATCAATAGAATTCTAGTAGTTTGTTTGGTAAAGAGTCAAACTCCTTTCCATTGAGCAGGAATTTATTTTATTTTATTTTATTTTTTTGAGATGATTTTAGAAAACTCCAGTAATCCAGTTTTGCATATCATGATAAGATTTCTCAGGGATAGTTTGATAGGTGGGAGCCTGGTAGGGCTTCCAGTGTTTGGCAGGAACAGCCTTATTTAAACAACTATAAGAAACCACTCCAACTTCCTATGTCCAAAGATGGAGCTTTCTAATTTGTAGGAAAATATTTAGAGCAACTCGAGATGAGACCATTGACCTTCTTAACCTGCCCTACTAGTGGCACGCCTAGTCTCTCTCTCAGGGTCTTGGAAAGGGTAGAAAAGCAGCACCTCAAGCAAAGCAGCCCCAAAGAAAAATGTTCTGCTCAACGTCGGGATGATCTAGGACAGCAGGCCACAGGAGAGAGAACAGGAGCGGGTAGGAAACCACAGTGGTGGTAAACACAGTGTGCCAAAAACAGAAGCCAAACGGGTCAAGGTCCAGGCAAACAAGTGTTTACAGAGGTTGTCAGTGTCACAGGCCTAAGAAATACTTTTAGGTTCACAGTGAAATACAGAGATTACAAATGAAATGCACACGGGGGCAGGCAAGTAACACAAAGGCCTGAAACCATCCACGTTTAAGAAAAAGCAATCGACAGATATGTAATCAGCATGCCCTTAAGTTATGAAATAGTTCAAAGATACAGACAAGAATGCTGTAATCAATGTCTTCACACACCAGCTAGCTTTATCAAACGTTGCCATATTTGTTGTTTCTTCTTTTAAATAAGACATTACAGGTGAAGTTATAATTTCTTCTACTCCCTTCTTCATTTTCTTCTTCCCCAAGAGATAAGCACTATCATGTATTTTATGGTCATTATTTTTGCATGCTTGATATACTAGCTTAATTTTTTGAGCAATTAACAATAATAAATGGTCTGTATCATCTCACAACCTATTTTTACTGCTTGTATTAGCTTTTTGAGATACATCCATGTTGATACATATAACATGCTTATTTATTTTTCAATGATCAGTATACCATTTTATCACATAAATAAGCCACCCTTTATGAAAAAACTTTCTTTTTTATGGACAGGTCATGTCTAAATATTTTCTTCAGCCAAAACTGCTGCAATAAATACGTTTATATATGGTTCCTCAGGGAAATGTGTCTGTCAACATTTACTTAAAAGGATATATAAAATGATTGAGGTATAGAATATATACATCTTCAGTCTTACTAGTTATCTCCAAATTATCATCCAAAATTGTTGGTATATATGCCAGCTGCCGAGGTTCAGAAACAGAATGTTATCAGGTCCTTAGGAGCTCCTGTGAGCTCCATGTTGATCCCATTTCCATTGTTCCCAGAGGTATTTACTATTCTGACTTTTGTGGTAATGATGTCTTTTTATTCTTTTATTTTATGTTTCGTACTTATCTTAAATAAAATTGATGTTTTTCTCTTGTTATACAGTTCTAGGAGTTTTAACACACATATAGACATTTGGGTAATACCAAATATAGATGCAGAATGCGTCATAACTCCAAAACATTCCCTAATGTTCTCCCTTCATAATGGTACCTACTATTGCCCCAACTTATACCACTGATAACCACTGATGTGTTTTCCGTTACTATAGATTTATCTTTTCAAGAATGTTAAATAAATGGAATCACACAGTATGTAATCTTTGTGGCATGTAATCATTCAGCATAACGTCATGAAGATTCATCCAAGTTGTTGAGTTTTTCCTCTTTACAGCTGAGTAGTATTTCATTGTATGGATGTACCATAATTTGTTTATCCATTCACCTATTAAAGGACAGTTAAGTTATTTATATATTTTCACTATCACAAATATAGCTGACATGAATGTTTGTGTACAGGTTTTACTGTGCACATAAGTTTTTGGCTTTTTTTTTGTTTTGTCTTTTTAGTTTCAGGTGTACAAAACAATGTACTAGTTGGACATTTATACCCCTCACAAGAATTGTAACAGCTAAATACAATGCACGTAAGTTTTTATTTGTTTAGGGTAAATATCCGGTACTGTGCTTGCTCAGTCATATGGTAAATGTATGGTTAATTTTATAAGAAACTGTCAAACTGTTTTCCAGAGGGCCTGTACCATTTTGCATTACCAGCAGTGATGTATGAGAGTTTCAGTTGCTCTGAATTCTTGCCAGCATTTCATATTGTCAATATGTTATTTTAAAAATTTTGACCATTCTAACAGGTATAGAATTAGCTAGTCATGAGATTAATTTGCATTTCCTTAATTGCTAATTATGTTGAACACGTTTTCATGTTCTTATTTGATGTACTTATATTCCCTTTGGTGAAATGTATATTCAGTCCGTAAGTTGCCTTTTTATTGTGTTGCTAGGCAGTTTTCGTTTGATGCAGTTCCTTGTGTTCATTTTTGCTTTTGTTGCCTGAGCTTGTAATGTTATATTCAAAACATCATTGCCAAGGCTAATGTCCAGGATCTTTTTCCCTGTTTCCTCCTAGGTGTTACGTGGTTTCAGGTCTTACATTTAAGCCTTTATATTTTAAGTCTTAAGTCTTTTGTTTATTTTAATATTTACATTTGATTTGTAGTCGTAGGTAAACTTTGACTTCTAGTTGTGCTGAGGATGTGGGTTTTTGGTATCATTTTAATGGTGCTAGTAGCTGTGTTTTATTTTGGTGGGTATTAGGCAACTACCATTATCCTCAACCACCATGGTCCTCAGTGACTTGAAAAGTTCTCCTCTCTACCACTCTCCCTATCTCCAAGAGTAAATTTTCATGGTCTGCTTTGCCTGAAAAATAAAGAAGAAATAAATTATGTACTTGATACATTTCCCTAGTTATTTATTTCCTCAAAAGCATGGTATCCAATTCAATAACATTTGTAGTAGCTATTGATCTTCCATCAGAAAGGATGCTACTTTTACTTTCTTTGAGAGCCTTCTTTCTGTTTTAACCAAAATTGTCTTAAGTGTCATTGTTTCAGATTATTGAATATCCTGGAAATTGGTGAAGAAAATATTTTAATAAATGTACATCAAAGGAGACTTCATGTAGTTATTACTGATGACAATATTGAAAATAATTTCACAAAGGCTTACAATTTGTGTAGCAAACTTATCCCAAAGTGCTTAAATAAAAGTCTAGTGAAAAGAAAATATTTTATTTGTGATCATGAATGTTATCCATGGCAAAGAATATGGAATGGTTTTCTAACTATTAGCAAAGTAAAATTACTGGAGTCATAAATTCTTAAAATTGGAGAGCACCATTCTGAATAACTATCATTCTTCCAACTCCTATCCTTTTCCTTTCTGTAACTTTTAACACAGCATCCAGAGCAGTAACTATTGCAGACATTGCTTGAATACTGACAGTGGGCAGAAGCAAAGATACATTAGCACAGTTGCTGTTACATTTCTAGTTTCAGAGAAAGACCTCAAAATATTATCTTTATATTATCATATATGCTTTGGGACTACATTAGGGAATACATTTGGTGTGAAATTTTAAATGGTTCTTGCTTTGGTTTTCCATCATTATAAAAATCAATACAAATATGTCTATTTCAATCTGATGATCACTGCTTATATTGAGAAATGCTATTTAGTTATAGAGATGATACTATCTAAAACTATAGATTTGATTTCTGAGTCCTACACTAATTTGAGTATTTAGAATTCCTGGCATTTCCAGGAAAAGGAGACACCGTATTGAAAGCATATGAACTGCATAGTGTAGATAGATGGAAGATAAGGCTGGATCATAATGTTGATAGTATGAAATTTTTGCAATCTGCTATAGAGTTATGGATATAAAAGGAGATTAAATGACATAGACTGCTATATAAATGTAAAGTGCTATCATTATTATAATTCATCACTCCTGACTTCACCGAAGTATAATCTGACCTCTCGGCAATGCTCAATTTATGTGCCAGTTCAAATTAAAGATAGGTCTTCCAGGTGCTTGAAACAGGATTAAAAGATATCTAAAGTTCCTTATAGACTCATTTGTGTATAAAATGTTGTTATTACTTTTTTATAATCCTATGACATGCAGTTTTGTGGCATGTTCTTTTAAAATGTGTGTAAGCTTTCTATTTATTATTCATTCTGAAAAATTCAGCTTGTACTTGTTCAGTGGCAATTAATTTTATTACTGTTCTCTTAATTCCCTCTTAAAATTATACAGACACATACTCTTTTACCTTTACCTTAAAATATCATATTGCCATAAAGCACCTTTAATTATGTGTGAATAATGGAGTAAACTGGAAGCTCATTTCCCTCGTTCAATTCATCAGATAGTCTTTATTTTGCACCAACTCTACCTAGGCTTCCTCTGGGTGCACAAAATGAATGAGTGTTTCACTGCCATAAAAGATTTTACATTCTTGCGGTTAAAGACATTATGAAAGCTTGCAGTTCTGAATAACATCAATTCTCACCTTTGATTTTATGAAATCATTTCTCAAAGACATGTCCTGTCAACTTAGAAAGTAAAGTCTTTCTGTAGTAAGGAATTTTGTAATCATTATTTAAAAATTGGTTATTGTTCTTTCTGATGATTTTGCATGTTAAAGTTAGTGGGTATCAATATTAAAATCTATGAGTAATTAGTTTAATATATACAAATACTAAGAACAGATGATTAATCTAACATATTGAAATATATGTCAGCATTTTTAAATGCTTTCCATGGACTAGAGAGAAATCTTAACAACACCCCCCACATTTTGGAAGCTATATCTTAATTTTCAGAAAGAAAACTAGAACCACATCTTCTGGTGTACTTATATTAGTATAAATTACATAAATAAAAACAAGCAAACAAATAAAAACTCCTCAACCAAAAAAAAAATGTTGCAAGATTAAAATTTCTTGACTTTTATATGTGTGTTATGTAAACATATGTGTGTGTATATACATATGTTTATGTATATATATATATATATATATATATATATATATATATATATATATACTCAAGACAGTGAAAAAGAAATATTTCTATGTGTATATTTCTTTCAAGACATGACCTAGTTATAGACAAAAAACAATTCTGGGACTTTGATAGCACACTGGGTAACATTTTCAGATTATCCTTTAAGGGAATAAGAAAACATTATCTGGTTTAAGAGCTTTGACAAGAGCTGTCTGAGTTCCAGCAGAAAAGGACATTAGTAACCAAGATATATCATTTACAGTGTGGCCTTGTTATGGCTCCTGTCAAGTTACAGCATAATCTAAAGGAAATCAACATTATTTAAGGTTGCAATGACCTTCTAAGGGCTTGTTTTTAAGAGCATAGGTTAAAAAGCACAACAGTATGAGTCACTGAATATGATTGTACTAAAATAACTTTTATAGCATGCCATTTTATTTAAACTCTGTAAGTTCACTGTATATCATATTATTATTTAATATTTTTTGAGAAAAGGAACTTTTCTAATTTAATTTTCTACATAAACTTAATATGGTCATAACGCTATTAAAATGTCAGCCACAACATGATAGGGACATGCTGAATAACAATATAATCAGCTCATTATATGTTGTTATGTTTGTCATAAATTAAAACAAAGAACATAGGTCATAAATGTGTGAGGGAAACTAATGTGGAAAATATTTGGTGACAGATCAGAAGACAGGGCAACAATTTATAGTGACTTGACTAACCACGTGAGTTTTATAGCATTTGAAATGACAACTGGGTGTAGTAATACCCTAGAGGAAAGGTACACTTAATTTTAAATGTCAATGAGAGGTCTAGTCAAGACAGTAAGGACAAAACACACAGGTTTCTTTTTTTCTTGGAAATCTGGGAAATAAACACAAAATATCTGAGAAAAATCAAATGTATGAAATAAATTGTAGACTAATAGAAAATCTTGAGGATTAGTAAATTAGTTACTAGAATTTAGAAATAAAAATGTACCACAAAACATGTCAGAAAGAAATAAAGAGATGATACGTATTGAAAGCTGAAAGATGAAGAAAACGTTGAGAAGCTTCAATTGTATCTAGGATGATTTTCACAAGGAATAACTATTCAAAACTGGGGAAAGAAAATATTCAGAGATAATGCTTGAAATTTTTCAAGAATTGAAGAAAAACCTCAGTTTTGATATTGAAATAATTCATGTACTTATCTTTATTTTAAACAAAAAATCCACATTTAGATAAATCAGAGTCAATAAAGGCTCTTGAATGTTTTTGTAGAAATCCAACAAATTAGGTTCTTTTTCCTATAACCTATGCCCCCATCACCCTGTCATTTTCTATACAAGCTAGAATCATTCCTATCTATATGGTTAACCATCTATCTATCTATCGATCAATCGATCGATCATCTATCTATCTAGATAGATGGATAGATAGATAGATACATAGATAGATACATAGATAGATAATGATAGATGAATGAACCCAGATAAAGTTATCATATATATATATATATATATATATATATATATATATATATATATATTTTATATATATATTTTTTTTTTCTTTTCTTTTCTTTTCTTTTCCCTTAAATACTTGGAGCATTTACTTTCTTTTTTTTTTTGAAATTATTTTCAACTTTCTACTATATTTAGACTGCTCTTTGGTCATCTAAGTAGGGATTGCTTTTCCTGCTGTAATCACCTCCAGCTTCTTCTCTGTGTAAATGTTGTAATTATTTTCTTAATTTGTTAGCTTATTATATAAAGAAATATGTCTTATTTATATTTTCAACTTCCATATTTTCTCACAGTGTTTTGTGCATAGTAGAACCTCGGTAAACATTTTAAAATAAAGCAGTGAATGAATGAACCCAGATAAAGTTCTCTAACTATTTCTAGCTGTTAAATAGGCTCTTATTTAAATATTTGCTTTATTGGAAGGTTTAACATTTTAATACTTTGAGATAAAAACACAGTTGGATATCAGGAGTTGTATTAAAATTTGCTTAGTTGCAACAAATGGAAAGCATCCTCCACGAAGATGCTTTTTTTAATTGGGTTTGAGATAAATAAGGACTAATAAAGTTTTCTTTAGGCAAGTTAGAGGAAAGATTTTTAAATTATCTGTTATTGTGTGGGTAATATGATTAGATTTTCATTGAAAATCATAAAAATGGATAAAAGAAAGCATAAAAATGTGAGTTAGGTTGATAATAACCTACTTCCTTATAATAGAGGTTGATAAATACTAGAAATAAAAATTTTAAACAAGGTCTCCTATCAATAAAAATATGGAAAAAGATTGCAAACCATCTCTCCTAAATTGTGCTAGTAGGATGATTTGAGATCCTGGGTGGGTTTTTCCTGAACTACAAATTGTCTATGATTTATTTAGGAGCTGAAATATTCTTTTTTTGTAAAAAAATTCTGTTCAACTGAGGCCATTTTTCATTTCCCTATTACCATTTTAGATTAATTTTGACCACTACACTGCAAATTAGTTTTCATTTAGTTCTTTCATCCTCTGCCCTGCCTTGATATCAGAGAACATTTCTTAAAGATAATTTCAAAGAAGTAATATACTAACAATTATAGAAAAAGGCAATTCTATATATGTTTGTATGTATATATATATGTGTGTGTGTTTTCTACTCAGAAGGGCTAGCTGATAGGAAGAATTTTGGGAAATGAGTACTCTAGATATTAAACTCTTCTTCCACAAGCAATACAGAACAGGAGAATACTTGTTTTTAAATCAGTGGTATTTTGATAAATATAGTATATTTAAATTAAGGGAGTATTGCATTGCAAATTTAGAAAAATACAGTATTTGGCTGATTAAAATGATACTTTAACTGTTAAATTAATTAAAAATGAGACTTTCCAATTTGTATTCTTTATAAAGCCACATATAAACCCAAAATAGCTCTCTAAAAGAATAAGAAATAATATTTTGCATCAAAAATGAAATCTAATACATGAATTTTGACTTTCTAAGATAATGCATATAAAAAAAATGGACCATTTCCAGCTCACAACTAGTGGGTGCAGAGAAAACTACTATAGCGTCTGTCTCAGTAATCACATGCTAATGAGATAATGCTTCTCTTATATTGACAGCTTTGACTCAGGTAAATATGTCAAGAGGGAAAAATGATGAATAACATGATTAACAGAAAATTTAATTTACTTAGATTTCAGGCATTTCTGGTAATTCATGAAATGTTCTGGTTACATTGCAATTATATTAAATAATATTACATAATGGCTGCATAATATAGGGAGTGCTTTCTATTCCTATTCCTTCCGAAAAGCAATTGTGGTTGTGGTTACAATTGGCATGTTTGAGTGTCAATGTTGCTCCTATAATAACAGTGCCCCTGAAAAGTTTGGCAATAAGTGAGATTGATGACTGAGAACCATGAAACAATCTTGAAATCATGGCCTTTCTGACATCCCAAGCATCCATCTCTGCCCTCTCATTTTGAGGATTGCATAATGGGAAAAGCAGGGAATTGGAAATCAGGTGATTGAGATTACAGTTCAGGTTTTGCATCAAACTGGTTGTGTGACCTTGGGTATCTCTCATAAATCTCTTGGGTTTACCTACTTCATTGCAAAATGAGTGGATTAAATGAGATTGCTGCTAAACTTCCTTGCAGTCCAGCTCTAAAAGTTTGTAAATCTAAAAACATCTGTTACTATATAAAAGAGATACGTACTTTGAATTGAAGGAAATTATCACTACTGTTTTGCAAATAAGTAAATATTTTAATTTAATCCATGAAACTTGGATTAGCTACATTTTTTTGCCCTTGTATGTCCATTGCAAGGCTCCTTTCTAATATCAACTTTAAAAATGTTCATATCTGATGATTTGAAAGCTAACTATTTGGCACACAATTTTTTTCAGAAAGATACAAAGATGAATCCTCTGCAGGTAATAAGAGTAGCTAAGATCTCCAGATTCTTTGTTTTTCTAATGTGTTAAATTTTGTTATTATTATTTCTGATGAGCAGTTTCACTGATACAAACAGAGTGTAGTGCAAATAAATATTCAATTAAATGTTGCTTCATAAAATAAATGGCTCATGGTTTACATGTCACAGAAATACTAGATAGGACATTATGAAGAATTTAACACAAGCATAACACAGGTGCAATAAACATGACTTGACTATCTCAAACTGATTTAGTTCTTATTAGAGATAAGTCCCCATTATAGAAGCCAGGAAAGAAAGGATGCAAATAGTAGGAAATATAAGATTTCCAGTTACCATATATCTGATACAGGTTGGCTACCACTGGCTAACTGACAGCACACCTCTGGGACAAGAAAACTGAAAATGGACAATTGATTGTTCCTTGAGGAGCCATTGTTGATGTAAATTTAGATATCTAAACAGTTATGCAATTTAGGTGACTCAGTATACATATCTATTTTGCCCCATACACAGGGCAGGCTCATCTGTAATGAACTGAATTCTGGCAGTAAATAAAAGGGCCATCCTATTATTAATTATGACAGCACATATTAATAGTTATTTGAATATTTACTACGTGCAAAGCTCTGAGCTAAACATTTTTCAATTGTTATAATATTTTATTCTTCAAACCCCCAATAATGTGAGGACTACCATTATGTACATTTTGTAGACGAGGCACCTAAAACTTAAAGATGATAAGTAATTTATCCAAGTTTTTATATTTGGGAAATGGTATTGTTGGTTCTTAAGTACAGGTCTGGGTAAACCTAAAGCCAATTATTTTAGTCAGTGTACTATATTGTTTGAATATTGGATTGAAACAGTTCAGAAACACCCAAGAGAACAAGCCTTCTAGGATCACAGGGTGTGCTGTTGGCTACTTTGCATTCAGGGAGCAACCCATTTTAGTCCTCAACTAGATAAAAAGAGGAATGTTTTAGCTCTCCAAAATACTGAAGCTCCCCTAGAGCAGAAAGTGTGAGTTCTTCCCTCTATCCCCCAAAGAGCTAACACAGTCAGGAGACAATGTGTTTTGGTTGTTCCACTGGTAAAATTATATTTATTAATATTTGATATATAAGTACTCCCACAATATACATATTTGTACATTTAGCTATGTGAAAATCCAAATGAACTAGATAAACACATTGGTGGTAAAAAAGCAATTTTCAAAATAACATTTCTTCAGGACTGAAGAAAAGGATGAAGAATGAAATTATATTTTTCCTGTTTTTGTCCCTAAACAAACTCTGTTTGTATTTCAAATATCAACTGTTAAAGTAATTAAACATGGAGACCATTAGACGAAGGTGGTTCTAAGACCCAGGTAGCCTACATAAGCAAAGCAAAACTTAAACCAGAGATAATGCAATTGAATTTCAGAAAGCGTAACTTAAGAACAACCCATCACAAAAAGCCAACTAGGCTTCCCAAATAAGGCAACTGTTTAAGATATAATTAATCAAATAATTGCTTTGCTTTGTGTTAGTGTCTTCTCTATGAAAACTTTGTCCCTACCTCCTGTCAGTGGAGCACTCCTAACCACCTTGGGTTTGACACTGTCAGATTCAAATCACTGTATATTCAAATCAACTCTTGAAAACTTTAGTGTGCCTCCGTTTACCTTTAACACAACTTTCTACCCTTTGTACCCTACAATGCCTTTGTACAAAAAATAAAAAACTTAGATCAGAAGACAAGAGACAATAAGGGAAATTATGTTTTCTATTTACTATTAAGAAAGAGAACAAAATTAAAACTTTCCAAAAAAGAGGGTTTAGGAACATAGGCCATTTCTCTCAAACTTTACTTTAAAATGGTTCATAAATAATTTTCTTTACATCTTATGATTATCCAATAATAAACACATTTATGTGATTCTAATTTCCGTGAATAAGAGAAGCTCAATATTCACATTTCTATAACTTAGTTCAAGTCTGTCTTCTCTACTCTTTAATTATGTAAATGCCAGCTCATCAACTTTTCTCTTGTTATCATGTTTCTCTTTAAAAAAAGTAAAAATTACAATATATTTCATTGTTTATAAGAGTAAATGTTGTAAAAGAATTTAAGGAAATGGCTGTGATAGTGACACGTAAAGCTCTTGCTTCTAAATGACAACAGCTGTGGGAAAATTAGAGAGGTGTTCTCATTTGCACAACAAACATAGTAATTGTTTTCTCTGTGGGATTGGAAAGCCTGTTAATATGATGTTTATTTGCCAACAGTTTTCCCTTGGAAAACTAAATGTATTATCTTATGTGGATGAATATGTTGTCCAGAATTTTATCAATGACATGACTTGAATTATCTCTGTCCATAAAAACTATTAGCTGAAATAGTAGTCAGCTAATATGAAGATAAGAAATATGACTTTACATAAACTGTATGTTATGATAAAATTTATCTTTTTTCAACAATAGTTTTTCAACATATTTCCCCATGAAGTAAGTGTTTAAGTAGCCAAAGAATTGCTGACATATTTCTAATTATTCATCTTTAATAATAAAATATAGACATTTGTGAATTACAGTTGCTGGTGGTGGGATCCATTTACTTCATTATGGAAAAGTCATCTATTCTATAATTTATGTCAAGCTAACATTTTACAATTAAACAAGCACATGTTGCATTTTTAAATCACTTAAAACCAGTAGATAATAGATTTCAAAATGCAATGACATATTGAGTTATTAGTTGTCATGATTTAAAAAAAAATGGTCTTAGAGCTTTGTGATATTTGAGTTTTAATTAAATTACATTTAATGATTGTGGATCTGCCTTACAGATTTAGTTTATGAACTGGGAATAAGGAATCTTTAGATTTATTAACCTTAACTAAAGTGCCCACAAAATTCCTAATTGAGCATCATAATGGATCTTATGAATGGATATTTTATTCTTTTAAATTTATTTATTTATTTGTTTGTTCATTCATTCATTATTAGTTTCAGGTGTACATAACAACATAGTGATTAGACATTTACACACCTCAAAAAATGAAAATCCCAATAAGTCTACTACCCCCTTGGCACCGTACATAGGTATTACAATACCATTGACCATATTCCTTATACTTTACATCCAATGACTATATATATTTTTTATTATAGTTGAAATTCAGTATTATTTTATATTAGTTTCAGGTGTATGGCACAGTGGTTAGGCATTTATATAATTTATGAAGTGATCCCCTGATAAATCTAGTACCCATGACACTATACATAGATTTTACAATATTATTGACTATATTCCTCATACTGTATTTCACATCCCTATGACTACCAATTTGAACTTCCTAATCTCTTCACCTTTCTCACCCATCTGTTCAAACCTCCTCACATCTAGGAACTATCAGTTTGTAGTCTGTATCTACGAGTCTATTTTTGTTTTGATTGTTTTTTTATTGTCTTCCTTGGATTCCACATGTAAGTGAGATCATATGGTATTTGTGTTTCTCTGTCTGACTTATTTCACTTAGCATAATACCCTCTAGGTTCATCCATGTTGTTGCAAATAGTAAAATTTCATTATTTTTTATGACAAAGTAGTACTCTATTGAATATATGTAGCACTATTTCTTTATCCAGTCATCTATTGAGGGGCATTTTCATTGTTTCCATATCTTGACTATTGTGAATAGTGCTGCAGTAAACATAGCGGGGCATATATTTTTTCAAATTACTGTTTTGGATTTCTTTGGATAAATACACAGGAGTGGAATTGCTGGGTCATAAGGTAGTTCTATTTTTAATTTTTTGAGGAACCACCATACTGTTTTCCACAGTGGCTCTACCAATTTGTAATTCCACCAACAGTACACAACGGTTCACTTTCCTCCATATCCTCACCAACACTTGTTTGTTGATTTATTGATGATAGCCATTCTGACAGGTGTGAAGTGATATCTCATTGTGGTTTTTATTTGCATTTCTCTGATGATTAGTGACAATGAGCATATGTTTATCTGTCTATTGGTCATCTGTAAGTCCTCTTTGGAGAAAAATACAAATAAACGGAAACATACCATGCTCATGGATAAGAAGAATGAGTATAGTTAAAATGTCCATACTGCCCAAAGCAATCTATAGATTTAATGTAATCCATATTAAAATACCAATGATATTATTCTCAGAACTAGCACAAATAATCCTAAAATTCATATGGAACCATAAAAGACCCTGAATAGACATGGCAATCCTGACAAAGAAGAACAAAGCTGGCAGATCACACTACCTGATATCAAATTATATTACAAGGCCATAGTAATCAAAACAGCATGGTACTGGCATAAAAATACATAGATCAATGGAACAGAATAGAGAGCCCAGAAATAAATCCATGCTTATATGGTCATTTAATCTATTACAAAGAAAGTAAGAATTTATGTTGGGGTAAAGACAATCTATTCAATAAATGGTGCTGGAAACACTGGACAGGTACATGCAAAAAAAAAAAAGAGAGAGAGAAAAGAAATTGGACCACCTTTTTACACCGTATACAAGAATAAACTCAAAATAGATTAAAGACTTGAAAGGAAACCATCAACAAAACGAAAAGACATCCTACTAAATAGGAGAAGATATTTGCCAATGATACATATGATAAGAGGTTAATATCCAAAATATATTTAAAAACTTCATACAACTCAATGCCAAAAAAAAACAAAAAACAAAAAACAAAAAAAGGAAAACAAAAAACAATCCAATTAAAAAGTGGGCAGAGGACATGGATGGACATTTTAAATTATCAGGCTCTTTTTTCCTTATCAATACCAGCCAATGTTGTGATATTTGGAAGACTCCAAGTGTAAACAACCTATATCAGTGCAAACATATACTGATAGCTGGTGTAAGAAACTACCCACAAATGTGCAGAGAATTTATATTTCAGTTGACTGAATCAAAAACAGTAAATCAGAAATCCGGGCCAAAGGTTAAGTTCCAAACATTGATACTCTTGAACAATCCAAGCAGATGTTTGATTTTGGTGATTTTCAAACATTCCAAAAAAATTTTCTTTTTTATCTAGATATCTAGTACAATCAAAATATGGGCAAATGAATACACAGAGAAAAAATTATGAGGCATGCTTATTAGAAGCATATATGTATAAATGTATGCATATATGTATTTAAAGTGGCATTAAGATCACTTGAAACTAATGAGATAAAATCAGACGAAGATAGATTTCAAAATTCTGTTAAAAATATCTGAATATAAATGAGGAGGGAATAAAATCATACTTCCTAAAGCATGATCCTTCTCTTTAATTTATTCGTTTCTATACTGATCCATTTATTTCTTCAGTCAAGCAATATTTCTAGGTCAGAAAAATCAGCAGAATATTAAGCCTGGCTTTGAGTTGCTCATAATCTTCCTCAAGCCATGAACTATCTTCACCTTCCTTCTCTCTAGTGGCAAGTGTACTTTCAATTAGTGAAGTCAGAGGTGTCTTTAAATTTGGAGAGTAAGTTCTCTAAACCCATTGAGAACTTTAGATTTTGAGTCAATCATGACGTGGGGTGTAATATTCAATTAGTGTAGCTGTGACTTCACTTCTTTTTTTCTCAGCAATGTCCTTCCATTTATCCAGTACGTAACAGAGAGAGTTTCCTTTATTCTACTCACACAATGGCATATTGGATAGGGAAACAAATAAGCATTTGAATACAAACATCTATAGAACTCCTGGAAAAACTTCATAAGTCTTTTATTGTATCCTTCTTTATCATTTGGCTACTACATAAATTCTGGAGAGGAACCTGGACCTTCATGGGCACTGAGATCTGATCCTAGAAACTAGTCATCTCCTGCCAGGTAATAGATTTATTTTAACCTCCTGTAGAAAGGGGTGAAAACATTAAACAGTTTTCCAAGTTACACAAGAATGTTGCTTTGAAGTCCCAAATGCTTTGTATTAACGCTTTTTCAGTTTTTCTGTTCTTGATGGTCTAAGTTGCCTTAAACTACTTATCACAGAGTTTATCATTCTGTTCTCCTGGAAATCCTCTCTGGATAACCTGAAGAGATCGTGCTGCAATATTCCTTACAACTTCTCAACTGTGAGTTGTGTTTCTTTCCTCAGAAAGTAAAAGACTGAAAGCACAATAACATAATACCAATATCAAGAAAAATACCAACAGTATATTATTAAATTGTCTGGCTAACTGAATCACATTTTAATATCTCTTTTTTCAATGATTTCTTATTGAAAACAAGTAATGTTTCCAAAATATGTCTATAATGTGTTAGGATATAATCTTAACTAAATTGGTGTCATATATTAAATGTACTAGGAAGTTTCCCCTAACTGGCTATCAGTTCTTGTTATCAAGTCCTCCACTACTTCTCTAATGAGGGAACAAAAGTACTCATGAGTGCCTAGTATTGACCTAAATATTCTTGATTTCATTTGTGTCTATTTTTTTCTCTGTCCCATTGGCACACCCCTTATGTGGTTGATTCAGCTTATCTTTTCAAATATACAGGTCTTAAAAATGATGGGAACTTGACTCTTTTGTTACTGATTTTGATAATATATGTCTTCTCTATTTTATAATATAAAGCCTTGCAAATTCTATTGATCATTCAGAGTACCAAGTATAGGTTTCATTGATTTTCTCTTCTTTTTCTACTTTCTTCATTGACTTCCACATTAATATTTTATATGTAACTTTTCTGCATTCTCTAACCTGCATTTCTCCATTGTTCTTACTTCTTGATAGAGAATTTTAGGTTATTGATTTAAGATTATTTCTTTTCTTATATAAGTATTTAAAGGCTACAAATTTCTCTATGCATGGCTTGATCTGCATTATCTATGTTGTATTTTGAAATCTTACCAGATTCTAAAGATTTCAAACATGAATTCTATTAACCCATTTGATGCAAATAGAGCTCAACAATCTCTGTTTACTGTTAACAATTGAATTAAGACTAGACAAGTTTAAGAATTATTTATCACAGAGTCGCTGAGAAGCACTTTACCCTACCCATGCATTTGTTTTCTATGAAGTGTATGAGAGGACCAGCGTCCTCTTTTCATCTGGAGTCACAGTGAAACCCATGGTTCTCAGTCTGACTACATCCAAGTAGCTTAGAGAGGGCTTTACAAACACTCTACGGCTTTTCCTTTCTCCTCTTCCTTCTTTGCATTTTGTTCAGGCTCTTGAACTTTATAACTCTCAAGAACCAATCTTTTTTGGTAGAAAGCTGCCTGAGTGATAATCCAACTGAGCAGTGTCACCCACCTGACACAGGATGACACTGGAAATTGCATGATTTGGAAGGGAAGAAATGATCACATTCTGAAATGTGTTTCATTATGCGTCTGAGCCAGAGTATATCTTCACACATACTGCTCCTCTCACATGGACCTCAAATTACCCTGCCTCATGAAGCTGAAGTCGTGAATGTTCATGTAGCTATAGCTCAGAAGGGCCATTTATACTTTAATGTTCACAAAAAAAGTCTTAAAGGCAAAAAAATGCTATAAGTTGTTGGAGTTCTACATTAATGTTATTTATTAGAGATGCAGTGATTATTTAGCATTTGTTTAGTTCTAAATATAGATTACTTCAGTCTGATTCATAAAATAATAATTTTATAAAAACAGGTACATTAAGGTTTTATTATTTTCAATGTGAAAAATGTTTCAGCATTATTTGAAAGCAGAAATTTAGTGGTGACGGTGTTTGCATGTGATTATCCATTTGGCATAGAGCCTAAGACAAGGAGAATTTTAATACTGGAATATTAACTTTATAAAACTATTAAAATATTTTGAAAATAAATTACATATACACACATTTCAAGGCATCCATTGAGCCAACTCTTCTGGAATTAGATTTATCATTTGACAATTTCATTGACAAACTTTTACCTCTTTTAATAGATCACCGTTCAGCTTCTATTTTATATATAGGCGATCACATATGTATCCAGGCATTGGGCCTCAGCATCCCCACTTTTCTCTCTTTCTTTTCCCCAAACAACGTGTTAGTCACGTTTCTGTGAACGGAGGAGTTCCATCATTGCTATTACTTGGGTTAGGGATTGCAAGTTCACTCACATATTTGGTGATTTGCTAGGAGTCAGAAGACCCAGAGGCTCTAAATTATTACAGAGAAAGGATGTACAACAGGATCGGCAAAAGGGAAAAAGACACATCTGGAAGAGTCTGGAGGGATTCAACCGTTGGCTTCCTGTGTGCTCCTATGGGCCACACACAGCAACTCCTTCCACTGGTGACATGTACACCACTTCTGTACAAGAAAGCCTGCTTGAGACTCAGAGTCCAAGGTTTTATTGGGGGCTTGTCACATAGGTGCTCTGCCTAGGCACAGCTACCAAAATTTAAGATTCCCTGAAGGAAAGTGGAGGTTGACCACAAATCACACCGTACGTAGAGTGTAGGCAGGGTGGTACAAACTTGATCAGCTTACAGTGTTCCAAAGCCAAAATTCCTGAAGCCAGCCAAGAGCCAGCTCTGCAAACAGACCCTTCCAAGGATCAGGGTTACTATGCAAATTCTTTCCTGAACATCCTCCCATGCTGTCATCACTCAATTCCCATCCAGTATTTGGTAGTAAGTTTTTATGTTGTTTGATTAAATTCTCCTGGCAACTTTCTGAGGTACATATTATTATTCCCTTCTACTTTTCTGATGAGAAAACTGAGAATTGGAGAAAATTCAAAGGGTCATATAACCAGGAAGGGGTAACAAGATTTGACTTCAAAGTCAAGATATTAATCATTATAATATACCCACATGGTACATCTTCAAAACATAGTTAGTGAATGAGTGGATGCCAAGTGAATTGGGGCAGAAGTTACCATATTATTTAATATTACTGTGTATGTGTAGAGTCCTTTATACTTACTGCAACTCTGTGAATTCAGTAAGGCAAAATTTATTATTCCTGTTAATCAGAAAAAGAAAATCAAGAGCTGAAATATATAGAAATATATAGCTATTTATTATGACTTAGAATTTAAATGAACTTCCTGACTCATTCCATGCTTTATTTCTATACCAGGAAATATATGTCTGTCATTCCAACTGTGGTTTTTAAATGCTCTAATTGATATACTAAAGGACTGTCAGATCCAGCAGAACTGCTTACAATTTTGGAAGGAAATAAAGCTCCAAGGATTAAATGTAAGGTGCAGTCACTTTTAAGTGCAGCTCAGTTGAGTAGGATAGCTTTTCTAGACTGTTCTTCATGGATGAACTCTAATCCAGCACACGGTACTCTGCTCAAATATCACGTCACGGCAGAAGCACTAATTTGTGACAGGCTTGAACTTCACGGTTCTTAGAGAAACAAATTCATTCAGATAATATTCTTTTTTTGTTGTTGTTTTTCATTGTAATACTAAATGCTGCCATTTGTGCACAAAAATAGGAAAGAAAAACAAAAATGTTGGAGGTTAATTCAATAATTAATGTAATTTGGTAACAAGAAATTATGGTGTATAAAATTATTTCCTTTATAATCCTTGAAATGATCACAAATATTTTTCCCTAACAGATAAGAACTAAAACATCAAGCATTATCATGGTGGTGCCTTAAGCATTTCTTTTACACAGCTGAAAGAGGCTCATGAAGAACATACAATCAGGAGTGTGTTTTAGAGAAGCCCTAGGCTTCAAAAAATATTAATATAGATTTCCTTGCTGATATATCTGTCCCTTGCTGTTAGCAGACTATCATAGTTAGTACAGATTTTATTATTTATTGTTAGTCTTTGAAACTGATAAAGGAACTCTACATCAACACAAGAAGCATATACTGAGTGCCTACTATCAATTAATTATAAAGCTTTCTAGGCATTTTGAGATACAGCTAGGGGTGAGAACTATTGAATTAGAGGATGCCCATTCCATGGTTTATAGAATCTTTTCCAGTTAATGACTGTGATACATTTTGTATCAATGATATCAACTGTGCATTTTCTATAGCTAGACAGCAATACATATAAAATAAAATATAATTTTGAAGAATATAAGGCATGTTTCTGTATAGATGTCTTAAATATCAATTTAGATTCCAGTATGACATTCCACACAGAGAATTTAGAAGGCTGAAGCTTTCAATTTCATGTGCATAGTAATAAAAATGTTCTTAATGGCAAACATAATGTTTTTCATTTAGATAGTAACTTGTCTCAGAGTTGGCAGGAAAAAAATAACTAAGCTTCTGAAATCAGCTAAGAGATCTATTTGTTCATCGCGAAGTCCTAAAAAGCAGTGTAATTTTCTTCATAATATTATCATATCAATTAAAACTTTCATATCTAAGTTCTTTGGTTTGGCTTACAATAATTTTTCAAAACTAACCTCTTATACTTTCTGACTCCAGGGCCTGAGGCAGCTATGTTCTCTCATGATTCCATAATTTGGAACTATTTTATCATTCCAGAAATCTCCTTATTCTATCCCTACTCACCTATTAAGACTAAATTCAAATTGGGGCCTTAACATCCCAGAGTTTTTACTTCCTATTTTCTAATCAGGACTAAAAGTCACATCTCAATATATTGAAAATGTATTTAAATGTTTTTTAATCGCCCGATTATAAATCTAATTGACTAATTTGTGGTCTCTTCTAAGTAAATCAGTCTTATCTTATTCATTTCTACATTATGGAAATCTAGCCTAGTAATTTGTTATACATTTATGAAGGCTGTTTGGATAGTTTTATACTTACTTTAAAGAGATGGAATTTGGAGTTTATACAGTTTCACATATTTTGACTGTTGGAAACATTGATTAGCTGAGTGATTCCACAAATTAAGCAGCACATCAGAATCACTTCTTTGATTTAGGGACTTGTGCCCAAAAAGTCTGAGTGAGTAGACTAGTGTGGGGGGGGGGGGTCTAGTAATCTGTATTTAACAGATATCTGGTAATTCTCATGCAGTGGCTTTTAGGATCAATGGTTGAGAATAATGCTAATATGAAATCTACCAATTAATGCATATTATCTTTCTTTTTATTTGTTATTCAATATATACTTTCCCAGTCTGGCATTTGGAAGGTGCTAGGGGTATATCAGTGAACAAAAGAGGCCTGGTATTTACCGTGAAGGAATAACAGTCTCTTGGTGGTGACAGATTCTAAATGATCACGTTACTAAAAATATAATTGTAATTGGGAGTGATAAGTGCTGTGAAAGAAAATATAAGGGGCCTAACTAATGTTTTCAAGGGGCAAGAAAAGCTCTTCTGAGAAGCAACATTTAAGAAAGAACCACACAAAAATAAATGGAAGCTAACCAAGTAAAGAACACATGAAGCAATTAGGTAACAAAAACAGCACTTCAGGTAGAAGGAAATTAATTCTGGACTCTGGGGTAGTAAGACTGAGCTTGCCACTTTGAGAAATCCAGAGACTTCTATGGCTGGATCAATGGAGATTTGTGCAAGGTAAGTTTAGAGTGTGTATGGGGAGGGATGAAGAATCATTCAGGCTTTGAAAATAAGGTTAACGATTCTGATCATTATTCCAAAAATAATGGGAAGAATTTTAAAGCTTTTAAGCAAGACACGCATACGATCAAATTTAGATTTTAGAAAGAACACTGACTGCTGTGTGAAAACTCAGTGGCGATGTATTGGAGGTTGGCTATGGTGGGGACAAAAGTGGGAAAAGGAAGTCAGGGTAAAGTTTAGTATAGAAAGTCAGGTGAGGGATAATGATATCTGAAACTATGGTAACAGCTAGAGATAGAGAGAAGTGGACGTAGTCAAAATATATTAGGTTGTTTTTAGCCCTTCAAAAATGAATTTGTTCCCTAATTTTTTTGAATGGGATGACTGGCTTGCTTCATGTAATAGAGGGTTTAGGACACAGAGTTGCTAACTATTATTAGGATGTGTATCAAGCATTGAACTCTTAGAGGAAATAACTTGAAATGGAAAACATGAATGTGATGGATTCAAAGGACTCACATCCTAGCCTTGAGCTGCCCATTGACTTGTCCCCTGAGGAAATCTCTCAAGCTCTGTTCCTCAGTTCCTCATGAGGAAAATAGGGAGTCATGTAACTCCAAGTTCTGATATGATTTCATAGTGTAAGGCTGTTTCTTACCTTTGCTGGAAGAGCGTGGTAGGTCTACAGTACTATTTGATTATGATTTAGAAAACTGACTCTTTAAGACTTCACACTCAAATAAGATTTCCAGAAATTCTACTTTTATATGCTACCATAACATATCAATAACATCTTCATTTGGGGTTTTCAAGCAACATCTTTGCCATATTTTATTTCCCTGAAATATTTTAGAGGGAATTCCCCCCGACCCCTAATGAAAAACCCTCCACCTAAAAGAAGCTCAATGCTGAATGATAGTAATAGAATTACTTCTATTTTTAATTAAAATATAGATGGTAAAAAGTAACTATTAACATTATAGTTTAATTTAATGGAACTGTACATTTTATTTCGAGTGCTACATAGTCTTTAACATCTTAGAAATGATTGATAAAAATAAGGCTTAACACACAAATGTTCCATAGGTATTCCCAGCATCTACAATAATTAACCAATTATCCATTTTTTAATCATTCATTCATTCAATCTATATTTATTATCTCCTATATACCACATACAAGTATGGTGCTCTAGAAGACAACATAGACCTATTATTTGGGGCAAATGTTGTCAGGGAATATTTACCAAAGGAAGTAGCATTCAAGGTGAGACTAGAAGACATGCATTACCGTGTTTCCCCAAAAATAAGACCAGGTCTTATATTAATTTTTGCTCCAAAAGACGCATTGGGCTTATATTCAGGGGGTGTCATCCTGAAAAATCATGCTAGGGCTCATTTTCCAGTTAGGTCTTATCTTTGGGTACACACAGTAGTTTCCTAGGGCTGTTGTAACAAGGTACCGAACACTGGATGGCTTAAAATAACAGAAGCTTATTATTTCACAGTCTGGAGGCTAGAAGTCTTAAATCAAGGTGTCAGCAGAGCAGTGAGAATCCTCCCTTGCCTCTCCTAGCTTCCGGGATTGGCAGGCAATCTTTGGTGTTCCTTGGCTTGTTGGCAGACAGTCTTCTCCCTGTGGCTTTTCACATTGTCTTCCTACTGTGTGTATCTGTGTCTGAATTACCCCCTTTTTAAATAAAAATATTGTTCATATTAGATCAAGCTCACCTAAATGGTCTCCTTTTCACTTGATTTCTTCTGTAAAGACCCTATTTCCAAATTAGGTCACATTCTGAGGTACTGAATGTTAGGACATCAGCTTATCTTTTTGGGATGAACACAATTCAACCACAACAAGCAGTAGAAATTAACCAAGCTAAAGGCAGTAAAGCAGGAGCAAGGGGACTACAGAGTTAAATGAGCTGTGTACTATTACTGCCTTAAAATTCATCCTGAAATTAAGAAAGTAAAATGTGGCTCATCAACAGGAACCTTTTATATTCTTTAGAATAGTTTTCCCAACTGCTCTGATTAGACTATGGGATGGAAGAGAAGGTTTGTAGCTAAAGGTATATGCATGCGATACTCAGGAATATTTCTAACACCACAGTTGGGGATTTCCTTCTGTCCCTTCTTTCCTTCCCTCTCCTGCTGTCAGCTGCTCTCTGTCACCATTCTGTCATGTGTTTGTAGGCATGTATGTGTTTTTCATTCTGGGAACTCATCTCATAGGCAGAGATTCTCAATGTTTGCAGTGAGTTACCTAGGAAACAAGATGGCCATGTTGGACTTACTACTGAACATTCTTCACTGACTTAACTCTAGTCCTCTCTGTCTCGAGTTAATCAGAAGGCATGGGAGTTCAAGTAAGTTTATTAGAAACATATCCTTGATATAAAACAGAAAATATTTATTTTTAAAATAAATTACTGAAAGGGAAATACTTGGACAACCATTAATTAATGTGTCTCTATAAACATCACAATCTTTGGAAACACCAAGCTCAGTCTTAGAACACCTGGCAATCACTGACTGCAATTTACTCATGTATTTATTCTTCTAGCCATCAGTGCAACTCATATTGAATTAGTATTTGACAGGTACCCAGCATTGTGCTAGGTGATAAAGATATAAACATGAGGAAGCTACTGACCTTGCCCTTCAGCACTTTGCAATCCATGAGTAAAGTTAAAGGAGAATATGAAATACCCATCATTCTGTCTTGATAGTGCTGACCTCACCCCATCAGATGCCTAAACAGAAATTTCCTAGAAATGGAAATTGATGTTAACAATGATCAGGTAAAGAAGTGTAAGAAGAAACACTTTTTAAATCTTGTATGTCTAGGCATTTTTCCTATTATCCTGACCAGCATCCCTCACCAACAAATAAACTTGCATTTTTGTATAGATTTTAATTAAAAAAAAATGATCTGGACTCTCAGTTTTCTTAGGTCTGTGGAGGATAAGGGATTTATTCTAGGGATACAAGGTTAGATGGCTGTAATGGGCCTTATACTTTTTATTTATTGAATATATTAATTTGAAGACATGTCATTCTACAGAAAGTGAAAGGAGGAAAGAATTTGCTGTAATAAATGAATCTTGTATGTTCTCATGCAGAGAAGTTAGAAAGTTGTGAAGAGCCAATGCATAAAACAGTAAAGTGAGAATTTTGGGAGCCAAATATAGAGAAAAACCTTTAAGCGTCATCAAAGGATGTTTTGATTAATGAATCACTAGAGTAGATCAAATATTTTAGGACAGAGGGGGTGAGGTGATCCGAATGCCCACAACCAAACATACCCTGTTCCACCTGATCAGTTACGCTGTGGACCTCCTGGCCCATTTTAAATGTGGTAAGTGGCAGGGTTAACATCTTCCCAGCCCAGTGCCCATTCACTGCCCAGCAAATTTAGTGTCAATGGTATTACTATCCCTGCATTTGGAAAAACAACATCCCCTCAAACATTATCTACTATAAGAGATGTGACCAAAACTTGATGTTACCATTATTTTGGAATAAAATGGGAAAATCAAGTAACTGAAAATGTGTGAGGACCATAAACTTTGTAACACGGTCCTTATATTTGACCCACTGAAATTGTCTGCTGCTCTTATCTGAGGATGGGGTGAAAGGAGAATTAAACATGCTATGTCTCTAGTTAAGGTGAAAACCATGAACATAACTTATGATCCTGATACCCACTAAAAATATTTCAGGTAACTGTCATTGACTTGGGCACGTAAACTTGCCCAAAGAGAAAATTCATAAGGAATTATTAAGAAGATTAACTAGCAGCTTAGTTCTTAAAGATTCTGATGATAAAAATACCATCCTCAAAATATGAGGGTTGGTGTGGATGAAGAAGGGAGATGGAACTTCTGGAGTAAAAAAATCCAGCTTTGAAACTGCACCATACTGAAAGTTTAATTGCTTTCCAATTGTTCTTACAGATTGTATCTAACAGGTTTGCATACACCTGCTAAGGTAACCTTGACCTTGCTACCCTAAAAAGTAAGCGACCCACTTATAATCTTTGCTATATTACAAAGCCATATTTTATATAGTTAACACTGGAAGATACATTTCCAGTTGTTTCTTCTCAATTCCTAGATTTCAGCAGAGGTAAAGTAGTCATAGCACACAAGTACCAGTAATTTAATTCCAACTAAACATCAAAAAATCATTTACACTACAGTTTAAATCAACATTTAATAGTTTCTTTAATGGTCTTAAAAAGGAGAGTAGCTAATCTGAGGTGAATGGCTATTAAAACAAACAAACAAAAAATACTATGTTCAGGTATATACATGACATTCAAAAGGAGTTACACATCTCCCTATCAATGCCATTTGTACTATGTAAACTGGAATGGGAAGTTTTCACAGTTGGCATTTCATTAATTTCTTTGAGTGAATACATAGAAATCTACTCTGCAGCTTTTTCACTCTCCTCCTACATCAAGATACGAATGGGTTTTTCTGAACACTAAAGGCCAGAGGAAAAGGCCTAATCCAAATATGAAACTATTGTAAGCATGGAGTTCAGTGCTGGTGCTGATAGTCCCTGTTGCTATAAACTTCCTCCGTGGTCAAAGGCCCTCAGCCTGGATGAGATAAAATCTTCATCACCAAATTTTAGAAAACATTTTTTTTTTTTTTCTGTGTTGAACTCCCAAAAAGCTTTTGCTGTGAAGTATAACAAAATTTTAACCTGATATGGCATCATTTTATCTCTTGTAATTGCATCTGAAATATTTATTTTAATAAAGGCTCATTAAAGTATTTCTATGTGGAAGAACTAACTATTAGATGATTTAGCAGTTTTCAATCAGTTGATTCTTTCCTAGACAGTAATATATAAGTTTTTAATGAATTTAGCAATTTACTCTGGTTTTTCTCCCCATAAAGCAATGAGTTATGATATCACACAGGCAAGCAAGATAAATCTCTCACTGATGATGGCTGATTTATAACAAAGCTTTGTAAATTGAATATTCATGTTACAAAAAGTTCTTTTAAACATGAATGATGTATAATGACACCCATAACTCATTTTTCTTCTTTTATTTCTGTTCACTGCAACAGTGGTGTATTTCTTTCTTCTTCTTTTACTTTTATATGCTTGATTTACAATTTCTTGGAATGAAAATATGTTTTAATATGCAGTAAAGTGTTGTGTGTGTCTGTTGTTATGTGTATATGTGTGTGATTATATCACTGTAATCAGAATTAGCTGACTGGAGCATAGCAAGACTAATCTTTGAGCTCAGGAATAAACACTCCAGTTATCACAAATCCTGAATAAATAAATAACTGATATAAGAGCTCACATGCCCACAGTGTAAATCTTGGATGATAAGAAGAAGGTTTGTCCTTTTTATTTCAGGACCTAAAATATCTCCTTGGCATTCTCCATTGTATTTCATAAACAGTCAAATTACTTTGGGTATGCCTATGAGAATATTGGAAGACATTTTAATTTACTGGTCACAATTGTGATTGATATTTGATCTAGACAGTATTAGTAAACTGTGAAATTTTATATAAGCTGAGTTTCCAGATTTTCTTGAAAAATCAGAAGATGGCAACATCGAGCCCATATTCCTCATTATAAATAACTGAATGGTTCTCAGTAGCAGCATCTTTCAATAGGAAATGGAAACCTTTTACTAACTTAAACATTTCAAATGGTTGCAAGAGCCAGGGAGGCAAAGTAAATAAGTGAAGTGAGGCAGGCATAACACACAAGGGTACTCTAGGCATATAGCAAATGCATATCCTTTCTTACCGGAAGCAGCTGGTACTGCACACTGAGTGTTTATTTTGAGGGAATACTGTCTTAATGTTGCCACAACTGATTTTTCAAGAAAATATGGCATCACAGATTATGAAGTAGGCTTTCCCAGTTTCCTAGCATTGTATGGAGCAAATGTTGGCTGACTAGATCCAGCCTGCAGACCACTAGTTTGCAACCCCGAAGGTAGAAGATTGTTTTTTTAAAGATGTTTATGAAGAGTATTTCAAACTAATAAAAGTGGATAGACTCATGTAAAGAACTTCCTTGAGCCCAACAAATGTTGGTCTCTGGCTAGCTCTGTCCCATCCATATGCCATCCATGTCTCTCATCCTCTATTGTTTAGAAGCTGATACCATGCATCGAGCCATATTTTGAAAATATTTCAGGCCATATTACAGTTGTTTTTAGGCAAATAAAATGGTATTACAATATGTTTCAGAAAAAAGAATATCTCTGCCAGAACAAAACTGATCCACCAATTTGTCTGCTAAATCATTTAAGTTAAAAACCTGCTAGGCATCCAAAATTACTCAAAAACTCAATACAGTCTCTAAAAAGCAAGAAACAATGGTATAGCCAGCTTTTGGATTTCTGGATCATTCTGCTCTTTTATGACAGTGAGAATGAAACAAAGAATATGGTTGATTTGGGCTTCATCTTGGGTAGAAGTTGTGGGAAAAAAACAAAAACAAAAACAACGCTATCATTATGAGTCCAAATTCTGCCTCATTTATAATAGTTGACAGAGACTAATATTGAAAATTCTAGTATCCTATTGACATGTAGATGAACAAGAACAGAAGTCATCATAGAAGGAGATCATCTGCTTATGTCTTACTGACTAAAGCATGATATTTAGGGACCTCACTCAACTGATAACTAGAGCCCGTGAAATATAATAGTTAATCCCCTCTGTGATTTCTTTACTTCTGACATTAACATTGTGTAAATCCAACATGAAAGTTTTGAATGTGACAGAGTGTTTTAATGAATACCCTTCTGAATCCTATAAAGTTGTTCATGAAGAGTTGGTGAAACTTGAGTATAACCCATTCTTATTATTTCCAACTCATATTGTTGAAACCTGAACTGTATGTACATGAATTTTTTAATTCATTTAAAAATCAGAGTTACATTAAGTGCAAATATATTTTTACCATAAACACAGGAAAAGTAGATATCCCCAGAGACCCCATTAGAAATTGATTTGAAGAAAGTAGCAGAGAACAATTTGTTATTCTGAATAAATGTTTTGAGAACATGCATCTTATTCTATAAGGCATTTACATTTGAGACTGCTTTGCCCCTGGACAGTAAGCACTAATTAAAAGTATACTGAAATTTTTAAAAAGAAAAATTTCACATAATTATTGGTGCATTTGTTTATAGGATGTGGATATTATAATGATTTTGCCTGGTCCTACGCAGTGACTTCAAAAGGAAACTATAATCATCATACTTTTTTCCTTCATTTTCAGATTCAACTGAAGTGTTGAACTTCATTAAACTTGCTGGAAACTTCAAAATACAAAAAAACTGCTTTTGAATGTCGCTTTTAACCTATGATTTAGATGAAACAGAAATTCAAAGCAAATGGAGTTGAAACAACAACACATATATTTGTAGAATTAAGAGGCTAGTGTAATTTCATGCCATGGTGACTTTATCAGACTTGCAGTTGCACAAGGGTAATACTCTTGGGGAGAAGAAGAAGTACAACCACAAAGCTTCCATTTAATTACACGTATATAAACAATCAAACTTTCACCATGTTTGGTAGTCTAAACCTGCATACTCAGTATTTCTTCCCCACAGGAGGCAGACATGTCAGTAGCCATCTCACAGCACATTTTGCGTGGGAAGGTAAAAATGGGAAAGATAGGAGAACTTGTGCTGTTGTTTGGGTCGTTGACCTTCTCAGCTATCACTATTCCCTCCAAAGCTTCATCATTCTCCTGCCAATCATCCTAATGTGAGATGTACTTGGTTGATTAATTGAGGAACACTAGAATGTTCACAGTCATAAGCTGCATTCCCGATAATACCAAGTATTTCAGGCAGATACTGACATATAGCAATACGAGGCTGACTGGCAGACAAGGCACTGATAACAGGGCATGCTTCATGCAAACACAAAGAAACAGCCTTCTCAGACTCTGTTCACTGCTCATTTGCTTTAACTTTGCTGAGAATGACAATTTCTGGTTTAAATAAAAATGAGAGAGAGACCTGCTGGAAGTGGAAACTTGTTTCTCTCTTTCAATCAGTCCTGGTTTGAGTTAAGAAAGAAAACATGGATACAGGCCATTGCAAACTGGATGCTATACCAGTGATGTTGGAGGGGTGAGACTGAGATTAAACACGGCTATAGAAAAAAATAATGTAATAAAATAGATTAGTAAATTTTTAGGGAGGGAAATTATTCATATTTGATGTGGTTCTTTATAAAACTTATTTTAGTTATATCAAATAAAGATGACAGTTATAAAACTTTTATCATGTTGCTATTTCAGCTTATTTTGAAGTCCTCAACATGTAGTAAGTACATAATATTTTCAATTATTTCATTCCAGAAAATAAAAGATCCATATTATTAATGCAAATTTATGATAAAAATTCTCATATGAAAGCATTTTACTACCTAGCATAGGAAGCAGAATATTTGGCCCACCACTGAAATGCAATTACCTATGGGCTGACTGACAGCTAGTTTCAGATCCTCGAACAGCAGTATATACTAGAAAAGAAATGACTTCTCCAATCTGAAATCAGAGAGGTATTTTAGCTATGCAGAGTTTAATTATCCTCATTAGAATCAGCCCAGGAGACAAATCTTTATTCTCCTGAGAAGCCCAATAGTGTTTTTAATGATCAAATCGAGCCCATGTGAGTTTTCCATGTTATCTGTATACACATTCTTTCCTAGAACAGCATCCTCTGTTCCAGGAGCAAGTGAAACATACAGTGTTTTTGTCTAAGAATTCTAGTTATTTTTCTTAACTCCATTTTATCGCCAAACGAATCAGGACTGGTCCTATGGGCCACAGGGGTTAATGTGCATGGCAGCATAAAACATGCAAGACACCTTTAATGTGTTTCTAAATCAGCACTTTCATTCTGATCAACATTTCAGAGACAGCCTGTACTCAGAAAATACACACCACTGATTTTAATTCCCATTGTCTTTGTAAAATATATAACTTTGGACAGGATAAGGGGAAGTTTTATTTTGTTAATTTGAGGAATTTATATTCTCTGTGTTCCTTGACTCTGGACTATTTTAGGGAAAAGAGTTTAATCTTTATTAAAGAGTTTAAACTTTGTGATGTGACTAAAGGGAGTAAAACAGGAAGTGTGATGGATGAAAAGTGCTGAGTGAATGTTTCAAGGCTCTAGGACACTTGTGTTCTGCTCTCTTACTAAGGTGCTTTCAGTGAAATGTTGCTATCACTGATCATTCTTTCCAGGAAAGGCTGTAGGTCCATTTGTTCTGTTTCATTGTGTTTGAAGATTAGAGATATCTTCAAAACAGCTCAAGGGGTTTTTGCTTTTTATCACCTCTAATGCATGCTTTTGTCAATTATTTTCAGAGTTTTTGTTTTGTTTTTAATAATTTAAGAAGAATCCACAAAGGTAGATAAAATCGCAACACTTTTAAGATGCTTTAAAAGTTGCTTTTTATTGTTATTTCTTTAATTATAGGTTATTTCAAATAGTTCTAGGTAAAATTTCACGGAGATCACTTTTACAAATTAAAAAAATACATAGAGCAATATCAATAAATATTTACTGAGCACACGTAAATTTTCCATATTATACCATGTATCATATTTTTCAACTACAATAATCATGAAGGTTATTTTTTCCAACATTTGTAATTTAACACTATTTTTAAACTATGTGATTCTTTGGAAGATGTGTATCATTCTTTTTTTATCCCATTCTTATTTTACATCATTTAGTTTCTGCCATCATTAACACCTCACATCTTTAAAGTCAAGATCCAGCAAAGACAATAATTTTGTTTCAGTAAATTAACATCCGAGTTTGAAACAACAAAGAAATATCTGTGCAAAAATTTAAAATTGTTTTCTATCTCAAACTATGAGATAATATAGTTTTTTTATACTTTCTCCTGAATAATAGTTATCATACATGCAACTACTGTTGGAGGATGGAACGGGCATATTTTAGCAATAATCCTATGATCTGAAAAGCCCCTGAAAAAGAATCAGTTAGTCTGCTCTATAATGTGGTAAAATCAGAGCTAAAGAACTCAGAATAAAAAGTGATTTTTTCTTTTTGTGATGGTTTCTGTAAAGATTTCAAAGCCTTTCACAGTAAGGACTTTAGCTTCCAGACATGCCTAACTATCTTTCTTATGTTATACATGAACTTAACTCATAATTAAAGGCTGTTTTTAGAAAATACGGTGGAGAGTTGTTCCCCTTTCTTCTTATGATCACCTTACATTTCCTAATATGTTCTAAATGTGACCCACTCTTTTTAAGTTACTGACTGGGATCACATTTTCATTTTCTTTCTTTCTTTATTTTGGAACAAAATGAGGCAAAAGTATTTCAATACCCATAAAATACCACTCCCAATATACCCTTTTTCTGTAACACTTTTATTCTTTTCCTGTCTGTCACCTGATTCATCATTTTCCCGTCTTGTATAACTTTGAGAACAACTCTAACACTACCAGGCAGAGGTGAATGAGTGCTTATTAGTTTTTGCATTTAACAAATGTTTTGAAATGATTCCCTATACCATCACTGCATTAAGCATAAAAGATACGGCAATGAACAAAAGAGACAAAGCCCCTGACTTCATGGAGTTTAGTATAGAGGGAGAAGTAGACATGTAAACCAATAAACGAATACCAATGCAATCGGTCAATTCATGAAAAAGCGGGCAGGAAAAAGTTAATGCAGCAGACCTGATGTTATTTACCTCTTTCCTATCTTCAGATTGGCTTGCTTGTGGGTGACCCTTGGCTGGCCCTGGGGACTTAGCCTTTGGAGAGTTACCTGTGTTGTTAATTGATAAGGATGTTTTCAATGCGTGTGGCACTGCACCACACCATACCAGCTTGTCTCACAAGTCTGTGAAAACAGTATGATCTATGGTGGACACCTGCTTTCCCTCTGGGTCTGGAGTTTCAGTAATCATGGCTGGCTGCCGCTCCGATAAGGTGGTACGTACGTGCCTATGTGAGCAGCCCTCTCTATAAGGCCCGGACTTTGAGACTCCAGCTGACTCTCCTGGGCAGAAACACCTCCTATGTGTTGTACTTTGTTACTAGAGGAATAAGTATGTTTTGCGTGACACCTGAGGGAGGGGACTTCAGAATTCTGCATCTCGTCTCCTCCAGATTCCTCCTGATCCTTCTCTGTAAACTCTTTTATGTAATAAAGTATAACCTTGAGAATAACTACATCAGCTTCCTGTGAGTCTTTATCAAATTACCAAATGAATGGTTGGTTGTGGGGCCATCCCCAAAACATGTCAGTGAAAAAGCAGCAGGGTAAGGGGTTGAGGAAAGACAGCAAAGTGCTATTTCAGAAGGATTGCCAGGGAGGTTCTAATAAGGGGTCATTCCAGCAGGGGCCTGAATGAAATGAGGGACCAAGTTAGGCAAACGTGGGGGAAGCATGTCTCAGCTAGTACAAGAGCAAGTACAAAGCACACAGTATAGTAGTACATTGCTTGGCGTTTCCAGTGTGGCTAGGGCCCAATGAGTGAGTGGAGGGATGTATGATTTAGGGTAGAGACAGAATGTGGGCACAGACCACATGTAATATAAAACAAGTCAAAACTTACATATCTTACTTCTCAATACTTAAGAAATCAAATGACATATTTAAAGGATTCCTGCTGAGAAAGGTAGTCCATACATTGGCACAGAAACTTGTCTCACTAAATGAATCTGAAATGTCCCTGTATAAGGGAAATTTTAATGAGATCCTATAAATAAGAGAAAGTTTTCTCTTGTAATTAAAGGAATAAGTTTCATATATTATAAGTAAGATTAACGACCAGTGAGACAAAACCGAAAGATTATCTAAATATGTGACTACAGACTTTGGAAAGAAGCAAAAATAGTCAAATTTATTTGAAAATAGTTTCCAGGATTTTAAATTGGCATACTATTTGAGAACTTACAGAGTATTTGATTTCCTGAAATGGATACCACATAAAACCGACTTGGACAAGGGAGAAAACATTTAGTTTATAGCAGCTGAGGTGCAGTGTGTATCTATAACCGGGGGATCCAGTGGTCCTATTACACGCCACACAATCCAGAAGATGCCAGACTATTAGAGAAATGAAATAGACTTTTGAAGTCTGCCTATGAAGTATCAGCTTGGAGATGACATCACGCAAGCATGGGCAGCTATGCTTTAGGAAGTGGTATACAATGAGTACAAGGAAGCTGGTCCTTCTTGGGTGGATTCTTATCTCCCATAATGCCTGGAGTCATGATACTGAACGTTGGCTAAATTAAGAATAAAACGTAGCAACTGGTGATTTATAATGATCTGTGTAAAGTCTGAAAGTTCCTTGGATGTACCCTTTACTAGACTGTTTATATTGTTTTATTGAAAAATTACTGAATGCTGGTTTGCACAGAACAGTGGGGTATAAAACCTCCTTAGTAAACTCATACCTTGGCTTTCCTCAGAACAAAATGTGTCTTGGTAGTTCATAATCCGTAAGAGGAAACACATCTTGTGCAAAGGACCCAGGGAGCTGTGCTTGAAAGTTTTTGGTCCTTTCTGTTTTTCTGCACTTTCTTTCTCATGCTGTACCATATCCTTTACAATTATTAAAACCTGTGTTGAGTATACCTAGTGGATTATCAGCAATTATCTGACTCTGTGATTTCTGCACATGGTAAATTAACAACCATATTATAATACTTCGTCAACTACAACAAAAAAGAATGCATGATCTGAGAACCAGGGTTTGGAACTGAATAGTCAGCTTACTCATAATCAGGCTTCAATAAATAGTAACTATTTCTGCATTCATTAATACAATAAATATTTATTGAGGACTTATTAAGAGCAGATACTTTCATACAATGCCATGCAACAGAGATATTGTGGTGAGGAAGGGCATACTGCTTTGCACTCATAAAACACAATCTAATGGGGAGGTAGAAATTAAACAAATTATTTTAGAACTGTTATAAGTGCTATGAATATACTATATTTATTGTTTACCATGCTCATCTGTATTACCAATAATCATTGAAAATACACTTTTAATCTTCCAGGCCACATATATGATATGTGCATCACACGTATTATTTAATATATTTAATATTGTTTAATTTATTTAATATTATTTAATATATCCTGTGTATGGAATTTGAAATGCATGATATTTAGGTTTCAAAATTATTTCTGTAAATTAACAGCTCTACAGAATGTTTTTAAGAATTTAATAATGAAAATGCTAACAAATTTTTGACCCTTTTAAAGCCCTCTTCAGAAGGAGAAAACATAGGTAATAATGGAAAAAATGTGAATTTACCCAAGAAATAAAATATCTGTATGTTAAGTAAGGCATTCCTTATGCTCAAACAAATAGCCTCAGCATAGCTTTAATCTCTTCTTTAAAAGAAGTTTATGATTAATACCAATCAACTTTATTTTAATATGAGCAATTTTAAGAGAATGAAGGAGATTATACTGACCTCTGAAACAATATGGTTTCTATTTTTTACTTAGGCTTCTCTGGTTTTATTTCTTGCTAAATGACCTGGTGATACAAAGACAACAGAGCAATTTATTTCTTTTATTATACAACATTTCATATTACATAGAGATATTGTCATTGAAAAAAATTGGCTTGCACCTCCAGATGCAATAACAAAATGACAGCTTTTATGATGAACTTCTTACTTACCAAGTTCCTGTGTCTGTTCTTCTAGTCCTTGGGTTACTGGAAACTAAAAGCTTCATTAGCGATAGTCTGTGTTTATCAGACATTTCTGTTTCTGGCTTTATTCCAAATCTGCTTGTCAATCATAACTGCAAACAACTGATTGAGACAAATGATAGCCTGTCACATTATTGTGAACCATATAATAAGATGGCTGTAGCATTAGTTCAAAAGATCCAATTCAAATGGCTAAATTGTATGACTGTAAATTACAGTGGAAGTTCGAATTGCTTATGACCACTGGAAGTTTCTCTCATATAATATTCAACTTGACATTGGCATTTTTTTGACTTAAAAATACAAGATCATCCCATGACATGACATTTGCTAGAATTGTATATGAAGCAATTTAGAAATTATATGATAGATTCAAGTAATTTTAAAACAAAATCTCTAGTTTAACTGAAACATAATAAATCTACCCCCTCATTACTTCATTTTAGATGTGGACACATTGTTTTTATGACAGGACTGTAAAAGTGAAGGGGTGAAGGGACTACAATATGTTTCAAAAGTGCAACAACTGAGAGAGCAGAGATAATTAGGGAAGCTTACTAGGAATTTAAAATGTGACTATTTTAATGTCCTTTAGCTATCCCCAAAGTAATTAATGACAGAGAAAAAAAATATTTGAAGTTGACTGACTTACTGTTCACAAGTGATCAGTTGCTGACTTAAAAGATCAGAGGTATTTCCAGGCTTCCATTGCAAAATATTCTCAAAAAATAAATTACCTTAAGAAGATGCTTAAACATTACACACTTCTATAATGTTTAGAAGAGACTGCCCCAACATCCACCTAATTTTAGTTAATCAAATGCTTGACAAGTGCTTACATATGTTATTTGATTAAATTCCAATAGTGCTTGCAGAGTTTGCTCAATTATTGCTAAATATATTTTCATTTATTTAATATATTCGTCTTCCCCTTATTTCATTTTCTAAAGTTCAATGATTATTAGTGATTGATATATGCCATGGTTTTTATTATAATCTACCACCTTAAGAGAAATTGTGTTTCTCCCCACAAAGTAATTATTTAAAGTATACACTTAAATATTATAATTTTTCTCACTAAGGGTGAAGTTACGTCTCTCTAGACAGGGAAGTGTAAGTAGAACTGCATGTGAAGACATTTAAGCATTCTAAGGCTTTAACATGAACATATTTTGGATAAATAAAATGGTGGAAACATTTCTCATTTGGGGTGGTTGGTGAGATTAAGGAGGGAAAATATATCAAAATTCCTGGAATTAGTTTGATTAGTTAAACTAGTCATTATGAAAAAAGATGTGTTTGCTAAATTCAGACACATACAAGTCCCTTTAGAAAATCAAATACACCATTAAACTCAACTGAATTTATATTGAATTTTATATTGTGTATATCTGTTGATTTTGGTGCTTTTAAGCTAGTAAGATAAATCAGGATTTAACTTTATTCTTAATTTTATTTCAAACTTTACATACTGTTGATGTTCAATATTCCCTACCTGTGATTTCAATTCTGATAAAAAAAAATGTGTATATTCTAATATATTTATTATAGTAATGTAATGGTTTTTCGTAAAATTCAGACATTGGATAGATTTTTAATTCTTGAGCTGAAGGCTTTATAATGATCAAAATGTATTCAATATAATTTGTCATGCTCATCAGTTGAAAATTATACATATTAAAATGTTATTTCACACAACAAGTCTATACACAGAGAGACATTCTCTTAAGTTTTCATGGTTATCTCCACTGATATAAGGTGAAAAGTAAGCAACTCCCAGCTACCATATTTAGTTTCTGGCATATTTGGACCACATGATTTGTTTGCTATTTAAACATTTTAAATTGCTAGAAGTTTCTAAACAAGACTAAATTTGTGCTACTTAAATTCACATTATGGGATAAATTTTACTTCATTAAGTATTGAAAAGAACATATATAAAGATTTTGCCCTCTCATGACCTAAATTACTTTGCATATACTTAAAATTGATCCCTATATCTACGACCTTTTTGAAGATGTAGAAATCATGAGAGGAATACATATGGTGTTCCAAACTATTATTTATTTATAGCACTTCACATTTTTACCCTGGTAAATATTTTCTTTCTAGTTCTAGTAACAAAAATAATCAGGTTAGTAACTGATGCAACTGTTGCTTGTTTGGCAATCTTCCTACAAAACACAGAATTTGATGGCTCTCATAAATAAAATTATTAGTAACCACACCCATCTAGGGGAATAATAATAATAATAAGCAAAACAAAAATAATTCAAGAATGTATGGCGCAACTCTCAAAGGCAGACATAAATTAACTCATATTTCAAAACTATACACCATTAGTTTTGAAATAATACTAATGGTATATTAGTATTATTTCTAATACACCATTAGGGAAGGACAGGATGTAGATGCTGAACACTACTGAGATTTGTCTGAGTCAGAACTTGAAGATTTCTGATTTTGCTTGGAAACTGCAGATTCTACAACTAATACTAAAAAATCCCACTTTCAGTACAAAAAAAAAACCCATAAAAATACCATAAAGAGACGAATACACTTTTGACTATCTGCAATTTTTAATCTGCCTTTATCTCTGTACTTCTCCATTGGTGTAAAATAGTTAAAATGTTGAGGGTGGTAAATTAAGAGTAACATTTAAATGCTTGAAGCCAAAATTGTATCAAGTAATAAAATTACCATAGAATAGAAACACACTAATACATGCATGCCCTTATGGGAAAAATATCACTAATTAAATCATTGATTTTTCAAGCCTACAGATAAAAGTTAACATAGAGAGCCTGAGAAGACTATCCTTAGATAGTCTGCTTGTAAGATTTATCCTTGGCGTCTAGGACTTGGGAGTGAGTGCATTTAGGTTACTGGTTCTCCAACTTTAATGTGAGTAAAAACTAACAGAATTCTATTAAAATGTAGACTATGATTCAGTAAGTCTGAGGTAAGGCCTGATATTTTGCGTTTCTAACAACTTCCCAGGTGATGTTGACATTGTTTATTCAAAATCCACACTATGGGTAACAAAAACCTAAGAAAACTAGTTGCACTTTCAGAATAGCAAGGATAGGCTGAGTTGATAGAATTAACCTATCTTTGCTCCCATATCCTTGTTAATACACATTGCTGCTGGATAATATTAGACCTCTACATATGGCTTGTTTGTGATATTAAGAAAGGTAGTAAATATTAAACAAGTAGATCAGAGTTTTGCATACAATTATTGCCCAAATAAAGCAAACTTTTAAAATTTGTTTATGTTAAATTTGTGTTTGCCTGGAATTGTTACAAATAGTATTGAAGGTTATTGTTGAGTAGTGAGATTTAGATTTTTGTCATGGCTTTTAAACTTCCTTTTTAGCTCTCTTTAGTTTGAATTTTCACAGCTTTATTTACAATGAATACACAGTGAACTAGACATATTTAAATTGTAAATTTTGATAAATGTTAACATATGTATACATCACTAAAATCAGTACTACTACACTCCCAAAATTTCTTCTTACTATTTTGAATAGACTCCTTACTACCATTTAGCTTCCCACCCCCTATCCTCACTGATATGCATTTTCTAGAATTGAGTATAAACTGAATTGT
Organism: Rhinolophus sinicus; assembly: GCF_036562045.2. Classification (NCBI taxonomy): domain Eukaryota; kingdom Metazoa; phylum Chordata; class Mammalia; order Chiroptera; family Rhinolophidae; genus Rhinolophus; species Rhinolophus sinicus. Next base: position 147,052,984 of record NC_133755.1, read on the forward strand.
GCATTTGTATTCTTGTTTTGTCCCATGTACTATTTTTTATCTACTTTCTTTTATTTAGTATAATTATTATTCATCCATGTTGTTGTATGTGTCAGTTTATTGCTTTTTACTGTTGGGTAGTATTCCATTGTATAAATATATCACAATTTATCAGTTCTCTATTTGATGAACATTGGGTTTTTTTTTCCAGGTTTTAACTATTATAACAAGAGCCATGAATATTTATGTTTAAGCCTTTGTGAAGACATATGCTTTTACGTCTCTTGTGTAAACACTAGGAGAAGAATGGCTGGATTATATGGTAGGTATATGTTTAACATTTTAAGCAATTTTCAAGCTGTATATCACAGTGGTAGTCATGTTTTATATTCCTGCCAGGGGTGCATGAGAGGTCTAGTTACTCCACAACTGTTTCTACATTTGTATAGTCAGTTTTAATTTCAGATATTTTGGTGTGTATACTGGTATCTCTTGCAGTTTTGTTTTTGTTTTTTGTTGTTTTTGTTTTGTTTTTCATTTCCATAATGACAAATAATGCTAAGAATGTCTTGATGTGCTTATCTTCCATCTGTCTTAGTCTGCTTGCTATGGCATCATATCAAGATAACATAGACAGGGTGGCTTAAACAACAGAAATTTATTCATGGTTCTGGAAGTTGGGAAGTCCAAGATCAAGGTACCAGCTGATCAGTTTCCAGTGAGAACTCTTTTCTCAGCTTACAGAAAATCACTTTCTGGCTGTGTCCTCACGTGGGAGGGAAAGAGACAGTGAGCTCTCTGGTATCTCCTCTTAGAAGGACATAATCATTTCAGATAAATGTTCCACCCTTATGATCTCATTTAACCTTAATTACTCATTATTCCAAATACAGCCACAATGAGGATTAAGACTTCAAGATAAAAATTTTGTAGGGGTACAATTCAGTGCATAGCACCATCCATATAATTTCTTTGGTAATTCTGTCCTTTATATGTCCTTGTTTAATATCCACATATGTGTTTAGCAAATATTTTCTTCTAGGCTGTGCTTGTCTTTTTATTCTTAGTGGTCTCTATTGAGGAGCAAAATGTTTAAATTATGATTAACAATCTATTGAATTTTTATTTTATAAATCCTGCTTCTTGTGTATATTTAAGAATTTTCTTCCAAACCTAAGGTGTGTAAGATATGCTCTTATACTTTCTTCTAGAAGTTTTAGTTTTTAATCTTACATTGAGGCCTATGATTCACTTTGAGTCACATTCCTGTATATGTGTGAATGAGGTAATTGTAGAAGTTTTGTTTTATTTTCAAAGTCCTCTAAATGTTCCAATATCATTTGAATAGATTATCTTTCCCATTGAATCAATTTCACACTTTTGTCAAAAATCAGTAGACATTTAAATATAGATTTATTTCTGGGCTCTATTCTATTCTGTTGATCTTTCATTTCATATGTGACCCATACAATATTTATTAGCTTTATAAGTGTTGAGATAAGGTATTTGAAGTCCTTTAACATTATTTATCTTTTCAAATGTGTGCTAGCTAGCTATAACTTTTGCATTTCCAGGTAAATTTTAAAATCAGCTTGTTAATTCACTTAAAAAAGCACAGTGATTTTGATTGTAATTGCATTGCATCTATAGATCAATAGTCAGAGAATTAATATCGGAATGATATTAAGTCTTTGACTTATGAGCATGGTGCATCTCTCCCTTTATTTTCCTTAATTTCTCTCTGCATTTTTTATACTTTTAAGTGTACAAGTCTTGTACATATTTTCTTATATTTTATTCTATGAATTTTATCTTTTCTTGTAATTATAATTTTTAATGTAATTAATTTAATTTCTGATTGCTCATTGCTAGGATATAGAAATATAATTGACTTTTTGTTAAGCCATATTTAGACCAGGAGCTAAAACCTCATCTTAGAAACCATTTTGTCTTGATCCTGTCTTGCTTTATCTCTTAGGGGCCAGTGATCAGTGGGCCTGGGTGGTCAGTATGGCCACCTGGGGCCAGGGTGTGGAGCTGGAAGGCTTGGTCACGCCCTGAAACTCTTTGTCAACGAAAATCCCCTGAAGCATTGAAGGAGGAACAGCCTTGTTTACCCCCTCCTATAAAACTCCACACCCCTCTTTGCTCAGGGAGGTTGTGGTCTTTTCTAGCCTGATCTCCAGCAGCTCAAACATGCCAAATAAATTCTAATAGACCAATCTTGGTCTCCCACGACGACTCATTCCTCCCGCGGTGCCTAACAATTTGGTGGCCCGTACAGAGAACTGCCTTCATCTACCCTTCGATGGACAACTTCATTACTATCCCATAGTAATGAATAGGAGGCAAAAAGAAGATAAAGTCTAGACCCTCTTAATCACCTGGAGGACAAGGGAAAACAGCAGGATGTCCCGCTGTCAGTTTTCTCAGGTCCAGCCGAGGGCAAATCTGACAGAGCCGGAGGGTGAAAGAGGAAACTCACGGGGTCCAAAGGTGGGTGGGCACAGCCTCCCCACCTTCCCCTGGCTAAGGAGAGCCTCTGCCTCTGTGGCTGCATTCCTTCCCACAACCTGCAGGGGAAGTGATTCAATGATGTGCTCTCCATTTATTCATATGCATAAAAGTTTTGTCCCTTGGGGAGGTACATACATCCTGAGACTTACGGTTCAGCTGCCTGCAGGCAAGGGTGATTGGCTTGAATCAGTTTCCTATTATAACATATGGGATTCACAGATCTTGAGATTGACAAGCTTTATCTTCTTTACTTCCTCACCTAACTAACAAAACTTATGTGTTGGCCTGATTTGGGGCTCAGCCCTTAAGGCTGGAGTCCCTTGGCCCTGCTTGCACACTATTTTTGGTTACTGTATTTCTTAACCCCGCACCGCCCTCCTCGCTCCCCACAACCCTTGTCATGCAGGATGCGACATTCCTCCACTACTGCCCCACCTGCTCCAGACCTTTCTTCCCCTCCTCATACCCTATCTGGGCAACTTTATGCACCCCCACCCACCCAGATGCCTCTCAGGGAAGTGGCAGGCACTGAAGGCCCTCTTAGGGTCCATGTCCCTTTCTCGATGGTAGACCTGAGTCAGATTGAGTCTAAGCTAGGCATCTCCCAGTCAGCCCCTGATATTCGCAGGAAGCTTCAGAAACTAGAGAAGGGTCCTCACACCCCCAAACAGATCTTTTAGAATTGGCCTTTAAGGTCTTCAATAATCATGACAAGAAGAGTAGACAGGCCCGTACCCAGTCCTTAAAGATGGTTGCAGCAGTTTCTCGGGCCTTTATGCCGGGCTGGCCCCAAATGAAAGAACCGGAATCCCAATCTCTGTGCTGCCTAGTCAACAAGGCGCCTGCTTTAAATGTGACCTCCTGGGACACTGGAGCTGCCCTAATCCAAGCCCTCCTACTAAGTTTCCCCCCCATGAGGCCATGGTGGCCACTGGAAGTCGGATTGCCCTCAAGCCCCTCAAAGCTCAGGAACATCCACTTCCTGGCCTTGGCCAAACACCACACCTGCCCCGGCAACAGCAGATGGAACTAATCTTTCCCTCCTGGGGATCCTCGGCACTGATGAAGAATGAAGGGGCCGGGTCTCCTCACAGGCTTCCATACCCACGACGGAACCGCAGGTAACTCTCCTAGTTGCCGGTAAGATCATTTTTTTCCTTCTAGACATGGGGGCCACTTACTCGCCATTCCCTGAATTTTCAGGCAAACTCTCTCCCTCTCTCATCTCAATGGATACTTTCCCATCCCATGGCTACCCCACCCCTTTTATGTTCCCTAGAGGGACACCCTTTTAGGATTCTCTTCCCCACTTCTTCCACTTCCATTATATACTGCAGGGGCCACCAAAGGGGCTCTGGCCTTGTGGCCATTGGTAACAACAAGGCTGATAAGGAGGCACGCCAGGCCACCTTCCTCGGCTCTCGAGAGCCTGTTACCAGTTCGGGAGCCATTTGGGAGGGCCCTTGGCTTACCTCCTCCAGAAAACTACCCCTAGTACTATCCACTTCCCTCCTCCCTATTGCCCTTTGCTGCCTCTGCACTCCCCCCCACCCCCCCAGCCATGTTCCAACTTTCCTCAGCCCATTTTGCTACCCTTACTTAGGTAAGTCTTCCCTCTTTTACCTTCCGACTGGGTCAGATTTGCCATCAGATACAAGACCTAGCTCTAGGCCTGACTGTGTCCCGGGGCCAGGCCCCTGGGTCAGCCGTAGGCAGGGACACCTGCCCTGGTCTGCACCCTTCCCCTCCTGCGGACCTGAGGAAACAGACAGCGGGACACCCTGCCGTGTTCCCTTGTCCTCTGGGTGATTATGAGGGTCTAGGCTTTACCTCCTTTTGCACCCTATCCTTTACCTCACCCTTCTCTGCTATCTCCCCTTCCCTGGACACGGGGACTGGGAAGACATTCTTTTTTTAAATTAACGCCTCTTGCATTTTAGCTGATTAATCATTTTCTAATCCAAGTTCTGAACTCCTCTCTCCAGGACAAGAGGCCCCCCTTTTCCTTGAGGTTTGTTTGAGAATGTAACTTACCCCTTTGCTTCTGACTAACACCTTTATAGGCTCCAAAACCTCTCTTCCAACCTAGATATCTCTCCTCCATCCTATATCCTCCTGACTTCTGAGGCCCTCTAGGTTACTCCCACTCATAGGCCCCTTGATCACCTTGTTGCTCCTCTTACATTTTTACCCCTTCTTGCTCCATCTGCATATTAATTTTATCTCACCATGCTCTTACAAGAGCACCATTACAGCCCCCTTACCCAAAACTCTAATTAGGGACCCTGATCTATGCCCCTGCTCAGCAGGAAGCAGTTACAGAAGACTGACCACCACCCCTTTTCCTAAGAAGAGTTACCAAACCCAGAGGGGAATTTGCTAATCCACATTTAGGCCAGGAGCAGAAACCTTATCTTAAAAGCCATCCTGTCTTAAACCTGCCTTGCTTTATCTCCTAGGGGCCTGTGATCAGCTGGCCTGGGTGGTCTAGACAGCGACCTGGGGCCCAGGTGTGGAGCTGGAGGGCTTGGTCCTGCCCGGAAACCCTTTGTCATTGAAGGGAGAACAGCCTCATTTACCCAGTCCTATAAAAGTCCACACCCCTTTAGCTCAGAGAGATTATGGTCTTTTCCCTCTGCTCTAGCCTGACCTCTGCAACTCAAACACACCAAATAAATTCTAATAGACCAATCTTGGTCTCCCGCAACTCATTCCTCCAGCCATGCCTAACACTTTTGTATATTGATTTTATATATTTCAGTCTTGCCAAACTCAGCTAATTTTAGGAGCTAGGGCTGGCCCTGTGGCTCAGGTGGTTGGAGCTCTGTGCTCCTAACACCAAGGTCATTGGTTTGATTCCCACATGGGCCTGTGAGCTGTGCCCTCTACAGCTAAGATTGTGAACAATGGCTCTCCCTGGAGCTGGGGAGCTGTGAGCTGCTGGAGGTTATGTGAGCTGCCGCAGGCTGCTCTGTACTGCCAGGAGTGGCCGTGGCCAGTGTGAGGGGCCAGCAGCCATGAGAACTGCAGTGAGCTGCTGTGAGCGGAGGATCGATGCTCGGGGACCGACTGCCTCAAGCCAGGGGGAGCACAAGGCTCATAATACCAGCATAGGTCAGGGAGCTGTGTCCTACGTACACAACTAGACTAAGAAACAATGGCTTGAATCGGAGTCGGGGCGGGGAGATGCAGAAGAAGGGAAAGGAAAAAAATTAGGAGCTAATATTCTGTCCTGGTAACTCTTTTCACTTTGGTCTCTTTGGACTCTTGGCTATGTAATCTGCTGGGTTCTGCTTTATTTTCTCTGGACCATGGCCTAGAAAGTCTATCTAAGCAATAAACTGCAGCAATCAAGCAATCCTGGGGGCTTACCTTCATTATATTTTGTCCTTTGTTTAATATCCAGTGTCTTACAATCCATTGTTTTATAAATTGTCTACTTTTTATTTGTTTCAGGCAGGAGAATAAACATCTCTGTGGGTCCATCTTGGTTAGAAGCACTCATCTATGACATTTATACTTAATAGGAATATTGATTAATATTTAAGTTTGCCATCTTGCTCTTATTTTCCATTTGTCCAATCCGTTCCCTTTTTCATATGTTTCTGTCTTCTTTTGGATTAAATTAGCATTTATTTCTATAATTCCATTTTATTACCTCTAATTATGTATTAGTTATAACTCTTTCTTTTGTTGTTTAGTATTTATAGTAGTGATCACAAACTTTTTCTGTAAAGAGTCAGATAGTAAATATATTGTGGTTTTCCAGTTATAATTGGCTTTGTCATAACTACTTAGCTATATTGTGGAGGCAGGAAAGCAGCTATAGATAATGAGCAAAAAATGGACATAGCTGTATTTTGATCCAACTTTATTTATAAAATCAGGTGATAGACTGGATATGGCCTTTGGGCCTAGGTTTTCTAATACCTGGATTATAGTATACATCTTAAACTTAACCACAGTCTACTTTCAAGAGATAGTATACCATTTCATACGTATAAAAATCTCAAAAAGTATATTTCCCTTTTCCTGTCTCACCATTTTGTCATACATTTTACAATTATTAGGTTGATGCAAAAATAATTGCTGTTTAAAAGGTTAAAAATAATTGCAAAAACTACAATTACTGTTGCACCAACCTAATATATATATATATATATATATATATATATAGATATAGATATAGATATATATATAGATTAGAAAGTCTAGCTTTTATATATCTGCAAAAATATTTCAGCATAATTTCTGAAAGATTTCTATGGGATATATAATTCAAAATTGACAGATTTTATCTTTTGGTAATTTAAAGATATGCAGTACTGTATTTTCTTTACATTTCTTGTTTTTGACCAAAAATCTATTGTCATGCTTATCTTTTTTTACTCTTTACATACAATATCTTTATTACTCTGGCTACTTTTCTGATTATCTCTTTATCATTATTTTTGGAGAATTTGATTATGATGTGGCTTATTGTAATTTTCTTAATATTTCTTCTGCTTGATTGAGGTTTGCTGAGATTCTTGGATCTGTGGATAATATTGAGTTTTTGTCACATTTGAAAATTTTTCAACCATTATTTCTTTAATTATTTCTTTATTAGTCTCACAGCTCTTAGGTACTCTGTTTATTCCCCCCCCCCCCCCGAATTCTTATTTATTTGTATGTTTCATTTTGGATACTGTTTATTGTGGTGACTTAAAAGTCACTAAATTTTTCTTTTGTATTGTGTAGTCTGTCAATAATCCCATGCAATGTAGTTTTCATATTAGACCTTGTGGTTTTCTTCTCTTGAAGTTAGATTTGGTCATTATAATATCCTCCTCTGCTCTAACTAATTTTTTTCTTTGTATTTTTCAATTACAGTTGACATTCAATATTATATTAATTTCAGGTTATAATATATTAGTTACAGCATAGTGTTTAGATATTTGTATAACTTACAAAGTGATCCCCGAGATAAGTCTTGCATCCACCTAACATGATGTATAGTTATTATATATTATTAACTATATTCCCGAAGCTATACTTTACATCTCTGTGACTGTTTTGAAACTGCCAATTTGTAATTCTTAATCTCTTCACCTTTTTCACCCCGCACCCCAACCACTTTCTCATCTGGCAACCATCAGTTTATTCTCTGTATCTATTAGTTGACGTTTGTGTTGCTTGTTTATTTCGTTTTTTAGGTTCCACATATAAGTGAAATCATATGGCATTTGTCTTTCTCTGTCCAACCTATTTCACTTAGCTTGATATCCTCTTGGTCCATCCATGTTGTTGCAAATGGTAAGACTTCTTTCTTTTTTATGACCAAGTAATATTCCATTGCATATATGTACCATATCTTGTTTATCCATTCGACCTTTTGATTGAAGCATTTAATCAATTTACATTTAAAGTGTGGATAGGTATGAAGTTATTTCCATTTTATTAATTATTTTCTTATTGTTTTAATTGTTCTTTGTTCCTTTCTTATTCTCTTGCTCTCTTCTCTTGTTTGCTGATAACTTTTGTAGTGTTGTGTTTAGATTCCTTTCTCTTTATTTCTAGTGTATATCTTGTAGATTTTGGTTTGTGTTTACCATGTGCTCCATATATATGAAGTTTGTTTATAGCAGTCTATTTTAATTTGATGATTGCTTAAGTTCAACACTCTATAATCACTACCATTTTTACTTATTCCCTCCATGCTTATGTTTTTATCATTATTTTTTACTTCTTTTGTGTGTATCCCTTAATTTACTGTTGTAATTACACATGATTTATTTTTGACTTTTAACCTTTGTATTAGCTTTAGTGTTGATTGATCCACTGCTTTTATTATGTTTGCCTTTGTCAGTGAGAATTTTTTTCCTTGCAATATTTTCTTATTCATAGTTTTTTTTCTTCTTTTTCTTAAAGAAGTCCCTTTAACATTTCTTGCAATACTCATTTGGTGGTGATTAACTCCTTCAGCTTTTCTTGTCCGGGAATCTCTTTATTTCTCTTTCAATTTTAAATGCTAGCCTCTCTGGGTAGAGTAATCTTGGTTGTAGGTCCTTGCTTTTCATCTGTGAATGTTTCATGCTAATCCCTTCTGGCTTGTAAAGTTTCTGTTGAGAAATCAGCTGAAAGTCTTATAGGAGCTCCCTTGTAGGTAACTAACTGCTTTTCCCTTGCTTGTTTTATGATTCTCTTTCTTTAAACTTTGGAATTTTAATTTTGATGTGTCATAGTGTGGGCCTCTTTGGGACGCTGTTCTTCCTGAGCTTGTATGTCTATTTCCTTTCAGTCATGTCTCAAGCTTTCAGTCATTATTTCTTCAAATAGGTTTTCAATTCTTTGCTCGCTCTCTTCTCTTTCTGCTAGCCCTATGATGTGAATATTTTTACACTTGATGTTGTCCCAGAGACCCCTTAAACTATCCTGCTTTAAAAAAAAAAAATTATGGGGGTGGAGGGGGTTAATTCTTTTTTCTTTTGGCTGTCCCAATTGGGTATATTCTGCTACCCCATCTTTCAAATTAATGTTCCAATCCTCTTTCATCTAATCTGCTCTTGTTTGATTTGTTCTAGCATATTCTTCTTTTCAGTTACTGTAGTCTTCATTTCTGACTGGTTCTTTTTTATGGTTTCTTTGTCCATTTTTTATGTTTACTATCTCTTTGTTGAAGTTCTCACTGAGTTAATCTATTCTTCCCCTAACACATTGGACATCTTTATGAGTGTTTTGAACTCTGTATCTAGTAGATTGTTTGCCTCCATTTCACATAGTTCTTTTTCTGGTGTTGTGTCTTTTTCTTTCATTTGGGACATGCTTTTTTTTTTGTTTTTGTTTTTTTCTGTCTCTTCATTTTGATATCTCTCTGTTTGTTTCTATGTATTAAGGAAATCTACTACATCTTGGCAGGGTGGCCTTATGTAGTAGGGGTCCTATGGGGCCCAGTGAATGGCACAGTTTGCCTGGCCAGCTGTGCCAGGTGCTCCAGGAATGTCCCTTATGTGGATTGTGTGTGCCCTCCTGTTATAATTGAGCTTTGATCACTGTTTGCATGTTAGTGGGTGGGGTTGACCCTTAGTCTGACTGGCTGTGAAAACTGTCCATGACCACAGTGAACAAGCTGCTGTGCAAGAGCTGACCCCACAGAGCGGGATTTGCCCCAGTGGGGCTCTGGTGCCTACTGAGACCACCTTTTAGATGTGCCATTTGTGGAGGTAATTTGGTGGTATTCTGTTGTGTTCTGAAGCCAGCCACCTGGTGTGTTTGTTCTGGGGCCTCTTAAAAGGGGCTCTGGTAGATGCTAAATTCAGCCAATGCCTGCATTCTGCCTGGTCCCTGATATGAGCTATTATACAAAGTGATCTGCAGTTAGCAGCCACCTGTGCTGGGTTTGGAGGTGCCTGGAAATGGTTATGCTGTGAACCAAGGCTGGCTGCCGCTAGTGCCAGGTTTGGGTCACTTAACAAGAGACACAGGGCATGCTGAGGCCCGCACTGCTTGTTTGGGTTTTGTGGTCTTTGAGACATTTTAAGAAAGTCTGCAGCATGGGCCCAGGCTGGCAGTTTGTGTTGAATAGCCTGTGAAAGAAGTTTGCGCCAGTGAGGTCTCAGGGAATAAACAGGGTGGGGCAAGAGCAGTTTTAGTTTGGTTAATGGAGACTCAGACCAGGGGCCTACCTGTCCCTGCAGAATGGGTAGAGGGAGTGCTCAATAAAGAAACAATGGCTTCTACCAGCACTTCTGCCTTTACCTGTTGGCTCTGTGTGTGTGTGGTGTGGGTGAGGTAGGGGAGGGGACTGGTGCCTGTAGGCACTTTAGTCCCAGAGAGAGCTGCCCCTCCAGCTCTCTCCCTGAGGCCAGACAATTCAATTCCTCCCTGTATTTGAAAAGCCTCCTAGTGCTTTTCAAGCTATTGGCCTTTCAATGGAGCTTAGGATGAGTGTTAGTGAGCAAGTGAGGTGGGGAGGGGAGGAGACTTGTGCCTGTAGGCACTTTAGTCCCAGAGAGAGCTGCCCCTCCAGCTCTCTGCCTGAGGCTAAACAATTCAGTTCCTCCCTGTATGTCCCTAGTGCTTTTCAAGTTATTGGCCCTTCAATGGAGCTTAGGATGAGTGTTAGTGAGCGAGTGAGTGTGCTCGGATCCTTTAAAAAGACTCCTGCGTCTCTAGCAGCCCTCATTCTCACCCTGACTGAGTGCCAGCTGATTTTCACAACCAGCTGGAACTCTTCTTCCTGGCACTGGTGCTCTAGGCTGGGGAGCCTGGTGTGGGGCTTGGACCCCTCAGGCCTCAGGGGGTACATCCACAGCTGAGATAGCCCTCCGGTTTCTTAACTACCACATGTAGTTGTAGGAACAGCCCATTGCATGTCTGTGCCTCTCCTACCAGTCTCAATATATCTTCTTTATATATCTGCTCTGCCTAAATTTCTGAATATAAGTAATATAGTCACAATAGCTGTTTTAATGTCCTTCTCTGCTATCATGTCTGTTCTGGATTGCTTTTGGTTGATTTATTTCTCTCCTCTATTTTAGTCATGGTTCCCTAATCCTTATATGTTTGGTAATTTTACTTTGTGTCATAGGCAGATCTTAAGATGACCATCAAAGATCCCTGCCTCCATTTTTCAGATCATTGTATAATCTCCTCCCCTGCCCTGAGTATGTGGTGGCTTAATGACTTTCTGTAACAAACAAAAAAATGATAAACTCTCACTTCTTTGATTAAGTTACAAGAGATTCTAACTTCTGTCTTGCTAGTACACTCTTTTTCTATTGCCTTCTTTTCCTGCATTCTTTGAAGAAGTAAGCTGCATTGTTGTAGTCACCTATGTGGCAAGAAACTGATGGCAGTTTCTGGCCAACAGACAGTGAGAACAGGTTACCAGTTCAACAGATGCCTGCAAGGTATTGTACTGGATCCTGCCAATAATCATGTGAGCTTGTAGATGTAGCTGAGCCTTACGATAACTAGAGCCTAGCAGAAATTTTCTTAGCCTGTGCAGGAACCTAAAATAGAGTCCTAAACTAAACCTTGCTCAGATTACTAATGCACAGCAAACTGTACTGCAGTTTGTTACGTAATAATAGATAACTAATTGTTTCCATGGTGCACATTGTGAAAGTTACCTTTTTTTATTATGTTATATTCCTGTGAATATTCTTGAGCTTTGTTTCTGAGATGCTGTTAAGTTTCTTAGAAATAGCTTGACCCTTATGTGTCTTGCTTTCAAGATTTGTTTGGTGGGTCCTTAGTCTAGAACTACATAGTCCCCAGCACTGAGTCAAGACCCTTCTTTAGCATTCTACCAAGTGAATTGTGAGAGTTTTCAATCTGGCTAGTGGTAATAAGCATTCATCCTATCACTCTGTGACCACTTTTTGAATAGTTCTTCTCCACCTCAAGGATTCTCCTCACATGTATGAGTACATCAGTAGTCAGCTAAATACTTGAGGGTGATTCTCAAGTATTAAATAAATGCTACATTTATATTATACCTTTAGTACACAGACTTTGAGTCATGCTTTATGGAATCTCCCAAAGTTCCCCAGAAGGGACTTACCAATTAGCATACCAAATAACAACTTTATATCCTGTACTCTCTTAGTTCCCCATTCAACTACCAGCATTTCCTGAGATTGCCTTCCAAACAATTTCCACTCAAATCACATTCAGTGTCTTTTTATGAGATGATCCAACCTAAGACAAACCCTTATGTTAGTATTATGTTATTAGTTTTTTTTATCCCTAGAAATAATCATTGTTTTACTCAATCACCATATGTTTAAATTTGTCACATGCAAAATATTTTATTTGCTCACAATTCCTTTATATACTTAAGGCCTTTCTTCTGCAATCTCTTTCCTTTCCCACTTTCCCATAGAGTACATTCCTTAGATGTATTAGTCAATTCTGTTTATAATCAGCTTTCACACTTTTTTAGACTGTATTCCTAAAATACAGTTTACTTGATTATACAACTTTTAGTTAGTAGTTAAGTTCTCTCAGTCTTTGAAGCCCTGATTCTACTCTTTGGTGTCCAATTTTGCTGTTAATAAGTGAGTGGTCAGTCTAATTGTTGTTCCCTTATATGTTGTCTGCCTTCTCTTTCTGGCAGCTTCTATCTATCTTTGGTATCCTTTAGTTTCACAATAATATCATTAGGTGATAGTTTCTCTCTTTCCTCCTTCCTTATTTTTAAAAAATTCTGCTTGGGAAATATTGGGCTTCCTGAATCTGAGAATAGATATTTCTTGCCAATTCTGGAACATCTTTTGAGTCATCTCTTGGATATTGCTTTTCCTTTGCTTCTTCTCTTAACTCTTTCTGAAACTTCAATGATATAAATGTAAATCTCACTCTTTCACATCTCCCAATTGCTCTTTCATATACTCCATATCTTTGTCTCTCTGTGACAGATTCTGGAACATTTCTTCATGTATCTGTATCTATCTTTCCTTTGATTCATCATTTGTGTTTTTAATTTTTATAATTATACACTGTGTTTCCCTGAAAATAAGACCTAGCTGGATAATCAGCTCTAATGAATCTTTTGGAGCAAAAATTACTATAAGACCCATTCTTATTTTACTATAATGTAAGACCAGGTCTTTAATATAATATAATATAATACAATATACCCATTCTTATATTAATTTTTGCTCCAAAAGACGCATTAGAATTAATGGTCCAGCTAGGTCTTAATTTGGGGGAAATACCGTCGCCCCTATCTAGTAGTTAATTTTCAAATATGCATTTTTAATTTTATAGTTACCTGTTTTTATATTATATTTTCAATATTCCATATTATTTTTTAATCATATTAAACATTTATTTTATATTTGGTTTTTAATAATGACAGTATTTTCATTTTTACAAAAGCATTCTATTTTGAGATGTTTCTGTTGACTTCTGATGTTGGTATCTTGCCTCTTCATATTGAAAATCTACATTCCTTAAAGATTTATAAGAAAAAACTCTCTGAGACTTGTTTTAAAGTATACTTCTCTAGAGAGTGTTTCAATTTGCTTCTGCTATGTGTCTGGAGTACCATCAACCTGAAACCACTTTCAGCAGTATACTCAGCCTGGAGATTTGGGGATTATATTTGTAGGATGATTGCAGTTCCAAAACTACATGAGAGGTAGCTGGTGGTTATGAATTCAAGAGAAGATAAACTTTTTAGACAGCAACAAAACTAAGTCAGGCAAGTAAACTTAGAGTCTTCTTTTTGAGCTCCTATATTTTGTTCCGATTCAACTTTTCACTAAACATGTGTCCTTTATGTCTCTGACATTCTCTATGGTTTATAAACCGTCCATGTCCACAGTGCTTGCCTTGCATGATTAATTAAAATTAAATACCTGGATTATTGCTTATCAAATTTTACTTTTGTTTGCATGCTCCCTAAAGGAATTTTGGTAAGTTGTAAAGCTATGGTACCTAAAAAAAAATTTAACCCAAATTTTAAATGGTTACAAAACACCCAATCTCTTGTGTTTTAATATTAAAATTTCAGAATGAAACTGTTACTTCATTCTTTTAAATGTGTTCCATAAAATTTCAGTGAGTTAATACTTACCATTATTCATTTAAAAGTATATTGCAATGTTATATTTTAACATTCATAAATATTACATTGTTTTCCATACTAAGGTGTTCTCATGTGTAGCCCTAACTGTTGTCCAAAGATTCTGCAATCTGTGGTGTGTGTTAGCAATACATTTTATTTGGGGCAAGCTGACAAGGCCAGAGTCGGCAACAGGGAAGGCAGGAGCTCTTATCTTCCCATTGTCCCACAGGGAAGAGAGGACAGGGTGCTCTGCTTGACATGCAGAATGGATTATATTCCAGTGGATGGACATTGTCTCCCATTTTTCTACTTATAGGGAAAATGTGAGAGTAGCCTTATCAGTGAAGAGTCACGTGAATAACTTGCACACCTGCAAGTCTGGGTTTGCATAACAGCATTTTACAAAAAAAAAAAAAAAAAGAAAGAAAGAGAGAGAGAGAGAGAGAGAGAGAGAGAGAGAGAGAAAGAAAGAAAGAAAGAAAGAAAGAAAGAAAGAAAGAAAGAAAGAAAGAAAGAAAGAAAGAAAGAAAGAGAGATCTGGAATACCAGCTGCTCATCACCTATAGAATTCTTAAGGCCAATGGGAAATTATAGACCCCTCTAAGGGGTGGAAAAACACCAGTTCTATTGGAAACTCATTTTTTTTTTTAATAAAAAGAGAATTTTGTTTTATTTTTTAATTAACATTTTTTTATTAGTTTCAGGTGTACAAACAATGTAATAGTTAAACATTTATCATTAATATCCCTCACAAAGTGATAACACCCCACCCCCCATCTACTACCCCTCTGACATCACATACAGCCATTACATTTCCAGTGCCTCTATGCCTAATGCTGTACTCCACTTCTTGTAAATTATATATATTATATATAAATTATATATATGTATATATATATACATATATATATAATTTATATATAATATATATAATGAATGTTATAATAATTTATATTATATATATATATATATATATATATATATATATATATATATATATATATAATTGTAGTTGACATTCATTATTGTTCAGCTTCAGTTTCAGGTGTGCAGTGCAGTGATCAGGCATCTACATCATCCGTGAGGTGGTCTCCCTAATAACACAAGTGTCCATTGGATACCCTACAAAATCTTTACAGCATTATTGATCACACTCCCCAAATTGACTTTCATATCCCCATGATAATCTTGTGGTTACTGACTGTGCTTTCTAATCCCCCACCTTCCCACTTATCCCCACCCTTCCCTCCCATCTAGCAATCCTCAGTTTTTCCTCTATGTATCTGAGACTGTTACTGTTTGGTTCATTCATTTATTCTTTTCTTTAGATTCCACATATAAGTGAGATCATATGGTATTTGTCTTTGTCTGACTTATTTCACTTAACATAATGTTCTCTAGGTCCATCCATATTGCTTCAAATAGTGAGATTTCATTCTTTTTTATGGCTGTGTAATACTCCATTGTACAAATGTACCATTTTCTTAATCCAGTCATCTACCAATCGGCATTTCGGTTGTTTCCATGTCTTGCTACTGTGAATAGTGCTGCAATAAACATAGGGGTGCATAATTTTTTTCGAATTAGAGTTTTGGATTTCTCCAGATACCTAGGAGTGGAATCACTGGGTCATAAGGTAGTTCCATTTTCAGATTTTTGAGATACCTCCATACTGTTTTCCATAGTGGCTGCACCAATCTGCAATCCCACCAACAGTGCACAAGTGTTCCCTTTTCTCCACATCCTCACCAGCACTTGTTGTTTGTTGATTTATTGATGATAGCCATTTTGACTGGGGTGAGATGGTATCTCATTGTGGTTTTTATTTGCATTTCTCTAATGATCAGTGAGGTTGAGCATTTTTTCATATGTCTGTTTGCCATCTGTATGTCCTCTTTAGAAAAATGTTTCTTCATGTCCTCTGCCCATTTTTTAATTGAGTTGTTTGTTTTTTTGGAGTTGAGTGAGTGCCCCGACCAGCGGGGCATTCAACAGGGACCGAAGGGAGACACCCTGAAAAGAGAAAATAGGAGGCGCGAAGAAATGGAGGCAAGACAAAGTTCTGATCAAGCCTCAAATTTTTTATTGTAGCTACAAGATTATATGGGTTAGGGTAAACTGGGCGGGGAGTGAATGAGGAAGGAGAGAGCGGAATGAGGAAGGGGCTTTACTTATCAGAGACGTGACCTTCTAAGGGCAAACTGACGGTTCCAGGAATTAGGTCATGTGCTGCCGGATAGCATAGTTTCTCTGAGTCAGGCTCCTACATCTCCTCTCTCTTTATCTTTTTAAGAGAGTGAGCCTTAACCAAGACGGGAACTCAGGGGTCTCAGACGGCCCGAATAACGCGCAAGGCGTAGCCTCTGGTGTCTTTTTTGGACCAGGGGTGAGGCAATTGTTTTGACTTAGGCACCAACCCCTATGTAGTCTGGACATGAGTTCAGGGAGAGCTGAAATTGGGTCAATCGGGACCCTCCCTTGCAGTACCCAGTCGCTGCAGCCGCCTGGTGCTCAAGCCCTTTAGATCGGGCCGACACGTTTTCAGCCACCGTGTCTGCTATATGTTTATATAGCTGGAGCCTGTTTGTAACTGGTTGTAATTACCTTCCGGATGGTCCATCGTGGCCAGGCGTTGATAATGAATATGGATAGGTTTGGCCAGAATGTTATCTATTTGTTGTTTGATGAATCCTGTCAGTTTATTAAATGCCCAAGGTCCGAGGGAGACAAGTAGGAGTAATCCTAGAATGGGGCCAAGGATGGGGAGGAGGACAGGCAAGAGACCATTAAAACTGGTTAGAAAGGGGTTGTCAAGAAGTTGTAGAAGCAGCATCTCCTGTAAAGCTTCCTATATTTTCTTCTAGGAGTTTTATTATGGTTTCAGATCTTACATTTAAGTCTTTAACCCATTTTGAATTTATTCTTGTGTATGGTGTAAGGAGGTGGTCCAGCTTCATTTTTAACATGTGTCTGTTCAGGTTTTCCAGCACCATTTATTGAATAGACTGTCTTTACCCCACCATAAATTCTTGCTTCCATTGTTGTAGATTAAATGACCACATAGGCATGGATTTATTTCTGGGCTCTATTCTGTTCCATTGATCTATGTGTCTGTCTTTATGCCAGTACCAGGCTGTTTTGATTACTGTAGCCTTGTAGTATAATTTGATGTCAGGTATCGTTATACCTCCCACTTTGTTCTTATTTCTCAAGATTGCCGAGGCTATCTGGGGTCTTTTATGGTTCCGCATAAATTTTAGGATTATATGTTCTATTTCTGTGAAAAATGTCCTTGGTAGTTTGATAGGAATTGCGTTGAATCCATATATTGCCTTAGGCAGTATGGACATTTTAACCACATTAATTCTTCCTATTCATGGGCATGGTATGTGTTTCCATCTATTTGTATCTTCTTTAATTTCTTTCTTCAGTGTCTTATAATTTTCTGAGTACAGATCTTTTACTTCTTTGGTTAACACATTGCGTACGGTGGGGTTTAAATCCCTCGTGAAGATTCTCGTGATCCGTACGTAATGTGTTAAATTTATTCCCAAGTATTTTATAGTCTTTGAAGCAACTGTAAATGGGATTGTTTTCTTAACTTCTCCTTCTGATATTTTAGTATTGGTATATACAAATGCAACTGATTTCTGAAAGTTAATTTTGTATCCTGCTACTTTACTAAATTCATCTATCAGCTCTAATAGTTTCTTGGTGGAGTCTTTAGGGTTCTCTATATATAGTATCATATCATCTGCATATAATGACAATTTTACTTCCTCCTTACCAATTTGGATGCCTTTCATTTCTTTTTCTTGTCTGATTGGTGTGGCTAGAACTTCCAGCACTATGTTAAATAGAAGTGGAGAAAGTGGCAACCTTGCCTTGTTCATGATGTTAAGGGGAATGGTTTCAGCTTTTCTCCATTGAGTATGATGTCGGCTATGGGTTTATCATATATGGCCTTTATTATGTTGAGATATGGTCCTTCTATTCCCACTTTCTTAAGAGTTTTTATCACAAATGGCTGCTGAATTTTGTCATGTTTTTTTCTGCATCTATTGATATGATCATATGATTTTTATTTTTCATTTTGTTATTGTGGTGTATCACATTAATTGATTTGCGGATGTTGAACCACCGTTGCATACCAGGAATGAATCCCACTTGATCGTGTTGTATGATCTTTTCAATGTATTGCTGAATTCTGTTCGCTAATATTTTGTTGAGGATTTTTGCATCTATGTTCATTAGGGATATCAGCCTGTAGTTTTCTTTTTTTTTAATTTTTTAATGCCTTTGTCTAATTTGGGGATCAGGGTGATAGTGACCTCGTAAAAAGTGTTTGGGAGCTTTCCCTCCTTCTGGATTTTTTGGAATAATTTGAGGAGAATAGGTAATAATTCTTTTTTGAATGTTTTGTAAAATTCACTTGTATAGCCAGCTAGTCCAGGGCTTTTGTTTGTTGGGAGCTTGTTGATTACTGATTCGATTTCCCTGGTGGTAATCAGTCTATTAAGATTTTCCATTTCTTCTTGAGGTAGCCTTGTAACATCATGCCATGGGCATTGGTATTTTCAAATGCAAGATGTTTAATAAAGTATCTGACTCTTCTTTTCCAATGCAGCCTCAGTTAAGGCCCTTGATGGACTTTCCAGGCCTTGAGGCCGGCATTTTGGACCTGAGCTAACAAGCCTGGGGGGAAGGCGGCCTGAGTCTCATTGGTGTTATAGGGCGGTCGGCCGAGAAGGCGATCTCTAGTCCAGGAGCGGGAGGACTGGCTCTGAGTATTTCGTTCAGCCATTTTTCGTGCGTTCTCCGCATACTCTGTGCGCCATAAAACAAAATCACCGCCAGACAGGGCGGCGTGAGCTAAAGTGAACCAATCATTTGGCGTTAGCCAACGGTCGGTGAGGCTTTCCAGCAAGGCTACCGTGAAGGGAGCCACAGGGCCATAAGCGTGGACCGCAGCCTTTAAGTCTTTTAAATATTTAATGTTTAAAGGGCGGTAGCGCTGTCTGTCTCTTGGGGGTTCCGTTTCTTCCTCTGAGGGGGGGTTATCTTGTTCCTCAGCCTCATTATCGGACCCCTCTGCGGTATCCTCCTCTTGGGGGTCCTCAGGGGTCTGAGTATCGGGACCTACCTCTGCAGCCTGTCTGCGAGTGACCGGAAAGGCGAGGACAGGTTTTTGTTTAGGAGCTCGTTTTAGGGGTAGACGGGGGGAAAAGGGCAGCCCAGAGAGTGCAGCGAGTTCAGCCTCAAGGGCACGGAGTTCTTTGAGAAGACTAATGTGTTGGCGTTTTTCCTGGAGGGCCTCTCGAAGAGAGGCAATCTGTTGTGTTAGGGAAGCGGCTGTTTGAGTAGGGGGATTGGAGTGAGGAATAGTAGAAGGGGGACCGTGGACGATGGGAGCGAGGAATGGAGGGTGTTGAGGGATGATATAAGGAGGTGGCCGGAAGGGTGGAGGAGACGATACAGAGGGGTCCTTCTGATGGTAATGAGCGGCCGCATCCTCAAGGGTAGCCTGGTCCTCGGGAGGGAGGGTTGTGTCTGAATCTTGGGGAAGGTTTTTAAGGCAGGGATAAAGTCTTAATGAGGGATGACTAGGGGGTTCAGCCGAATTTTGGGTAGGGCCTTCCTCGAGACAGGGCTTGGGCTTAGGAATATCTATAGACACGGAGTCATTTTCTGACGGGGGACGGGACGATTCCTTTAAGAGGCTCTCCCCCTTTTTTATAACTTCTCTAACATCCGGGTCATGGGAGTGAACCCTGAGGACGTCATTTATGAGATTCCAGTAAGTAAAAGTAGAAACGGGGACCTTTTCAGGCCCAAAGGCTTTATAAAAATCTTGGAACGCATCGCCAACGCGCTTCCAAATCCTAATATCAATCGTTCCTTCTTGGGGGAACCAGGGGGCAAATATCTGTCAGAAACTCGAAAAATTCACGGAGATCCTTTTTTCTAGCCTTAATTCCACGCACCTTGAGGGAACTCTTTAACCCAGAAATGAACAGTTCATGAGAACTTAATGTCTGACCCATGGTCCCCTTCTCGCCCTTCAATCAACAAGCGAAACAATCAGATGCCCATCTGGCCGTGACCCTCGCGGGACTAAATCTGTCTTAGCTAAGGCGCTTCGGTATAAACCGCCGAACTGGTGGACTGGAGTCCAGTCGCCGTTATGCCGTATGACAGAACCGGAACCTCAGATTAGGGCCCAAGCAAGCTCCGTGACGAGAAGTCGTGGAACTATCACTCATTCACACATTCATTCGACCGAGGGGTAATATTAAATCTAAAATCATCCCAAAACATCTATTTTCGTCTGTCTGCTTACCTCTATCAGATCAGGCTCACGGATTGGCTTGTATCCGCGGAGATCAGGAACGAGTCAGGCTGTAAAATCGCACGGAGACTCAGCAACGCCGGACTTAAGGCAGACAGTTTTTCAAGGGTCTGGGATCTTCGGCCCCACGGCCAGAAATGCCCGACCAGCGGGCATTCAACAGGGAGGAGACACCCTGAAAAGAGAAAATAGGAGGCGCGAAGAAATGGAGGCAAGACAAAGTTCTGATCAAGCCTCAAATTTTTTATTGTAGCTACAAGATTATATGGGTTAGGGTAAACTGGGCGGGGAGTGAATGAGGAAGGAGAGAGCGGAATGAGGAAGGGGCTTTACTTATCAGAGACGTGACCTTCTAAGGGCAAACTGACGGTTCCAGGAATTAGGTTATGTGCTGCCGGATAGCATAGTTTCTCTGAGTCAGTCTCCTACAAGTGAGTTTTTTATAAATTTGGGATATTAACCCCTTATCGGCTATATCATCGGCGAATGTCTTCTCCCATTCAGTAGGATCCCTTTTTGTTTTATTGATGATTTCCATTGCTGTGAAAAAATTTGTTAGTTTGATGTAATCCCACGTTTATTTTTTCTCTTACTTCCCTTGCCCGAGGGTATATATCAGTAAAAATCTTACTCCATGTAATGTCTGTAAACTGTCTTCCTATATTTTCTTCTAGGAGTTTTATGGTCTCAGATCTTACATTTAAGTCTTTAATACATTTTGAATTTATTCTTGCATATGGTGTAAGGAGCTGATCCAGCTTCATTTGTTCACCTGTGTCTGTCCAGGTTTCCCAGCACCATTTATTGAATAGACTGTCTTTACCCCACCATAAATTCTTGCTTCCATTGTTGTAGATTAAATGACCATATAGGCATGGATTTTTTTCTGGGCTCTCTATTCTGTTCCATTGATCTATGTGTCTGTTTTTATGCCAGTACCATGCTACTTTGATTACTGTAGCCTTGTAGTATAATTTGATGTCAGACATCATTATACCTCCTACTTTGCTCTTATTTCTCAAGATTGTGGAGGCTATCCGGGGTCTTTTATGGTTCCATATAAATTTTAGGATCATATGTTCTATTTCTGTGAAAAAATGTCCTTGGTAGTTTGATAGGAATTGCGTTGAATCCATATATTGCCTTAGGCAGTATGGACATTTTAACCACATTAATTCTTCCTATTCATGGGCATGGTATGTGTTTCCATCTATTTGTATCTTCTTTCATTTCTTTCTTCAGTGTCTTATAATTTTCTGAGTACAGGTCTTTTACACCTTTGGTTAACACGTTGCGTGCGGCAGGGTTTAAATCCCTCGTGAAGATTCTCGTGATCCGTACGCAACGTGTTAAATTTATTCCCAGGTATTTTATAGCTTTGAAGCAATTGTAAATGGGATTGTTTTCTTAATTTCTCCTTCTGATATATTATTGTTGGTATATACAAATGCAACTGATTTCTGAATATTAATTTTGTATCCTGCTACTTTACCAAATTCATTTATCAGTTCTAATAGTTTCTTGGTGGAGTCTTTAGTGTTCTCTATATAGAATATCATGTCATCTGCATATAAGGACAATTCTACTTCCTCCTTACCGATTTTGATGCTTTTATTTATTTTTCTTGTCTGATTCCTGTGGCTAGAACTTCTAGAACGATGTTGAATAGAAGTGGAGAAAGTGGGAAACCTTGCCTTGTTCCTGATCTTAAGAGGAATGGTTTTAGTTTTTGCCCATTGAGTATGATGTTAGCTGTGGGTTTATCATATATGGCCTTTATTATGTTGTGATATGGTCCCTATATTCCCACTTTCTTAAGAGTTTTTATCACAAATAGTTGCTGGGTTTTGTCAAAAGCTTTTTCTGGGTCTATTGATATGATCATGTGTCTGTCCATGATTTTTATTTTTCATTTTGTTAATGTGGTGTATCACATTAATTGATTTGGATGTTGAACCACCTTGCATACCAGGAATGAATCCCACTTGATCATGGTGTATGATCTTTTAATGTATTGCTGAATTCTGTTCGCTAATATTTTGTTGAGGATTTTTGCATCTATGTTCATTAGGGATATCAGCCTGTAGTTTTTTTTTTGTAATGCCTTTGTCTAATTTGGGGATCAGGGTGATAGTGGCCTCGTAAAAAGTGTTTGGGAGCTTTCCCTCCTTCTGGATTTTTTGGAATAATTTGAAGAGAATAGGTAATAATTCTTTTTTGAATGTTTTGTAAAATTCACTTGTATAGCCAGCTAGTCCAGGGCTTTTGTTTGTTGGGAGCTTGTTGATTACTGATTCGATTTCCCTGGTGGTAATCAGTCTATTAAGATTTTCCATTTCTTCTTGAGGTAGCCTTGGAAGGTTTTACACTTCTAGAAAATTGTCCATTTCTTCCATGTTGTCTAATTTGTTGGCGTCTAGTTGCTCATAGTAATTTCTTAATTTTTTTTTTGTATTTCTGCAGTGTCTGTTGTCACTTCTCCTCTTTCATTTCTCATTTTATTAATTCGGGTCCTCTCTCTCTCTCTCTTTTTTGATGAGTCTGGCTAAAGGTTTGTCAATTTTGTTTATCTTCTATAAGAACCAACTCTTGGATTCATTGATCTTTTGTATTGTTTTTCTGGTCTCTATTTCATTTATTTCCGCTTTGATCTTTGTTATCTCCTTCCTTGTATTCCCTTTGGGCTTATTTTGCTGTTCTTTTTCCAGATCCCTTAAGTGTGAAGATAAACTGTTGATTAATGATTTTTCTTGTTTCTTTAGGCCTGTATTGCCATGAATTTCCCTCTTAGGACTGCTTTCATTGCATCCCATAGATTTTGGGTCGTTGTGTTTTCATTTTCATTTGTCTCGAGATATCTTGTGATTCCTTCCTTGATCTCATGGTCGACCCATTCATTATTTATTTAGTAACATGTTATTCAGTCTCCATGTGTTTGTGTGTCTTCCAGTTTTTTTTCCTGTAGTTGATTTCTAATTTCATGGTCTATCTTGGAAAATGTTCCATGTGCGCTTGAGAAGAATGTGTATTCTGCAGTTTTGGGGTGAAATGCACTGAAAATATCGATTAAATCCAACTGGTTAAAATGTGTCATTTAAGGCCGCTGTTTCCATATTGATTTTCTGTCTGGAAAACCTGTCCCTTGTTGTCAGAGGTGTGTTGAAGTCCCCTACCATGATAGTGTTACTGTTGATCTCTGTCTTTATGTCAGTCAATATCTGTTTTATATATTTAGATGCTCCTATGTTGGCTGCATAGATATTTACTAGGGTTATGTCCTCTTGTCAGGTCGACCCCTTTATTATTATAGTGCCCATCTTTGTCTTTTAATATTTTCTTCATTTTGAAGTCTATTTTGTCAGATATAAGTATTGCAAGTCCAGCTTTTTTCTCATTTCCATTTGCATAAAATATCTTACTCCAACCCTTCATTTTCAGCCTGTGTGTGTTTTTGATCTGAGGGAGTCTCTTGTATACAGCATGCAAGGGTCTTGCCTTCTTATCCACTCAGCCACCCTATGACTTTTGATTGGAACATTTAATCCATTTACATTTAAAGTGATTATTGATAGGAACATAGATATTGCCATTTTTTAATTTGTAGTTAGATTGTTTTCATCTTTCTTCTGTTTACAGAAGCCCTTTTAATGTTTCCTGCAATTCTGGCCTGGTGGTAATAAACTCCTTTAGCTTATTCTTTTCTGGGAAGCTCTTTATCTCTCCTTGCTGGATAAAGCAATCTAGGCTGTAGGCCTTTGTTTTTCATCACTTTGAGTATCTCCTGCCACTCCATCCTGGCCTGCAAAGTTTCTGTAGAAAAGTCATTTGATAGCCTTATAGGAGTTTCCTTGTATGTAACCTGCTGTCCTTCTCTTGCTGCTTTTAGGTTTCTCTTTGTCTTTAACCTTTGCCATTTTAACTATAATGTGTCTTGTTGTGGATCTGTTTGGGTTTATCCTGGTTGGAACTCTCTGCACTTCCTGGGCTTGTAAGTCTGTTTCCTCACCAGGTTATGGAAGTTTTCGGTCATTATTACTTCAAATATGTTCTTGTTCCCTTGTTCCCTCTCTTCACCTTCTGGTATTCCTATGATGCGAATGTTGTTATGCTTGATATTATCCCAGAGGTCTCTTAAACCATTTTCATTGTTTTTTATTCTTTTTGCTTTTTTTGTTCCGTTTGTGTGATATCTGCTAACTTGTCTTCTAAGTCACTGATTCGATACTCTGCTTCATCTAACCTGCTGGTAATTCTTTCAAGTATGTTCTTTTTTTCATTTATTGTATTTAGTTCTAACTGGTTGATCATCATGATTTCTCTATCCTTCTTTATGATGTCACTAAGCTCCTTAAACATTCTTATCATTGCTGTTCTGAACTCTGTGTCTGATAGGTTGGTTACCTCTATTTTATTTTGTTCCAATTCTGGAGGTTTCTCTTGTTCTTTTATTTGGGACATGTTTTTTGTTTCCCCATTCTGGCTGACTCTCTGTGTTTGTTTCGATGTATTAGGCAGATCCTCTAGGGTTCTTAGTTTTTGCTGGGTGATCTTATGTAGTATGTGTCCTTTATATTTGACTTGCACTACTTCCCTATTCTCCTCTGCATATGCTCCAAAGGTGACCCTTGTGTTGTGTATATTGTCCTGTTAAAGTTGAAATTTAATTGCTTTTGGCTTGTCAGTAGGTGGGTTTGACTCCTAGGTTGACTAGTGAGACATGACTCTGCCCACAGTGGATGATCTTCTGTGTGAAGGTTGATTGCTCAAATGAGGTTTAGCCCCTATGGGCTCTTGTGCCTGCAGAGAATTCCCTCTGGGTGTATCCCTTGTAGGCCAAACCTGGTAATATTCTGGTTTGGTCTGGAGTTGGCCTCTGGGTGTGTTGAATCTTGTGCCTCTTGGGCTGGGCCCTGGTGTTGGGCAATTTCAGAACAAAGCAAGTCACCAAGCACAACAACAACAAAGAAAAAACCAAATACACTCACATGTAAAAACAACCGATAACTCATACTCAATACAGGCAAAAATATCAAAAATACAAAAACAAAACAAAACAGTGCCAGTCTTGGCTTAAGCCCACCAAGTAATCTCCAGGTTGTCCTCTGATGTACCAAATCCTCTGATGTACTAAAGAGTCCTCTGCGTATTGTGCAGGCAGAGCCGGTCACCTGGTGCCCAGTGACCTGGGGACTACAGTTCTAGATGAGTGGGGCTATGGGGTCTGGATGGTAGTTTTTACAAAGTCAGTGCAGTTCCTGTTCTTGCCTGCACATAGGTGCACTGAGAGTAACCCAACAAGTCCTGTGCCCAGGTCTCCTGAGTCTTAGGGCGCTTCATCTGTGGGCGGGGGGGGGGGTGGAGGGTGCAAGATTTCTGAGCTGCTGAAAGCCCCAGTTGCCTCTGCCACCTGCTGCTGACCCCTGGGAGTGTCTCCACAGTTGTAATTGCCCTGCCCTAGGGAGGCCAGAAAAAGCAGGGGCTGGGGATGGAGGAGTCCTCTGTCTGGCAGCCCAGCAGTGTCACAGCCTCTTCCCGGGTCACAGCTGCAAACTGGGCCTTCCCAGATCCTGAGCCCTATGGCTCCTCTGTAATCTGACACTACTCTTCTGTTCAGGGGCCAGCTTGAGTCTCTGGAAGGGTGGGGTTATGATTGTGATCGTGGGGGGAGGGGACCAGGTAAGGTAATTATGTCCTTTGTCCTGCCTACGGCCCAGCTGAGTTTACTGCTTCAAATGCTGGATATGCTGCTCTCTCGGCAGGAGAGATCAGCTGTGGCATGCAGGGAAAGAGTCCGCCTGGTTCTTGTGGTCTCTGTTTTGTTCTGGGACCCCCTGCATCTGTGCACCCACGGATGTGGGCCACATCTCCACTCCACCCTTCCCACTTCCCCTGCTCGCCCAGTTTGCCCACCTTCAAATTATCCTTGTAAGAGTCTCTTAGCTATTCTGTGTGATGAGCAGAGTCCTTTGATGGGTTATAGATGTTGAATTTGTGGTAAGTTCCAGAGGAGAACTCAAGAAGACCACCTCGCTGCTGCCATTCCTATGACATCACTTTGGAAACTCATTTCTGACATAACCTCTCCTTTTAAGAGAAAAAATCCCACTTAGCTCATGATTCAAGCAATTCTGTGTGAATACCTTGATACATTTTCAGTCAACCCGGTGCCTCAACCCTGAGCCTTCTTTCACCAATTCATAGTTACATGGCATTTTCTACACAGAAATTCATCCTATTATGTTATATTTTATACATGCATTTTTTGTGGCTCTTTCTATTATATTTCTCTTCAAGTAAATTATATTTATAAATTGAAATTGATTTTTCAATTCCTATAAAGCTGTAAATGTTAAAGAAGTTCCTTTGTATTAAATTACTATAAAATTATTAATAGTACACAATTGATTAAGACATAACAAATACAATTTTACTGGAAATTTAATACTTAATGAGATGGATAGGTCTCTTAAAATTAATTCATGTACTTATAGATGAGTATGATGTATTGCTAGAATAAAGCAACGTCCAGTGGAAAGTAACAAATGGCAAGAGTATATGGGCCACCAATAAATTCAGGGCTTACAAAACATGAATTAACACTTGCTGTTACATACATTATCTACAGTGGAATCCTCAACATATTCCAACTAGATCAATATAAAACAAATAAGTACATGAATGCGGAAGTAAGTGAGACTTTAATTGACTAGAGATAGTGAGCAAACTTTCACCCTAATTTAAAAAAAAAGCATAAGAATTTTTCAGTGTCCAATAATCTATTGCCAAATTTAAATGTAATGAAAATTCCTCTTATAAGTATCAGTCTCAATACATGTTTAAAATACTTATCTCTGATACACATTTTTTGAATCAAAGATATAATTTTGATATCTCAGGAAAAAATGGAAATATTTTTATTTTCTCTTATTTGAAATCATGCAAAAGTAGGAGCTGAGGCAGTTCTTTGATTATAAAGACTGGTACAACAAGTTTATTTTGGATATTTCTAGGTATTTGTTTTGTTTTAGGTATTTGTTTTGGATCTTTTTATTTTTTATTTTTTTTAGATCTTATCCTTTGTTTCTTTCCTTTTTGCTTTTCCTTTCCTTCTTATGTTTTTAAGTCTCCTTAGAAGTTTTGTTTACATCATTGAAAAAATGTAATGCAATCTGTCTAATTCTGGTGGGTTAAATTTTTGACTTTTTTAAATTTTATTTTATTTTTGGAAAGTGGGAGAATTATATAAGAAAGGGCAGGAGGGAAAGTTAGAAATGGCCGGGAACTTTGACAACAGACCATTCCCAAGCAGATGAATTTTAGAAAAACATACAGATGGAAGTTTATGTGGAAACTGATTTGCTTAAATCTGCTGTTTGTGCCCACATCCCCGGGAAAGCTTTGGTGTATGTAATCTGGAAGCATAAACTGCAGTTTGAAGATTTCTGCTCCGAGACACCAGGATCACATGGACAAAAGGCAATTGTGAACTTCAAACTTCATTTAATGATATGCATTGGTACTTTCTTGTCATTTTTTTGGTCTTTTAAGGATTTTCCTTATTTTCCTGCTATGTCAACATGCTACTATCCATTAAGTAAGTTAATAAAAAATATGAGTATATATATATATATTTTAATTTGAGTGATTTTTTTAACTGAAAGTTGTTGTTTTTTTAAGGGAGCGAGAATAGCTAATATGTCAACATACATAAAAAATGCATTTCCATGTTATTGAAAAAAGAAGCTAAATATATAAGTTAATTTTTATATTATTATTTATTTAGGTTTTCCTAAAATCCTTAGTTTAATTGCCCATTCAGATATATCTAATATTCATAAGAAAAAGAATGTGGTTACTCAACTAGTCAATCAGTAAGTTATTGCTGTATGTCCAGCACTTGTTTAGTTTTAAATGGGAGAAAGAATAGTGTCAAAATATATGTGATTCTTATACATAATAAGGATCTTCAGGCAAATGGCTTACTAGTATAATGGAAATTTATTTTTTAAGGTCACCTGTGCACTGCATCTTCCTTGTTTTTCCTTCTAATGATGATGTAAGCCCAATGTTTTCATACATTCCCTCAAATGGAAGGTGGATAGTGGAAGATATTTTCACTATCCACTTTCATTTCAAGATGTTGATGTAACATCTGGCTATAAAACAGCAGTGACATATTAGAATTAGTTTTCAGCTGTGTGATCTTGTCAGAGATTCTAGGGACCAAGAAAGCTATTTTAAGATACCATGAATATGTTCTTGTCTTGTATAGCTACCACACTTCTGATAAGATGTTCTATTTCAGGCTAATCGGATGAAGTACTCAAAATCAAGGAATGTGACTATTGCCTCTGCTTATTAATCTATAACTATCTGATGTGCGTCAGGTTAGGTATCAGAAATGGGTTTGGCATGACAACCATGACTCATATGGTTAGGTTTTAAGAGATCAGGAAACCATATGAGAGAATGGTGAGCTCAGTACTTCTTAGAAGCCAGAGGACAAAGGCATTTATGACACTGAGTTTTTGAGGAAGGTTTTGTGGGGGAATTGTATTTAGTGCAATTTGGGACCATTCACCTGACATATTTGATTCAAGGACAATTAACCCAATTGCTGGGCTCTCCCTAAGCTCTAAGTCCTATCAAGTATCTCTACAGAGAATTGAAAATTCAAGGGTATGGGTAGCCTTTCACATATAACGTAGAAATTGAATCAATTTGAAGGTTTTAAATGTGACAAGGACTATGTATAGCTGAGAAAATTTTGCCCTCTTATTGAGTCAATTGTCCTTGTGTGACTCTGCATCAAAGAAGAGCCTGTTCTAGTGCAGTGTGTTAATTTGTTTTACTTAGAATAACACTGTTTTAAAATATTTGTGCTAAATTTCCCCTCACAGAATTCTGTACTTGAGAATTTGCAATATAGAAAGGTTGGGTTTGTTAAAATCAAACACAGAGACTAGAACTGAAAATTCTCTTAGCAGACAAAACCAATTTAGTCATACAAGCAAAGCTTAATCTAGTTTATTTTGCAAGATAAGCAAAACCAACTCAACTTGGATCACTTCTTGTTTTTGCCTCTGAAAATTGTAAGTGAAAGTTCAATTGGTCTCCCAAATTAACATGTGGTAACCAATAACCAATTCCCTTTCACTTAAGATAATGCTAATATTATAACCAATCACTATGAAGAATGAACAGTCACTGCCTCCTTGCTATATAAGCTGCTTTGTAACAATATACCTCTTAGACTCATTCCATGTTTTGGTTTGAGTGCTGCTGGCTTGCAAACTGCCTTTTTGGTATGTGCACAATAAATTTTATTAATTACTACCTCAGTGATTCATTGTTTCTACTTTTTTTTTTCCTTAACTTTTGACAGGTTAAAATTAGTGTTCAGTCAGAGTTTATTTATATGACTTGTGAAATAATAGAATTATATTATACACACACACACACACACAGAGCCATTGTAATTTCCTAAGTGATAAGAGCAGTAAAAGTACCTCTTATTCTAATATTTGTCTTTGACCATATATACCTGACACAAGGCTCCTAAAACCCTGATAGATTCTTAAATGCTAAGATCATCAGGAGCATCTTTTGTTCTATTGTGGAGACCCTGGGTAGGTTCCTGGGTGGCTCCTGGATGGGAGCTGGTAACCAGAAAGACAAAGGTGTGATTAGAAACTTGGAATGTTCAGGGGCCAGCCTGGTGTCTCCGGTGGTTGGAGCTCTGTGCTCCTAACACTGATGGCTCTGGTTCGATTCCCACATGGGGTGAGAGGGTGGGGTGGGGTAGGTGGTGGGGGTTGGGAGGGGTGGTGGAGTGCAAGGCTCATAATACCAGCATGGGCCAGGAGCTGTGTCCTACACAACTAGACTGAGAAACAACGGCTTGAACCAGAGTGGGGAGGGGGTGGGGGTAGGGAAGGGAGTGGAGACGGAAGAAGGGGGGAAACAAAAAGTTTGGAATTTTCAGCCTCAACCACCCATCCTCCAAAGGGGAGAGGAGCTGGACACAGAGTTAATGATGGTACCTACATGAGGAAGCTTCCATAAAATCTCAATAGTGTGGGGTTTGGAGAGCTTCCAGGTTCTCCCAGGTTGGTGAACACATCCACACCGAGAGGGTGATATGCCTGCAACTCCATAGGGATAGAATCTCCTCTGCTCATGACCCTGCCAGCCCATGCCCTATTTTTCTCTTTATCTGGCTGTTCATTTATATCCTTTATCATATCCTTTAATAAACTGGTAAACACAAGTAACTGTTTCACTATGTTCTGCAGCCACTCTAGCAAATTAAACCCAAGAAGGGGGTCATCGGAACCTCCAACTTATAGCCAGTTGATCAGAAAAACAGGTGATAACCTGGGCTTCTGACTGGACTAACATGAAGTGGGGAAGAGAGGAGAGGGTTGGGGAACAGTCTTGTGGGACTGCCTTTAGCCTGTGGGATATGTAACTATCTTCAGGTAGATAGTGTCAGAATTAAGGTACATTGTAGGGCACCCAGTTGGTGTCACAGAGAATTACTTTGTGTGGGGGGAAAGCTCTACATTTGGAGACCAGAAGTGCCAGAAATGAAGTGTTCTGTGTGAGTAGTAAAGGAGACACACAGGAGAGAGAAAGGAAGAACTGGGTGTTCCCTACTCAGGTGGAAAACAGTTTTTCTATATTACAGGAACACACAGGGCAAAAAAAAAAACTCATTAATTTTCCAAAGTCTATCCGCTGTCCACCAGATAAAGGCCATCAGAACCACAACTATAGTCAAATAGAGTTAGGTTTATGACTTCTTACAATGAGGATGGCTGCGTACCACATGAACCTGGGGCATGTAAACAAGAATTTTTTTATTTTTTTATTTTTTTTTTAAGAAGGGTCTTGTAGGGATCAGGTTTGTATTAGGTGTTTTGGAAGAGGGTTCAGTGAAAAATGTTTTCCTGTGGTTTGGGTAGTGTTAGAAAGAGAGAACTTCTATGGTTTCTGTTTTTTCTTTTTTTTTCATATATATATATATATATATATATATATATATATTTGCTTATTTTTATTATTATTTTTTAATCTTGGAGGTGGAAGGAATAGAGTGAGGCTTAAAAAAGCATTTCATGAGAGAAGTCTGTCCTATAAGCCAAGTGAAAAATATGATTGATTATCTTTGTAGTATGAATCATGTTCTTGTTTTTGTCTATGTTCAAACATGTTTATATAGTGATTTTATTTTTTAAGTTGCTCCATCATGGTCAGAAAGTGATCTTTGATGATGGTATATACTGAAATTGTTGATATTCAATAGAAAAAAAATCACATGATGGCAGAAAGATCTATAATACAAAAGGTGTTAGAGAAGTCATTACTACTGATCTCCATGAATAATTCTCAATTAAAAAGAATTTAACTGTGTTATAAAATGGATGTCATTATTGTCCCCATTTTATAGAGTGGTAAGTTTTGCCTGAAGCTATACAGCTTTAAGGGGTAGAACCAAACTCACTTACAGGTTTGTGAACTTATAGGCCATGATGTCCTATTTCCCCCAGGATCTAGGATACCTTATGACTAACCAAGTTTCAAAGGAATAGACATTTATTGAGATAAAATATAGTATAAGAACCATTACAATTCGAGGGTGTTATAGCAGAGTTGAGGACTGAACTAAAGGAAGATATAATTTCCACAATGCACGAAAGCTGAAGGATGATATATTATTCAGTAAATCTGGGAAAATCCATTATTTGATCTTGCTGGTACTTACTTTCATTCAAAAAATTAAAATAACCCTTGAATGATGTAAGCTTAATGTGTTCACAGCATAACTGAAATTTCCAATTCTGATATGACCTACATTAGATGAATAATGTCACCAAAAGTTGTACATTTCTGTGTGAGTCTTAAGTGTAAAGGAGAATAGGATCCATTTGTGCTGAATCTGCCCCCTGGTACCTCTCTAATTCTGATAAAATGATATACCCTATGTTGATAAATCAAAGAGTAACTAATGTTTTAAGGATTGTGTCTTGGCAGGGAAATGGGGCATGTCATGTTCTCTTTTCTCAACTGTAATCCATCTGATAAGAATCAGGAGCCAATAGCCATTCCTAAAAAAATGAAGTGGGTTGATTAATATGGCATTCTAGGGATAGGTATGTGGAAATAAATTGCAGCCTGCATTGAATAATTAGAGAGATTAAGTTGGGAAAAAATAAGGAATTTGCTGTTATGGGGTATGCACATTGATTAAAAGTAGGCAGTGAGAATGGAAAAGTATTGCAAATGAAATGCAGTAGATTTAATCATGAATTCACCCTGGCAAAGAAAAAGGAGAAAGAAAATCCTGGAGTAAAGTCCAAACAATTAAGTGTTATAGAATCTTCATAGTAAAGGAGCTGAAGAAGGAAAAGAGGGAGCTACCGCGTTTCCCCGAAAACAAGACCTAGCCGGAAGACACATTAAAGCTATTTGTTCATCTAGGTCTTATTTTCGGGGAAACGGTGTCATGCTTGGTGTCATGGGGATCTCTGGTCCCACTCCCCACATAAGAACACAGGATATGGCGAGGCCGAAAAACAACACCAACGGAACCAGAGATAGGGGAGTCATACCGCTATATTCTCACTGACTGCTGGGTTGGAGACACAGGAAGCAGGAGCCACACGATCTGCAATCTGCCATCCGCTTCTGTGCCAACTGACCCCACTTGCTAACTGCAATCCGCTGTGCTAACTGCAATCGTGCTTGCTACTTTAGCCACGGAAGTTATATCAGTGGCTAGTAGCTAATCGGTAGCAGCTGATGGCCAACTAGTCACAGCTGATGGCCATCTACTACCTGAGCCAGCACCTTTCCACGTGAGGCCAAGAGCCTGGAAACTGCTCTCTAGGACTCTGTCCCCATACTCCACCCCTACAGGGTCTTGCCTCACAATCTATGTGACAAGCGTCTTCCGCAAGGGGCCCTGTGCCATATTAGTCTATAGGCAACAATGGGCAGAAATAAATAGTAGTCTTAGGAACCAACAATGGCAAATTCCTTCCATTGGGAGGATACATGCTAGCTTTTTGTCCTGGGAAAGGAGGGTCACTGCCACTGGCACCTTTCCTGGTTTGTGGTTCCAGACCTTTATAGCAGGGCTTGGGGTCCCTTGCGTAGTTTCAACATGTAACAGAACAGGGGACCCCATAATAGGCCATAGCGAGAGAATATAGGTTTCCCACAAAATCATCCCGGCATTGAGACTTCCATATGCTACAGCTTTTTGCCAGGTCCCATCTGGCTTCCTGACAGGCCATACTGGGGAGTTAAAGGGACTATGCGTTGGCCTCACAATATGTGCCTTCTCCAATTCCAAAATTGTACGGCTAGTCTCCTCCTGTCCTTTTGGCAGGCTGTACTGTCACACGGTAACCACGCGCTGGGGCTGCAGCAACACTTGAGGAGGGTGGTGAGCATGCCCACATGTCACCACTTTCACCACCCGGATCTGGAGATGGAACTCTCCAACCAACATCACCCCTAGAATATATTCTGGAATGGGGCAGGCATACACCTTGTAGGTACGGGGGTCGGGGGAAGCCTTCCTATACCCAGTGGTAAGGAAACAGCTTTAACCATCACAGTCTTTCCCCCGTAGCCATCAATGCAGATTGCTGATCCGGGAAACAGTTCTGGGTTCCCATAAACAAGACTGCAGTCTGTGCCATTGTCAATGAGGGAAAAAAAGCTCTACACTTTAGAAGGGGACCAATGTATGGACAGTTCCACATGGGGCCTCCGGTCCCCACTTGTCCCCTCTGACTGGGTACCTTGCCCCGCCACCCCTCCCCCCCCAATTGAGCTGAAAGAGTCAGCCTCAAGCAGCCGCATGAACTGCTGGAGGGACACAGGTTGCACTTTCCCAGACTTCCTCTTTGGGTTTTACTGCAATTGCTGTTCCGGACACAATTGTTTCCAAAGTTCCAACAAGAGTGCATTGGGATATCGATCTATTTCTCCCCAGTCAACCCTGCTGCCCCGAGATCACGCCACATCTGCGTGCGTGTTACTCTCCGTGGCCCGTGACCTCGCCCCCTTACTTTTGATTTGGGCTTCCAGCTGTCGACTTCTCGGACCTCCTGTCTTAACTTCCCTTACCACTGGCTTTCAATATCCCCCAGGGTGGCCATGGCAATGGTAACTTCATGGATCCACCGCCCCACATAGGGCATAAGAATGGCAACCAAGGATCCAAAAGCACTTGCAGGGGCAGTATCCAAAACCAGATCTCTCATGCTGGTTGTAAAATGCTCGCCATACGGCCACCGCATATTAGGGTTGAACATATCATGTCTCATACCCATTTCATGGATGATTTGAGTAAGTTCAGTATACAATTGCCATTTACTCACAGTGTCCATCAGCTCGCCAGCCTGTCCCCATACTATGCATACCACAGCAGTCAGTCACTCCATCAGAGTGTGGTTGCCCTAGTCTTGGGCCAATCTATGGCAATTCTGTAACCTTTGTTGCAGGGACGGATGCACCCTCATGGAGGCTAGCTTTTCCATTTTGCCTGGGGAGCAGAGAATGCTGTCTGCCCCCTCATCCCATAAACGTAATAGCCGAGCGGAGACTGGCTTTCCCAGGTGCTGTCGGTACCGCCTCCCCAGCTCCTGCAACTCAGTGGGAGTGTAAGAGGTGTAGGTTGTGAGCTCAGTCACAGCTGGGTTACTGGTAGCAATGCCCCCGGGGCTCAAATGTTGCTCATGCTTTACCTTTTACTTCTTGATGGGCCAGGCATGGGAGTTGGGAGCTACATTGTCTCCACTTGTGTCATTGGCCTCTGTCTCAGAGTCTCCACCGGGACACCTGGTCCTGCACCTGGGCTATTCCAGCAAGCGCTTCCTCTGAGTTGATGCACTGCTGTGAGAACCTCCTCCAACCAGCAATCCCAAGCTTCTAGCTCCTTCCCCGGAGCTCCCAGCACGTGCCCCCTGGGCTGCTGGTCCTGCACCTGAGCTATTTCATTAAGTGTGTCCTCCATGTTTTGACACAATGCAGTGAGGAACATCCATCCCAC
This sequence comes from Rhinolophus sinicus, assembly GCF_036562045.2. NCBI lineage: Eukaryota > Metazoa > Chordata > Mammalia > Chiroptera > Rhinolophidae > Rhinolophus > Rhinolophus sinicus. Next base: position 147,088,453 of record NC_133755.1, read on the forward strand.
ACGCCCGACTTTACCCTTCGCCTCCTCCGGCAACCGTTCAGCTAGAACCTGAAGGGCCCTCTCCACGCTGGCCAGAGAGCCGTCCATGTCCTTCCACCCCTCCTCGGGGGTCCATCTTCTGAGAACAGTGGCTACCAGACACCACACACTGTGTGGGGGCCACATGTCCTTCTATTCAGAGTCAGACGCCATTTCTACCTGGCCGGAATCCTGCTTGCCATGCCAGGCATCTGATTGGGTGGAGGCCTCAGTGCAAGATGTCTGCAACCCTCGGAGCCCATAGCAGCAGCAGATTACCAAAAGGAGGGTGACACCTTCTGTGGCAAAGAGGATGGTGTGCCATCTGGAGGCTGGAGTCTCCCAGGAAGACTGTGCCTCCTGTTCCAGGCACCGCTCCTCACAGGCCTCCTGAAGCTGAGTTTTCATACAGATAAACTGCTCCTTTACCCCTCTGGGCATTCTGGCCGGCACTGTACCCTGCTCGCTGCACCATTTGTCACGCAGGGTGTCGTGCAGGATCTCTGGTCCCACTCCCCAAGCAGGTTGCAGATCGTGTGGCTCCTGCTTCCTGTGCCTCCAACCCAGCCACCAGCGAGAATATAGTCGTATGACTCCCCTATCTATGGCTCCGTGGGTGTTCCTTTTTGGCCTCCCCATATCCTGCATTCTCATGTGGGGAGCCGGACCAGAGACCCCGCATGACACCCTGCATGACACAGGATAGTAAAAGAGATAGAGGAAATCGTAATTCAACCATTTATGTACTCACTAATAAATTATAGAAATATTTAATGCATTCCTACTTCATATCAAAAATACCTCTATGTGCCAAGACTACAGCAGTGATTGAAAAGATAAAAAGACAAATTTCTTACATTTATGGTGTTTATATCATGGTTGAAGAAAAATAATAGATAATCATAAATAAGTCAGATGGTGAAAAGTGCAATGAAGTAGGAGGGATAGTGATGAAAAAAGATAGCATAAGTGTCTCAGAAACTAAGAGTTTCTTAAACTGATTTATTTCAAATAATTTGGTTTAAAGTTCTGAAAGAAATTGGAATAGGTTTAAAATTAAGAAAAATCAAAGACAATTAAGCATTGCAATTTTTTAATGAATTAACATGGAAAATAAAAATCATAACAATAGTATTGCTTCAGGCTATGAATGTTCCTCTCCGTTATATCTGATCCTCTGGGCCACTAATCCCAATATTTTGTCTTGGCGATTTGTGTTTTCTCTCTTGCGTTTAGTATAGTGTCCTCAATCATCTCCTTTTTGCTTGGCTCTTCAAAGAGTTTTGATTTGCACTGAATACAGGTCTGTGATTCTGACAGTCTTCATTTCGTTTTACATCTCAGCTGCCATGCATTTGCCAAATCTGGGTGTAAGTTAGGATCCTGCCCAAGTTTTGCCAGTTACATATTTGTAACCTTGGACCTATCATGTAAACACTTTGATTCTACCTTATCATGCACAAAATGGATCTAACAACTATTGAAAGAATCAAATGAGAACCTATGTAGAAAAGTGTTTTGTAAACACAAAATTCAATGACATTTAATAGGTTATTGTTTTTTTTTACTATATTACCTTGCAGTGGCATGTCAGCGCTTAACATTAATTCAATTGAGTAAGATTCATTCACTGCATCCTCAGACTCCTGCTTTCTTTTAAATTTTTCAGTATTGCAGATTAAAGGAGATACAGTGATATATATATAAAGTGCCATAACTTATATTAACACTTCACTTTAATAACTTTTTAAAAAATTCTACAACTTTTAACAGACGTTTTGGAGTTCCTGTCTTCTCCTATCAAACAAGTTCTGCCTCACGGAAATCCGAACACTATATACAGCCCTGGGCCACTCTCGTTGCAGCTATGATTTTCTAATGCTGTTCAACTGTAAGTGGCTGACTCTGCAGTCTTATTATTTGTGCCAGTTTTCAGTATCTCTTTCACATTTTTTCCACCAACAGCATATGGCTCTGCATGGTCTATTCAGTAAATACTCATAATTATCCCACTGAGCTTTGGTGACGGTGAATGTGTGTGTTATTGGAGATAAATTGTGCAATCTGCAAGGAAAACAAAGATGAGTTTTTGCTTGGATATTTTTACTCATTTTGTGCTGGAGGCAAATGCTCTGCTCCATACCAAAGCCAGCACTGCTTTGGGGAGAGGTCTGCTGAGTGGATCACTGCTTTGTCTCTGTGTGCTTCATGGCTGATTAGCATGCTTCCACAAACACTGCTGATGTATGGATGTAACTACTGTCCATCCAAAGTTATAAGGATAAGGTAATGCATACAGAGGTGTATTCCTCACCATAAGCAAAAACTAGACTAAGGCTTCATGTAAATATCGCATGATACAAAATCAAATTATTTTAACATCTCTTCATTAAGTATGAAAAGTTGCTTTGTTTCTTGTGTTCCAATACAATGAACATTTAGTCAGATAAAGGCAGTAACTGAAGTGGTATCAGCAACCAATAAAGGGATTTTGTTTGTTTATTTTTACTTTTTCTCTGCTGACCATTACCTCTGAAACAGAGAAAAGCACAAAACTTCTCCTTCCTAAGTTTTACAGTGGAATTAAATAGTAGCCAATAGTTCCCAGGGAGCTAGAATTACTACTGTCAAAGAAAACCATATCCCCAATTACTAGTATTTCATATTTCTGAACACAAATAATTATAAAGTGTGACCTAAATTCATCTGTGCATCAGAGCTGGAAATACACTGAGATTTTCTTTTCTATGAAAAAATGATTCTTTACCAGAAAAAGGGTGAACCGGCTTTAATGTGGATTTACTACTGTCATTGCTGTCCCGGGTAAATCTTCACATTTTTCTTTTGAACTAAAGAGAACCATAAAATCACAGAAGGAGTGAGTGAGCCCTTTTATACAAGCTTGAGGTCTGATTCAGTAGAAACATAGCCACAAATTCTACGAACAAGGACATAAAGGTCTGTGTACACTGGATCTGTAGGTTCATAAGTAGCTAATAAAAAGCAAAAGGGAAAGAAAGAAAGAAGTATGCCTCCTCTTTTGAAAAATATTCTTTGGATTAGAGCAAAGTCATTACAAAACACCAAGAGTACCTTCAAGCACAATGTGATAATGCCCAATCTTTACAACTTGGGTTAGTTCATAAAAAATGACTGCAACCTCATTTTGTTCCTGAAACTTCCAGAAAGCAGTACAACTTTTACCTTATTTTAATACTCACCAGCCACCCAGCTAAATGATGTCAGTTAATCCAAGTTAAAATATACAGAATATTAGTATTTTGAAGGAGGTTGGAAGACAATTCTGAACTAAACAATATTTTTATATAAAGAGCCCAGTATAATTATCTTTTTATAAAGGCCTCTAAGTAAGACAATAAATAATTTTTCTTAGCAAGCTCATTTACATAGCCCTTTATGTTCCTTTGGAATCATTTTTTGCTAGGTCAAAGGGCAGAAAATGTGGGTATCTTTGGGAGTGTATGAAGGCAATGCAGAAGAAGGAAATGATGAGGCGGGAACATGGCCTTATTTCCATTTACGGGGGTCTTGGCCATTACCCTTTGCTCATGATTCTGCTGGAGGCATTCTAACTGTTTCTAGGCACACTGGCCTGACTTCTAATGGACTGGTGAGGTCCTACCCAAATAAAGTAGTGATGGCTGTGGGCCACAGGGATGCCACTGCCATTTATCCTTCTGCATTTTGTCCTTTGTTTTTGACTTTAGAATTATCAGTCCTCAGAGAACTATTATCTGCATTGACAAATGAAACTCCATGAGCTCTGCTGTGCCCAAGGGATGCACTATCAGTTCACTCATTAAGCACTGACGACCTCTCTTTTAAATTAGGGGATTTTGTTGCTTCCTGAAAGAACTCACAGACAATTAAAATTTTTTGTTTGTTTCTATGTTTGCTTGCATACATGTAGGAGACGAAAACCTCCTTCATCTCCAAGATACGATACACTAGGAGATATCTTCTTGGTTCTTACGGACTGCATTTAGAGATATTTTCTATGGCAGAAGAAGAAACAAAGCATAAATATTTTGTTAAAAAGACCAAAATTAATACATTTTGTGTGAGCAGAAATATCTAATGATATATGGGGGAAAGTTTGTTCTTTCTCATTTTTCACTTATTCATTATTACCCAACTTCTGTCAAAGTTGATTTATGTTAATTTGTAAAAAGACCCAAATAGAGTGAAACATGTCTTAAGGTGGGCTCCTCAGAAACAGATTTTGAGATGAATATTCAAATAAAAGTGATATATTAGAATGTGTTCTTAAGAAAAAAAAAAATAACTGTAGGAAAGAGGGGAATTGAGAATTGGAAAAAGAATGAGGTCAAATAAGAGTGTAATATCAAGCAAAGTCTATAAAATGTAGACTTATCTATTCCACATGAATTCAAACTACTTCTAATTCTTTTTTCTAATGAATATTAAAGAGAACACTCATTTGAAAAACAATTTACATACCAAGTGCCAAAGGTCCTGCTGATCTGTTTATAGCAAAGATACCAAATCTAATACAGCAATGTGGTAAATGGCCATAGAACACATAGGGGAAGATTGGAGGAATCCCCCCCGTATACACTAGCCATTGTTATAGGGCCCTTTCTAATGTACATTCATATTGTCTTTTAACGTATGGGCTCTGTTTCTTGGAACTACTTAAGTGACCTGTGTTTGTATTTCAGTAATTCAGTGTTACTGTTCTCTAAAAGTTTAATGCTGTCACCTTAGTGTTTCCTATTCTGGAATCTTATTATACTCGTTATCACTGAAGAGCCCAGTTTCATAAATGCAATGTTTATCATTATCCCTAATCTATAGAGAACAGCTCATGCTGAGCTTCTTTACAATACCAATGTAAAGAACCTTATATACATATATACCTCTCTCCTATAACCTTAGAGAAGGTAGTGTCTTCTGAGCCTTATTAGAGAAAAAAGACAACCAGGGGAGGCAGTTGAGGTTATTGGGTCTTTTCTAATTGGTCCATCTAGAATACCCACACCTAAACCCCATCATGATAGCCCTTCCATAACGTTCTGCCAGGACATTTCTGGTAAAACTGTTTCCCTTAATATGAACCATTACTTTTGCTAAGCTTTGAAGAGTCATCCTCATTATAGTTAATTATTATAACCAGATCAATAATCTTAAGCGTAGGCTTGGTGGTTAGAGTAACAGAACTACAAAAAGGCCTAAAGTCAGAGCCTCAGAAAGTCTCCTATGCTAGAGTCACAGCCAGGGAGAGGAGGACTCTGAGACTTAGAATAAGGACACCTGAGTAGATTCCCTAAAGTACAATGGATCTCTTGGTCTGCTAGAATTACTTGCTAAAACATAGCAAAGATAGGGTAAGTTTTAGGACCCTGCAGAAAATTCAGTTGTGGTGGATGCCTTGAAAACTAATTTCCTTTGTCATGATCTGAAATCCACATCTCCTGGCTACTAAACTTATAACTAGGTCAAGTTGCAGCATGACCAGTTGGGAAAGATAGGCCTTGTTAAAGGAATAAAGGAATTATCGACTGAAAGAGCTAGAGGACCAGACTAATACATGACAGAAAAAAATGCAAAGTATGCCTGACGATGGATGTTTCTCACAGAGGAATAGGAAGTAGGACCAGGTGGGGCAGGGGTCTAGCAAAGCCTCAGTATCAAGCAAAGTCCAGTTAAAATTAACTGGCTCAATTTGAGAGAAGAGCTGTGGAAACAGTATGGATCCCATCTCCAGATTGTCTGCTCAGAGGGAAAAGGTATGAATAATTTATATGCCTGTGTCCCATAGGTATTGGTTAAAAGTTGCCCCTTTTAATTAAAAGGAATATGTAAATTTCCAGGCAAATTTGGCTCTCTATGGGCAAAGGTAAAGTGGTTTCTAGCAGGCTGATGAAAAAAATACTGATGTTGGCTTTTAAAATGAAAGCCCTATTGTGCAGTATGCATCAAATGATTTAGGAATTCAAGGGTATATCTGCAGAGCAATGACAGTATCAGCCTCAAAGTCCTTTTTATTATGCTCCACGGTTCATATAGAAAATTACTCCTACATTCAGAGTGAGGTGAATTTACATTACAAGTGTTACCTTAGACTCAAAGCATCCGCTTGCTTGCAACACATCCAAGCTAAAAGAAAACATGGGCAGGAGTTTTCAGCAAATAAAGTAAAGGTTTATTTAAGGTGCCAAGTCCAGAGACACAGGTAAACTCATGTTCAAACAACTGGCTACCCCATGGCCTCTAGCAGCCGTGTTACATAAGGGAATGATTGTTACCATGGTTGCTATGGGAGCTGGGGCTGGGGGCTCTACTGATAGGTTGAGGGAAAGACAGGGAGCAATGGATCATGGTTTCAGGTCCTGATGTCCGTCATAGCTTTGTTCGGTCCAGTTTCCAGGGAATGTCATCCATGGTGCTGTTCTGCTCTCATGAGGCTGGAGCTGAAATGTAACTGAGGCCAAGGTGTTAGCTTTGTTGTATTAAGTAAACCCTTACTCACTGTTTGAGGTTTAGTTATTATATCCTAGTCATAGCTGATAGACCTGAAGTTTCATTCTTAAGAGAATTTGGGGTTGAACAGAACCCAATGTCCTAAGGGCTCAATGATTAAAAGGAGAGGACCTACAGAGTAAGCACAGAGTTATCGTTCTATCAAGATAAACAAAGCTGAATTGGGTTAAAGCAAAATGCATGCTAAAAAAAATGAAGTTCATGTATGGTTACACACGTTGCAAGGGATGATGATAGGAATAATAGATACATTGTCCATTGGTTCCACAGGTGACAATTTAATCCATTTTCAGTGGAATGTTTGCTTTTCTAGTTGTTTGGATGGATTTGTGTTAAGATTGAGCCATTCATGATTTACAGGCAAAAGCGTGGGTGATTACTGCAAAGCTGGGTCTTGGTATGCAAACTGCAGCTATGGAATAGAGTTTTTGTTTTTCATTGTGAAGCATTAATACAATTAAGTCCTGATTAATTCTATGCAATAACCCATTTAGTAAGTGGTTTTCTGAGAAAACTAGATGAGAGATGAGGGTAGACAAAGCTAAAGGTAGGTTTCTTCCAGAGAAAAAAAGGTAAATAAAGTAATCAAATTGGAAGAAACAAGGGCCTACAGAATAGGTACTCTTCCTTGTTAATTTTGAACAAAAGACACATTTAGTAGAAAATTAAAATATTCTTTCAACATAATATAAAAATTTTTGTAGATTTCCTAAAATTTATACCTAGTCACTAGTCTTTTAGTAGACAACATGATAAGCATGCATTTTCCAAAATTACAGTATAGATCCTTTTATTTTAGATATAAAATTAACTTAAATTGCATAATTGGAGAAATGAAGAAAATTTTGAATGAAATAAGGAATATTACCATAGGAACACTATGTACATCATAACTTCTGGTCCAAAGAGATTGAAGTGATGCATGGAATAGAGCAGTATATCTCACAAAAAGTCCAACTGGGCCCTCCAGGCTGAAGCAGATTTGCTCCAATTGACCCACAGATGTAATGTAATAAAAATAAATGGTTTGGCGTGGCCAGATGGCTCAGTTGATTAGAGCGGGAGCTCTCAACAAGGTCACTGGTTCAATTCCCACATGGGATGGTGTGCTGCGCCCCTTGCGACTAAAGATTGAAAACGGCGAATGGACTTGGAGCTGAGCTGTGCCCTCCACAACTGATTGAAGGACAACAACTTGGAGCTGATGGGTCCTGGAGAAGCACACTGTTCCCCAATAATCCCCAATAAAAATTTAAAAAATAAAAATAAAAAATAAAATAAATTGTTGTGGCAAGCCACTGAGATTTGGGATGGTTTGTTATTCCAACAGCAGATTGATACAATAGACTAGTCCTTTAAATCCAAATATTCTACCGCCTTAAATATCCATTATATATCCTGATACTACAGAAATATGTCCAATCTTTCCAGAAACAGCTTTATTGATCTTCAGAGCAGATAGGTTAGGGTCAGCAAAAATGAAGTTTGCATGGAAATAAACAATTGTTTTTCAGTTCTACCTTTTAAGAACCCTAATCATCACTGACCTTGAACATCATTCCTTATCTCTGCGTCTCAAATGAAGTGCTGAAGAAGACGATCTTGGAAATACCTCTAATTCCAACATTCTATCATTGTTTGCATTATGATCTTTAAGACCTGCTGCTTGGCTGTGTGAGTAACGCAAATTCCAAGCCTCATGGCGGGATGCTAATTATAAAAGCCCCAATCCCCTCACCACCTACTCCATTCCCTCAATTTTACTTTAGCGAAATATAGGTGTATATATACCAGTTATTCAGAGATGAGTTGCAGAAGTTATTGCTACAATTTAACAGAATAACACAGGCAAGTTGGTAAAAAGAGCAAATTGCCATTCTATATAAACATGAAGGAAAAAAAAAAAAAAGATAGCTAATGAAAATTGGTTCCGCTGACACCTGCAGAGCAAACCACACCAAGGATGGGTGGTGCAGTGTGCTTACAGAATTTATGGTGGGCTTTCCATTCCTCTGGAAGTAGAGCCTGATCAACTCAACGTGTGTGAATACTCACATGTACGGGACTAAGTGCAGAGATGAACTGCAAGGGATGGTGGGGGCTGAGCTATACTCTGAGATGAATGCCATGCTTCCTGTCTGTCACTATCGGAATTCTGTCATTTCTTCATCTGGGACATGACTTGAGGAATGTCAGAAAGCTGCTTTCTCAAACTATCTCTCTCACACTCGCTCATAAAAATAGCTCAAATATTGCCACTAGTCCATTTCCAAGATTTTCTGTAAATCACTTCTAGAAGGATGACATTACATCATTTTATAGCTATTGATATATTAATAGAGATTTTCCTAAAGTAGCACGTTAGTGGAAGTTTCCTGCTTTCTATCTGTCCTCCAACAATAGTTCTGCCCTACTGACTACTAAATTAAATCAAATCCTTTTGGCTTCCCTTAAATTTAATTCCCCTTTTTAAATTTATATTCAACTACCTCCCATGTCCCACCATCTTCATCTATGTAGTAATACTAGACTCAAGTCAGCTATAGTTTTGGAATTATAATTTATATTCGAAAATATACATTTTCTTCTTTTATATACAAAAGTTTGTTCACATAATTTTCATTTACTATAGCATAGATAATCTTAATTACTATCAAGGAAAATAACACCAGGAAAGAAAAAAGAAAGTGAAAGTCTGCAATTTTAATTATAGTGGTAAGGGGGAAATCTTGGAGTAAATGGCATTTGAATACAAATTTGAGATTGTGAGAGAGTGGGCCATATGTTTATTTGGGAGAAGAACATGCCAGGGAGAACTACTGCAAACTGGAGAGGCTCTGAAGTGGGCACCCGCCTCCTGTGTTCATGATTTGAGATGGAATGAGCATAGGGGAGAATGCAGGGCCTTGAAGGACACTGTGAAGACTTTGCATTCCCTCCAAATGAGATGGAAAGCCTTAGAGGGTTCTGAGCAGAAGAGTGACATCATCTGATTCCAGTTCTAACAAGGTTATTCTGGCCATTGCCCTGATCATTGATCTGTAAGGGCAAGAGCAGAAGGTAGAGAAGTTAGGAGGCTATTGCACCAATCCAAGTGAGAGAACGGCGACATGGATAGCAGAGTCATTGAGAGCTAATCAGGTTCTACATAGGTGGTGAAGCTAAAACCGATAAGTTTCCAGTCGTAGTGAATATGACTAGTATCTTTACTCACATTTATGAAAAGTGAAAACTGAGGATTTTGGCCTCAGAGCTGGGAGCATGGAATTTCCTTTAACTATGATGAGAAAACAGGGAATAGAACAGGCATGAAGAAAGAACTCAATTTTGAGTAAGTTACATTTGAGCTGCCTAATAGACTTCTAGATAAAAATAGAAGAGAAAATTAAAATGCACATCTGTAATTCAGTGTAAAAATACAGACTAGAGGTATGAATTTCGGAGATGCGACTACATAAATGATATTCATAGCCTTAGACTGGATGAGAGCACCAAGAAAATGAGTATGTAAACGAAGAAGAATAAAATATTGATCTAAGGCAAAAGTTGCTGAAAGATAAACAAGATGAGGAATGACTAATAACTGTAGGATTTAGCAATCTGAAGGTCATCAGTAACCTTATTAAACAGTTTTTATTAAGAGTAAAGTAGAGTAACCTAAAGCCTGATTTCAGTAGGTAGAAAACACAATTGTATGATTGAATGTAAAGAGGGCAAGTCCATATGAAACTCAGTGAAATAGTGTATATTTCATGGAAACTTCCTCCCACCATATTCACCAAACCGAGTTAACCTCAGGCATGTGATTCTCATAGAAATATATTTGTCTTTCTTTGTTACTCTGATCACATCTTTTCTTCTATTGTGGTTATCCATGCTTATTGAGAAGAGGACTGTGCCTCCTATTTTATTTCTGCAAACTCCATGGCATTTGACCATCTAATAGATGCATATTTTTAAAGTGGTTATGTACCCATGGACAGCTTAAGAAAGAACCATGTAAATTTTTATATAAAAAAGGTAGAGGTAAATGCGCACAACATTGAAAAAGCAAGTCAGTTGGAAACCAGGGGTGGCCATTAGGACTTTAGGAAAGTAAGAGAGAAAATACTGCTCCTGTGTTCCTAAGAAATGGAGACTAGGGCTGAGTTGTGAAGCAAAAATAGAGAACAGGTTACAGTATCAGGTAAAGGATGTCACAAAGCCACTTAAATTTTACCAAAATGTCCTCTTGTTCTTCAGAGGATTCAGCCTGCCTGAAGCCCTAGACCTGTAAAGTATAGATCTTTACACTGACTAAGGCCCTATCGAGGCTGAGCTAGTAATTCATGATGTTTAATTCCAAGAATGAAAAATTATGTGACTTCTATTCCTGCTTGCATAGCTTCACAGAGATAGTTCTCTTCTATACATTTTTCATGTAATATATCATAATTAGTATAATCTACAATTATCAAAGCAGGATACACAGTGAAATCATAATCCTTTTTAAGTATATACATTTCACACATCCACTATAAACCCTGTGTGTGAGTGTGCATAGGTTTGTATATATTTGTGTGTATGTAAAAAAATTTGTTCAACAATAAAAATGGTTTTCTCTGGGTAGGAAAATTACAAATTATTTTATCTTTTTCTTTGTTGAGACAGAGAACTACTAAATTTATTACAATGAATATGTTTTACTGTTAAAATCAGAAAAATGGTTATAAAGTGAACATTTAATAAAAACTGTAATTCATGACAGAGAATATTTGTTTCAGATAGCTCACTCTGTGGGAAATAACACAGTTTAGATATTCACTGATTTGCTCTGTAATGTCAAATTTGATTACGAGGATAAGATATACCTGGAAAGGTTACTGGTGAATTGTATAATTTTCTTGGTTGAGCACAGTTGTTTTAATTAATAACGAATGTGAGGAAATTTCATACTATTTTCTGAAAAAAATTTTTCCACGGTATAAGTTAAGAAAAATAAGACTAAGACAACACTTAGTAACTTCCTTAGACATATATAGAGTCCTTCTGCCCTTTATTCTGTAAATCACAGAAAAGTGAAAATTAGGTACAATTTGCATGATAAATAGTGAAGGAAAGGGAATATCTGTTGGAATATTAAGATTTTCCTTTCCTTCTTTATCTTTTGCATAGTCCCCTTAAATTGTAATGCAGCTCCCAATTAAGTAACAGCTAAGGTTGGATTTTAATCAGTAAGAAGATGGTAGAGATCAGAGTGTCCAAGATCAATAAGATTTCATCATACAAAAGACCTGTTCTTCCTATAGCATATGAAGATGTCTTCTCTAGTTCATTGGTGACATGAAAATTATAACTATGTTCCTTAAAGAAACGAACAAAAGAGACTAAAGTTTAATTAAATGGTTTTACTTCCCTTGCAGCTGTGTCCCATTAGCTACTGAGCAATGTGAAAGTTCTCTGTAATCTTTGACCCTCCTACCAATACAGTCCTGTGCAAGCTGATAATTACAGTCAATTACAGGCCACAGAGTTGTAAAAGAGACGCTTCTTTTTTTCTTTTTTTTTTTTCCTCTTGCAGAGGCCTATGAATTAATTTTATGGTCAAACCATAACTCTTCAATTTCTGGGCCTAAAGCTACTAATAAATTTAAGATATATGGTTGTGTTTAATATTGTAATAAGCTGCTAAGAATTGTGATGTTTCCTGACTCTAATTCTTATCATTGGAGGCTGACTTTTTACGGGTAGACATATTTTCACATGTTCTTGACATCAAGAGCATACAAAGCTCCGATTTGAAATCTCCACAACAGAGAGAATAATAAGAGCAGATAAAACTTAACTAGACTTTTTAAATGCAGTTAATGTATGAATACACATTCAATTCTCACAACACCCTTATGAAGTAAGTAATGATATTTACTCTCTTAGATAGCTGGGGAAACTCAGGCACAGGGAAGAGTTTTTTCCCAAAGTTACAGAGTTAGGAAGTGCTGGCTCAAGGAATTGTGCTAACATCATCTAGCTTCGAGTTATCTTCTTAACCCATGTGCTATACTGCCTCATTGCCTATTGAGATCTTTATGGAACTATAAAACATTAATGGGAGAGCGGCCACAGTAAAAAGAAGAATAAACAGGTAGAGATAGCACTTACTACACTACTGAACACCCCATGGGGATCAATAATTTCTTATTGACTGCCTCTTCTCTCATTTAGCTTTAAAAGGAATGTGATTTGCCACTGAGGGTGTTGTGATTTATCAGATTCTTGTCACACTCTCACTGCAATGTGATAAAGAAAAGACTAACGGCTTAGGTCCTAAAGTTTAATTTAAGTGCCTAAAGATTATATCTTCTGATATATTCTGGTCAATGTGGCACTAAGTAGATGCTGGAGCTCTGAGTAAAGTATGGAGGAGAGAGACATGAGTAGGTGTTTTGGACCACAGTCTTCCAATTTTCTGGGGTTCAAAGCAGCTTGTTTATGAGAGGAGGAAGGAATGACCTCCTAAACAGTTGGTGATGCTTAGGGTATGACAAACTAACAAAACCACATAACCCCTCCCTCACAAGACCTGACTCATAATTTGCTGAGCCAAGTGCAAAATGAAAATGCAGGGGCCTCTTGTTGAAAAAGCATTACACATTTCAAAATAGCAAAGGAGAACATTAACAAGCATAGGAACCTTCTGAGCATGGGACCTTGTGTGACTGTACAGGTCATATTCCCATGAGGCTGGCCTAGCTCCCTGCCATTTCTAAATATTGATTTTCCCTAATCTGAGAGCACAGAGCAGTCTCACTCACTCAACATTAATGCAAATTTTCCTGACGTCTTGTCTGTTCCTTCAATCTAATAGCGGAGGACCTCCTATGGAACTGATACTTCCAAGACTTGTGATCAGAGAAATGTTCTCCAATCCCATACAAGTCTCCTGAACACCGAGCTAGACTTTGATTGTTCCTATCAGGTGTATACAGATGAGACAGGCCAGCATCCTGTTCCTTCCTAGTCTCAGGCTTGGCTTGTCCTGCAGTATCCCAACCCTCAGCTGACCCACCCTCTTGTCATTCTCTGTGGCTTCATAAAAACTTGTTTCCCAAGTACAGTATGGACAATTGTTCTCATTATTCCCTCCTTCACAAAAGACTGAAGGATTAAGATAGCTCTATTAATGATCTTTCATTCTTCAGTTTGCCAAAAACTAGATATAAACTCTGTAAAGTTCAGTTCTAATAAATGCATTTTCAAAGGCAGAAAATTGTATGATGGTTGAAGATATCTTCATTCAAATCTTTTCTCTGTATTGCTCTAAAAAGAGACTTGCCCAAGGTTTCTTGCTTAAGGCTGTCTTTTCTTAGTCACCTTTATTTTTTATTTTTTTTATTTTTCCTTTTTGACAGTACTTTTGTAGAAAGTTTATCTTTTATTAGCTTTTAGGTCTCCAGTCATCATGCACTGCAGAATCCTTTGGGTGCATGTTGAACTTTTATTCTACTGTTGTCTCTCTCTCAAAGCCTTATCACTACCATTTCTTTGAAAGCCTGTCCCCAGTTTAATATCTGAAGGTTAGTCTCTGAGCGAACCTTTTAATCACAACAGCAAAGAATTCAACCATCAGTATTACTATTCCAGTCTCATACTTACGAATTTAATTAGCTTGGTTATATATACGTATAGCAGACAAACTTTGCCCGTTAAAAAGACTTTGTTGATAATTATTTAAATTCTTGCTTACATTTTAGCAATATACCTGAATGTGCTCATAAATAAATAATATAGTGCTAAGAGAATAATTTGAAAAACCCACCTTGATTATTTGTATGTACATATTAAGAAAATAAACTTGTGTTATGTGTTATATATTATATGTTAATTTCTCTGCAACTTCACACTTGACTTTTACTGAGGAGCTGAGTATCAATAGCATGTTTTTATTTTCTTTAGTAAATGGGTGCCACTTAGATAAGAAAACACATTGAAAAATCACGTTAAGGTCATGTTCTCAGAAATATTGTATGCTTTATGCAGACTAAGCAACTTAATTAATAATTAAATTAAACATTTATGTTATTACCCTGAGGGTAGTGGTAGTCTTTGAAGCTCATTAGCAGAACACACAAAACTGGAAAGATAGAAAGGAAGGTTTATTGTCTTTTGGGCTCCAACAAATTGCAGTAAAATAAACCTAGTACTTTTGTCAATTAAGTTTCATGGAAAAGCAAGCAATCTGAACTCCTGTCTTTTGATGTGGTCATATATCTATTGCTAAGTTTCTTTTTAAAGTCCCCCAAACAAATATGTCTGCCTAAGTCATACAAAAAAGGGAGGAGCGTCTTGTGCCTTCATGCCATTTTCTCATGGAAATGACTTTTGGACTTTTTCCCATTATTGCCCAATAGATTAAATGACATCTTCCCCCAAGTGACTCAGCTAAAAGTGCCAGGTTTACTTTCATCTTGGACTCTGTACTCTTAGAATGAAGAACAGACCAAACAGTGCCCTTTGAGGCTGAAGATGCCTTTCTTCATAATGTCATCTATTAGAGAAAGGTTTGATGAAAGGTCAGTTTTACCCTAGTGTAAAAGAAATGCTGGCAATTCATAGAAAGCCACTTCTTGCTCCTTAGAAGTTATCTTTATTTCAAGATTTGCTGCAATAATTTCCCCATAAAATAGGTTTGAAATACCAACTAATAGAATAGAGGTATATTCATAATTCAATACCACATGTTCTTATATTAAAATATTTTATTTAAAATACTGTAGTTTTGAAGTATAGAGGAAGAAATCATTAAACAGAGTGAAGGTAGTCTAGAATCAACAGGAAACAGCACACTCAAAGAACATAAAGAAAGAACAATTTACCATGATATGGCCAAGAATAAGAAAATGGTTAGATACAATGAAGTACTCAATGACTAAGAATAGTGGGGGAACCATGAACATCTTTAGGTTTGTAGGGATAAGGGCACACAGTGATATGACTAGAACTGGGTAAAAGCTGTAGCCCTGGAAGAGAGGCTTCATGATAGGAGTTCTGACTACAAGCAAGGAACACAAGCACTGCCAGACCATGGCTAGTGAACAGGTTGGGGAGAGAATAAGGACCAAATGTTCTTTCCTTTCTCCCTATTATCTCCTAATGGCACCTTCCATTTACTAACCCAAATGGGAAACAAGCGTGAAGAGTGCCCTTAAAGATTAAGATTTCTGACCTCACAGAGGGTGGAAAAGAATAGAAAATTTATCTGTGAGAAAGTGGAGCAAAACCAGTACCCACGTTTTACATACTATCATCTTTGAAACTGAACACTGTATTTCAATACTCTTACCTTTTTTTCCCAGCATCTTTGACACTTTTCAAATAGAAGTCTGGAAACAGAAGTCTGTCAAATTGAGAATAGTTTGAAGAAAAAAAATCATTTTATGGGAAAAGACATTAAACATTTAAGTTGTTCTCTCTAATTAAATGAAATAATTATGTTAATAATTACATTATTTTATTTCCTGTTTACATCACTGATACTAAGATGTCCTCTGATAATTATAAACAGAGACTGTCATTTTGATTTTAGCCTTGGCACATTAATTACATATTCTTATTTCTTAGAGATATTGGGATAACAGAAATTGGTCTCACATCAAAGAACTAGACCGGAACTCGTATTTACTTTATAATCCCTTGCTATGATACACATAAAAATGCATAATTCAATTGATAGTTTAATTTTCTTTTGTCCTTAAGTGTTATAGCAATAAAAATGGGAAACAACTGCATGGATCCCTATGTAGAAAATTCCCACATTATAGTGATCTCAACATAAGAAACACATTGAATTCCCCTCAGATGTTTCAGAAAGGGCATCTCACCTTTATTTAGTTTTAATAAATTTATTGCTATATACAGTGTATCTAATTGTGTTGTTGGAAATAGAAATGTAATGCATAATTCCTGTTCTCAAATTAATTAAAATTAAGATAAGAATCAAGACTTAGACAAATGAAATGTTCCACATTAGTACAATTGAGTAATCAATATAATACAACATAAAATAAACCCTACCACAGGAACAAAACTCACATTTTGCTATTTTGACATGTCCCAATCAGCTCTTTAAATGACGCTTATTAAGCATGCATCCCTTCAAAAAAAAAAAGAAAATCATTGAATATGCTTCATGGCTTTGATAAGGAGGAATCAGTACCAGGCTACAAATTAATAGAATCAAATTGTGAAATCTATTGATAATACAACTATAAATCATAGCTTCAGGCTTATAAGGCAGGATATGGGGACGAAAGACACCAAAAAAGGCAGCAATCCAGAATCTTCTTTCTCTAGGAATGATCAAATATTAGTATTATCTTTGAATAATTTGAGATTTGTCTGCAATAATTTCAATAATGATCTCATGTAGAATATGTGCCTGTTTATGTGGAACAACAGAAAATTCACCTCTTTTATTTGTTACTTAAGTCCTGAAAAATCTATAGTAGCTCTAAAATAACTGGTTTTTTTCTTCAAAAAATTGTTTCTAGTTTGTAGAAACTTGCAGGCACTGCTTTTATTTTAATTTTATATTTTTAATTTCATATAGTGAAAGTAACACTTATTTTAGTATAATTCCAAAATCAGGATGCCAAGTGGTACCATAACCTCCCCCTACTACCTTGTATTATGCATTTATAGTCAAACACACACTCCTCCTTACCCCACTGAAATACTCTCCATCACTATAGTTGTATCTATTTAAGACTGTAATGAAAATCAAATCAAATGAAATCAAAATCATTGATTGTGTAAACATCGGAGACTGACTTTTTCCAATCTGTGTAATGTCTTTCAGATTCAACTTGCTGCATGTATTGATAGTTTGTTGAGTTTTGTTGTGGTGATAGTTCTTAATTGCTGAATTGTATTCCTTTGTAGAGATTTACACCTTTTGTTTATTCATTTACCCATTAAAAGACAGGTAGACATGTTTCCGATTTGCTGTAATTATGGATAGAGCAGCTATAGACACATACGCATAGTTTTGTTTTGTTTTTTCGGTGATCATAAGTTGTTATTCCTCTAGTATAAATATGAGTGGTATGATTGAGTCATATTGCAAACATATGTTTAAGCAACTGCAAACCTGTTTTCCATAGTGGCTGTACCAGTTTGCATTCTTACCCGTAATTGGTGATAAATCTGCTCAACATCCTCTCCAGTATTTGGTATGGTCAGTAGTTTTTATTTTATCTATTCTAGTGGATATGTAATATATTTCATCATGGTTTTAATTCATATTCCCCTAGTAAATAATGATGCTGTGTAGAAACGGTGTCTTCTTTAAGTAGTTGGTTGATTTTGCTGGTTAAACCATCTGATTGGTGATTTAGTTTTAGGAATATTTTACAAATTACTTTTCTCTAATAGTTATAGAACTTTTGTTTTATTTTGGGTGAGTTTTATTCAATTATACTTGACAAGAAATAGACCCAGTTCATCTGAGTTGCCAAACGCATATGCCCAGAGTCATACATAGTCCCTATAACCCTTTAAATATATTCACAATCTATTGTGGCACTCCTGTCATTGCTGATATTGGTGATTTGTGTCTTCATTTTTTTCTTTGTTAATCTTGCTATAGGTTTATCAATTATATTGATATTTTCAAAACAGCAGCTTTTGGTTTCATTGCTTTTTCATTAATATAGGAATAAGTCTGTTTTAAATTTTATTGATCTCTGTATTATTTCCTCTCCTCTGTTTAATTTGAATTTATGTTTTTCTTCTTTTTCTCCTTTAATCTAAGTAGAAGCTTAGATTATTGATTTGAAATCTTCTCTTATAATGTAAGCAGTCAATACTATACATTTCCCTTTATGCATTGTTTTAGTTGTTTTGCACAAATTTTGATAGTTGCATTTTCATTTTTGTTTTGTTCAAAATGTTTTATTTCCCTTGAGATTTTTCTCTTTAACCATATGGGTTATGTAGAAGTGCGCTGTTTAATTTCCAAATTATTGACTATTTTCCTGTTATTTCCCCTGCTTTTTTGTTATATTGTTATAAGCAAATAAAAAGATAATTAAATGACAAATTTTAATTTATAATTTTTAATCTCATTTTGTAAAGTTTTAAATATATGGTGTTTGTTAAAATAAACTTTGTTTACTAAGACAAGGAAAACATTAGATAATTTTCTACTATAATTCCTCTTATGGAGGATCTACATATAAGAAGCAAGAGATTTTCACTTTTTTTTTAATGAGCTCTGGTTTTGTTTTGTTTTATTTTATTTATTTATTTATTTGTTTGTTTGTTTGTTTGTTTAAAGTTGAAGAATACTGAATGCAGTAGTAGAACTTTCAGGCAATTAGTCTGGATGTCATAATACTGTTTCTTTTCTGAATATATCTGTTCTGAATTTTCTCTACTTGTAATAAAAACATATAAAATAAAAAAGAAATTGTAAGATTAATCTAAAAAAATCCTTCTTTCATAAGAGAACTTAAATCAATGAATTTGACCTTAGAGATTTAGGTGATCATATTTATTGTCTACCATTTACGTAAAAATTGGATAATTCATATTTCGACATATCCATATATAAAGAAAAATTTAAATTTGTTGACTTAATTTGACAAATTATGGAAATAAAGTCAAGAAATTCTTAAAATGTAAGCACTCAGCTTTTTATATTTTATTAAAATGTCTCCAGATTTCTAAAAGTAAAATATTTTTAAATAGGTTAGCTACAGTTTGTTCAGAATTTGCTCAGATTTATTTTGAGGACTTTCTAAACTGCTTTTTTCCACCACTGCTCTTTTATGCCAATAAGTAAACCCTTACTAAATCTGTATCTTTAGGGTAATAAAAAGAAAATACTATAAAATTATTTTAAGATTTCCATTGATATTTTTATGATTTTTTTTATTTTTTTTATTTCAAGGACATAATATCCTCAAAGAACCAATAGAGGTATAATGTTGGATCAGCTTAATATCAATGAAGGAGTTAGTAGATATATAATTTTAGTTCTGCTCATAGATTTTTTTGAAGAGTGTGGACCTACTTTATTTCTTAGTACAATTCTATATTGTTAGGTAAAATACTTGATTGCAGGTGAAAATGAGTTAGGAAAGGAATCTTTTATTTTGAAGTGTTCTATAATACAAGATTGAATAATGTTCAGTTTAATATATTTATTGAGAAAAAATAACTAAACATTTTTAGGTGGTTAATAATTATCAGTTAAAGTCAGTCAAAAATGTGGCACATTCTACCAGGCTTAAAAAAAAAATAAAATGAATCTCTATTATTAATAACACATTTTGGGTCTGCCAGATAATGCAGGAGATCACATGAGATCTTACTGGTATATTAGAAAAGAAGGGACACGTGACACTATGGTAACCCCCAACTTTCTGCCTGCTTTTGCTTACTCTTAATGAACAGAAAATGCTCAAGATTCATACTTTTGGTTTCATAGTTTTAAAGAAGTAATCAGAAAAGTTCAAAAGATGTTTTAGTCCTGGAATTGCAGTTGTTGAAAAAGCTTGACCTCCATAATACACAAAGAAATGAATTTCAATACCAAGTCTGTTAGTTTTTTGTGACCTCAGATAAATCTGAGTCTCAGATCTTTCAAACCAAATTCTAGTATAATTTTATTTACACCATATGATCATTACACTGCTTTAAAAAGTGGTTGAAAACACTAGGACAGACTCTAGAATAGAGCAAATAATATTTTTAAAAGCATCAGGTTAATTTTTAACATTTGTATTTTGTGTAATAGTAATTAACAAAATAGTCATTAAAATGCAATGAGTGTTATGATAAAATGCAATGAGTGCTATGATTCAGGCTCATAACAGATTCATCAAAACAAAAGGCTAGCAGTGTTCAAAAAGAAAGGTAGTAATAGCAGGAGTAATAAAACACAAAGATAAAGAAACTAATAAACCTTAACCTGACTCGTCAGTGAGTTCCAAATTGAACTTGGCATAGTCCACTTCTTGAGTGAACATAATAGCATAGAGACAACAGGTATGTAAAGCATCAGAAAGTCCTTAAACCTTTTTTCTATTATAATACATATATCAAATATTTACACACATGAATAAAACAGTCCTATGAATTCACCAGATTACAAGATGTTGAAGAAGTAAAAAGGATCAGTTTATATCATTCTCTTGTTCTCTAGCTCTTCTTTATCCAGCAAAGAAAATTCATAAAAATGTGCATGAGAACAAGAGGGATTATTATATGCATCACCTTAAAAGTATTCTAAACTAAAAAAACAAAACAAAACAAAACAAAACAAAACAAAACAAAAAACTGTTTATACAGTTCAATAACTTAATCATTGCAGCATTATTTGATCAAACCCACAAAGGGGTGTGATGCCACAGTTAAGCACCACCACTTAAGAGACAGAAGGCAGATTAAGTTTTCATATAATTTAAAATCTTACTCTTTGTATTATTTCATTTTATCATTATTGTTTATTGTAGAATATAAACAGCAATGTTTTATAGTTTATGGAATCATCACTTTGATTTTATTACATCTTATTTATTTGAAGCCACTCAACCTGCTGACTTAAACTACCTAGTGAAAAGAGTGGTGTCTAGTGACAACTCCTTTAAATTATATTTACAATTAGATCCGAGGTACTTGTATGTTACCCAGTTTGTACTGTATTTTTAAAGTTTGCATTTAGCTCCTTTAATCTACCTCCTCAGGATGAATGCTGAATTCCAGAACAAATTAAATAAAAAAGTGAATACCCCACCACATACAGGCACAGTCTATGAACAATGTGGGTCCTACGTCCCTGACTATGAGCTCTCAGTGGACTTCGATAACATTGTTTCCCATAGTGACTAGCTCTTAGCTGAAAAAGTCTCCCAGTAAAGGTGAAGGGGAACAGCTTCACTGGACCTCTTTTATCCCTATCATCAACACCATTATGGTGTGCTGAATCAGTTTCAATTTTGTCCTCCTTTAAAAGTCACTGACACCACCAAAAAAATAAAAAATAAAACGATGTTTTGACAAGCATATCACATCAGAGCTACCAAAGAGAAGAAGACACTCCTAACACCATTTTTGTCAAATGAAGAAACGTTAAAAAGAATCTTAAATCATTGTCCAAGAGAACCCTGTCAATCATTTGTTTAACCAATGCCATGTTTGAACATGGATGCCTGCATTTCAAGTTAAGCAGTACTCACACATTTAATATTCTCTCAACAAATATTTACTTGTGCCTGCTGTGGTTCAGATACTCTGCTATCTTTGAGCTGAAGAAAATTTCTCAAGTCAAAGGATATTCAGGCAGTTAGGGAAAATACTCTCTTTGAATGCAAGAAAGGAAGAAATACACCTGAAAGTTTTAATCCATTACTTTCCATCAAATACTTTTTCATGTGATTTTGCATACATTCTTTTTTTGGGCAAACACTTAAAAATCACATCCAAAGCTGGATGACCATGCAAGTGGACACTTGCCAGCCTCAGTGTGACATAGTCATACCATGCAACTTCTTTAGCATTTTAATGCTTTTTTATTTTCTTTGTCGACAAACAGTTGCTCCAGAATATGTTTTTAATGACTTGTCTGCTTTTTGATTGGCTCACTTTTTTTTTGAGGGAAGTGATAGCCGTGTACACTTCAGGTGTTTTGCTTCAGGGAAGTGCTGGCTGGCTAACTGCTGTTCTGGGAAGTCGCTCCCTCTCAAACCCTATGTTTTGCACGTAGTGAGCTGGACCAAGCGTAATTCTTACTACAGCAATTTTCAGCAAATTGTCCTGCTAAATAGAAATATATTACTTGAAGGCTGGAAAAGTGATGATAAACCTGACCCTTCAGCTCTGCTTTTAAAGGTCATTTTGGTTAAATGTAAGCAAATTGTGGTACAAAGTACATTTTATGTGCTGTTTCTCACTTATTATCTCCCCTCATACCTCATTATGCTAATGTAATGACTTATTTGACAGAGTAGTTTCATCCATAATCTTGGAAATATATAATGGATTTAATTTCCAAGGTTATATTTTCAGAAAACTATTAATGTCCCTTTCAAAGTCATTGAGACTGAATTATGTTTCAGCAAAATATTAGGTACATTAAAGGTCCCTTTTAGATTTGAGTAAAGTCAATTGGCAATCCAGTTGCAATTATTTAATAGCTTTGAGCCCTGAATTGTTAAACTTATTATGACTTATCCATGCTAACCATTATCCTAAAAAATTAAACTCTCTGCCACATTCAAATTTCATTAGAGACTGTCACCAAAATAAATATGGATTTTTTTTTAAAACTG
This sequence comes from Rhinolophus sinicus, assembly GCF_036562045.2. Lineage (NCBI taxonomy): Eukaryota > Metazoa > Chordata > Mammalia > Chiroptera > Rhinolophidae > Rhinolophus > Rhinolophus sinicus. The sequence goes on from NC_133755.1 coordinate 147,111,306, forward strand.
TCAGAGCTTTTTATTTTTAAATGTTCATTAGATAACAATCTTTAAGTAGTCAGGAAATCTTCTTACCTAGATTAAATAAGATTGCCTCTTATTAAAAAGTGATTTTTCATTTCTAGAATGCAAATATTTTTGTATACCATCTCCTCCATCTGCATGCACATAGCCACACCACTGAAGTGTATGTACATAATATTAAAAAAATCACCAGCACCAGATTATTGTAATAATGATTGGGTTTTATAATCAAGCACTAAACCTCTTCAGTCTGGAGATGGTTCTGGTTAATAATCTGATCAAAAGCTTAGGACAGAACATATGTCATCTGGGGGAAGTATCTATTAATGGTCCTAAGAAGACAGTATTGGTAATTCTTAGCTAGTTAGGATTCTATTTGAATCATCATTGGTCCACATCCTCTACTTGCACAGAGATTTAGATTTCTCTCATTATAATTACCATGCTGCTCATCCTAGGAGCTTAAATACTTAGGATATGTCAAAATATATAGTTGATATTGGTGGGAGTAAATAATGTCAGACATACATGTATATTTGTCATAACTTTTTAGCTCCTGTGCCATTCTTGAAACCGTACAAATTGTACACCTCTTCCATTTAGAGCCTTATTGTCTAAAATGTAGTATTAAACAAAAACACACAAAAAATATATACTAATGCCCAGAAATGGCATTTAACCCAGAGAGGAGGGTCAAAAGTCTGTATCAGAGCTGAGTGGTGGTGAAGTAAATATTGGTGAGGCGGTGTATCACTTATTATGTATCCTTCTAACTCAAAGAGATTAAAAAGTTGAGTATGTACAGGAACTTTGTTCTGCTAAGTCAACAGGGCCTAGGCTAGCTGCACTTGCTGCCTTGTTATCCCTAGTATGCTAGGCACGCACATATTTTCAAGATCACTCATTACCATACAAGCATACAAGTGGGAAAAAGGATGAGATGGAGTGAAGGCAGTCCTTCCATATTATGGGGAGAAACAAAATGTTGTACACATCACTCTATTCATATCTTACTGGCCACCCCTTAGACATATGATGAATGTGTATATATATATATATATATATATATATATATATATATATATATATACATATATTCCTTATATACATATACATATATACATATATTCCTTAGACTGAGGGAACTAGGAAATGAGTTTATGCTCTTGCCCTATTATTGCATATTCCAAAGTTTGTAGAAAATTCACATAACTCCGTAACACCTTAGATTTTGTATTTCTTAAATGAGTATGGTGGCATAGCTATTCTTATTCTACTCTGCCACCCAACATCGAGGCAAGACCCAGTTGCAGAAACATCATCCCACTTTTTGTCAATGAAACTTGACTATATTGATTGTGTTGGATACTTTAAATGGCAAGTAACCAAAAATCACATAGTCAACCTAAAATAGTGGAAGGTTTTAAAAGACACTTAAAGAAGACATTATCTCATTGGTGTCCAAGGAATTGAGATATAGTTTGGAAGCTAGCAGATATATAGTACAGTTAACTGGATATATATCTATTATCATACTAGGGATCTATCATCTGAACTATGGGTCTTGGCATTAGATTTGCTGCACAAAATATAGCCCATCATAATGGGGTAAGTATATTGGGTGCTCACATATTCATGATATTATGGCCTCACCGCCAGTCCCTGCAATGAAGAATGTTCTCCGGGGAATGTTCTCTGGCCATTTGGTTATCACCAGCAGATTGAACTGGGTCCTGACAATTACCATCACAAACTACTTAACTCACAGATCTGGAACCAAGCTCATTTTATTTTTTTCCCAGATTGGGGTGCCTGTACACTACCAATAATCCGTTTTCCTACCACAAATCTGATAAAGAATAAGCACAAAGTTGGCTGGGCATATAAGACTCAAGTATTTTTCAATCAAATGTATGCAGATAATGTATGTATAACCCCAAATAGTGTACATTCCAAATACGCAGACACACACAGACACACACAGACACACACACACACACACACACACACACACAGAACAAAACAGATATGCTGTATAATTAGAGCATCTGGCACAGGCAATTAAAACAGCAAGACAGGGATTGAAATAAGATAGCCAAGCCACCCCATGAGAGAGAAGAGAGGAGCATTCAGAAGTTATTATATTCACATGTGTAAGGAGAAGAGTAATAGGATTACTAGTCAGAACTTTTTGATTGGAAGGCAACCATAATCAACTCTGGCTATCCAAGTAGAAAGGGATTTATTACAAGGCACTGGGTAGTTCACAGAACCAACAAAAGGGCTGAAGAAAATGGCTAGGAGTTCTGGGCAGTTTAGAATACAACAGATCGTAACGCAGGATCAGTGCAGTTATAATGCGGCCACCACCACCACGGGCACCTTCACCGTCAAACATAAGCTGCTAGGCTGCTGGACTCTCACTTCTATTGCCACTGATATGGCAAAAACCTCTTACCTTTTATTTTTGTCTATATTCCTCTGAACAGGAGCATACGATTGACTGAGCATCTGAACACACTGAGCATCTGATCATGCTTACATGCCTGGGTACTGAGAATTATAAGCCTCCTTTCAGGTTTGTCAGTGTGTTAGACTCTAACTCAGCATATGATCACACACACATAAACACGCATGTACTCTTTCTCTCTCTCTTTTGGTAATGCTAGTTCCTGGGTAATATTTCACTTTTCTAGTGCAATGTTGAGTTTCCTTGATCCAATTCAGGGATCTCCCACCTACCACTTCTTATTGAGTTACCCGTGGAAAGCAAAATAAATTGGGAATTTCTACCTTGCTTAATTCTGCACCTATAACAAATAGAATTTAGTTCTACTCTACCTTCTCTCTGGTGCTTCTAGTGTCTGCCAATGGACCAGAATCTACTTCTACATTGCCATTTTGAGCTTTCCTTAAGTTCAAAGCCTAAGGTTATAAACAATGACTGTACTAACATTCCTTAAGTTACACATCCTCTGAGCAAGGTGTAGTAGTCTACCTGTTCGGGACAAGGTAACTAACACAGAAGCAATAGAACACCAAAGCTTGCTGCATACCCACTTCTTCACACACCACACACACACACACACACACACACACACTCACATTCTAAAGAGCCATTAATTCAGGTATTTTCCTCTATTTTCTCAAAATTCTAATGATGATTTAATGAGGGAGAAATTATGCTACCTGCTGTGATTCTTTTGGAAAAATTTCTTCATAATTTAGTAGTAGATACCATTGGATAATACCATTTAAAATATATATGTAATACAATAAATGTATGACTCTGTTTCCTTAATATTTGTTACATAAAAGCAAATGCAATTTCATAGAAAAATCCACAAATTTCTCTTCAACAACTTCCAAAATCACTTTCCTAAACACCAATGTGTCAGATGAGGATTTAAAATATATTAACAGATTTACCAAATAATTTCTATTTTTCTCCCAACAATTTTTATACAATTAAAGCAAGAAAAAATATAAAACAAAAATTATAAGTAATAAAAATTATCTGAATGATAATTTAAAACCATTTGAGGAACATCTTGAAACAGACACAAAAATAATGGTTTAGGGAAATCTTACTTCTAGAATTAGTCTGTCAAATCCCGTACAGGGTATAACTTAAACTAAAATGAAGGAAAAATCAGTGAAGTAGATAAATGGAGTTGAGTCATTCAATCAGCTGACAGCATTATGATTGAATTTGACATACAGTAATCTAGAAATCAAAACTGTAAACTAGTTAGCACCAACACAAATCTTGTAACTTTAGAAAGGTCAACTTGGAAGACAAAATCAAGTGTTGATAAATTGAGCATATACACAGAAAAGAATAAAAAGGTGTTTCAATGTAAAAGGAAAAAGCTGTTTCTTTCAATAAGACTTAAGATGCATGAGAAAACTATAGCATAATCTGCATGTGTGTTATCATATTTGTGTATATATATACTGGATACTGGCTTAACTATAAAAGTGGAGAAGTAAAATTAAATAAAATAAAGAGTTCTATGTAAATAAAAAGACAAAAGTATAAGAGCTTATTTTGAGTTCAGAATGGAAAAAGGTTAAAATTGTAAAATAGTTAATAAACAACAATTGAAATGTATAAAATCTGTCTCACAGTGAAGTTAAATCCATTTTCTTTAAGAACAAAAGATCAATGAAGAAAGAAATTAAACCAGTCCAAGTTAGAATAGGAAATTAAGTTGCTAAGGGTGGCAAGTGAGAGTAAGTGATGGATTACTACTGTCATTACCTTCAAGAAAGGGGGTATTAAAGTCATATCATTGATGCAGTTTTGTACTCATGATGCCTAATGTGACTCAAAAGAATGTCTAATGAGGTAAAAGTATATTTGCCAAAATATCCTGTCATATATGAGCAAATTATCACAATCTTTGAAAAATTTTTCTAAAGCATCCTTATTAGTTGGGGAAAAACATGGAAAGTAATGAGAAAGAATTGATTTTGAACAGAAAGCTAAAACTGTAAATATTTTAACTTACTTTCAACAAGCATGTGGTATAGAATCTAAAAAAGTAAAAATCCAATAACCATTTTTCCTCAAGATTTTGTTGTTACCATTGAAGTAAAGTATGCAAAGCAGTAAAGTACTGATCCTGAAACATGACAAGTCTCCATAAATGCAATAATAATAATAATAATAACAACAATAACAACACAAATAACAGAAACTTGAAAGAGGACGGCTGATATAATACAATGACTGAGGGAACTAGGAAATGGGTTTATGCTCTTGTCCTACTATTGCATATTCCAAATTTTGTGGATAATTCACATAACTCCATAAAACCTTAGACTTTTTATTTCTTAAATGAATATGGTGCCATAACTATTCTTATTCTACTCTGCCACCCTACATCGAGGCAAGACCCAGTTGCAGAAACATCATCGCACTTTTCATCAATGAAACTTGACTATATTGATTGTGTTGGATACTTTAAATGGCAAGTAACCAAAAATCACATAGTCAACCTAAAATAGTGGAAGGTTTTAAAAGACACTTAAAGAAGACATTATCTCATTGGTGTCCAAGGAATTGAGATATAGTTTGGAAGCTAGCAGATATATAGTACAGTTAACTGGATATATATCTATTATCATACTAGGGATCTATCATCTGAACTATGGGTCTTGGCATTAGATTTGCTGCACAAAATATAGCCCATTGTAATGGGGTAAGTATATTAGGTGCTCACATATTCATGATATTATGGCCTCACCGCCAGCCCCTGCAATGAAGAATGTTCTCCGGGGAATGTTCTCTGGCCATTTGGTTATCACCAGCAGATTGAACTGGGTCCTGACAATTACCTTCACAAACTACTTAACTCACAGGTCTGGAACCAAGCTCATTTTATTTTTTTCCCAGATTGGGGTGCCTGTACACTCCCAATAATCCCTTTTCCTACCACAAATCTGATAGTGCATAAGCACAAAGTTGACTGGGCAAATAAGACTCTAGTATTTTTCAATCAATTTTATACAGGTAATGTACTTATAACCTCAAATAGTGTACTTTCCAAATATTACAGTGGATAATATAGACTAACAATGAAGCCAAATTTCACTTTCACACTCTCACCAGAAATTACTCTTTCATTCTATAAACCCAGGAAGCTGTATAACAAGCATCATGGGATCACATCTTGAATAACATTGACTAGTGCTAATGAATTTCATGTCGTCCCTTGAGATACCATGTTTTCTCATGCCCCTGTACCTTCCTATATTATTTTATCTCTGCCTGGAATGTACTCTCCACCAGTTCACCTGCCAAATCATGCTTCATCCCTCAATTTTCAATTAAAGGTCCACCTATGCTGTGAGATTTCCCTGCTCTTCTAACAAATACAGATGTTCTTATTGACCAGACTGACATCATGTAGATTCACTTAATTAATTAAACTGGTTATTTCTCCTCAAGCTATATCCCATGTCGTTGACGTCAGGAATATAGCCTTTTAATCTTTCTATACTTCTGCAACCACCGCAGTGAATAGCTCAGAGTAGATGTTTTAAAAATAAGTGTTTGTTGCTTAGGAAATATTTGCTCTGTAAAAATATTTCTATTTCCTGATCCAGAGGGGAGATTACTGAATGCATGAAAGGAGATAACTTATTTGTGTATGTTTCCATCTAATACCAACAAGTGAGATTAATACTAGAATAAAAAGATTTAAGTTGCATACTTATCACTTTATATAATTTAAAAAGTAGCTTTATTATTGATCCTCTTCTATTTTTAAAAATCATGCAAGTAAGAGAAATTTGTGTATTTTGATGCAGGGTTTCACTAGTTAGTGAAAAAAAAATTAATGAATTGGTCAATCAGCCACTGGGTATTGAGGACCAACATTGTTCATGGCCAGAGTAGATTAAAATAAAAAAAGTTACATGATATAATCAACACCTTCTAAATTTCATGTATATTTAAGTCACTGATATCTGAAATATTAGAAAATGTGAGATTATTAATATGGTTTAAAATGCAATAAGAAGAATTGGCAACCAAAGAAGACTGCAGAACTTTAAAAATAAAGTCTAATACTCCATCTGGAGAAACAAAAGGAGGCATACTTGGTACTTTCATTATTATGATAGATACCTGTACCTTAAGCCAAACAGACAATACAGTATTTTTTCCAATGAATTAGGATTGCTTACCTCAATGGAAAGTATGGATCACTTTTTTGAAAAAGGAAATATTCCCTTTTCTAACTGGATTTAAAATATACAACTATGCCAAAAGTAATGCTTGTTTGTGAACTGCACATGCTTAATTTAATAGAAGAGCAACCATTTACAAAATCAATTCAAGTAAAGTACATACTAATGGTACTTCCAACAATGGAGTTCAACAAGATATCTATCACTCGATCATTGACCCAAGACTCAATCTCAGGCACCTGGATACCATACGGCCCTCCCTGGCATTACTCATCACTGGCTCTCCAGGTGGTTTCTAAAAAAACAGTCTTTCCGACTGGATGAATCACAAATGCACAAGATATCAGGGTGCTCGAATGGATCCAGCAAGTGAGCCCTTCCTTACAGGTAAGGTTGTATTTAGTTGAAAGTTGTGTTGTTTTTCTATAGGGTAAACATTTTCAGGAAAAGAACTTATGAAGCAAGGAGGTTTCAACAAGGAAGAAGACAGGAAACTGAGGATTGGCATGTCTCAATAGTAGGGAAGAAACCTCTCTTGATGAAGGATTAACCTTCAGTTGCATTTTCCTGTTAAACTGGAATTGCAGTCGGGGGAATCTGAGGCACACTGCAGTAAAATTACTTACCCAAGGTTGACTGTGGTTTCAATCCCAAGTAGTCGGAATTAGACCCTACTTCCCTAACTCCTTTGTATCTAGCCTTTCTTCTTCAAATTATGTTTCCTGTGGACTTCGGGATTTCTCTCTGAAATTGACCTACCTGTTGCTGGTAGAAAAACTTCATTTGTTGTTGGAGTTGCCTGGAGAAACAGGGTAGTAGGGTAAGGGGCCTTAACCAAATTTTCTTCTCACAAATTCCAGTGCAGAGGTGGTAGCAACTTAAAGTGCCCAGTATTCACTGGCCAGAAGTGAGCACTGGAGTAGGAGTGCAGCCTGTGAAGATACAGGGAGTAATGAGGAGACTATCTCATTGCTAAGGAATCATTCCAAGAGACACACACTCAAGTTGGATGAAATGTTCAATCCCAGAAAGCAAGAGAAAACTGTTTTTGAAAGAGGAAGAAAGTCAAAATCTCTGGATAAAGAAACATTACCCAGCAATTTTCAAATGCAAAATCAACAGTTTTCAGATCAAACCTTTAATTCCAGATGATTGTTTGTTTGTTTGTTGTTGTTGTTTAAGAAAGAGTTTGAAAAAAGGCAGCCATAGTGAAGTGGTTGGTGAGTTGGTCCTGAACTACATGCATTGATATATATATATCAGCACCAGATCTGATTGGCATCCTACAAGGTGGTACTGAATTGTTTAGCTACTCAAAATGTTTGAAAAGATCTATCTAGAGCTGAAACATAAGATTCTAGCTTATGTGAAAATAATGAAAATGTATTCACAGGCACATAGATTTAAAACCTGAGTAAAAGAGATGGTCATCAGGAGTAGATGGATAAATTATAGAATATTCACATGATGGACAATAGTTGCATCATGTGTACTTGTAATGAGAATGAACAAGCTCCAACTACATACAAGAACGTGGATGACCGGGACAAACATATTATTGAGGGAAATAAGCCAGACACTAAGAAGTATGTACTATATGGCTGCATTTATATAACAACAAACCGGACAAAACTAACCTACGATGTTTACACAGGGAGTGTGGCAAATTGTGTTTAACTGTGGGGAGTGGGGCAAATTGTGTCTAAAAGAGGTCAGTAGGAGGGTTAGAGGGTTAGAGGAGTTAATATTCTACTTATGATCTAGGTTGTCATTACATGTATGCTCAATTTGCAAAAAACAACAAGTTGTATACCAACAATTGTGTGTGTGTGTGTGTGTGTGTGTGTGTGTGTGTGTTATGCTTCAATAAAACAATTTTAAACATTTGGAATAAAACCTTGAACCCAGACAAGTCCAGCCTAAATGTGTATCCATTATTTCAAAAAGTTCTAATTGTTTCCTCCTTGGCAAACTTTAAACTGATAATGGAGGGGGAAATAGACTTAGAGAGAGGAAAAGAAATAGATACCGCAGCAATTAGAAATCTAATTAGCTCTGTGTTTTAATACAATTGTCTGTGCCCTCAGACACAAACATTATTCTTTTCTGATAACTAACATTTTAAAATGCTAAACTTCTGTGGAAGGAAAAGATACACTAATTCAAAATTTCTACTTTTTACTTATTCATTAATATAGATTCTTGTTAGAGGAATTCAGATTCCTATGAAAAATTCTGTTCTGTATCCTTTTCTAATATCAGAAGGAAGTTAATAGTATTATTCACACATTAACTAGGAAGCACATATGTACATAAAATGAAACCCTCATGAACAAAATTTGAAATAACACGTTTTATGTTTCTTTTATCTTAATCTGGAGATGTTTCTTCTTATACAAATGTCTTCACGTATTGTGATACGCTTTTCCTGGAAAATGTGTGAGTATAATATTCACTTCAAGATTGCTAATTAGGCATGCATGCTATTGTGGTTTATATATCCAATTTGATTGATCCACTCAGGCAAATGTAAGAGCATTAATGCACTTGAGAAAGCTTTCCTTCTGTTTAAATATCCTGTAGTCGATAACTTTTTAATCTATTTGCATTAGGTAAAAGAGTTTCCTCCTGAAATTGGCTCAAGAAAAGCATTTTAAGAAAATCTGTGGACTGGAATTATGATTAAAAATAGGATAAAACGAAGCAGTGCTCAGGATCAGTCATTGTTTCTCTTTGGTTCCATAGGATTTATCGTAGCATTTCTGCTTCTGGGTGCAAGCTCTCCATTATAATGCTGATAACTTTCTATTTCTTTCTGGTGTTTATCTCCTAGTTTTTCTTATTTAAAGCCTATGCTTCCTGCAAATTGTGATTTTTATATTAGGATTTCTGAATGCGTATAAGAAAAGCCAACTAAAGACAGCTTAATTTTAAGGGGGTGCGGGATATTAAAGGTATACCCTGGTAAAACCCCTAAGGGCAGATTTGCAGGTAGTTTTCAAGAAGTGAACTAGGAGTATTTTGCTTTGAACATTCATCTGTGTTTCTCATTGCATATTTTTTTAAAAATGTCCTTCTCTATAGAACAATTTTCTCTGTTCCCTTTTCTATATGATGAAACACGTCCATCCAAAATTCTTAAGCCCACATTTACAATGTAATAATATGAAGAACCTGCCTTTCTCTTAATTCTAATTCTATTTCAGGAGAAAGTGACCAATTGTAAATATGGCCACAGAGCAGGGCTTACCAGTAAAACATGGCTGCTAGAAACTTACCACTGAGGAAGGGTAGGCAAATCCAAGGGGGAAGGACTAAGGAGAAAAGCCAGTAGTTGCAGACTTCAACATGTAGTAATCCAATGACTGAACTCGTTCCCAAGGTATCTTCAGCTTTGACTCTCCTAGTTTACAATAATTAAGTCTGTTCTTTCTAATTCAAATTCCAGAAAGAGTGGATGCCATTTAAAAACACTTATTTCTTAGAGCCTGCTAGACAGTGTATCACTGCAACACTAAACCATCTATGATTTGACAGCCCTTTTGCTGGAATCTTGAGGCACAACACATTATTGCTTAGGCATCAAAGGATGGGTTGGAGTTAGATCTTCCCAGAAGGCATGGCAGACATTCTAAGACTTGGTCTATCTAGTACTGTTAACATAGCTCTCTCAATTATGTCAAAGAGAAATTTCACACATACATTCTTTATATAGCAATGGTAACCAAAGTCATGCCAAGGACCATTATCCCTTTGGAGATACTCTTTAAAGGGGAAAATACAATTCCATGGACAATTATGTTTGGGATAAGCAGCAAAGCTAATTCTTTTTTTTTTTTTTTTTGAGATTTGTAAAATATGTTAGATTACTAAATGCTCATACAAAAACATTTATACCTTTATTTAACCCACGTTTCTACCCTTATTGGATGATGTAACATAGTTAGAGCTCTTATTTTGCATATTGCAGGAACCTATTCTTCAAGTCATATTACGTGGAGAAAAAATGAGGAAAAATATGCATCCTAACTTCACATATTAGATAGGAACCAGTACATTAATCCTCCTTAAAATTTCAGGGAATTTCTTCTCTTGCTTTCCTTGTCTATTCTCCCTGAATAACCACAGCAGTCTTCGCTCTCAACAAGGCTGACTCTGTACTCGATCAGTACACATGGCAAAAGATTACTCCATTAACTATCCTTTTTAAATATCCTTTCAAAATACCATTTCAGACTTAAGCTAGAATATTTTATTTCTGATTATATTTTTAAAGGAAACAGACTTGGGAGTAGTGATGGAGGCAGGGATGCAATTGGGTGTGTGCCAAATTATTGACATCACTGTTGGGAGTCAACACCTGTAAATTAAAGAGAAGGGAACACAAATTCCAGTCAAAAAGGAGGGCTGTTAGTTCCCTGTCCAGGAAATTTGAATGAAGTATGTTCTAAATTATGGAAAATTTACCATAGAACCAGTGTCAGTTAACATTTATAGCATACATATTATGAAACAGGTCTAAGTACTCTATGTATTTGAATTCATTTCATTTGCATAGTTAATCTATATGTAATACAAATTTCATTCCTATTTTCTAGATTAGGAAACTGAGGCACAGAAAATTTAGGTAAATTGTTTAAACACACACAGCCTATAATTTATAAAGCCAGGATTTAAACAATGTACCTGACCCTATAGAGTTGTAAATATAAACAGATTTTTTTTATATATAAAGATTTGAAGTAAAATTGCTTTATTCAGCCTTTAACTCAATAATAAATCTTTTAGAGCTCTCAGCATGTTACAGGTCAGCATTTAATATGCATTGTTTCAAGATCTTAAATATTATTCATTATTCTTCTGACTACAAACTCCAGTCAAACCTACCTCATCTAATCCTCTTCAATTTAATTTAGACTTCTTCCCAAAAAGTGTCAATCTAAGATCTGAGCATCTCAGTTATTTGGAAGGTTCAAATAAGGTACACTTATGTTTATTGTCATTTGTAAATACCAAGACTTTACAGGTCATCAGCTATTTCTAATTGTTGAAGACAGTGTTGCATGTTAAACAGCATGCTTCCTTTGTTGTAGCACGAAGCTATGCACTTAGTGAGCTTTGATTAGTCACAAGCCTAAAAAAGTAAAGTTTATCTCACTTTTTTTGCCAAGTATATCAAGTCACCTTTATAAAAGCAAATTGAGTATGTCTTAGGAGTTAGTTCCATTTGTACTTTAACTTCCTTTGCTAAAGAACTCATGTACAATTTTATGTTTAGCAGAGATTACGAAGCCATTTAGAAGAGGAAAGTAATTTCCTGAGGAGCTAAGGAATGAGAACCCACTGAGTATAGAGAGGAGTTGGCTATTTGCAGAGCATTGGGTCTGATTCCTAGAGAGCTGGGCTAAACACAGGTGGCAGTTTATGCATTTTATATATATCTTTTAATAACCAAATACACTTGAAACTAAATCTATTTTAGTAAAGTTCACAAAACAGCTCCATTCTATTTTAAACTTGTGAACGGGTTAAATATACTCTTAATTGCATACTTCTTGCCATATAAAAGATTTTAAATCCTTTCTCATAATTCAAAGGTCTATAATAAGGTAGTAACTTGAGAAACTGCTAAAGAAAAAAACAGTACTCTCCGTTTTTTTGTTGTTGTTGTTTTTATTTTGTTTTGCTTTGCAAAAACAAAAAAACAGAAGAATGCATTTACCTTAATACAAGGTTAATGTATTTGCTTCTCTGACTTGTTAAAAAAAATCCTAATATTGGAATAGTTCATTATTCCCAGATATTTAAATATGTATTATTTTAATATAAATTCTGGATGGATGCTATACCAGAGAAAATATTTATCTGTCAAAACTGCAGATTCAATTACTTAAGTGCATTTTTCTTCTGGAAGTGAATGCCCAGGAAGGGACTATATTTCCCAGACCCACTGCAATTAGGTATAGACATGTGACTGAGCCTGGCGTTTGTACGTGAGCAGAATTTCTACACATCACTTCTAGACTTGACCCATAAAAATTTCCTTCAGGTTTTGTTTCCCCATTCTTTTTCTTTTTCCACCAACTACAAGTCAACTCCCAAGGAAAAGTAAGAAATCTTGTGCTGAAAATGGCAATATCCACCACTCCGAATCACTGAAATACTACATGGTGCAAAGCCCTCCCTATTCCAGTTGTAACCCAGATTATGAATAACTGCATTGAAATGTAATGCATGAAAGAAATAAAATGATATTGTTAAATACCTCTAAAATTTAGGAGGTTGTTTGTTTGTTTGTTTGTTTGTTTTTTAGCAGCTGACATTAATTATGCCAACAAATGCAGAAGCAATAATTGGAAAATTGTTCAAAATATATTACTCTTTAATGTGCAATGCTATTTACACTCTTTCCTTAGAATAGTTTAACTACTGCTTTTCCTAATAATTATATATTTATAAAATATACTTGAGAATCACATTAATGCATAATGCCATAAAACATATTTATTGAGAAAATTATTGTATATAAAGTCCAATGTTCAATACTGGAAAATATAACTAATATTACCAATAGTCCTTGTCTACAAGGAACTTACTCTGCTTGAGTGAAAATAAAGTTATAAAAGTAATTATAATTTAATATAGTATTCGGTAAGTGATACTCAAGTTATGTCTGTTGGCAAGAAAGCATTTTGGGAAGGTAGGTAAGGAAGTAAATCACATATAAATCGTAGGAAAAGTTTGATGCAAGAGGTGAAATGTCAGCTCACTCAAATAGGAAACTGAGAAGAGCGAGCAAGTAAGGAGATATTTCAATGAGTAGGGAATTAAACCAGCTAATAATGCTTAACACCCATTGAGAAAAAGTGAAGGAATTACTGCAGGAGGCAGAAAGTGGAGAAGGGAAGAATTGGATTAATTACATTAATAATGTTTTGAAAAATCTGGACTACTTCTATTGGAAAGAGATTTACTAGTCTATCAGCATCAGATCAACAAAAGAGAGAAAGAAATTCTATCAGGATAGAAAAACTTGAATTTATATTAATGGAAGAGAAAGTTATTGTAGGCTTTTGAGTACGACAGGATATAATACAAATGTTTCTAGTAAAGTTAATCTGTTGGCAGTGTGCAAGTGGAGATAAGTGAGAGTCAGGAAGAAGGGTAAAAGTTATGACAAATGTCTGGGTATACGGTAATCAGATCCTGACTGCGAGCTGTTACAAGGGAAATGAAGAATAGGAAGCAGATTGAGAAAAACAAGATATTTTGAAGAAAGAACAGAATTTCAAGAATGATTAGATTGGTCTGGGGGCAAAAATGCAATCAATCAAATTTGTTTTCCAACTACTCTAAATTAAAGAGATCTTCCAAACAATCAGTGTAATTGCAAATCCTGCCTCCAAATGTTCTGATTCTAGTACATGATTAATGATAAGTTGTCTCATGGATCAAATTATTAAGTTAATGCATGTGCAAATGTTTCCATAATAATTTGGTTTTTAGAGTGTTTTATTTGATGAGGTTGTTATTTACTTATTTACAAAGTATAAATGCCATTAATTCAACACAATTACTTAAGAGGTTTTGGGAACGTACAGAGGGATAGTGGATGGGGGGAGGGGAGTTCACACAGTGTGAGGGATACAAATGATAAACGTCTAAGTTTTGCTTTGTCTTGTGCACCTGAAACTAATTAAAAAAATAAATAAATAAATAAAAATTAAAAAAAAAAAAAAAAAAAAAGAACTGACTGTCCAAAACATTCCATTCTGTGTGGACAGTTGTTCTAATTTTGATACAAACATCTGTCCAATGAGGAAAACACATTTTTGGCTAAGCAAGTTAAATTAACGAAGGAAGATTTTTTTATGGCCCCCTTAGTGTTAACCATAGATGTACACTCTACCCTCTCCTTAGTCAACAGTGTGTTGGCTACAATATATTTAAGGATCATTTCAAGTATAAAAGAACATTTTGCAAGTGTTCTAGCAGGAAGCAATATAGTTTACTCACGAAGAAGCCAAATCCAAGTTAATCTGAGACATTTCCTCTGTAACTCTAAGTACTAAAAGAAAGTTTGGAGAGCATTGTAAAGAAACGTATGGTAATTCAAAAATGTTATGATGTGCTGGTTATGTTATTGGCATATAAAGCAAGGAAGGATTCCCAAAAGTATAAGAATTTTTGAAATTTAAAGAAAATTACTCAGGAAAATATTCATCTGTTCCAAGAGCAAGTCAAAATTAGAAAATCAGAAAGATAAAACTGAATATATAATAAGATCAGAAATATGCAATAAAATCAATTAGACTGAAAATTCCATGGAGGTAAGTATTGCGTCCTTTTTGCTGAGTGGCCTTTCCTCAGTAGGGACACAATGGCTGGCACACAGGAGGTGCTCATAGAACTATGAAATATGTAGCACTATTTAAATAATTGTAAATATGGTTACTAAATGGTATTAAAGCAAAATTACTTGAAATCAGATATCTGTTCCTAACAATGTGCAAAAATAATCTAGGTTTATCAATAGATATTAATTTATCAAAGACGGCAAGATGGAGAGAAAAGACAAGGGCAAGGAACGTATCATAAATTACTTAATGCATTTTGTCGGTCTGATAATAAAAGAAATGTAAGCTTAAATATAAATTTCATAAATGTTATAGAACATTCTTTTTATGCAATCAAATTCTATCTCATATTTCTTTTTTAAAAACTGTCTTCAAACAAATAATCCAGAATGTAAAAATGGAAACACAGAAAAGGTATACCCTACAAATATAACAAATTAATTAAGCAAGCAAGCTATGGTGTTAATATAAAAAAAAAAAAAAAAAATCCAAGGCAAATTGCACTGAATTGGGGGCAATTTATATTGGAAATGAAAAGTGTATAAGAGTTCAATCTCCATAAAGGCAGGTATCTATGTCAATTTTGTCCACTGATTATTCCAAGTACATAAAACTGTTCTGGCACAAATGTAATACTTGTGATGAACGCTGCAGTGTAGCTCTCAGACCCTAGAACCCCACCCCAGACTAAGTCCTCACCCCCCAGCTGCTGGGAGTGCTGGCAATGCAGCTCAGCTATTTCCTCTCCAAGACTCACTGCCAGCTGAAGAGAGCCATTTTGCCCAAGGAAATGGCTCCTTCCCCCGCGCATCTCAGACCAGTGACCTGTTCAGTTGATGATATAATGGTCCTACTGCTTTACCTCAATTCAGGACAACGTTGAAAGGCTATCACAGTCCAGAGCTCTGCATAGGATCAGCTGAGGCCATTGCTGCAACTGCATTCCAGCCAAATTCCTCTCTATGCTATCTTACTTCCTTCATTCCTCAACAGGTACTGAACCTGGGATGATTGCTCAAACACTTTTTACACAGAAATCTCCATCTCAAAGTCTGTTTTCCAGAAATCCCAATCCAAACAGATCGAAAAAAAATTGTTAAATAAATAAATGACGTAAAAGAGTAAAGAGGATTGCTCATGAACTTTATTAACAGCTTCTAACTATAACCAAGTAAAGTTTATGATTTAAAAAGATAAAGGTAAGTATTTAAAAGCAGACTGGGTGATATCCACTGATCTGATATGGCAGGTCAGGAATATTAACACAATAACACTAAATAAAATAGAATAAAAATGATTCTATTACCTTTGTCTTATACATTTTTTTCATATAATTGCCCCTTATTATGCCTTCAGCCTCTAATTGTACATTTTTCTTTCTTCTTTGAAGATATGTATTTATGTAAGGTTAATTTTCATTTACATTTTTTTTTAATCCATTATGTAGAGACTACCGTCTTGTTCATTTTAGGGTTTTTGAAATTTTTAGTTTCTTTGTGGCTCAGTATAGAATCCCTTTCCTAAATATAAACATTTCTTGATGCTGGAAAAGCTGCAACATTTGTGAAACTGACCAAACATGTGAAACTAACCAAAAGACAATTTCAGAGATGTGTGCTTCAGAAATATGCCTCCCCTAAACATGTTAAAAGCACTGGCAACATCACTACACACTTTTATAGAACAAAAATTGGTCTAAGCTAAATTTTTAGAATAACCCATCTATCCACAAACATTGTATTAGCATTACCATGTTGTCTAGATTTCAATTCTTTCCTTTAGAGTTCTAATTATCATGTAATAAAAGAAGCAATGACACAATTCATACCAAAATGACAGGACCTGAACCAACAAGAAACATAGATATTTTTGAAATTAGAAGAAGGGTGTTTTCCTCTGAGGAGCCACTTTGTGTGTTGTGCTCAAAGCCACCATGTTATATATCACATGGGGACATGATTCACATTGCATTCAGCTTGTACTAGTTTGTGATTTCACCTTTCTTACATAATGCAAAAATTTCCCACATCTCTAAATCCATTTTATGTACTTTATGCAACACTTTGCATACAGTTGATTTTATGGAAATCAAATGCTATATATTAGAAGAATTACTATACATGTGTAATGAGATAAAGAAAAATTGCATTATCTTAATGTATTATGATAATAGCAGTCCTTTACTATAAGTATAGAGGAAGTGATAAAGACAAGCATGAAACTAGGGATGATCATTGCAGTGAATTCCTTTTTCTAGCCATTAACAGCACTAATAGTAGATACGCAAAGTGGTTAGAGATTGTATTGTGTTTTAGGTTTCTTTAATTGTTTAAGACTGCATCTGCACCCATTGCTACCATTTTCTACATCAATGAGTGACATATTCCACATTACGTTAAGACTAATCAATCTGCCTATGCTTCACACATCCCTTCACACTTGTTCAAGGCTTCCATTTCAGTAACTATCCACCTTTCTGTATGTCTCTGGGACAAACCATATGTTGAGAAATCCCATCACCTATCCAATTCTCTTGCTTCTTTGTTGCCTCTCTTCTAAAGACTATACAAGCTTTAAAAACTCTTGATTTTCTAGTCTCCCTTTCAATATTGATTGATTATGCGACACATTTCTGGCCAATGAGATACAAAAGGATTTCTAAGGTACCTCTTTCCCCTTCTCTCTTCTTGCTTCCTGAAAGGCGGATGTGAGGCCTAGAATACCATAGGCACATAAATATGAGCCCCCAAATGAGAGCAAAAAGGAAACACATCAGGGATTGTGAAGGGGAAGGCTAGAGAAAATTGGATCTCCAGTGGCATGGTTGAGCTTCTGCAATCCTTACCTCTGGGCATATTATATGAGAAAAACAAAACAAAACAAACAACAATTTTTTTTTAGAAACTGTTAGCTGTATTTTCTGCTATTTGCAGAAAAATATGCTATGCTTCCTCTCCTTTACTTTCCACATGCAGTCCTCGAGTCCTGTCAATTTTACCGCCTCTCAAATTCAGTATTACTCATTATCCGCATGGTAATGCTTTAGTTCAAGCTACCATTATTATTTTTTTATAATTTCTTACAGAGCTTCTTGGTCTCCCCTCAGGTAATCTCACACACCACCCAATCCATACCCACATCACCAATGTTTCTTGATTATTTTCAGTGGGAATCCCAAAACTCTCAAGATGACACATAAGACCATTAAAACTGCCTTTGCCTATGTCTCCAGCTTTATGCTCAGGAAAATGCTCTTTCATCCTACACTTTAGTGCTCTACCCTACCTCCACATACTTGTACGCCTTTATACATGCCACTTGCTCAGCCTAGAATGCCCTGTTAAAACTCTCCTTGCTTTTTTTTACTTCTGAGACTCTAATTCTTTTTCAAGTCAAAGAAGTCTTCCCTGATGCTCTACTTTGATTAGGTAACATTACCAGCATCCAAGACTTAATATTACTATTTCCATTATTGCTGTGTTATGAATATCTGTTTGCTATCTATTTTTACCAGCTAGTTCTTAGATAAATTATTATTAATTCATTTTTATTCTAAATACACAATGCAATGGATAGCGTATATCAGATCCTCAAGAATACTGAAAAAAAATGACTGAATAGAAAAATGAATGGTAACTTAAATTAATTCAATCACATATATTTGCAATTAATTATATCAATAATTTACATTTAAATTCTTCTTATTAAATTCCCAAAGTAAATTTGCATCTGTTTTATTTTCCTATTACTATATCTTCATGAAAAAGTATAGGTAGTTAAAGTGTTGTTTTTCTCTGTAGGCTGCAAGGAGACATGGCTTCCATATTATAACATAGTTAAAGATTATAACCCTGGCTTCAAATTTTACTTTTGCATATTTCCTGTTATATAAATAGATTTTTAAATCTTACAGAAGAATACTCACAGTACTTTCTTAATTAATGTGTTATAGAAACATTCATTATTTGTTCCAATTGTTCCTTGCTAAAAGTTGCGTGTTTAATATAGTGTCACTCTTTTAATAGCACCAATATACAGTTTCCTTCATTTTAGAAACATTCCTAAGTTCGATTTTTTTTTTTTCTCTCATCAGTAGAGGTGAGACATGTGAAAATCTGTCATTCAATTACATCTATTACATGGGCTGACAGAAAAAAAAAATAGTGTAGAGCTTGCAAATATTATCTTTGCTGTTGGAAAAATTAATACACAAAGAAAGTGTTCTCAGAACAACAATATTAGAATCTTCCTAAGAGGTCATCCTTGTCTAAATCATTGCAGTAGTGACCTCCTGCATCTACAACAGTCCGTCCTGAAGAGCAGCCAGAGTAATCCTGCTCAAATGTGTATTTGATCATGTCACTATTTAGTTAAAATCCCTCCAATGGCTCTCCATTTTTTCAGTTAATGTCATATATGTGAAAAGATCATATAAGATCTGGCTTCACACTATCATATTCTTTCTTTATTTGTTCACTCTGCTCTAGGTACAGAGGCCACTTTGTTTTTGAACACATCAGATATGTGCCTACCTCAGGGCCTTCACACTGGCAGGTACCTAATCCTAGAGTATCGTTCACTGAAGGCCACATGATCATTACCTTAGCTCCTCCCCTTCTCCATCTCTCGCTGATCTCTGGTGGTTTCTTCTGCTTATCCCTTTTGTGATCCCCATGAGGTGAGACTGGGACACTGGGGAAGCTGGATATCCACTGTGGATTGTTTTCTTCCCACTGGAGAAACTGTAGAATCAGAGTCCCTCTAGGTGGGGTACTGTGCCAGCCAAGAGAAGGGGCAATGTGGTGGACAATCTTGGTAGACTGCATTCTTACTGTTAGAGGTGCCAGCAGAGATCTCATCCAAGGGCTCTGCCTATCTGCAGAGCCGAGCCAGTAAGACACAAAATCAACACACAAAAATCAGTTTTGTTTCTATACGCTAACAATGAACTATTCAAAAATGAAATAAATAAAATTATCTGATTTACAATAATGCTAAAACCAATAAAATACCTAGGAATAAATTACAAATTTATCCAAGGGAGTGAAAGATGTCTACACTGAAAAACTTAAGACAGTGATGAAAAGAATTGAAGACACAAGTAATGGAAAGATAGCCCAAATTCACGGATTGGAAGAATTAATATTGTTAAAATGTCCATTCTACCCAAAGCAATCTATAGATTCAATACAATCCTTATCAAACTCCAAATAGCTTTTTTTCCTTTTTTCTTTTTCTTTCTCTTTTTTTTTTTTTCAGAAATAGAAAAAAAGCAATCCTAAAACCCACATGGAGACACAAAAGATTCCAGACAGCTAACACAATCCTGAGAAAGATGAACAAAGCATCACACTTCCTGATTTCAAACTATAGTACACAGTTATGGTAATTAAAACACTAATGCACTGGCATAAAAACTGGCACATAAACTAATATAACTGAATAGAGAGCCCAGAAATAAACCCATGCATATATGGTCAACTAATATTTCACAAGGTAACCAAGATTACTCTGTGAATAAATGATGGTCTCTTCAATAAGCTGTATTGGGAAAACTGCACACCGTCATGTAAAACAATGAAATTGAACCCCTATTATACCACTAACAAAAAAATAATTTGAAATGGATTAAAAACTTAAATATAGAACCTGAAACCTTTAAAACTCCTAGAAGAAAATACGAGAAAAAGCTCCTTGTCATTAGTCTTGGAAATGATTTTTTTGGATATGACACCAAAGGCATAAACAACAAATGCAAAAATCAACAAGCGGGGCTACAAAAACATAAAAAGCTCTGAAAAGCAAAAGAAATCGTCAACAAAATAAAAAGGCAACCTACAGAATGGGAAAAATATTTGCAAACAATATATCTGAGAAGTGGTTAATATCCAAAATATGTAAGAAACTCACACAACTCAATGGCAAAATAACAATAATAATAATAACAATAATAATAATAATCCTATTAAAAAGTGGGTGGAAGAACTGAGTAGACATTTTTCCAAAAAAGGTGAACAAATGGCCAGCAAGTACATAAAAAGGTGGTAAAAGTCACTAACCATCAGGGAAATGAAAATCAAAACCACAACAAGCTATGACCTCACATCCTCTAGAATGGTTATTACCAAGAGAAAACAAGTGTTGGTGACCATGGAGAAAGGGAACCGTTGAGTGCTGCTGGTGGGAAGGTAGACTGATGCAGCCACTATGAAAAAAAGTATGGAGGTGCCTCAAAACTATAAACAGAATTGCTACATGATCCAGCAATCCACTTGTAGTTATATATCTGAAAGAAAAGAAACCAGGGTCTCAAAGAAATATCTGCATTCCCATGTTCTAGCCATGGCCTGGAAACAACTTAAGAACCTATGTGTGAAATCAAAAAAAGTCGAACTCATAGAAATTGAAGCATAGATCAGTGGTTAACATGGGTTGGGGAAGTAGGGAAAATGGGGAGACATTTGTCAAAGGATACGTACTCTCATTAATAAGATGAATGAGTTCTGAAATGTAATGTACAGCTTGGCAACTATAGTTAACAAACCTGTATTGTATACTTGGGATTTGCTAAGAGAGTAGATCCTAAATGTTCTTATCAAAAAAAAAAAAAAAAGGTAACTATGTTAGATGGTGGATGTATTAACTAACTTTAACGTGGTAATCATTTCACAATAAATGTATATCAAATCATCATGTTGTACACCTTAACGTTAAACATTGATATCATTTGTCAAATATATCTCAATAAAGATGGAAAAAAGTATCATATATCAATACAACCCAATGCAAAATATTAAATATTAGATTAGCATGCTGGTTTGGAAGAACTAGGAATAAAATGACATACATTTTCACTTAAAAAGTTAAAGAACTGTTAGAATATTGGTACCTATGTTTTCTATCATTGCTTTTGAAAGTTTTAAATGGCTGCTCCACTGATGCTCCTAGTGAATGTTTTCTAGACTCCAGCTACTCAAACTGTGGCCGATGGACCAGTGACATCATCTGGAAGCTTGTTAAAAATGTAGGATCTCGTTCTTATCCCAATCCAACTAAAGCAGAAATTGCATATTAACAACAAATGATTTGTACACACATTAAAATCTGAAGAGCTCTTACCTTGATAACTCAGAGTTTGAAAGTTAAAAAGCAGGGGTAACCTTAACAATTCAGCCCTTTATTTAGTGGTTTACAAGGGTTCTCTCAGAAGAAGGGTGGGACAGTGTAAACAGTCGTTCTGGGTGTGGGCAAGTGTTTGGAACTTAGACCACCATCAAAGACAGAAAACTTTGGAAGGATGAGGGTTTTATCATTGATATTGTTTAGAACTGTTGGTGAATGTTAATAAAAAATACTGAGTTGAGTCATTATTGTTTTTAAATTCTTTACAATCAATTTCTTTACTGTTTGCACTTGTGGTGGACAGCATCATGGCCTCATTCTTGATACATCACTACTGTTTACAGGACATTTTGTTGTTATTGGTTTATCTTTTGTTATACTATTTTTCCATATATTTAAAATACTATATTCATTGTGGATAGAAAATGGCAATTATGGTACAGAATATGTTCTACAAATAATGGTCAGCAAGCCCGCAAAATACAGGGCATAGTTCCATCTCCTTACTTCTGCCTAAATGTCGCAAAAACTAGTTTCATGTAATGTCAATTTCCAGATCCGTCATAGGGAACTGAGTAGTTGTGAAAAAGAAATTAGAGAGGTCCGTGTGCATATGTTATTTGCAATTTAGTCCTTTATTTCAAGTCTTTAACATTCCCCTAGTGTACCCAAGTGTGCAGGTACAAGAGGAAAGAGGCAAGGGGTGATGATAACTTCCACCTGGTTTGCTTCTGTGCTGTCAGGACTCCATGATTTAGCTTTTTTTCTTTTTTTAAACAAAGAAGATGAAAACAGTTGTTTGAAACATTTAAAAACTGCGCCCACCCTCAACAAACAAAATAGATTTCCTAGGCAATTTTTTTAATACCAAGTAAAAAGATCTTTTAAAATCAGAAAGGACAAGTTAGTATTACTCAAATTTTTTTTTTTGTACTCATTCATTTTTAGCCTCTAACCACCACATTTTCTTTATAAAACAAGTTGAGGCAATTCAGTGGTGTGGAGTAAACTGAATAGCACTTTCAAAAACATGCAAAAAGCAGCCAGTGTGAATGTTTTCAACCCAGCATGATTAGAGCTCTCCAGCTTTGGCTGCAAAGAGAAGGGGCTGTGTTTTAGAGGAAAGCCACCTCACATGATTGCTACTTCACTCCAGGGGAAGTTATCACAGACAATAAGCCTGTGCTTTCCCTGCCTTCTCTGCCACTTCTCTCTCCTAAAGTGAAGTCTGTCCATCAGGGTACTGCATTGTACCATGAGATACATTTGAGATAGAGCTATAGATGTGGGCTATTCATCTTTGCTTTCAGTGCTGTATCCATTATACACGATGTGTGTGTCACATTTTTTATTACAAGGAAGCTCCGTCATCCTCTCTTTATCTCACCCAAGGTTGTAGAACTAAAGAAAGGATCTCATCTACCTAGTGCTTACAATACAAGGACGAATGAAATGGTATTGCCACATGACAATCCATCTCTTTAGTTGTTCCAACAAATCCAATTGAAAGAGGACTATGAGAATCTATTTTTAATGACCAGTTTGTGTTGCAGTAATCAATGAAGAATGTCGTCCAAGAGGCGAAGTGATGTGTTAATGATCATTCCCTTCAATTATCAGAGGTCTGCACCTGAAAAAAGAGCGGAGCTGAGACACAGTTCAAAAAAGAGGTAATTTTGTGCCACAGGGTATTTATTTGGGACTAGTCCAGAATAAGGTTTTTCCCCTGGAATTTCAGTGAAGAGGCTAACTATTCTGTGACAGTGACAAAGTGACTTCCAGTTATGTCCACTCTGAATAATTATATAACTCAAAAAATAATTTTAAACAAACAATGGAACATCAAAACTTGCTTACAACTAACTGAGAAAAGATTGAAGGATATATAGTTAAGTGAGAATTACATATAATTGTCAAGTATGGTCACCGAATTAACAAATATTTTGCTATAAATATTTCCTTTAAAAACAGTAATGTATGGGCTTTTCCTGAACTAAAATATATTGGAAACCCAAGGTTGTATTCATAAACTCTTTCGCCCACTCCTTATTCCAAAAGTAGAATTAGGAACTCACTGGGAGCAGGCGTATGAGATACAGTGTCCCTGCATTTACCGGAGTGCAGGGCACCTGGCAAGGAAGTTTAAAGCACAGGTGTTTTTCCCACCTGGAGTTTATACTCTAGTGAACTAAATATGACACATGCCAAAATGTAACAAAAAGCACAATAGGTATATATGAGTATACTAGCTGTGGATTGTAAATTATAAATGCTATAAGATTTAGGGTTATAAAGATTTTTTTTTAAAGGCAACAAAAACCCAAGTAATACACATATATTTTAAAAAGCACTGCTTTGGATCCCAGAATGTTTGCACTTTTTAAAGAGCTCTGGAATCATAACCTGAGGCCAATATTTTATGGGAAGATCAGCAAGGGCCAGAGACCCAAAAGTCTCCCCCTACATCTCCTTTCTCAAAAGTTAGTGCTATAACTGGTGTGACGTCTGGTTAATATGAGAGAGATGTGTGAGTTATTCTCCTTTAGCTGTTTCCTTAATGACCTTTATTAATGTTTCACCTCCTCTGAAATTCACACTGAGTCAGTCTTTTGAGTAAAACTTGGCTCTGATAGCCCATGAAAACATTTGGTCCTGTAGTACAGTTTTCCTGGACCTCACAGCTGAGTGCATACCTCAGGAGGAGTCTTGTTATTTATAGCTGGATGAATCAGGGAGAGCAAATACTGGGATACCTATGAAAACTAGATAAACATAAGGGGGCACTATAGTGTCAGCAGATGAAGGCAGTGGAGTCCCCCATAGAAACCTTGTGTGATATGATGTATATTCACTGAATATTACACATGCTTAAGCAATATTTATTGAACAAATAGTACTGAGCACCTACTACATGCTAGACTCTATTCTAGTCTTTGCAAATAAGCAGTGCACCAAAGAGGCAATGCCCCACCTCATGGGGTTTACATTCTACTTAGAAAGGTAGAGAATAAGTAAAAAAATAAATATGCCCCATATCATATGACAAGGAATTGTAGGAATAAAAGTACAGCCAGATAAGGATGGTAGGGACAGTATGAGTGTGCTTTAATATATGTATTGGGTCTTCAGGGAAGTTTTTTTTTTTCTGATAAAGTGACCTGTGAACATATTTGAATGAGTGATAAAGAAAATGAGGCAAACCAAAGAGGAAATGATATTGTAGGCAGTGAGAAAACCAAGTGTGGTGGCCAAGAATGAGGTGGGAGTGAATCTGGTATGTTTGAAAAAGAGCGAGGAAGCCAGTGTGGCTAGGTTGAATGAGCTAAGGGAAAAGAGGTAGAAAATTAGATCAGAAAGACACAACTGAGTCGCCAGAAGCAGATCATGCACATTTTAAAACAGCTTTCTTGGCTCATACTCTGTTAAAATAATTTATTACGATCTACTCTATATTAGGCAGTGAGAAAATACCTCTGCCCTCCCAGAGTTCACATTGAGAATGAGAAAAAAAAAGAACATAATTATAATGCATTATGATATCCTTTTTTTTTTTTTTTTCTACCTATAAACTCGAGTTGTCAGGTCACACTTAGAAGAATGTGTGCAAATTTTCCTGGTATAATCAGGAAAGGCTAATTAGAGCATATAACACATAGGCTGACCTTTGAAGGACAAATCAGAGTTCACCAGGTGGCCAATGTGACGAAAGTATCCCAGGCTGCCTGAACGGTTTATTCAACTGTACAATGGCATAGGAAAGCATTGCAATTTGAGCTTGAGTGATGTAGTGGAAAAGCAAAAATCATTGAAGACAGATAAATGTTTGAATGTTATCTCTGAAACAGAGAACGTTTTTAAATCTCCCCTTAAAAAGGGATTGATAATCATGCCTATGTTATAAAACCATTGTGATGATTAGTGGTACTAAGTTTAATGCGTCTGACTTATAATGCATGGACAGTAAATCCTAGTTATTTTTTTCAGATAGAAAACTCTAGTACTGCCAGTGAGTACAGGGTTGATTTCCTTATCTTATTCCCAGACTTTGTTCAGAATCTGAAATAACATGGGTGCTCAAAGAATATTTGGTATGTAAATGAATGAACTGGCACCATTACAGTTTCCTTTTGATTGTAGTAATGCAGATAGTAAGAGGACAAAACACTGGACAAAGGCAACGGTCGTGGATATAGGAAAAAGGACAGACAATTTAAAGATATTTCAGAGATAAAAGTGACAGAATTATTTACTAATTGGATATGAGAGAAAAGGAATCACGATAACTTTCAGATTGATTATTGAGTGACTGAGTGAATGTTGTTGACGTTCACTAAAATAGGATGACTGGAAGGAACAAGAGCTGGTTTAAGTTGTATAAGGAGGAGGGTAAAATGAGGTCAAGTTGACTTCGTAATTTTGAAACAGCCACAGGCCATGGAGTTGAAAAAGCCTAGGGTGATCAGAAGTGAACTCAGGAGAGGGTTCATGCAAGATAGATACACTGGCAGTCACTGAAACCTTTTTTTCTGGATGAAATTTGGTAAAAAGATTATTACAAAAGAGGGAAAAGAGGGGCAATAACATATCACAGACAATATTAGTATTTAAGGAAGATCTCATGACTTCATAGAGGAGTTAAGAGTCATGAGACACTAGTATCACTTTATAATTTACTTTTTTGTCTATTTATATAAAAATAGTACAAAGCATAGTTTATTATAGCTTAAATATTCTCTAACTGGAGAACTCCATAACTGGAATCACCTAACGGCATAGTTCTAAGAGCTCATAATGGTGTATGAGAAATGATCAATGATAGTAGGACTCATAACTCAGAAGCCAAAGCTCTATTTGGTTCATGTGATTTAAACATTATGTGATTATATTTCTCATTTTCTTATTGGACACTCAGCTAATATTATTTAGTCGGGAATGAGCAGACAACTCAGATAAGTGATAATGATGATAGAAAGTTTTCCTGGTAGGTATTATTAATATCATCTGCTCATTTTCAACCTTTATTCAATTAGATACCTTTAAGTCTTTTTTATTGTGTTCTAATTATGCTTGAGTATTCTGTTTGATAATCCAAAGAAGGCAGCCACTAATGTTAAAAATAAATAAATAATTGGGAGATCTGTAGTCTGAGATAAATGCCGACTTTCTTGTCATAGCATTCATTCAGTAATCATATCTGAACATTTCCTCAGTTGTTTAAAAACTTTTTTATTTTCAAAATTCTATATTATTCTAGTTGATTATAATTTGGTGTTTCAGTGAATTGGGACTAAAATTCATTAAACTGTATTGTTTTGCTGTTAAGACTAACCATTATGGGAGAACAAGCAGGCATTCCATATTCAATTGAAAAGTGCAATGCTGAAGTGATTATCATAATGTGATCCCAATATCTTTAAAAATGATTTTACAAAAGCACAGACTGCAAAAATCCAGGTATCAGTGAGAGCAAACTTCAGTATACTGATGAAAAGGCCTCTGTTACTGATACTAGCATTTATTTTGACAACAGAGTTTAAGACATGAGCACAGTATGTTAGTAATAAAATGTCATGAGCTATTCCTAACTTAAATAAACAATCACATACCAAGTGAATACAGGGGCCTTTAGTTGTTTTCTCTATTAAAAAAAAAAATCCCACTTGTTATAAATTTTCATGCCTCTAGGTAGGAATTATCTTATTCATGTTAATTACAAATGAAGCTATATCCCCACTTTCCTCCTCCCAGAAAAGATTTTGATTCATTAGAAGTTGAGGAGAAACAAAATTGAGCTGATCTACAGTAAAAGCAGATGGTATAGAGAAGAACAGGGAAAGAGATAAACAAGCTGAAAAAGAGTTGCGAGTTGTGACATGGGAAAAAAAAAGAAACAAACTTCATGAACAGGAGCTGGAAAATAAAATTTATGCACTGGATAGTTAAATATTTCAGAATAATCTCCCCCAGGCTGGATATTTCAAACTAAATGCTACAAAGTTGTTATTAATCATTGTCAGGGAAATAGCATTGGGTACATCTCACATTTTAAAGGGAAGGAAAGTGTTTAATATAGTAATATTTTCCCTGAGAAGTATGGGATATTTAAGTCAACTGTAGATATCACTGACTGATTAAAATAAGAAATCAGATTATACCACAGAAGCAAACGATGCTTCTCTGTATAGGAGGATACTGTGAAGAGGGGAAAATACGAGCAGAGGCAGTTATGTCCAAGACAGGTCTCTGAAAAACTGAGACACCGAGGAAGGTAGGGGGCCAGAATTTGTTATACCCATGAGGATTGATAGATTTTCCAAATTGAATCCAGGAAGTAAATTGCTTAAATAAGTTTCACATCTCTAATTCCTAGAGAATTATCTGTATCCAGATGGAGAATATTTAATTTTCTCATTTCCAAGGGGGTCAGGATAATATAGTGGCCTGTGAGAGCTGAAACTTTAGAACAAATTTGGCCCGCGGAGCTTCTCTCCTTGAAAAGAGCCATGAGCCTGAGGCTCTAGTGTATACTTTCATGATGTGTGTGGGGTAAGGATGTGCTTAACAGGATTAAGTGATTTGGAGGGCAGTAGGACTACTGGCAAGATAGTGGAAAGCCAACTGTGAATGATGTAATTCCTTCCCTGAGACATCACTGAAATATAAGGAAATTTTCTAAACAGCTAACAGGTGTCAAACTGATTGATCCTCTGGAAAGGGTGGAGGATATAGGTTTGCACTGGATCTAACCCAAGTGGGCATCCCCTGAATATTACCCTAAAAAAAAACAATAACGAAAACAAAACTATAAATTCTGGATAAAAATTAAAGCAAAACAACCACAAAAGGACTCTAGTGATTGAACCAAAGCAGGCAGGAGTTGAATGTGAGGTAAAAGCAGGCAGTAAGCACAGAGGCCTTACTCTAGTACTTCGTAGCTCACTCTGAGGGATGCCATGGTCACAACAGAGGAGGTACCAGATGCTCCTGGATATAAAAGACTTTATTCTCAGAAGTTGGACTGCATTAACCTTGGTTTGATGGTGCACCTCAGCCTTTTGGAAGAATCAAGTGTAAATCCTCTCTAAAGGAAGACGTCATCCTGAGCTCCAAGTTACTTCTTCCCACAATCTTCTGCATGCATTGTCTATCACACAATTAAAAGTAACCATGAACATTCCCTTTTATACCCCACTTTTCTTCCTGAGTGCTTCCTCCTCCCTTAAATCACATTCTCTATTCGTTCTCTTATTAGTAGGTTGTGATTATTAATTTGTCCACTCTTTTACTTGTTTAAATACCTTAACTTCATCCCCATTTTTGAATAATAATTTGGTGACTTATATAATTCTAGACTAATAGTTTTTTTTCCACAGTACTTTTAATATATTAACCCGGTTGTCTTCTGGACTCTAATATTCTTGCTGTTATCAATTATTCTTATTCTTATTGCTGTTGTTGTTATGATTATATTACTATAATTACTGTTATATTTATTATTACTTTGAATTTAGCCTTCAGTCTAATTTTTTCCTATTGTAACGAACTTGTATTTTCTTGATATTTGATTATAAGATGTTTACTTATGATGGGACCACAAACTACAGTAGAGATAGATCTATTTAATTATTTATAACCCTATTGCAAAGAATTGTTTTCCTAAATCTGAAGATTCACGTATTTCTTTAAGTCTCAAATATTACCTCTTTAAGGTCAAAGCAGAGAATGGCAAATGAGCATGACCCTTCTCAAGCAGATCCATCAACCTGGTGATAAGCAGAATGAGGCCTACCATACAAACAAAAGTAGTCTTTCAAAGGGAATAGACACAAACCAATACATATTTTTTGAATGACTCAATCAAATGCCATTGCAAATGGTAAAAATGTTTTCTTAGCTTATCTATATCTTGCAACAAAATGGCAACCGTAGAATAAATTAATAATGTAGGTCAAAAAACACATCACAAATACGTATCTTAAGGAGGTGAAATATTACTAGGTAGTGAGCAGAACCTAAACATTAACAGATGTGGTTTTGATGATAATTCCATTATTTCTAAAGTTAGAAGTTAGAAGTTAATATTTTTTCTGGGTATAGATTATTTTATTTTTTTTAAAAAACAAGGTGACATGTGGATGTACATATACCCAGGAAAGCACTTAGTTATTTTGTCAAAGATAATGCAAAATACTTTAAGGAAACTGGGTTCCAAATTTTATATAATTAAAAAAAAAAAAAAAAAGAGTGGTGTTTGAGGTTACCCCAGTAGGAAAATTGACATGCTTGCTGTGCAGTTAATTGGACACAGTGAACTGGAGAAAATAGCTCAGTGGTGATCATATCAGTGGGCAGCTGCTGTGGTCATCGATGTGAGACCACTGTGTTCGGAGAAGAAAACATGCTTTCAGATGGCCAGCCCTAATGTTTACAGTTTGAGGCACAAACACAGAAAAAGAAGCAAAATCCACTGATGGGCTCAAATAACAGGTGTGCTATCAAAGATTTCTGATGAGCACCATGAAAATTTTAGATAAAATGTAATGTTGCAGTTAACCTTTCTCAGCATTAAGAATTAGAAAAACACTCTCAAAGAACTGAATTTTAGAGCTATATCTCCGTTTTACTTTACAAAGAAATATTCATATTTATTATATAAATGCGTATTTATGATCTTCATAGTATATATTTATATTTATCCTCTTTCCATTAGTAGATTATCTACTTCAAATGCTGTAAATACATTAAAAATATTGTGCTTTATCATGCAGTATTTCTGAATTTCAACATTATCTGATTAGTTTATCATTTATATTACAGGTGTGACAATACAAGACCAGATACATTCTAACTAAGTCAAAGGTTTTCATTGCTAAAACAGGTATGCAAAGGTTCATACTGAAGTGAAAATGGTATAACTTTCAAACTGGAGACTGTTAGATTAGTGACATTACACGCTGCCACTTAGTGGGAAATACTCTGCTGAAATTGAGTATTCCTTGATAACCTGTAAAACCTATGTTCGGTGAAGTCTAAAGAAATTACAGATTTATTTTCTGGAAAATATTAGAGACATGTTAGTGCTAAAACCCATTCAGAAAATATTATAACATCTTTTAGGATAATGTGTAAAGTAATTACAAATATTGCACAATCTCATTTGACGGGTGTTAATTTTGTTATTTCAATTCTTCTTAATTAGATATGCATTAATTGTTAAAACTATGAGGATATTTGTGTGTGTATGTAGGCATTATGAGGATATAGTTTGTGTGTGTGTGTGTGTGTGTGTGTGTGTGTGTGTGTGTGTGTGTTTAGAATCAGGGATATATCTAGAGAATTCTGTCACATACTTAACACCTTGACAAGACTGAGAATAGAAAAATTTTTTTTAAAAATTTGCTGTCCTCAAAGTCTTTGAGCAACTAAATATATTTGCAATTTATTAATACGTTTTCATTTTTTTATTTAATTTATATTTATTTAATATATTAGAAGTGAAAAAATGTTATTTAAGTCTCAGAAGCTGTTTTCCACTAAGTGTATTGTGAGTCGAGTCCATTAGTAGCAAAAAAGATGAAGACTGAATAGGAACAGGCATGTGGGAACTGATTTGAACTCTTTAACTTCTAACTTTTTGCTGTCTTTACTTTTGCTTCTTTAAACTATCTGCTGTTACTCTTACCTATTTCATTGTCCTTGATTTTGCATTATTTTACCTCTGCCCTTGATAACAAGCATTATCAATTTTCCCCAACCCCACTAAATTCTGCATTCTTTGGCCTTGGGGAAAACAAAACAAAACAAAACAAAACAAAAAACCTTTAAAAAATGTACATTTTTCTTTATCTGTAATCATAATTTTCTACTTTGGAGAAAATAAAGATATTTTAGATACAGGTAGATAGCTAGATTGACTCAAAAAATGTTTTCACAACTATGGGAAATGCCTGAGCAAAGCCCCTTGTGCACTTATCAGCCTCTCTCAGCACCAAACAGGCTTATGGTGACCTTGGTTATAGAATGGAAACTTTTATTGTGATAAAATAATTGGCACAAATATAAATCATTTTCTAGTCAAGTAGGCTCACTAATTAGACTATCTATGAAACACTAAAACATAAGGACAATATCTATCTAATTGAAGTTTTTAGAGTTTCTTAATATTTGTGTTATTATTTAACATTGTATCAGCAAGGACATATTGAATAATGGAAGAAACCCACATTTCTTCCTTTCCATACTATAGTTCAAACTTAAGGATGCTAATTCCCTGTTTTAAAGATGAATCCCTAGATCCAAAAATACAAGAATAAAAAAAAAAGTTGATGATAGACAATCTAACTGGTGTGAGGTGGTATCTCATTATTGTTTTATTTGAATATCTTTGATGATTAGTGATGTTGAGCATCTTCTCATATGTCTATTGGCCATCTGTATGTCCTCTTTGAGGAAACACCTATTCAGGTCCTGTGCCCATTTTTTAATTGGATTGCTTATTTTTTGTTGTTAAGTTGTATGAGATCCTTATATGTTTTGGATATTAGCTCCTTATCAGAGACACTGTTTGCAAAAATCTTCTCCCATACAGTTGGTTGCCTCTTTATTTTGTTGATGGTTTCTTTTGCTGTGTAGAAGCTTTTTAGTTCGATATAGTCCCATTCATTTACTTTGGTTTTTACTTCCCTTGCCTTTGAGGTCAAATTCATAAAATCCTTTTTGAACTCAAGGTCCATAAGTTCAGTACCTATGTTTTCTTCTGTGAAGTTTATTGTCTTATGTTTAGATCTTTTATCCATTTTGAGTTAATTTTGACACACAGTGACAGATAGCAGTGCAATTTCATTCTTTTGCACGTGGCTTTCCAATTCTCCCAGCACTATTTATTGAAGAGGCTGTCTTTTCTCCATTGTATGTTTTTAGCTCCTTTGTCAAAAAGTGTTGGAGAGGCTGTGAAGAGAAAGGAACCCTTATACACTGTTGGTAGGAATGTAGATTTGCACAGCCACTATGGAAAGCAGCATGGAGGTTCCTCATAAAATTAAGAATAGAATTACCATATGACTCAGCAATCCCACTCATGGGTATCTACCCCAAAATTTGAAAATATTTATTCGTAAAGATATATGTGTTCCAATGTTCATTGCAGCTTTATTTATGGAGGCCAAGACATGGAAACAACCAAAGTGTCCTTTGATAGATGGATGGATAAAGAAGATGTGGTATAGATACACAATGGAATACTATTCAGCTATAAGAAAAGATGAAATAGTACCATTTGTGACAACATGGATTGATCTTGAGAATATTATGCTAAGCGAAATAAGTCAGACAGAAAAAGTCGAGAACCATGTGATTTCATTGACATGTGGGATATAAAACTGAAAAAAGTGAAAGAACAAGACACACTAATAAAAAAACAAAAACTCATGCACACAGACAATAGTTTAGTGGTTACCAGAGGATAAGGGTGGGAGCGGGTGGTAGATGAGGGTAAAAGGGATCAAATATATGGTGATGGAAGGAGAACTGACTCCGGGTGGTGAACACACAATGTGATATATAGATGATGTATTACAGAATTGTACAGCTGAAACCTATGTAACTTTACTAATCGTTGTTTCCCCAATGAACTT
Organism: Rhinolophus sinicus; assembly: GCF_036562045.2. NCBI lineage: Eukaryota > Metazoa > Chordata > Mammalia > Chiroptera > Rhinolophidae > Rhinolophus > Rhinolophus sinicus. Next base: position 147,145,132 of record NC_133755.1, read on the forward strand.
TAATAAAAAATAAAAAGTTCGCAACTAAACTATGAACTCCCTCTAATCCTAAATAACTGTTATCCTGAAATATATGAATGAATTTCTCAAAGTATTTCATTTAGATGTGACCAGTTCAGAAGATTAATACATGATTATCAAATGTATGAAACGTGAAGTATATGTTGTCAGTTGATACATTGGCAGAGTCCTCAGATAAATGAAAATTCAGATTATTCAATGTCTTCTTGCTTTTATCTTTTTTATTTTTTATTTATTTTTTTAGTTGTATTCCTATCAGTTTCAGCACCTTTACAACTGCTCAGCTCACTGGTGATAGTAACTTAGCGAATGTGATACATCTCTCTTTTCCTAGAGTTGGTTTCCTTCCAAGTTCAGAGTCTACCACCTACAGAGTAGGAATAATGGTATTATATATTTCAGTAGCCATAGTAACTGGTACATAGAACACTATTAACAAATACAATTCTGAGAATAAGTTCCAAAATTTATAGCTCAGTGATTTCAATAGTCAAATAGGATAGATAATTTTTTTTCCTTCAAAGTGGGAATCTCAATATTTGAGAAAATTAAAAGATACAATCAAAAGTTAGGTAAATTGGAAAATTACTTTGGATGAAAGAAACCATAGAGAATATCCCTGAATATGTCATTAACTTATCAGTGACCTTCACCAAGTTACTCAACTTTCCAGTTTTTTATTTTTCCCATCTGGACAATATTATTTGCCTCCCTTGCAGGAATGTTGTGAAGCTTAATTAATATCTGTGAATCACTTTAACTCCCACAACTGAAGGATGTTAGAGAAATGCAAATTATTGTTGTTATTTATTATTTATTGTTCTCTATCTAGACTTAGTCTCAGTCTCTGAAGGCTTACCACCTAAGCCATAGAGACAAATTAATAATAAATGCAATGTCAGTCCTTCAGCAAATACCAAAAAAACAAACAAACATACAAAAAAACAGTTTTTTTATCCTATATTGTAAATCACAAGAGTTAAGAGTTTTTTTAAAATGCTAGAAAACTAACAATTTTATTCCTATAGACTAATTGTTCTTTACTTTGAATTACTAAGAATTGTTGTGGATAAGAAATGCTGAGATAATACCATTTTGGACTGGAAACTTGTATCTGCTTAATTTTTTTTTCTACTGGGAAAACTATACCATTGGTAGTTTTAGTCTTTTTCAATAAAAAAAAAAGTTCACTTTTCAACTTTGTTTAATTTACGAAAATTAAATTTGAGATGATTGTTCTATTTTGCTGGGCTAAAACCCTTCGGGGTTTTATGTCTCGATAGATGTTCATGTTCTCTTAAAATAGTTCAGTTTCTCTTTTATAAAGTTTCTGATTACCATATAACATGAATTATGCTTTGCAAATGTTGAATAAGAATTGTAGATGCTTTCTTATTGAATACATACTGATTCATATATATATATGAATGATATATATATGTATATATAAATGTTTCATATATATATAAATGTTTTAATAAAACATGATAGGAAAACTGACTACTAAAATGGAAGAACATGTCCTTCTCAAAGAACACCTTTTCTTCCCTATTAGTAGACTTCTTATTTATGTTAGGCAACTCTGCACCTATTCTCTGATCTCTGGCCAAATAGGGCCTCCTCCATCCTTAGGGAATGATCATGATTTGTGGAAGTCAAATGTGGTGTCCCTTTGCCAGATATTCACTGTCAGAAGCTCCCTTGCTCCTAGGGATGTCATGTGATGGCCAATGGAGTAAAATTTTTTTGCTGCTCTGTTCTCTTCCTTAAAGACTATATCCACTATGACTCTCATTTATTTTATGCAAAAATGACCATTGTATGTGACTCCCAGTTTGCTTTCTATCTTTGATTTCTATCATATCTACTAGACATTCCCAACTACCTTACAATTGGTACTTCTGAATATACAGTTGCAATCTCACTCTGCCTTCAATTACTGTAAGTTGAAGTATTATCTCCTTCCTCTGAATTTCTATAGCTTTGTATTTGTACCAACCGAGCCACAGTGTACAACTCTACACCTACTACTTGGATTGATAATTTGTCTCCACTTAGATTTTAAACTCCTTGCAAACAAGAACTATGTCTTATTAATCTTTGATTACCCTCCACTTACATATATCTTAGAAGCATGTTATGTTATAAATTGGCTATGCTTCCTCTTATTTTTTTGTCTTTGTATATGATTCAGTATATTTTTAGGTTTCATCTTTTTCCGTATATATAACTACAGAAGATATATTTTCATTGGTATCCTTAGTACATAGAAATTCTATCTGATTATGTTTTCAAACTTCCATATTAGTATAGTTTAATTAAGATCAACTTCCATTTTTAACACCTTTATAATACAAAGAATTATAGTTTATTAAAATTACATGTTTTCATAAGCATGTATAAAAAATAGCAGGTATCATTTAATCACTCTGAGAGTGAAAACTCCATGAATGTACTCTAAAAGAATTAAAAACATATGTCCACCCCAAAACTGGCACCTGACTATCCATAGCAACATTATTCATAATCACCAAAAAATAAAAACAACCCAAATTTCCAACAACTCATGAATGGATAAACCAAATTTGGTGTAATACAGTGTTCCCCTTATCTGTAGGGGGTACATTCCAAGAATCTCAGTGGATGCCTGAAATATATGTGTATATATATATATATATATATATATATATATATATATATATACACATATATATACACACACACACATATATATGTAAGATGTGCATATATATATATATATATATATACACATATATATATACACACACACATATATATGTAAGATGTGCATATATGTATATATATATATATACACACATATATATACACACACATATATAGACACTAAGATTTTTCTATACATATATAACTATGATAAAGTTTAATTTATAAATCAGGTGCAGTAAAAGACTAACAACAATAACTAATAATAAATTAGAACAAGTATAACAATATTCTGTACTACAAGTTATGTGAATGTGATCTCTCACTCCCTCCAAAATATCTTATTGTAACTATTCCTTACTTGTGGTAAATGGCTTGGTGTCACTAGTTTCAGGGGATCCCTTGCTGAAGTTTTCATATAAGCTCAAGGCTTTGACATGCAACACTTTGCCATCATCAATCAGAACATGTTTTCTGTCATGTCTTCTACCCACAAATTTAATGCCTTTTCCATATTAAGAAAGCACTTATCATGCATGTGGCCATTAACTTTTACAGTTTGTGATTCAACAGCAAAACTAACACCAATTTATTTTCCCTTCTTTATAATTTCACAGAGAGAAGCTTCATTCTTGCTGTAGACCTTAGCAACCTCAGCACACATTTCTTTCTTTCCTTATTAAGTTGAGAACATTCACCTTTTTACTGAAAGAAAGCACTTTATGGCTCCTTTTTGTCATATTTGAACTGGCAGGGTCACTACTCTTGCTCTTTGGGGTGATTATTAAGTAAAATATGGATTACTTGAACACAAGCACTGAGATATCACGAGGGTCAATCTAATAACCTAGACAGCTACTAAGTGACTAAGGGTGGCTGGAGGGGGTGGTATACAGCATGAACACACTGGACAAAGGATTGATTCACGTCCAGTCTGGATGGAGCAGCAGGACAGTGTGAGATTTCATCTTGCTACTCAGAATGACAAGCAATTTAAAACTTATGATTTGTTATTTCTGGAATTTTCCATTTAATATTTTCAGACCGCAGTTGAGTGCAGGTAACCAAACCCATGGAAACTGAAATTGTAGACAAGGGGGAACTACTGAACATACAATGGAATATTATTTAGCGATAACAAAGAATGAAGTACTGATACATGCTATAGCATGGATGAACATTGAAAGTATTTTGCTAAGTGAAAGAAGTCAGCTACAAATGCCACATATTATTTGATTCCATTTTTATGTAATGTACAGGGTAGGCAAATCCATAGAGACAGAAATTAGTGATAGTTAGGATCTAGGTATTGGGGGAAATGCAGGTTGGCTGCTAATGAGTATAGGGTTTCTTTATTTGATGATGAAATATTCTGGAATTAGGCAGGGGTGATGGTTGCTCAACTTTAAGAATACACTAAAAACCAATGAATTGCACATTTTAAAACTATAAACACTGTAGTACATAAATTATAACTCAATAAAGCTTTAAAAACATTCCACAAAAAAAACCAATGATTCTTAGTTTTCAGGATATTTAGATCAGGATATACAGATCAAATACAGGTTTTAATAAATATCCCCTATTTTTCCTAATGTAAGAGTTTCATGGAACAATGGTACTCTATAATTTGTGAGTAATAAAACACATTCCTATTATTCATAATTACTTCACTTATGGACTACCTACTACTCTCCAGAGAAGACTAAACCATAAGTGAATGACATGTATAATAATAGTTATTATTCATTAATTGGCATGAAAATGTTGTGGGGGAATTGAAAAGGATGTTCCTTATTCTTCCTGGGTTTGGAAATATTGGATGGTGTTTGTTCTTGTTCTTGGAGAAATTCACCAAATGGGGAAACTTACCAAATGCAAAGGAAATAAAAATGCAAAAGAAATATACTAAATGCTTAGAAAATAATGAGTCATCTCTATATGGCAAGTCTTAGGAGGTACCCCAGTGTAGGAAAAAATAGAGTACCCTCCTCCCCTTTTATGCCATTCTCTGATTTCCCCATCTTCTTCTGATTAGAAATTCTGGCTACATTGGAAAGGAAACTGTTCCAGATTTTGTTTTAAGTAATTAATCCTTAAAAACCATGAAATGTTGGATTTTAATTCATCTGTGTGTTTTATACAAAATCCATAAATTATTTTTGCCTTTATGACAGTAGTACCATGAAATAAAAAGAAAGTAATGGATTGATTCATAAAATCCTACTAGAGTAAACCAAAAATATATATGAAAGTCATTTTGTGCTTTCCATATGTAAGTCATTTTGCAAAAAAAAAAAAAAAAAGAAAAAAAAAGAGGGGAATAGACAGGAGATACAGTCTACCTTACAAATCACAGAAATTCAAGTCTTCGAATATAGGTCATTTATATCAATACCCGAAAAGACTCAAAGGAAATAACTTTGGGGTGGAGGAAGTTCCTCTCCATTTAGTGAACAAATACATGGTCACATTTCCACAGAACTACCTATGAGAGGAAGATGGTAAGGAAAAGGGAGGGTGAAGAAAAGGAGAAGGAAAAGAAAGAAACCAAGGAGGGGAACAGTCCTTAATCAAGCCACAATCTCTAAAATACTCAGCTATATTCTGTTCTCCTAGGAATTTATTTAGGAACACACTACCTGAGGAGACTATAGGCCCCTTGGGCCATCTAGGATAGACCAGGAGTAATTGGAGCTTGCCTAAGGATATTATCCAGAGAGATATTGCTCATAACACTGCTGACTAAGTTTGAGCATTCTGCTCTATTTCTTCTGATAAAATTGCTTCCTCCCATACTAAAAATGTCCTAAGTAACAGACAAAAGGTCAACAATCTCTTTTGGGTATAGTAACTTATTAATTATTCAATTTATCAATTTATTAAAGTAAAACCTACAGTTGTATAACTACATTATATTACATAACAGCAATATAACTACAATGCTATAAGAGCAATGCCTTGATTTTAAACTGAGTGTAAAACACAAACTGATCTTATTGTGATTCACTTGCTCTTTGTGACATCAGATTTCCTAATGCCAAGGTAATGGGTGGGATGTTATTGAAAAATTCAAAGTGAAAATCACTTATTTCAGTCACCATTATAATATCTGATATACTTGTACCTCCATTTCCCTGTTTCCAGTGATCCCTTTAAAATATTTACTCAGAAGTAAACAGCTTATCTTTAATTCTTCATCTGTGTATTCACTTGCACACAGATAAGAATTTTTCTCTCACATATGATATCTATGGATATAATTTATCAGAGGCTCTGTCTTCTTCAGAAATGACATCTAATGAGTGTTTAATCAGGGAGGTGAGGTGATCTAATATTGGTTGGCATTACACAACGACACTGTGATCAGTATGAGATTCAAGCATTATAGAGTGGTAATAAGCCACAATAAGTCTGAAGTTTGACACTGCTGCTTTTAAAAGGAATTGTTACCCCCTATCTCTGAGTGGGCTTTCCTATTCCTGTTTTTGGCTTCATCAATGTTTTGACCAGAAACTGGAGGGTAACACAGACTCTTTATGAGATTTGCTATTCCAAAATCTGTTCTTGTCATTTTCATACAGGTTTCTTTTTTGTTAATTAATTGAGTTGTAGTGGACTGGGAAGGAAGAGGACTAAGAAGATGATGATAGATGATAGATAGACAGATAGACAGACAGACAGACAGACAGATAGATAGACAGATAGGCAGATGATACATCGATGATAGAGATAGATGATACATAGATAGATATAGATTGATAGACAGGTCCTGTATTTCAACATCTGTGCCATCTCCTATGACCTCTGTCATTGTCCATAACTCCAACATGGGAGCAGTGTCACAAGTGGCTTAACTTCTCAACACTCCATACAGTTTATTAGGCTCTGCCGCTGTGAAGATCTCACCATTCTTTTCCCATTGCCATGCTGTTTATACCTTCCTTCCCTGCCTACACACATGGGTAGACTGGTGCAGAGTGAGGGATTTGGGTGCATGGCTAACTTTGAGAGTTAATATTTTCAAACTCTGTCTTCAAAAGATTCCATAGCTGATAATTAATAATACACTGTAAGAAACATCCCACTTAAAAGTAAACATAATACCTAAAGACTAAAAGAACTAAGTGCAAGTTATTAAAAACTGCATGTCATATAAATATCAGTAATTTCATTTCAGTCTTGTAAGAAACATTCAATTTATTATATCAGTAAGGAGCATCAATTCTGGACCCAGACTTCCTTTAATCCCTTCTGTTATTTTACTAACGGTGTGAATTTGTGCTGAGATTACTTCTCAGTGCCTCAATCCTCATCTGTAAGATGAGAATAATCGTAAAACTACCTCATACAACAGTTGTGAGGACTAAATTAAGCAATATATAAAGACCTGAGAGTAGTTCTTAGCACATAGTCAGCATTATGTCAGAGCTAGATATTATTTTAGATATGTCTCTGAAAATATAAAAAAAATCACAATTATTATTTTTATTATTTGCTAAAATATTCTAACATTGCCCTCCCCCCTTTTATCTTATTAAACTAATATTATTCTTTAAAGAACAATCTATTCCCCAGATTTTTTTTTAAACTGGGAAGAAATAATGTAATATAATGAAAAGAACATAGTTTTTCAAGCCAATAAACTTGGGCATTTGATTCCTGGCTCCACTACTTATAGCTGTTTCATTTTGAGCTAAAATATTTAATTCAGAATAGTGAACTAAAATTATATGATTAACTACACACACTTCTCTTTGCAGATCCCCACCCACCACAACACCAACTAAAATGACAATAGACTATAAAAGTACTAATAATCTGAAACAGAACAAGAAACCCAAAAAGGCAATGATTACATACAGGAATTGAATAAATTTCTGAAAGATATCTTAGAGATAAGGCAAATTGAAGGTAGTACAAACAATTCTCTCAAAAGAAATTCCTCTACCATGTTTCCCTGAAAATGAGACCTAGCCAGACCATCAGCTCTAATGCATCTTTTGAAGCAAAAATTAATATAAGATCCGGTCTTATATAAGACTAGGTATAATATAATATAATATAATATAATATAATATAATATAATATAATATAATGCCAGGTCTTATATTAATTTTTTCTCCAAAGATGTATTCGAGCTGATGGTCCGGCTAGGTCTTATATTCGGGGAAACATTTTATACATATATATATATATATATGTGTATATATAAAATGTTTCCCCGAAAATAAGACCTAGCCGGACCATCAGCTCGAATACATGTATATATAAAATGTTTAGTGTTCTTAAAAATATATAATGTTTCCCCCCAAAAAAATTATATACATATACATATATATATATATATATATATATATATATATACATATATATATATATGTATATATATATATATATATATCACAGCAATATTATATAGAGAGCAAACTTGTAGAGTAGTATTCTCAAATCAAATTCATTCAAATCAGAAATTTTACCAATCAACTTTTACTAAATAATTTTAAGAACACTAATAGTAAAGTAGCTCAGAAAAAGGAGTCTTGGATATTAAGAGCCTCTCCCAGGACCTTTCTTCCTGCAATGTCATGCACCTCTGGCCCAGAATAAATGAAGTCTCTCAGCGAGGTATGCAGCATTCGTCACACGGTAGAAAGCACTTAATTTATGTAACATCTCTGTTTTATATGCCCCAGAGAATTGTACAGTCTGCATGGCATCCTCCCGGGAGCCATGCCTCGCAGATTTTGTGTTCTGTTTATTATGGGTAATCTTATCCAGGGACTTCTGCCATGGGCATTTTGGAGGCAAGACCTCTGCCTTCTGGCAAATATCATTAGTCTATTTACCCAGAGGTTCTGTGGACAAGAAAATTAGATCAAGTTACCTGCCTTCTTTTCATTTCTTTTGGGGCATCCCTATAGTAAAATAAGTAAATTGATTTCTGTCCAACTGCTTAACTACTTCCTTTCTTAAATCACATTGCCTTCATATGCGTGTTGTGGGAAAATCAGAATCAGATTTATAAGGTAAGAAAGTGAGTGTTATTATCTCTGTTTTAAAATAAAGAACTGAGTTTCAAAGAGATTGGAACCTATGATACCTTGTCCTGCTCTTTTTGTTTTATTGTCTTGCTTTTTAAAAAAATTTCATTAAATTTATTGGGATGACATTGGTTAGTAAAATTATACAGGTTTCAAGTTTACATTTCTATAATACATCATCTATATATTACATTGCGTGTTCACCACCAGCATCAGTTCTCCTTGCATGGAACCTACTGTATCTAGTTGCCAGATATCTAGTTGTAGTGTCTTTAGATTCTCAGTTTAGAGCCCACTCTTTCAGTCAAAAACAAACCAACAGCGCTGTCTGGTGGTGATTACCTCAACTTGTTACCTGTGGCCTCTACTATACAAACAAGCTCTTGCAATCTATGTTTGGTTGTTTCAGTAGTTTAAACGGGGTCCAATGGCCCATGAGAAGGTTCCAATTCTGCTGGACAGATTCAGACAATGAAAATAAACAAGCCATTAATGTATTTATGTAGAAAGAATAAAACTATAATTTCAGATAGTGTGGGAGTACTATTTTAGAACAGATGAAGGATACCTTGATCAAGTAAACACAATGTTCCTTATTCTCAAGGAAAGAGGTATTATCTCAGTCATGCATGCCTTGGCTCTCTAAAGATAGCTCTACTTACAATCCTATACCTAATGTGTAAGAAAACACTGCCTCAATTGTTGAGGGATTTTCAAGGGTTAGAAAGAAGTGGTCAAGAAGGCTGAAATGTAACTCTTCTTTGGCCTTTGCATTCAATGGCCCTTTGAGCCTGCTCTTTCTGAAAAGGGATTTCATCACTCCTGGACTGCCAATATAAATAAGGACACAGTCAGAGTTGCACCAAAGTGGGAACCTGCAGAGAAAATGCAGGGAGAGGATCTGAGAAGTAAATTGAGGGAAGAGAATTGACTTTCTAGAAAAATAAGAAATAAAAATAAAACAACCTTGCTTCTTCTCAATAGCTTAAGAAAAATAGACGTGAAAACGATACATTTATTTGTATCTCAAGCTCATCAAAAGCTCCCTTAGGCTGGGAATACATTGGTGATCTAAGTATAATAAAACAATATTGCCCTCAAGTTAGAATAAAATTATTCATTTGATTTACAAATAATCTCATATATCTATGATGATATTTTTATACTCATCGCCAAAGAATTAATGGGGTACTCATGCTATTACTCACAGAACATTTTGTCCTGCGGGAAAATACTAAAAATTATGAACACTCACTAAAGCAGGACTGTTCCATACAATGACCTGATGAATTCTGAGCTTTATCTGAGAAGTTGTTCATAAACTTTGTGCTGTTCGCTGAAGAAAAAAGAGCTAATGATGACTGAAACAGCATGATGACTGAAATTAAAGTTTTAAGAATGGAGATAGCATTTTTAATCACGGGGAAATTGCCATCTCAATATTCTTAAAGGATGTTCAATATTTAAATAAGATCATTTCAAGATCTAATGAAGCATATGCAATATTTAATTGAATCATTATTTTCCTTTAGAAATCAGGGCGCCTCTCACATATACATTTTCATTAATTATGTATTAGTCCTAAAGTTAAAATGTATCTTAACAAAACAATAAGGAAACAAATTAAAAGAACTATAGGACAAATTAAAACAAACTAAAAGAACTGTAGGACTTTAGTTATGCAAAACCTTAGTGGAAATGACCACTAAGCTCTGGTCTGGTAATGTAGTCAGAAGCAGTATTTGAGTAATGGAATTGTGTCTCAATATGTGACACATATGGATAATTTATATTAGTGCAATATTAATAAAGACCCTTAGCTTCTAGTAAATCTTTCTTCCCACAGCTAGGAAAAGATTTTAAAATTCATATTTGAAATGGGGCTTGAGTATTTATACTCATTTTCAATTCCATATACTAGACATAAATAGCCAATAATACTAATAAATACTTAAAAGTACATGTTAAGTTAAAATATACAGACATTCATAATTTATTAATTTAACAAACTTTAACTGAGGGCCTAGAACATTACAGGTAAAAAATGTTACCACGTCAAGTGATAGTAACTTTATCTATATTTGATCCATGTGCCATTGTTATATTCTTTATCTGGTAGTTTCAAGATAAATTGCTTAAGTAACATTTCAATTTTCATCATTCTTTTCTGAATTCACACTGATTTAAATTTTTTTATTTCTTCAGTTGAAATAAACTTTATTAATAAAGGTCTTCTGCTCCAAAAGTAGTTTCCTAATAAATTAATACTTTGAATTAAGAAATATATAAACAGGAAAGGAATACTGGAACACTGCTCTAGTACATGTCACCAATCAGCAAGGATTAGGTAGCTGAAAAGCTCTGTTGAAAAAGAACAGAAAACTTTTGGCATGATGCTTTATGGAATGTCCACCCAAACCTTCTTTACTCTGAATTTCCTACACCTTCAGAATTGGGCTACTAACACCTACTCATGCACTTTCCAATGCCACTTTCACAGCCAGAAAGCATTAAATAAATTCCATTAAATTTGGAACAGAGATTCAAAACAGATGGTTAGTCTTTGCATGTGGCAAAAACTTTACCATGTAGTCTAGGGAGTTGTAGGGCAGTTATATTCTACTGTGAGGATGGAAAAGTGGAGGAGAAAGCTGATATGTGGAGAGAGAAAATGGCAAGCAGGCAGATGGAAGAAGTAGAAACATGATCTGTACCCATGTTCCTGATTGTTTCCCACCTCTTGTCCCCATCCCAACCTGGGCTGTAGGAATATTCCTCCTCTTGGGTTCTAGGATTCCAAAGCATAACCTGGTAGAATTATAATAATATCCCTCTCCTTGGTACCCTTGAGCCACATGAGTTTCTTTTCTTATTTAAACCTACTGGGATTTAAATAATACAAGACATTATGGGGAAAATGGAAATAGGCAATGAAATGAAATTTTTCATATCCATTTTTTATATCCATGTAAATAAAAAAAGAAAGATAGCAAGCTAAGGTTAATACTGATTGCATTTTGCTTGGATTATTGACTCCTGTCTCTTTTCTATCCTATTTCCTGGGGCCTTCTTACAGGTAAACCTCTCCATTACGGTTTATACCATGTCTTCGGATGTCAAAGCAACTTAAGATGTTAGGAGCACGGAGTTCACAAAATCTCTGCTCATCTTCACTATAGTCTGAATGTTTATGTTTCCCTAAGATTCATATGTTGAAATACTAACCCCGACGGAGATGGTATTAGTAAACAGTGCCTTTAGGAGGTGGAACCCTCATGAAAAGAATTAGTACTTTACAAAGGAGGCTCCAGAGAGATCCTTTTGCCTCCACAATGTGAACACACGAGAAGTCTGCAACCCAAAAGAGGGCCCTCACCTGACCAAGGAGGCTCTGTGATCTTGAACTTTCAGCCTCCAGGTTTCTGTGAGAAATAAATTTATGTTGTTTATAAGCCCCCCAGTCCGTGTTATGTTGTGACAGCAGCTCAAGTGGACTAAGTCAGTCTCCCTTGACAGCACTCATGGTATGTAGCTTTCAGATGATCACTGGAGAGTAATTTCATACTGGAATGCCTACTGTGAGCCCCTCTTCTGTACTTTCTTTAGACCCCACTGGAAATGTTTATAACCTCTACGTTTACTTTCTTCCTCAAAACTCCAATTAAAAAATTATTTTATTATTAAACATTTATGACATTTCCATTTTCTATTATTAATACACAATTTCCTCTGTGTCTAAATAATTTCAAGAGGAATTACTTGTTCTTACTTGAATCAAAGTTCTTATGTGTATAAATGTTGTATATAGAAGTAAGTCTGCATCATAAGTTTAGAACTCTCAAAGTCAACTTGCTTTGGGGAAGAGATAAATGCATTTTCAATTACTTCCTTTTTTCAGCAGCATTTATAGTCAATAATAAAAAATATAATTACAAATTATTTGTAATCTCTATGGTATATAGCACGACGGAGATGGTATTAGTAAACCATCTCTGTTATCAGTAATAACAAATACACAATTATATTTAGGTGCTCTCTAGCTATACTTTTAAAATTTCCTTGTATCTCCAATTTGTAAAAATTTCCATCATCAAAAATGTTTAACAATGGTATAGAATAATATAATCTTATAATCAAACATCTGTTTGAATCCTGGGTCCCCCATTAATGCTTGTTTATTAGTCAGGAATCTTTAAGCTGCAAATGACAGGACCCCTTTCAAACTATCTTACCCACCCCGTCCTATTCTCAACCAAAATAGAACTTATTGGTTTCCATTCACTCATTCCACAAATTTTTATTGAGCACTTACTATGTGTCAGGTAGGTACTAGATGCTAGGGATTTAGCAGAGAACAAACTTTCTGCCCTCTTGAAGATTTCATTTCACTGAATGGTGGTGAGAAATGGGGCAATAGATGTGATAAATAAGTTAAGACTTGATGAAAGTGTGAGGAAAAATAAAGCAGGAAAGGGAGTAAGAAAATGATAGTGGAGGCTGGAGAGAATTGGGGAGGGTGAATGACAAATAGTGTTGTTGGGGAAAGACAACAGAGAAGATGATATTTAAAACATGATGATGGTGAGGAAATGAGCCATATGCTTTGCTGCATAAGAGTGTCTCATGCAGAATATAAAAGAAATGCAAAGTTCCTAAAGCAAGAGCCGGCCTAGCATATTTGAGGCTCAATAAACTCAGAGTGATAGTTAACGCAGAAGATCAGAACAGAGTTTATAGTTAGCTCCCTGTATGGGGTGAAGTAAACCATTGCCATACTTTGGCTTTTACTCTCCTATGACTATAAAACGATACATTGGCTAAGCTATAGTAAGGTATAGCTAGGACTTTGGCTTTTGATCTCATATTACCATGGTGCCCCAAGATTGGAATGGGTTTTATGCCAAAGACTGAAACGCTGTCATCAGAATTTTTCTTTTTCTCCTGTCTTGGCTTTGCCTTCTCAGGTGGCTATGTATCCTCCTCAAGTCATGTATAGGAGAGATGGAGTCCAGCAAACACCATGTGTACAGAGTTCTTAAAGCTAGCAACTGCAGAAGGCGTGAGAACTCCTTTCCCAGTATCCATATCAATTCTCCCCCAAAGGCTCCAATGGTTTAGGTAGGGACAGGTGTACGCTCGATAGTGAGTAACCTGGACCAGTACAATGACGGTTTCATCCAAATCACATGGAATAGGAGAGAGAGTTCCTAAAAGAAAGGAATACCGGGCTTTCCAAAAGTTAGGGATGCTGCCAATATTGTGTGACCACGGACAAGTTACACCATCTCTCTAAGCCTCAGTCTTCTCATTAGTAAATTGGGGAAAATGATACCTACCTCAGAGGATTGTTGTAACAAATTAGAAAATTCTGGCAAAGTACTTTCCTTAAATACCCACTAAATAGTACCCATTATTACTATAACTTAATAAAAGACATGCATATAAAGTCTAATATATACTATGAGGCATTAATTAGAGAAACTTCAACTTTCCAATTATATTGTGGAATATTTTTTTTCCCTGATGGAAAACAAGATCTTAAAAACTAAAAGCTATAGGAGAAAGTAGGAAACTAGAATAGAAAAGGCCATATTATTTCAATCAATGTCATCCATTCATGGTTATTCAAGATTACAGAGTGACTTTTTTTCAAACTATAAATCACAAATGTAACAACAACAGGTTCAAATATTTGACATCAGAATTGACTAGGAAACTACTTGGCCACCATAGTGTTAGCCCTTTATCAGGTTATCTCCTATCTATTGTTCCATGCCAGGCAACATCTGAGGTAGTTGTTTAGTTTTGTTTCCTTAATAACAGTATCTGGATAGTATGGCCACGGGATGAAAGCCAACAGACACAGGATGAAAAGACAGAGCTTGCGCATTTTAATTTCCTTCTCCAGGTCTCATTTTTCTTATTGATCACATAGCAGTTTGGGACCAAACGCTCCTGGTAAACTCTTTTAGGAGTATGATTCTTCTGATGAAAGGTGCCATCATTACACTATACAGTCTAACAAGATCTGGAGAGCTGTTTTTATTGTAAATACATTCGTTTCCCTGATGTTTAAAAAAATAAATAATCATGGGGACACTTTAATTCTGGATATTGTGAAGAGAGTCGGGTGTTAGCCTGGGCATTAAAAAGAGAAAAATAAAATTCCAACTTTCAGACACCAAATATACACCACAAGTATTTTGCTTTAATCCTTCATGCCTGGCTTCTGATTACTTCTAGCCCAGATGATAGAAAGCAATTTTCAGCTAAGTGCTTAACTCCAGTAGTTTGCTTTCACATCTGAACCTCCAGGGCCCTACTTATATATCCCATCATGTAAAGTGTCTCCACAATTCTCTGCCTTTCTTGGAAGAACACATCCTTGGAGGATTTACATGGCTTTCCATTTCAATCACTACATTAAGCCCAAAGCTCTGAACTTTTTCTTGCTTTCTCTACTTCATGAACTACTACTTTTCCTATGATGAAAGTGGAAAAGAGAAAAATTCAAGTTTCTTTGCAATTTAATTTCTGTCACACTAGAAGTGTTTATCTGTTTAATCAAAACTAACAGAGAACTCTAAAGTATGCATTGCTGATCAGTTTGCAACAGTAAAATGGAATTAAAATAGAGTTGGGCAAAATAACTGTGGCAAATTCCTCACATCAAATATAGGCAGAAACTAAAAAGCCATGGGTGATTCTGCATAGATGATCCAAATCTCGGGGGAATGGAGATGAGAGAAAAAGAAGGAATGAGCCATGACCAGAGTAATTTTTATTTGTTATTTTGGGAACCTGGAGCATCCTCATGTGTCAAAGTTATGGCTCACATAAAGAGCCACTTTGTGACATGATGGGCAATGGTTATTTTTGATTCCCTACAATCAGTGTAATATTTCAGAGAAATTATGACAAAAATATGGAGCAGTTATATGTAGCTTTTGATAAATAAATCTGAGGATCCCAGTGGAACCTTTGGACAAATTTAGAAACAAGGAAAGATATATAAAAATAATTTAAGTAGAATAATGTGGTCAAAGGTGAAAGCAAGACAACATCAGTAACATTTAAAATTGACTTTGTATCATTATGACTCAAAATTCAAAAAAATACATTTAACATGTTAATAACTTATAAACTGTTTAATATTAAATTTAAAAATTTTAAAGTTCGTGTTTTTACTCTAATTGGGTTTTAAGATATATATTTTCTTATCAGTACAAAATAAAATAAGTCTACATGAGCATTTAGAAGAAGGAATTAATCATTGTCAGAAAAGTAAAATAAAAAGGTAGAATTGTAACAGAAAACTAAAGATCTTTTATGTCCCCAATCATTAAATAAATAAATAAATAAATAAATAAATAAATAAATAAATGGATACAATCTGAATTTGAAAAGTAAAAAGTAATAGGGCATTTCTGTAAAGAAAGAAATATAATCAATACAGGCAAGTATTTTGCAGTCGATAGAAAGATCTCCTAGATATAGTACATATTTAGAGAAACAAATTCCAATTACTAGAGTTCACATATACACTTAATTTTAGAATCATATAGACTAGTGTCTTTTTAAAAATAAAACTAATTTTCAAGTTCTAATATTGGCAATTAGCAGACGGAAAGAATTGACTCATTTTGTTAAGATAGATGCAACTTATATCACTACAAACATGAAAACAATGGCAGGATTAATTAATACAAAGATTTATTTAAAACAATAACTAAGCTCATTTTGACTTTCCATACTGTGATCATGATTTCAGGTAGATTTAAAAGTAAAAAAACCTTCCCATTTCTCAGGTTATTACTACATACTCATTAAAATGCATCAACAGATACATAGGAAATAGCTTGCAATGTATAGATTGTCCATAATGAGAGTTGCTTCACTAATTCAGGAAACAGCCTTAAGTTTTAAACAATTGCTTAGTTATTCTTTTTTCTAATTTTATTCTTTTAACATTTAGGCATTCCAAACCCAATGCTTTAAAAATCACCCTATACTACCTAAAAGTATTATTTAAATTTGATTTTGCAGTTATTTTTGTTGGCTAGAGGTAGTAGAAAGGCAAACCACACAGTTCCTATCTTCCTCTGATAATACTTGCGGTTACTATATATGTTGTGTCCTAAGTGTTAGGGAAGGTGGACAATGCTTTATATAGATAATTAAATGTATTTCCTTTGAGATTAGGATTATTATTTTCACTTGTTTATTGATGATGATCTCTCTAGGGAGCATCTAATGACTAAATTCAGAGCTCAACTTTAAGATTAATGTGACTATACACAATTATCATCACCCAATATATGGTATAGAGCCTTCCCATTTACACATTGCCTCCAAGGAACACCTCAGTCTTAAATAAACATAGTTTACTATAAAAAAAAAAGCATATATTTTAAAGAGTATGAATTTATAAAGTCTACCATTGTGCTTTATCACACCTTTGCGAAACCTCGAAAAACTGGTATTAAAAAAATAGGTTAATCTTGGAATAACTTCTTTTAAAATAAATTCTATGCTACCTCATTCTTAGTCCCATATTTAATTTAAAATTCTGCAGACCTTCTCAGCGTTGGTAAAGCCCAGAGAGTTGGGATGTTTGTCTATTTAAAATTGTGAAGATTACTTAGAAATCAGAAAGTGTGTTGCCTCTGCTTTGTTCTTCATGATTTTAAAATATATCACAAAGTTACAGTGATTAAAACAGTATGGTATTTGCATAAAAACAGACATATAGACTAATGGGACAAAGTAGAGAACCCAGAAATAAACCCACACATATATAATCAACAGATATTCCACAGAGGTGCCAAGAATACACAATGTGGAAAGGAAAGTCTATTCTACAAATGGTGCTGGAAAAACTGGACATCTATAAGAAAAAGAATGAAATTGGACCCTTACCATATACCATACACAAAAATCAACTCAAAATAGATTAAAGACTTAAACATAAGACCTGAAACTATAAAACTTCTAGAAGAAAACATGGGAAAAAAATTTCATGAAACTGATTTGGGCAACGATTTTTTAGGTATGATACTATTAGGTTGGTGCAAAAGTAATTGCGGTTTTTGCAATTGTTTTTAACCTTTTAAACTGCAATTACTTTTGCACCAACCAAATAACAACAATGACAACAAAAGCAAACATAGACCAGTGGGACTGCATCAAACTAAATAGCTTCTGCAAAGAAAACAATCATCAGAGTGAAAAGGCAACCTACAGTATGAGAGAAAACACTTACAAACTGTGTGTCTAATTTTAAACAGTAGTTTGCAAAACATATAAGTAACTCCTAAAACAATTGTAAAAAATCAAATAACCCAATTGAAAAATGGACAAAGGACTTAAAGAGAACATTGCTTCACAGAAGACATACTAATAGCCAAAGGTATATGAAAAGATGCCCGACATCACTAATCATCAGGGAACTGCAAATCAAAACCACAATGAAGTATCATCTCACACATGTCAGTATAGTTCTTATAAAAAAACAAACAAACAAACAAACAAACAAAAAAACACACACACACAGGTAAGAAGTGTTAGCAAGGATGTGGAAAGAAGGGAACCCTGGTACATTGTTGGTGGGGATATAAAATGGTGAAGCTGCTATGGAAAATATTATGGAGGTTCCTCAAAAATTAAAAATAGAACTACTATATAATGTTGCAATCCCACTTCTGGGTACATATACAAAAGAATTAAAATCAGGATCGCAAAGACATATCTGCACTCTTGTATTCATTCCAGCATTGTTCACAATAGTCAAGATATTGAAATAATCTAAACATCCCTTGACAGATACATAGATTAAAAAATGTCGTATATACATACAATGACATGTTACTCAGTTTTTAAAAAGAAGAAACTCCTGCCATTTGTGACAACATGGATGAACCTGGAAGACATTATGCTAAATGAAATAAGCCAGTCAGAGAAGAACAAATGCTGCATCACTCCACCTACATGAGGTATTTAAAATAGTCACACTCATAGAAACAGAGAATAGAATGGTAATTTCTAGGGGCTGGGGGGAGTTATTTAACAGTTATAAAACATGAATAAATGCTACTAGAGATCTGCTATATTGTTGCAACTTTAGTTAGCAATACTGTATTGTGCACTTAAAAATTTAAGAGGATAGATCTTAAATTTTCTTACCACAATTTAAAAATGTAATTTTTTAAAAAATGTGAAAAACTTATTTTTTTTCTATAATTGGCTCCCCTCCTGGTCCTTGTGGGCTAATTCAGACCTTTACCACTCACCTTAGCTCCCTCCCCCCTTCCTTGCCCCTTACTTTGGCCATAATTGAGCCTTCTGTCTCACAAAAAACAAAAACAAAAAAAAAAACAAAAAAAACAGAGGCTACAACATTGAAATGTACCCGACTTTTCCTTGCTCCTCTCCACCCCAAATTTTCTCCCTTTCCCTGAATTTCTCTGCTGTGTTGGAAGACTAGATGGACCTTCTTAGTGAACTTTAATCTCCATTTGCATTTAAAAATTGTGTCTCTTCTCACCTGTCAGGAGCTTTGCTACATGACTTACTCTGTAGATCCAGTATCTTCAAACTCTTTATTTCCTTCCATTTAAAAAACATCATTAGTTTTCTTCCATTCTGAAAAAGAAAAGAAAGCAAACCTGTCCTTTCCACTCAAGTGACTTTCCTCTGTCTCCTTTTCTTCATTGCCAAGTTGTATGAAATCATTTATAATGAACGTACTTCCTCACCTTCAGACCACCTTCAAAACTACTCAGTCTGGTTTCTGCACCACTACTCCCTGGATGGTGACCATCAGGGACCTAGTAGTGACAAATGTGGTGCTCTCTCTTTGTTCTTCATTCTACCTGACTTCTGCAAATGTTCTCACTGTTGTCCACTTCCTTCCAGAGTCTTCATCCTTCCTTGACAATTGTGATTTTTTTTCTGTTTTCCTTTCCATCTTCCTGAACATTCCTATGCTGCATGCTTCATTGACTCCTTCTGATTTGGGAAACCCATAAATGTCAGTGTTTCCAGGATGTTCTCATTTTTGTCTTGTTTGATTTTAAAAAGAGATCCATTTTTCCAGAAAAGCATACCTACTAACATCACTGCTATTAGTTCCTATAAAGACCACCAAATCCTTTCCTCACTCTGCTCTCTCTGCAATTACAGACATGCACTCCTCATGTCCCACTAGACATCTCTACCTCAATATTGCTCAGATACTGCCGGATGGCTCTACTGTGACAGTTCTCATACAGCTCAAAGCCCAAACTATCCATAACAGAACACATTGACATTCCCCAGCGCACAAAAACTGCATCTCCTCCTTCCCCCAACTTGCTTAAAACATTCTGCCTGATTTCTTAAGTTATCTTAGTTAAGAATATCATTATCCGTCTACTTTCCTGACCTAGAGATCTCAAATCACTCTGGACTCCCTTCCTCCATTCTCTCAGTCATCCCCACCCACTTGATTCCCATGCCAAGTTTCTGATACCTGCAAGATCCCAACTACATCTTTTTGCTTCTACTGGCACTTCCTTAAGCCAAATTCTTATCACCTTTTGCCTGGACCAGCTTCTTCTCTGCCTTCAGTTTTGCCACCACTTGAGTCAATCCTTCATATTGTCTTGGAATTTATCTAAAATGCAGACTAAATGATATTATCCTTTGGTTAAAAACTGCTGTTGAAGTAGAGAGGAAACTATAAAAGAAGTTTAAATAAGTGTAATGACACACTGTTGAGTCATGATTACTTGTGAAATGTGTCACAACATTTTTTTTGGCCAATAATAAAGAATTGATGTTGATGGGGGGGAAAAGGTGAAAAATAAAATACAGGGAAGTTCACCATGAAATAATAGATTTAAGAACAAGAAGCTTAAGAAAGAGTATTTTACTCACTTTTATATTTGTAGAAAAGACTAAATTTTATAGAAATAAATTCTGTTATGAAATATTAGTGGTAAAAGCTCTAAATGTAACTTTTAAGGTAGGTTTCCTCCAATATTCCCTTCTTTGTAACTCTTTCTTCCACATTGGCGGATACAAGGGAGAAAAACAAACAATTATATTAAAATTCTATACTTAGAACACTCACAATTAAAATGGACAGGAGAGTTTCCTTTCTATTACCACTGGTTATCTGAGATCTCCAAAATCAAACACGGGATTAGGATTTCATAACAGTTTGACTTTCCACTTTCCTGCAGTTATTTCTTGTTGACTTCAAATAACAAAAAACAAGGGCATCAAATCTGCAGGCTTGCCCTGTTAGAGAATCTGTGGAATAAAGCCACCTTCTTTAAGGGACCAGATACATTCTTCATTTTCATGACAACGTTCCTTGGAAATAAATCAACATTATAAGACAAGGCTAGAAAAGCAAAATGAAACTAAAGATAAACGCCCTGCTGCAATAGCTCTGACCTTAGAGCCATACAGAAGGGCTCACCCCCACATGCCTTGCACTTCAGAGCACCCCCATATCACACAGGCAGGCACCTAAAGACATTTTTGTCAGAAGTATTTGTTTGTTTGTATTGGGGGGGCAGGTGGAGGAGAGTTATTTGTTTAGTGCAGTAACTGGTTAATAGATTGAGAGAATTACTTGAGCTGAACAGAGACCCCAGGCCAGAAAATGCGAAGGTGAGTGGCAGATACAAGGAAGAAAAACAAACAATTATATTAAAATTCTATACTTAGGACACTCATTATTAAAATGGACAGGAGAGTTTCCTTCTTGTTACCACTGGTTATCTGAGATCTCCACATTCAAAGATGGGATTAGGATTTAATAACTGTTTGACTTTCCTTAGGTCCACTCTCCTGTAGTTATTTTTTGTTCAAGGGTGGGTGGTGAGGGGATAAAAATCACAACTTCTGCCTTGGAAAACTAGGGAATTTATATAAAGTTGGTCCTCAAAATCATTAAATGATGGGCTTCTTGTCAAACTGGGTTCTTCCAATAGCCAAACAATTGTGTCCCCTGTCCTCTGCTTTGATGGTCTAGTTTTGGGAGGTACTTAAGGCAGCCTGGAAATCCTGAGCTGAAAAAAAAGAAAAGAAGTGAGTGGATGGTAAACATACTGACCTTGACTGCTGGCAAGTTTGTCAGACACTGCCCATGACACCTGAGTCTGAGGCCAGCTTTTGCCCTGTCCTATCTCAGCAGATCCAATTCACTCAGAGTCACACGCGGCAGAAAAGAGCTCTTTTTGGCTCCTGATTGGGCTGGGACTGTCATCAGGGAGTATACTGGGAGTCTGGAGTAGAAATCTGGACAAGGGCATGGATGTAAATTGATACATAATGTTCCAATATTTAGACGTCAGATGCAGTGTTCACAGTCTCCTCTGTACTTCTGTCCTGCACGCGGATGCGCATGTTCTGCATTCTGCAAGCAGATTCAGGCAGATTCTGCAGTTTGTCTTTGTCCAACTGTTGTACTTTTTCTACATTTTGATTTCCCTGTCTTTTCCCCCTCAAATTAATAGTTTTCTATTTTTAATTCCAGTGTCTTTCCTAGCCTACCTTATAAATTTCCCTACCAAAGGAAATCAAATCGAATAAAAACAAACACCTTTCCACTGTGCCCTTGGCAGTGTCCTGTTCCAAGCAAAAGGCGCCAGCCTTCTGGAAGTGCCTTTGGATTAGGAAAGCTGCTGAGGAAGGCTCAGCAGGGCAGACGTAAGCTGCTTAGACTCCACTCCTCCGTGGGTATTAAATACACACACAAAAGTCTCAGGCAAGGACTCTGTGAGCGGAAATGGAAGAGTTGGCAGCCTCAGTGCCTTGGGGTCTCTGACTGGGCACTTCAGCCACAGCCTCTCCACCCATTGCATAGGAAAGCTCTGTCACTTCAAGTTGCTTTGACTGAAAGATCTGCTAACTCAGACTTGGTACTTGGGCTTATAACATGTTACCTTTTTATCCTTTTTTCCTTATTGTGTCCTTTTAAGACATTTATTGTATTTCTATTTATTTCATATTTAACTAGTAAAATTATAGGCAGAAAAAAAACATTAAGAGCACTATAAATTATGGGAATATTAGAGAACCAGGAGCTCAGCAGAGACATTAAACTAGAATTATCTAAGAGAGAGTGCTTGTCAAAGTCCTGGCTGACAGAGGAAATAGTTAACGTGTTCATTGACAGTAAGCAGGTATCTATGTAACATTTTCCCATCAAATTAGAACAAAAACATGGCCTGCCTGGAGTTTATCAGCTTAATATCTAAAAAAAAAAAAAAAAAAAGAAAGAAAGTAAAAGAAAAAGAAAGAGAAAAAAGAAAACAACAACAAACAAAAAACTTCATTGAGTAGTATTTTTAATGCTATGCCCCAAATAGGAAGTACTTAGATGAATAAAAAAATGTATTATCTGTAAAAATATGTTTGAAGGTCAAGAAACAGTCTCTCTGAAGAAAATGAATGTGAATTTCCATATTCTTTCATTTTAACTTAAAGGAATCACACAAAAAAAAGTTTAAGCTTATTTGTTTAAAATTATATTAGCTTAAATGATGAGTGCCTTTATTTTTTCCTTTACATATCTAGCATATTTATTAATTTTCAATTATTTTATATGTCTATGTGGCTTTACTGATGAAACATATCACACCACATTTTAATGTATACAGGCTATAAGTATTTAAATTATTTAAAATTATTTTGAATAATGATTCATTTGTTAAATCTATAAGCTTCATGTTTATATTCTACTCATTTCTTGTGTTACTCATAATAAACCTGTCATATAGACATTTTTATAGCTAAAGAAAGTCAGGTTCAAAGAGTTTAAATAACTTGTCCTAGAACACTCAGCAATAGCAGATAATGAAAACACTAACATCTAGTTGTCTCCAAAAATAGATTTCATGGGCCAACCCGGTGGCTCAGGCAGTTAGAGCTCTATGCTCCTAACTCAGAAAGATGCTGGTTGGATTCCCACATGGGCCAATGGGCTCTCAACCGCAAGGTTGCCAGTTCAATTCCTCGAGTCCCACAAGGGATGGTGGGCTCCGCCCCCTGCAACTAAGATTGAACACCACACCTTGAGCTGAGCTGCCGCTCAGCTTCCCGATGGCTCAGTTGGTTGGAGAGGGTCCTCTCAACCACAAGGTTGCGGGTTTGACTCCCACAAGGGATGGTGGGCTGCGCCCCTGCAACTAGCAATGGCAATTGGACCTGGAGCTGAGCTGCGCCCTCCACAACTAAGACTGAAAGGACAACAACTTGAAGCTGAACGGCATCCTCTGCAACTAAGATTGAAAGGATAACAACTTGACTTGGAAAAAAGTCCTGGAAGTACATGCTGTTCCCCAATAAAGTCCTGTTCCCCTGCCCCAATTAAAAAAAAATAGATTTCAAATAATAATAAAATCAGTATGAAAATCAAAACCAGAAGAAGACATGGTTTTAGAATAAAATTTACCACGTGACAACAAAAATAGAGAGGTCAAGTTCTCTCAGTTTTTTGCAAGTTTTTATTTTATGGCCTAACAGAATCTAATCCAATGACTATATGAACTGTTTTATTTCCTAATTAAGTAGTCCAACTAAAGAGATATAATTAATAAAACGCATTATACGTATCTTGGAACTAGGTGATGAAAATAATTATCATGATACTTTCCATTTTATCAAATTTCTAAAATCCATGGTTTTAAAAAGCAGCAGACTTTAAATTTTATTGTTTTATAAAGAAAAGAGACTAATGACTTGCATATTACTTTGTATATGATACACATTTATGTGTGGTACATAAAATAAGTTATGCTCTGTGATAATGGAGATACTTCGAAATATTTGGTTCAGTTAAGGCAACCCAGGCGTGATAATTATTTTCTCTCATCAAGTAGTGACTATTTCTGATTTTAGATAAACATATCTTCAACTCCTAAGCAGTTGGCTGATTGTTGTTGAGACAAGTGAGGATCCTTTCTTCCCTAGGAAAAATCACTTTTCCATTTTAGCTCTTTCCAATCCCAAGCAAGTCATGCTGTTTACACTGCCATACTACATAGTAAATGAGATAAAACAGGATTTATCTTCCTTTGTCACCTTTTTATGGAAACATCTTTACAGTTAGGTAATTTTCATTAACCTAGTTATATTTATGGAAGTTTTGATAACAATTTAAATACGTACATGAAGCTTTTTAAAAGTCTGGTGTATCTATTTCTCCTTTGCAGTTTACTTTTTCTCTTTAAAAAACAAAAACATATCCCAGTGGGCTTAGAACCTGCTAATATTCGACTTCATGGCCATTCAAATACCGCTTAGTCAAATCTTTCATGTTATATATATTTAAACTTTTTAGCTATATGTGTTTTGGCTTGGAGTGCTATATTAAATGTAGACTTCTCAAAAATCTCATTTAACTACATAAAGGATTTTGACTTCTGAAATAGTATATAACATTGAGCATCACTATTGACTATCTTCCAAAAATTTTTAGTTATACACCTTTGCATGGAGTTGAACATATCAGATCATTTTATTTGGCATAGAAACTGGAATCCAAGTATCTTTGGGAGAGAGGGAGGAAAAAATATAATGCTGTTAAATCTCAACACTTAGGTTTCTGCTTTGTGTCATTCACTTTTCCAACCATACAGATTGGTATTAGTTGCAAGGGCAGGCCCTAGACAAATAGAGAAATGTGCTTTGTTGTTGTTGTTTCGTATTGGTTGTCCTACCACATGCCCCCTCAGGCTGCTATGTACTTTAGCTGAGCTCTGTACTTGTATTTACTCATACGTGTGGGAATGTGTGTATCCTATAGCACACATTCAGGTTTAAGAAGTCAACTAGTGAATTAGTTTAATTCATTAGATTTTATTAAAGGTCGTTTGGAGAACTACTCTCATAAATTATACATCTATAAGTGATAGACTTTTAACTTGGTCTCATAAAGATAACATTCACATATTCAATATTTATTAACAACTCAAGATTTCAGCAGTCTTGAAGGAAATTTAATTCTGGGTTTTGCAATGGGAGCTCAATTTTGTTATTCTGTACATTTCCTCTCAGTCTTTCTTTCTTAAACTGCTCACAAAAGGCTACACATTCTAAAGCAGGTTGTTTGCATATGTACAAGCTATTATTTATGTATCTAAACTTAATAAAAGTCAACAAAATGAGCTGCAACTTGGTTAGTTCCTGAAGCTAAAGACCATATAATTCATCTCTGTAACCTCAACACCTAACATAACACCTGAGGCACATTGGATGCTCGATACATTTTTGTTGAATGAATGAATAAATAAATGCATAAATGAGCCAATGAATAAATAATATTAAAGTCCATGGGAATACAAAATACTTCTGTGCTCTCTAACATAGTCCATAATTTACATTACTAGAAACTGTGATTTACCTACAGCTGAAATTAATTTAAACTTGTTCTTAGTAAAAGCCTTGGTCACGCATATTTTTTGGATGGAAAATGTTTGCTCAAATTTCATACCATTTTGAAAGAAGTAATCAGAAATGGTGATATGTTCAATCATCCTTGATCAGATCTAATAAACATTTTGCCAATTATCTACCTTCACTACAGTGTTTATAATACTAATAAATTATTTTTGTATAAATGTATATGCACTAAATATTTATACTTACATATATACATTCCAAAGGCATATTCCATAATGCATATATATTCTAATGACTTTTTTAGTAATTAGGGGAAAATGAAATGGAATGATGCATACACACTCTAATTACTTTTAATAATTAGGAGAAAATAAATGGAATATGAATATCGCTCAGACATTTTAAAAATTGCATATATAACAATAGGAAACTAAAGCCTAATTTATTTCTGCAGACAGGAAAACAGGAGTTTAAATGGGTGAAGTGATTTCCTCAGGGCTACACAGTTAAATAACAGCTCAATATTCGCTATCATTCCCAATCCTGAAACAGTGCTGTCTTAATTAAAAGATGATACTTAGCTCTATGGTAAGTGTTGTAAAATTATTGTGTGAAATAATTTTATTTATTTAAGAGAGGGCATGTTGTGAATGCAATCTACAAACTCTCAACATGTTAATGATAGAGCCTAAGTGTAGCAATCTTGAGTAAATTACATTAAAATTGTACCAATCCAGAGATTCAATAATTTATTCATTCAGTAAACACTTATTGACCACCTATTTTTAAGTTAGGCACTCATTATGGAAATGAGTTTGAACTGTCTTTTGCTGTAAAGAAGCCACAGTTTAGTGAGATAGGCAGATATATCAACAGATAAATCACAGAACAAGGTCATAAGTGATAAATAAAAGTTATAAGCAGAATAGAGTCAACAAAAGATACAGTTTTATAAGATACATCATGTGCATATATGATATATTTAACACATATTCCTATATATGATATATACAGAGGGTGCCAAAAAAAATGTATACAAATTTTAAGAAAGAAAAAAACTATATTAAAATTGTAATAATATATAAAAGATGAATACAAGTCATGTGTATACATTTTTTGGCACCCCTGGTATATGTAAAACTCAGAGATTCTCTGACTTTATAGAAATTACCTGTAGTGGCCAAACTGAGAGATTGATGGTGCAATCCTCCAGATTTTCAAGTCTGCCAAAAACTTCTGACTCCAACTGGAAAGAGTTAGGGACCAGCAACAGAGTTAGAGGGAAGAGTCTACAAAGGAAAACCCTCACTTCTGACCCCAAATGCAAGTTTGGTGGTCCCAAAGCACCCTCAGGTTTGATCATTCTCTAGAAAGACTCATAGAAATCAATGAAATATTTGCACTCATGCTTTCATTTATTTCAGGGATAATATACAAATTAGAATGAGCCAAAGGAAGAGATACGTAGGCCAAAGTCTGGAAGGATTCTAAACATGAAGCTTCTGTGGTCTTCAAGACACATTACTCACATCAATGTGTGGCAATATGTATGGAGTATTATCAAATTAGTAAGTTCACCCAAGTTTGGGTGTCCAAAGCTTTTATTGATTGAGTGATTCATTGCCCATGTGGCTGGATTACCTCTAGCACCCTCCTACTCCTCCAGGAGGTTGAGCTAACCTCACACGGTCCAAAGCCGCAAACCTCTAATTCACATGGTTGCTCTTTCTAGCATGGCTAGCCCTCACACTAAGCCTATGGTGTATATGGCCCCACCTTGAATTATCTCTTCATCATAAACTATCAGGCATAGTCCCATAACGAATTATAAAGACCTTCCTATCACTTGGGAAATTCCAAATGTTTAGAAGTTACCACATCTGGAGATGAAAGGCAAGACCTCTTTAGACAAGGCTAAAAACCTTACTACACAGAACTATGTATACCTTATAGATGATTCCAAATAGTTTTCATTCTATTATTTTTTTTAAAATCCAATCTCTAATTAAACATTACACAGTATATCTAAGTACCTAAAATGATTCTTCTTATTTTTTCCAAAATATCCACAAATGAAGGTGTTTTCAAATAGAGAAAGGTGCAAAAACAGGAATGTCAACCTAAGAAAAATCATTCCCTAAAGACTAAATATTCAACATCCAAATAATTACATACAACAATAAATTAATGTACTATCTCTTATGGTCCCTGTGTTAACTACTGTGAGAGATTCACATAGGTGACATCCTCTACCCTCAGACAGTGTGCATTCTCTTAATGAAAACAGCCATAAGCATAAGTGACCACAATATAGAAAGAGTGTATTAAGTACCTTGATACAAATGCAAAGCACTGTGGGACAAAATATGGAAAAAAAGGATTACACTGATGTAATAGCAGAGAGACCATTAAAATGGAGTGAGGCCTCAATGGATAGGTGAATTTTAAAAATACCATGGAATGAAGTACATTTCTATGAAAAGGTACACTGAGTCATAAAAGAATAGAAATGTATAGAAAGGAATAGAAATGAATCAAGAGGAGAATAGATAGTAGATGAAATACATCTTGAACATCATTTGAGAAAGAAATCTTAGTTTGTGTGGGACTTTGAATCCCATGACAATGATTTTTTCTAAATTAAAGTTTATTGGGGTGACAATTATAAGTAAAGTTACATATGTTAGAGATGTCATCAAAATGGCGGCATGAGGTGAGCCTCTGTAAATCTCTCCTGGAATTTACAACTAATTGAACAACTATAACTCCAAAAAGGACTTCCTGCACAGCAGACAGGCAAGACGAAGAGGCCCACTACTGAATTCACCTAAAGGTGGGCGAATCGCATGAGCGGGGAAGGAGTGAAGGGAGAAGTGTGGAGACGGAGCCGAGCAGACGCAGGACGCAGACCTAGCTCAGTGCTCCGAGCTTGCTGCATCCCTGAACAACCGCAGCTGTGGGAGAGGGAAGAACTCGGACTGCCAGGGCTCCATTTATGGCCCACAGGGCTGAGGGGACAGCATATAACACGGCTGAACCCAACGCTCACGGCAGAGACTTCGGAGAAAATACTGAGGAAAGAAGGCTGAAAAAGGTGGTTTAAGCCATCACTGCCTTAGGCACTGAGACTAGCCACCCCCTCCCTACCCTCCCAGAGCTCACCCCACCACTACCTGACCAGTGCTAGAAGTGGAACAGTAGCAGTGTCAGGTCAAAAGAAGAGAATATTTGCTGTTCTGAGAACTGTGGACCACAGACACAGATTCGCAGCCCAACTACTTCCGGCAAAGGGGAGGGAGCTATGGAAGCAGGACTGGCCGTGGTGGTGGCCACTGCCATTACTATGGGCCACCTCTCACAACTCACCCTGCCCCTGGCCGAACGTAATGGGCCAGATCCCTGCAGGAGTAATCAGAATTGCTGAAGCATACGGGCTCTGAATCTGGTGCAGGGAGAGCTTTGGAACTTCAAAAGCTCTCCGCATACCCACACGGACACTGCGCCCTATGAGCCAGGCAACCTACTAACAGAGGAGAAGCCCGTTTCCCAGGGAATCCCCCCATTGTGTGAGAAGCTGGAAGAATGCAGAGAAAACATAGCACTACTATGTGAAAGAGAAAAAGGCTGCAGTCGGAGAGAAAATAAAACATTCTACCAACACATACTGGAAAATAAAAAAAGGACCTCATCCTATCAACCTGTTTCAGAACTCACTCCTGAAGATGTCAGGAAGAGAAATAAGAAATCATTAATTGCCACAAATAACCAAGGCAACAAGACAGCTCAGAAAGAAAATGAGAAGTCTCCAGAAAATGAACTTAAAGATATGGAAATATGTCACTTAAAAGACACAGAATTCAAGATTGCAGTTCTGAAAAAACTCAATGAGATGCAAGAAAGCACAGAAAGGCAGTTTAATGAACTCAGAAACACAATAAAAAAACAACATGAGCATTTTACGAAAGAGATTGAAATTTTAAAAAAGAACCAAATAGAATTTCTGGAGATTAAAAACTCAATAGAAGAAATTAAGAATGAAACAGCCAGCTTAGGTAGTAGAGTTGACCAGATAGAGGAAAGAATCAGTGACATCGAAGATAGAAACCTGGAAATGACACGGATGGAAGAAGAAAGAGACTTGAGACTTAAAAGAAATGAAAGAATTCTACAAGAACTTTCTGACTCCATCAGAAAGAGCAATATAAGAATAATGGGCATACCAGAAGGAGAAGAAAGAGAGAAGGGAACAGAGAATATATTCAAACAAATTGTCGAGGAGAACTTCCCAAACTTGTGGACAGAACTGGATCCTCGAATCCAAGAAGCAAATAGAACACCTAATTACCTTAATCCCAACAGGCCTTCTCCAAGACACATTGTATTGAAGCTGTCTAAAATCAACGACAAAGAAAGAATCCTCAAGGCAAAGAAGGGAAAAGAAGATGGTAACCTACAAAGGAAAGCCCATTAGATTATCATCAGATTTTTCAGCAGAAACTCTACAAGCCAGGAGGGAATGGAACCAAATATTCAAACTATTGAAAGAGAGAAATTATGAGCTAAGAATAATATATCCAGCAAAGATCTCCTGTAGATATAAAGGAGGAATAAAGACCTTTCCAGACATACAGAAGCTGAGGGAATTTTCCAATACATGACCTGCGCTACAAGACATACTAAAGGAGGCTTTCGACCACCATCAACAGGGACAATTTGTGGCAACCAAAACACAAAAAGGGGGAGAATAAAGGCCTAAACCAGAATATGGGAATCGAGAATGTAAGCGTGCTGAAGAAAATGGAATACTCTAAATATCAAACTTTCTTTTACATAAACTTAAGGGTAACCACTCAAAAAACATCCAAAACTGAAATATATACTGCAATTCAAGAAGAAACAGAGGGAACATCATAGAATACCACCACACAGAAATAACAAACAACAACAAAAAGGCAAAGAAACAATGGAGACACAGCCTTACCAGAAAACTAAAGATAGAATGACAGGAAATCCTAACATATCAATAATCACCCTAAATGTAAATGGACTGAACTCACCGATAAAAAGCCACAGAGTAGCAGATTGGATCAAAAATCTAAACTAAACCATATGCTGTCTCCAACAGACACATCTCAGCTACAAGGACAAGCATAGACTCAAAGTGAAAGGGTGGAAATTGACACGCCAAGCAAATGGTATCCAGAGAAAATGAGGTGTACCCATACTGATATCAGATGAAACAGACTTCAGGGTGAGAAAGGTAATAAAAGACAAAGATGGACATTTCATAATGGTAAAGGGGACTATGCAACAAGAAGACATAACAGTCATCAACGTTTATGCCCCCAATCAGGGATCACCGAAATATACCAAGCTACTACTAACAGAAAACTAAAGGGAGAAATTGACCAAAACACAATTATACTAGGGGACGTAAATACATCATTGTCAGCTATGGATAGATCATCCAAACAGAAAATAAATAACGAAATAGCAGCCCTAAATGACACATTAGATGAAATGGACATAATTAACACATACAGAGCACTTCATCCTAAAACATCAGACTATACATTCTTTTCAAGTGTACCTGGAACATTCTCAAGGATAGCCAATATATTGGGATATAAAATCAGCCTCAGCAAATTTAAGAAGATTGAAATCATACCAAGCATATTCTCTGATCACAAGGCTTTGAAATTGGATATCAACTGCAAAAAGAAAGCAGGAAAAAACACAAATACATAGAGATTAAACAACATACTTTTGAAGAACGACCGGGTCAAAGAAGAAATTAGAGGAGAGATCAAAAGATACATAGAAACAGATGACAATCAAAATACATCCTACCAAAATTTTTAGGATGCAGCGAAAGCAGTTTAAGAGGGATATTTAGATCATTACAGGCCTATCTCAAGAAACAAGAAAAAGCCCAAATAAATAACCTCATGTTAAATCTTAAAGAACTAGAAAAAGAAGAACAAATGAAACCCAAGTTCAGCAGAAGAAAGGAAATAACAAAAATCAGAGCAGAGCTAAATGAAATTGAGAACAAAAAGACAATAGAAAAAATTAATGTGACAAAGAGCTGGTTCTTTGAAAAGATTAACAAAATTGACAAACCCTTGGCTAGACTCACTAAGATAAAAAGAGAGAAGACACTAATTAAGAAAATCAGAAATGAAAAAGGGGAAGTTATCACGGACACCACAGAAAAACAAAGGATTATCCAAGAATACTATGAAGGACTATATGCCACCAAATTCAATAACCTAGAAAAAATGGACGAGTTCTTAGAAACATATAGCCTTCTTAGGGTGAATCATGAAGAACTGGAAAATCTAAACAGACAGATCACCAGTAACGAAATTGAATCAGTCATCCAAAACCTTCCCAAAAGCCAAAGTCCTGGACCAGATGGCTTCACTAGTGAATTCTACCAAACCTTCATAGTGGATCTAATACCAATCCTGCTCAAATGCTTCCAAAACACTGAAGACGAGACAGTACTCCCTAACTAATTTTATGAGGCCAACATTACCCTGATACCAAAACATGGTAAGGACAACACAAAGAAAGAAAACTACAGACCAATATCTCTGATGAATACCGATGCAAAATCCTAAACAAAAAAATTATTCACCACGACCAAGTGGGATTCATCCCCGGGGCACAGGATGGTTCAACATCCTCAAATCCATCAATGTGATACATCACATAAACAAAATAAAGGACAAAAATCATATGATTATATCAATTGATGCAGAAAAAGCATTTGACAAGATACAACATGATTTATGATTAAAACACGTAATAAAATAGGTATAGAAGGAAAATACCTTAACATAATAAAGGCCATATATAACAAGCCCTCAGCTAATCTCATAATTAATGGTGATAAACTGAAGCCCTTTGCTCCATGTTCAGGAACACGACAGGTCTGTCCCCTATCACCTCTGCTTTTAACAAAGTGTTGAAAGTCCTTGCCAGAGCAATCAGGCAAGAGAAAGAAACAAAAGGCATCCAAATTGGGAATGAAGAAGTTAAATTGTCACTCTTTGCAGATGACATGATGCTGTATATAGAAAACCCTAAAGACCCCACCAAAAAGCTATTAGATATAATCAACGAATACAGTAAAGTTGCTGGCTACAAAATCAACGTACAAAAGTCCATTGCATTCCTATATACTAACAATGAAATCTCAGAAAAAGAAATACAAAAACAAATTCATTTTGCAATTGCAGCAAAAAGAATAAAATACCTAGGAATAAACTTAACCAAGAATATGAAAGACCTATATGCTGAAAACTATAACACATTTTTTTAAAAATTGAAGAAGACACAAAGAAATGGAAAGAAATTCCATGCTCATGGATTGGAAGAATCAACATAGTTAAAATGGCCATATTACCCAAAGCAATATACAGATTTAATGCAATCCCCATCAAAATCCCAATGGCACTTTTAAAAAAATAGAACAAAAAATCATCAGATTTGTTTGGAACCACAAAAGACCCCGAATAGTCAAAGGCAATCTTAAGAAAAAAGAACAATGCTGGAGGTATCACACTCCCTGACTTTAGCTTGTACTACAGGGCAACAATAATCAAAACAGCATAGTATTGGCAGAAAAACAGACACATAGACCAATGGAATAGAATTGAGAACCCAGAAATAAAACCACATAAATATGGACAGATAATTTTTGACAAAGAAGCAGAAAACATACAATGGAGAGAAGACAGCCTCTTCAATAAATGGTGCTGGGAGAATTGGAAAGCCACATGCAAAATAATAGAACTGGACTGCTATCTGTCACCATGTACCAAAATTAATTCAAAATGGATCAAAGACTTAAGCATAAGATCTGACATGATAAACTGCATAGAAGAAAAGATAGGTACTAAACTTATGGACCTTGGGTTCAAAGAGCAATTTATGAATTTGACTCCAAATGCAATGGAAGTAAAAGCTAAAATAAATGAATGGGACTATATGAAACTTAAAAGCTTCTGCACAGCAAAAGAAACCATCGACAAAATAAAGAGGCAACCAACTGAATGGGAGAGGATTTTTGCAAACAGTGCCTCCGATATGGGGCTAATATCCAAAATATACAAGGAACTCATGAAACTCAACAACAAAAAAACAAACAACCCAATTGAAAAATGGGTAGACGACCTGAAGAGATATTTCTCCAAAGATGACATACAAATGGCAAATGGACATATGAAAAAAAACTCAACATCACTAATCATCAGAAAAATGCAAATAAAAACCATAATGAGATATCACCTCACCCTAGTCAGAATGGCTATCATCAACAAGACAAATAGTAACAAGTGTTGGAGAGGCTGTGGAGAAAAAGGAACCCTCATACACTGCTGGTGGGAATGAGACTGGTGCAGCTGTTAAGGAAGGCAGTGTGGAGGTTCCTCAAAAAATTACGAATAGAATTACCATATAACCAAATATATGGTGATGGAAGGAGAACTGACTCTGGGTGATGAACACACAATGGGATTTATAGATGATGTAATACAGAATTGTACACCTGAAATCTATGTAATTTTACTAACAATTGTCACCCCAATAAATTTAATAAAATAAAAAAATGAAAATAAAAGAATTACCATATAACCCAGCAATCCCTCTCCTGGGTATCTACCCAAAAAATCTGAAAATATTTATACATAAAGACACGTGTGTTCCAATGTTCATTGCAGCTGTTTACAGTGGCCAAGACATAGAAACCAAAATGTCCTTCGATAGATGAATGGATAAAGAAGTTGTGGTATATATACACAATGGAATAGTATTTGGCGGGAAGAAAAGATGATATAGGAATATTTGTGACAACATGGATGGATCTGGAGAGTATAATGCTAAGCGAAATAAATCAGACAGAGAAAGCAGAGAACCATATGATTTCACTGATATGTGGTATATAAACCAAAACAACAAGACAAAAGAACAAGACAAACAAATGAGAAACAAAAACTCATGCACACAGACAATAGTTTAGTGGTTACCAGAGGGTAAGGGTGGGGGGGTGGAGATGAGGGTAAGGGGGGTCAAATATATGGTGATGGAAGGAGAACTGACCCTGGGTGGTGAACACACAATGGGATTTATAGATGATGTAATACAGAATTGTACACCTGAAATCTATGTAATTTTACTAACAATTGTCACCCCAATAAATTAAAAAAAAAGTTACGTATGTTTCAGGTGTACAATTCTGTAAAACATCATCTACATATCACATTGTGTATTCACTACCCAGTCAGTTCTCTTTCCAATGACTATTGAAGAATCTTTGTAAACAGTCAGGAGGTGTTTTGCTTATTATAGTGATCGATCTGTAGACAGAGTGGTGAAGAATAACACTTCCCCCTTGGGGAAAAAAAATCATATTGTGAGTTTTACTATAAAAATAGTGTGCTAACTTATTCAAGTATGGTTTACCCAAGTAATTAAAGTAGTGAAAGATATATACTATATCATAGAATATAAATATTTGTAGTATGTTCCCTTCACTGCTTTTATGACCTAGGCAAACCATACTTGAAAAAAGTTATGTGATTCTTATCACATTGCCATAATTATAAAACAGAACAGAATTATTGAAGTGCAGAACTGCACAGGAAATTCAAGGATATTTGGTTAAACCATTTACAGAGTCAAGCTGTGCAATATTAGAATAGTTTGTTCATGGACTCTTTAAGATAGTATTTTCTGTTTTTACTCTCTTATCAAATATTCTTGGATGAAAGGAGATAATTTGCTTTCTATTTTTACAGACAATCAACATTAAGAAGATGAGCCTTATACACATAAAAGGAAAATGTTTGCAATGAATTTGTGGTACTCATTCAGAGTCCAAATTATTTTCTTTCACAGGCTTGTTGACTCAACCTCTCGGACTGTGTGTGTCTCAAAAAGAAATCAAAAAAGCATCTTTTCTCTAATCTATCTTTTATCACTTTTTCCCCCTACAGCATTGGTGTTGAGACTTCCAATAATAAAAAAGGCAAGGGCTTTCAATTCATATAGGTGATGGGTAACTTTGGAATGAAGCAAGTTCAAGCATGTCCTGGGATAAACACACTGTCATTTAAAAAGTCTTTCCTTTTCTCTCCCAGAGCTACCTTTCACTTTTGTAGTGATTTCCTCAAACTTTTTGAATTAGAAGATTAAGTATTATTTTTTTAATGTTAATATTTTTTAAGTTTTTCTATTATCTGTACCTTGCCAAATATGCAGATTGTTTTTCAAATTTCTATTTTGTCTCATGGTTGATTTACTCACGAGGCACCTTGTCTTCAGATCTGACTATCTCCACCTTGAATTACCCATTAAGTCAAAATTAAAACAGTTTAACTTAGTGTTTATGATTATGTTGACTGGCCTTTATTCTATATTGTAAGAAAGAATTGAATCACAAATCTAAATTCTTCTAGAAAACTTACAAGGGAAATTACCAATGGAGAAAAATGTAAGTTAAAATTAATTTTTAAGAGGAAGTTTGGGTAGGTGGTAAGATTTATGGTAACGTTTCATCTTTTAAATATTATAAAACATTAAGTGCATTTGAAAATAACATGAACCCTCTTATGAGTCATAAAATGAATAGCTTTGGCACACCAGCAGCCTCTTCTTTCCTTTCTTCATTCTTTCTTCTTTACTATTCAGGAAGAATAGTCAGATAGGCAACATTTACATGTCAATAGACTAAATTATTAGTGGTTATTTATATTCATACTTTAGATGTCTGGTCGTTGTCTGTTTATTTTGTATTGTCTGGTACCTATGAGTGAGTAACACTTGAAACTTACAAGTAAAGAAATCTCTTCAAGGAAGGGTATCTATAAGGAAATATCTAAAACAAAGATGACCAAGTAAACAAGCATATGTAGCATATTTTCAATCCATAAGGAAATGTAAAGGAGTCATGACTTATATTAAAGAAATAACATTAACTTCAGTTTCTTGTTAACTGATAAATCATGATGTCAAGGTCCTGTGATATTTGGTGAAGCTATTACTGCCAGTGTCATATGGAACATATCACATGAATCTGACTACAGTCCCATTATTACAGATATGACCTGGAATTTGCAATAACAGTAGGGTAAAAATAGGTATATGAATTAATAAGGTCATAGGCTTCATAAATTTGCAGGATACAAACCACAGCAGAGAGCATTACCTACTTAGCACTCACAAGCCCCTGAAGTAGAAGGGGCAAAATAATATTACTCCTCTTTTGATAAAAAGGGATCTGGGAGAGTTCAAGTGATTGGACAATAAATAATATGTTAACTAATGATAAAGACCCAGGGTCCCAATAGCCAACTACCATAATTATTCCTCACACCTAGCTTCAATCTCTCCTAAACAACTAAGGTGATGAATTGCATGTCCATTTTCTTGGGTCTAAACTCTAGACCCTGTAGGCAAGCTCATCGTTATGACTGGTCATTGTAGAAAGCATAAAAGTTGGAAATAGCACTCTCGCTGGCATTGGATCAACCTGGACTTGAAATCTAGTACTGCTCTTTAGTAGCTGTGTAATCTTAAACTGTTTAATCTCTTTGAACCTCAGTTTTACATATAAATTT
This sequence comes from Rhinolophus sinicus, assembly GCF_036562045.2. Classification (NCBI taxonomy): domain Eukaryota; kingdom Metazoa; phylum Chordata; class Mammalia; order Chiroptera; family Rhinolophidae; genus Rhinolophus; species Rhinolophus sinicus. The sequence goes on from NC_133755.1 coordinate 147,182,906, forward strand.
ACTAAGGCCCACCTTCACAGATTTTTTTCTGAGGATTAGCGAAAGCATTTTTTTATGTTGGTTTTCAGTAAATGACTGCTATATTTTTAATTTCATATGCTAATTTAAGTACTCTTCTGAAAAACCAAAGGAACTAAATGATATTGTTCTAATTTTTGTGATATAGACACTCAAGCTTAGAAACGTCAAGTAATTTGTTCAACATCATACGACCAACATAACTTCAAATTTCTTATTTTAAAATTTTTCAAAATGGAAATTCCATCCTAATCATGGAAATAGGGAGGTCAAGAATAAACAAGATGCAAAATGACATTTTCCTGTTAATTTTATTCCTCTTTCTGGACTTAAAAATAATGATTGTTATGGCTTAAAACAATAGAAGAAACTTCGATGGGAGATGATGTTTCCATGGTGCTAAAGTCTTATCTCACAAGTCACTTAATGTTTAAAAGAGGAAAATACAATTGTACCTTGGAGGAACAGGACTAAAAATTGCTGACCTATGACATCTATCTCTATGAATCACTAAGTGTCAGATGCTCAGGCGTATGTGCCTCCTATCGATGACAATGTCATATATGAAATACCAGTAGCATTCCTGCCAAAATGTTTGATCTGCAGTATTTCCCCATGAGCACCTTCTCCTAATAAAAACTTCAGCAAGCTTTTTGTAGACATTGCTAAACTGATACTAATATTCAAATGGAAATGCAAAGGACCCAGAATAGTTAAAAAAAATCTTGAAAACAAAGAACTCATACTGGCCGATCTCAAGAATTTCTATATAAAGCTAGTTTTTTCAGAGAAATGCAGTATGAGTGTAAGGATAGAGAAGTAGATCAATTCAACAAGATAGAGAGGGCAGAATGAGAATCGTGCTTATATGGATGATTACATTTCTAAGAAAGATGCAGAAGCAATTCACTAGAGAATTGTCTTTTCAACAAATGGTAATGGAATTACTGGACATCTATATGCAAAAATATAACAATAATTCAGATCTATACCTCACACCATTTACAAATACTTAACTGTAAATGGGCCATAGTTGTAAATGTAAAACATAAAACTATAAAACTATGGCTGAATAGCATATATGCATATACCACAAATAGAAGAAAACATGGGAGAAAAAATCTTTATAACTTTAGGTTAGGAAAAGAATTCATAGAGACAACATCAAAACACAATTCATAAAAGAAAAAGAAAAAAACAAATAAATCGGACTCCCTCAAAATTAAAAATTTATGTTCCTCAAAAGATAGTTAATGAAATTTAAAAAAAAAAACAGACTGAGAAAAAGTTTAAATTATATGTTATAGAATCTGTATCTAGACTATACAAAGAACTAAATCTCAATGATAAGAAAACAACCCAATTAAAAATTAACAAGATTCATAAAATAAACCTCAAATCAGAATTGAGATAATCTGCATTTGTAGATTTGGGTATATGTTTGTCTGTTTTCCTAAAGGCTAGTTTCTGTGTGTGGTAAAATTGGTATACATGATTACATACATTTCAGGTGCACAACATTATAATTCAATATTTGTATGTACTACATAGTAATTACCACTATAAGTCTAGTTACCATCCAGCGCTATACAATTAATCCACTTCACCCACTTCTCTCCTGCCAACCCCCTTCCCATCTGGTAACCACTAATTTGCTATCTCTATCTATGAGTTAGTTTTTGTTTTGTTTTAGAGTCTATATATGAGAGATCATATTACATATAAGAGAGACTAGTATTTGTCTTTCTCTGTCTGACTTATTTAACTTAGCGTAATACCTTCAAGATTCATTGATGTTGTTGCAAATGGCAAGATTCCCTTCTTTTTATGGCTGAATAGCATATATGCATATACCACATCTTTATCCATTAATCCAACAATGGGAACTTAGGTTGTTTCCATTTCTTGGCTATTGTAAATAGTGCTGCAATGAACATACAGGTACATATATATCTTTCCGAATTAGTGTGCTCATATTCCTCAGATAAATACCCAGAAGTGGAATAAAAAGCCCAGAAATAAACCTGTACTTATATGGACAATTGCATTTACTAAAAAGAGCCAATAACATACCATAGAGAAAGGACAGTCTCTTCAATAAATGGTGTTGGGAAAACCAGACAGCCACATACAAAAGAATAAAACTAGATCTCCATCTAACACCATACACAAAAATTAACTTAAAATGGACTAAAGACTTGAATGTAATCAGACCTGAATCCATAAAATTCCTATTAAAAGAACAGGTGGTAAGCTCCTCGACATTGGTTTAACAATGTTTTTTTTTTTTTTTAATCTGATTCCAAAGGCAAGGACACAAAAGCAAAAATAAACAAATGGGTCTACTGTCAAAATAAAAAGCTTCTACATAGCAAAGGAAACCATCAACAAAACAAAAAGACAACTTACAAAATGAGAGATATTTGCAAATCACATGTCTAATAAGGGGTTAATATCCAAAGGCCACTTTTTAAAAATGATCACTCAGGGCAAGGGAGTATTTTTCACTGACCCAACTGTCAGTACAATAACCAATTTGTATTCCTTATGCTATTAAATGCGTCCATCCTTTCAGGTGCATTTACTCAAAAATAATCATTATTTTATTTGCTTCTCTCTTTCTTCACTACTAGATTCACGTATTCACCAAATTCTGCAACTTATATCATTAAATCTTTTTCATATTTATGTACCGTCCCATATTTCCAGCACCATTGCAGTTTTAGAACCTCTCTCCTAAACCAAAGCTTCATCTCTTTACCTGTGGTTTCTTCTCACTGCAATGCTTTTGACCAATTGCAGCAATATTCCCTTTCTAAAATAGATAGGCGATCATGTAATCAAGCCCGGCCCCTGAAATTTCAGCTTGCAGGTTGTCTTCAATGTAAAGGGAACCCCTGGTGTTTATAGACTTTCATAACTTTATATTTATCCTTCCAACTTTGTTTCCTGTAACACCTCACATACAGGATGTATGCTTTAGCAACATCAGTCCCCTTACCATTCTCTGAATACCTCTCAATCTTCTGCTTGGATCCTTCACCCAAACTGTATTCTCCAACTAATCCATCCAAACCTCTAATCTATTATTCCCTAAAATTCCAGTTCCGAGTTCAGCTCATATTGAATATGCCTTTGCACATTTCCTATTGAAATAAATATTTCCTTAACTTATATTACACTATGTAATGGCCATTATTACAATATTAATGTTAATTGTTTAAAATGTGCATCTCTTCCACTGAATTGTGAATTCCTAGTTTAGGAACCTTGTCTTTTGAATATACACTTCTCCAAATACCCAAATATCCAACATTATACTTAGTAAATATTAAGCACATTTACATGTGATAAATACAATAACAAAGAAAACTAGGCTGGAACCAGTAATATCCTGTTTCTGCTCATCCATTGTTCTCAGAGTTAAGATACATTTTCTTTCTAACAAGAGGACCTGGAAATGGACAGGATAACTTAAGAGCAATTTAGACCACATCTAAGTGCCTTCCGTTTTGAAACTTCTAAAGCATACAAATGTCATTATTAATAAAGTTATTTATGATATGTGCAATGTCTTTATAATTTCCATTATATCTTTAGAATGTTAAGTAAATATTTTAATAAAAATGACTTTATTATTCAGTTTGACTATAAGTGTATTGCATTGCAATAAAACCTTGTTTTTTCCAAAGCATATGTACTTCTAAGTAATAGCTTTCTCTAATGATATACATTTTTATTTGATAATCCAATGTTTTCAAATGATACATTACATTACTAATTGAGGAAAAAAATCAAGGATGATTATTAATCCTTGTGGTTCATCTTTGTCCAGATCACAGCTTATCTATCAAAACACGGACAGCATGCTTGCTGAACAGAAGCAACAGTGAAATTTCCAACACAGTCACCTAATAGAACTGCAAAATGTTTTAAAATTTATTTTTCTCTGACATTCTGTCAACCAAAACATCTGCACATAGGTTTTAGTGCAGCTGCAGATATAGATAACTGAAGGATGTGCGCTGCCATTAACTCAGGAAAGAGGATTCTCTCTTAACCTGTCTTCACTCTAGTGTCATGTGTCCAGATCTTTAGGCATCATTGTGCCCTAACTGTACTGCACACCGTTTATATGAATATGGATAATCTTTTTGAAAAAGAAGAGGCATTTTTTTATTCACTTGCAAATTGGAATGTTCAGACTGTCTTCCTCTGGATCTTTTTTAAAATCACATGCTTTCAATATGCTCTCTGAGGACCATAATGCAATAGGATTCAAGATTATTGTATTCTGGTGTTCCTAAATAGTTCATTTGAGGGAAGTGAAGAGAGATATTGGTGTGGAAAAAAATAGAAAAACATTTCTCTTTTGGATGGTGTGAAAATTGATGTATCATCTTTAAAGCTGTGTACAAATAAATTACATTATAAGGTTATAAACACTGAAAGGAGGTTATCATTACTCTTGTGATGGAAATAATCACTCAGTTAAACACCAGTAAAGAACATCATTAGATATGGAAGTACTTTGCTATATTTTCATGTAAGAGATCCTTTCTGCAAAAGGTAATAAAGAAATCCTATTTGTAAATAAATATCTTCACTAATACAACTACTTTTTTATGATCTACTGATATAATGCCATAATTTTGTCATTATAATGCAGACTATGGTATTAATGTGGTGATTCTGTCAGCATAATGGGAAGGGAAAATGCTAAGATGACAATATAAACGGAGGAAATATTCACAAGTAATAGACCTTCCATCTTTCTTTCAGAGGCTGTTTGTACTACAAAAATAAGTTGTAAATGCACCCTGTAAAACTCCATGCACTGTTAATCACTTCATATCAGTAATACTTTGTTCCCAAAGAGTTCATGGAAATTACAGTGTTAAAAAGTGATTTTCAAGTATCTCTTGACAGAAATGATGTCACCATCTAACTCAGTTCTTATGTTCTTTTTATTATTATTAAAATATGTACTGATTAATGATGCTAGAAGTGGAAGGTTTATATGAATCATGTGGGTTATTTGTAAATTATAAAGTAAGTTTGTAAAATCCCCTAGCAAAATTGCCAAATATAAATCACCAGACATAATTGGGTAGTTTTTCTTTACCTCTATCTCTCTGGGTAATAAATGTGTATGTTTAGAGATATCTAAGAGGAATTGTTAGGAAGCTGAACTACAATTATGTGGAACCGAATCTCCTGATTACCAAGTTTCAAAATCCTGCCTTCGTTCTTTTAGCATCTGCTCATTACAGAGGAAAAACTTCAAATTCTCGTGAGACAAGAACCTCACTTCATAGGCATTATAAACCATTGTGGAAAAAAAATAAAAAATATAAAAGAAGAAATACAACATGATCCAGGTAGATTGGAGTTTCAGTATGAACAGTCTGTCTGCACATGTGGTAGTTTTCATAAATCATATACTATTCAAGCAGAATTCCCTGTAGGTTACTGAATGTTTCAGAGTCTAAAAGCTCTAATGTACTTTTGATCAATTTCATTTTATCACCAGGAGAAAAGCCGTCAAACTGCTATTAAACTGAGTTTCTGTCTGCTCTAAAGTACAAAACCAACAGTTGGAAAACTTAAAAACCAGGCAAAGTAAGATTCTCTACCACTCATAACATGAAAATGGTATATAGGAAATACTACCAAGAAAAGGCAATGCCAAGGAGGCAGCACAATGTTTGTAACTGATTTTTTTTTCTTGTACATATGTGTGTGTTCATGTGTGTATGTGTATGTATCATCATCAAATCACCAAGGAAGAAATTTAAAATTATTTATCTTAACACATTCAAAAATGGGCGAGTTTTGCAGTGAAGAATACAATGTGATAATGTAATCACCAGTGCATTTTAATGTCTGGTTATACAAACCTAGAGAATATAGTATTCTCTATGGAGAACAAAGAAAATCATCAATTTTTAAACATTGATGACTTGCTTTAGATGGCTAGAAACTAGGTAATTATATTATGCTTATGTTGCGTCTTTGGATCATTTCTTAATTTATTCACCCTATAGAATATATTCCTTTGTAATTTTCTCAAGGAGAAATGCCAAGATATATGTTAATAGAGTATCTTCATTCTACTTAATAAGTGAATATTTAGAATCTTCAATTGTGTTCATTAATTTACAAAAATTAAGGAAAACTACCAGATGCATGCTATAAATAATAAATCTAGATTTGATCATTTTAATACGAAACTCTTTTACCAATCTACTAGAATTTATCTTAATATTCTTCCCCATGAAGATATAACAAAATAAAAGATAAAATACGTAATATGTTTATAGTTACATATATAAACCAATGCATGATTTTGAAGAATTCAAAATATCAAAGAAACAAATAATTTTAACAAACATTTATAGAATCGTGAATTACCAAAACACCACTTTGGCAACCATTAATTAATTAAACAAATCTCTATCAACTACTTATCTTGTGTCACACCTGTGTTCTATGAGCTGGTGATAATTTGTTAAAAAGATAAAGAGTACATTAACATGTAAATATACACATATATACAAAAACAAGTAAACGAAGCCAGAAAATTATTCTTCCTTTGAAGAAAATAAAAGAGGGAAATGGGGTGGGGAAACTGGGTTGAGATAAGTACCTTTACCAGGGTGGTCAGGTCTTCTCTGAGATCAAAGACAGGAATAATGAGAGACAGCTATGTAAGTATCTGATGGAAGAGTGTTCGAGGAAGAATAGAGAAAAAGTAAAAGTCCTGGGGAGGAATAAATTGGTTAAACGTGAGGAACAGAAAAATATGCCAAGAGAGAACAGTGAAGGGTGGAGAGAGAGTTAGAAATCTAGATCAAGGACATGGACAGGAGCTGATTCTATAAAGACTTGAAAGGTATAGTGTAGAGATTGGGTTTTATATGAATGAGAATAGCAAACTAATATAGGGTTTAAGCAGAAATGGGATATAACATGACTTTTTTTTTATTTTAAAAGATCATTCTGGCTGATAGACATGATTAAACTGTAGTGGGGAAAGAATGGACACAATACCAATTAAGAAGCTATTGTGTCAGTCAAAACAAGAGACGATGATAGTCTAGGCTGCAGAAATAGCAGGAAAATAATGCAATTAAGTTTGGCACATATTTTGGAGACAAAAGTGGCATAACTTTCTAATAGATTATATGAGATAGTGGTCATTACTGAAAGGAGGAACTAAAACACAGTTTTTAGGTTCAGAGATTGAACTACTGGATAGATACAGTACCATACATTAAAAAAAAAAAAGGGGGGGAAGTTCCACTCCTGATAATAGTGAAGTATTTATATCATATCAATCTTCCTAAAGATAGTAATTATAACTATGAACAAAATTAAGACAAATATGTAAAAGTGCTGGAACATGAACAAAAGCAGGAAGAAACCATAGGGAAATGGACAATTGGAAGACTTAGAACAGGATGAGTTTTCTAGTTTTATGACTTTTTGGAAGGGGATACTCCCTAATCAATGTCTTATGGGGACAGCCAAGATTTGGGAAGAACACTGCCTACTTTTTGGTTGAGGAATCAGAAGACAATTTCAAGACAACACAGAAGCTGGGAATTGGGAAATCCACAAAGAAGAGAGCCACAGTTCGGAACATACACAGAGAGTGCCAAAAAAATGTATACACATTTTAAGAAAGGAAAAAACTGTTTTAAAATTGTTGTACTCAATATATACCCATAACAAAAGATGAATATAAATCATGTGTATTTTTTTTTAGCACCACAGTATATGGCAAATCCCTGACTTATATATTAATGTGGTAGATTCGAAGCATCCCACTAAGGTTCAAAGAGCTAAAAGAAGTTTCGTCTGGTTCCCCCCACAAAAGAGACAGTTTGGAGTTTGTGTTCAACTAACTTAACTGCAAACCAAATACAATTTTAAAAACATAACAATATACATTGATCAAACATAATCCAAAACAAAATAGACAAAGAAAAGAGGAAAGGTAAACTCAATCAAGAAAAAAAAAACCAAAGCACAAAAAACATAAACAATCTATGGAGATTTAGAGATGACTAAGATGAGAGAAGCTATAGAGATAGAAAGTGTGTGTGTGTGTGTGTGTGTGTGTGTGTGTGTGTGTAAAAGCAATATATGAGAGACCATATATTTATTTTCTATTTTAAAAAGTGATAAGTAATGTCTAATTTGAAATGTCAATACAGAGCAGCACTGAATAATGTAGAAATGGAGAAGAAAATTAAAAAGTAAATAAATAATGAAAGTTCTCTTTAGGACGTGTGGATGCAGATAGGGAGGGTTGGTGCAAAGGAATTACTGTTTTTCATCATAAACCCTATCATAAAAATATTGTTTCAAAATACTTTAGAAACGTGTCTATATCACTTTCTTAGAAATACGTATTTTAACATTATATTTGATTCAGCACTTCCACTTCTAAGAATTTATCCAAAGAAGATTATTACAAATTAGTGTAAAGGTAGAGATATAAGGAGGTTTATCTAACTGCCAAAACAGGGAAATTTAAAGGGTAACTTAAATTGCTAATGATGTTTCAGCTAAATGAATTTTATGCAGTCCTTAAACATAATGTTAGAAGATGATATTTAATAACTTGGAAAATTCTTTATATATATATGTATATATATAACTTATATATATATACATATATATGTAAATTTTAAATTAGTATATACATACATGTGTATCATTTTAAATTACATGTAAGTGTATATTTTATATATAAGTATATAAGTGATTTAAAATTATGAAGATAGTCCCCAACATATTGGTACTACCATTCACTCAACAATTTCAGATGGGCACCTCCCAACAGTCACTGCATTCTCTTTCTAATCATCATTTTCAATGTTTCAGACCTGTTTCACTCTTTTCCAACTTCAGACACCACCTTTTGTCACTGATCCTCTGCAGACAAATGTTACATCTAATACACAAAGATAATGAAAGATATAAAACAAGCTACACCAACACATTTCCCATTAACTTGATAAGTCATCTTTGCATCCCACCCATCTTCCTTTTCTGTTATAAAGAACAGAATGCCTTTCTCCAATGAAAGGCTAATTCCTCTAATGTGATCTGGATCCCCCACTCTGTCATCTTTCTGAATTTTTACTCCCTGCCTATTTGATATTTCTTTTCTTTCTCCAACTTCTTTCTGTTGTGCATGTCCTTGCAATAAATATTTATACATGCTATCTGCTTTTCCATTTTAAACACACACACACACACACACACACACACATTTTTCTTGTGTAATTTGATGTATCTGGCAGATGTTGGAGGTGTATGTTTGTACATTTTGTGCATTTCTACCCAGTTTGGTTCATCTGGGTTAAGATTTCTGCATGCATCCAGTGTTTCTTCTGGATGAAATGGCACATAAACAAATGAAAATTCAGTAACACTTAAGTTGTTTTCTAATATATCAATCTCATTCAAACAAATTTATGTTTTCAAAACAAGCATGAACTGACTACAGAATTGACTGTAAGTTTAATTTTTCTTTTGTGGAATACCATTCTAAGTGTTTTCTTTCTAATGAAGCATCAATTTTTAAATTTTGTTAGTTGAGCCTGGAATTCAAAAACAATACGAAGAGTTTGAAAAGACTAGATTAAGGAGAGATACAATGTTTCAGATTTGCATGAATTGGTTGGGTACAAGATGTTTGGAAGGAGAAAAAATCAACCAACCTAACAATAAACAAACAAAAATAACAACAAAGTCTTCGAAAAATATGATCCTCATGATCCTCATTATACAAGTTACATAGAGATAATGATGAAGCCGTTCTCTGTGCTAAAGTGCATGGTTTTGAAACTAATGGAACCACTAAAAATGAAATATTTGGAGAAACCCCAGACTCCCTATCTTATCCTTCAATAATGAAAAAGTTTATTTTGCGTGGACAAATTTTATGCAATATAAACTTAAATTGTTCAGAATCTGTGGAACAGAAAATAGGTGGAGTGCAGCATGAAGCTTCCTCAGTTATCAACATCTTTGGAACTGAAGCTCCTCCAAGTGTGTTGTCAATTCCTGTTTTGTGAACCGCTTTCTTGCTCTACAGTGAGAATGTCAATGTTGATATTTAATAATGTGTGTATTTATTGCCTCGTAAAGTTAAACTAGCTATGTGTTGGCTACGCTGCTGATGGAAACTTGTCTTTATGTGGTTTATTGTAGTGCTAATTCTGCTGGGGTGTCATGCCACAGCAGAGTAAGGTGGTAATGCAGTCATTAATTAAAAGGACAAAACAGACTTTTCATATTTGCTCAGAGCCAACTTTAATTACCCTTTGGCTCCAAGGCCTCTAGTGTGGTCATTTCTGCAAGTGTTTCTTAGGTTGCCTTTCTTAGGTGCCTTCTATTCTTGACAGATTACAATAAGGTAATGGCAATGTTTTCACTACTTGTATTATTAAATTTCATTTTAAGATCATGAGGAGTTACTTAGCTGGCTATCTGGAAATGTTTTAATCTTTCATTGGCAACCTTTTACAAGACATTGCAACTTATTTACAGATATATATATATATATAATAAATCTTGTGTATTATATTTTCTTCTGTAGCTGCAATATTGGTAGTTGTCCATATTTATAGCTAAATTTAAGGCTGATTTTCAATTACTGATTTTCAAGCCTCATTATCCATAAATCTTCAACCAATAAAACCCCAATCTGGCAATAATATTCCTAGTAAGTGTAATAATATAAACAAACATTTACTGAGGACTTACAATATGCTAGGTAGTATTCTATGTGTTTTTTATGTATCATGTCATGTATATCTCTGCCAAAATCCCATGTGGTAAGTTTTACTATCATCCCTATTTTAGAAATGCCCAGAGACACAAAGAAGTTCAGTAACTTTTCCCAAGCTCTCACACCAAAGGTATTAAGAGGTCTGGCTAGCTGGAATTAGTCTGTATTGCTTCTTTCCCTGTAAATTTGGATCAGCTTTAATATGTCAGAAACTTTAAAAAACTAGCACAGTGAACACTTTTTTACCACAATTTTGCCTTATCTATATATCTAATTTATTTTTGTTGCTAAACCACCTAAAAGTTGCACAAATTATACCACTTTTCTTTCAGTGAGCCACTCATAAAAATAAGGACATTCTCCATACTAACACATTGTCATGTTAAGAAAACTAACATTCATTCAACAACATCATCTGCTCTATAGTGCATATTTAAATTTCTTATTATCCCTCCAAAATGTGTTTTATGGGACTCTTTTCCCTTAGATTCAGGATCCATGAAGCTTTATTCATTGCATTTGATTGTTATACTTATGTAGCTTCATTTAATCTTGAATAATCTTCACGTTCTTTTTTCATTTTTTCCTTGATATTGAATTTGTGACAAGTTATGTTTTAGAATGTTTTATATTCTTCATTGTCTGTTTTTCCCCTCATTCCACCATTAGTGGAGAGACTAATATTCAGGTGATGACTTGTACTTATTGTATTACATCAGGAGGTACGTATCATTGTTTGTTTCATTACTGTGATACAAATACTGGTTGTATCACTGTTGGTGATGCTAAGTTTGATCACTTTGTTAAGGTGGCCAACTTAAGTTTTCTTTTGTATTAATGTTGATATTTTGAGTAAATATTTTGTTCCCAAGAATTGATAAAGGTTTCATGAAACATTGGGAGGTTATAAAATGAGGAATTTGATTTCAAATTTGATCTTTCTTTCTGCATATATTAACTAGTATTCTTTTTATAAATCAGATATTTCCCTGCTTTTTTTGCATTCCTTCCACCTTCATTAAATTTATAGATATTTTTTTTAATTTAATGTTTTATGATACATCACCATTAACATTTTTTCATGCTCACGCATTACAAATTTGACCAGTGGTGGTGAAGCTAACTAATTTGTCCTTCTGTTATGGACCCATCAGGCTTAGAAATCCCTTGTTTCTGAAACAGGATGAGCATGGCTCATCATTTAATTTTCCTATCCAAATCTATAATACACTAACTACTCAGCCAAGTCTCAGTATCTTTTTAGTAGAGGATGTCAGTGGAAACTAAACTTTAGTATTAAGTCTATACACTGTTCTAAGGTGTCATTTCTTTTACGCTCACTGAGTGGAAAACACAAACACACACACACACACAAACATACACACATATACATTCACAAGTTTATAATGATATCTACAATAAAATTCCATTGCCATAATAAAAGACTTTTCATTGCCTATGAAAATTTAGGGGAAAAGCTTCATGACATTGGGTTTGACAATAATTTATTCAATATGATACCAAAAGCTCAGGCCACAAAAGCAAACATTTTTCCAAGATAAATTGGACATCAAAATTAAAAACTTTTGTGCACAGAAGGACACCATCAACAGAGCAAAAAGAAGTACTAATCATTAGGGCAATGCAAATCAAAACTACAATGAGATACTACTACATCATACCCATTAGGGTAGCTGCTATCAAGAAAACAAAAACAATAAAACAAACAAACAAACAACAAACAAAATAGAAATAAGTTTGGTGAGGATGTTGAGAAATTGGCACTCTTGAAGGTTTAAGAGAATTCTATGAAAGCATCTTGGCCTTTTCCTTTTTACCATGGACCTTTAAGAACTTTCTGTTATTCCTATGGAAACTGCTCTTGTAAACTACTAGCTCATATTATTTTACTTACACTTATTTTTTATCATCACTTTATTTCTATAGATCTGTATGCCTATGTATATAACTGTTTCATTGCTTCGAATTGCTCCCTAGTATTCTATAGATTCACCCACCATCTATGCTACTTCCTCATTTATGTCTGTGTAAATCCAAATTAGTCTTCATTTCTAGCCAATACCCAGAGAAAATGTCAACAAGAATTATTTTACACATTTGTCTATGCTGGACATTATTTCAAACATCTACATATTTCCAGAACTCCAAGTCGTAGTATTTTAATTTATGGTCTTTAGTTTCTCCACAGCTTCTCTCACATAGCATTTTAAACAGCTGTGTTTATAGTAATAATTATAGTGATTTCACATTTGTCTTTGCTGTTTTTTTACCTCTTCTATTCCTCCCTATACTGAAATGTCCTTAATGACAAGAATCATTTCCACTTATTTAACATTAGCACACAGTATGAACATAATACGTAGATGTCCAATAAGCAAATTATATCATTGCTAAATATTATTATTTTAATTTATTTATTTTACATTCTAAAATATAGTTATTATTCAAACAAATATTACTTTTATATTGTTTGCAACTCCTAGCACAATCTTTGAACATGGAAATGAAGTGATAGCCTTAAAAGACTGAATGAATTTTTCACAAAATTTTAAAAATTAACATGAATTAAGCATAGTGTTAAGACTCATCATATTTCCCTATTCCTGAAAAAAATAACTTATAAGTAGTCCTATGTAGTAGTACTATTAGGAGTACAAGTATTTGGTCAGTCTACAATAAATAAAAAATCCTTCCTTAAAGCTAAATAAAATCATTACCACATTTGGTTAACAATATAAAATGAAGTAGAATATATTGTATTGAGTTCATATTGGGTCAGTGAAAATCTTTGAGGATTTGTGAAATACTCAATGATTCTTTAAACTCATTTATTTGTCTGTTATGAAAGGGGATAAAAATATAAATGTTTTCCGCACTGTTGATTTACAATTCTGGGCAAATTTGTTGTGTTGCTAAACATGGTGTCCTAGTTTACAGAAAAACAGAAGCTGTTTATAAGATGGCAAATTAACAGATCTAAATTAAAACTTCAAAAGACACTAATAACAGCTGTACTTTAAAAAAAATTTTTGAGCTATTGCACTCTTTCCATAACATGTGGTATGACAGCTACTGCCGTGAGTTCTATATCCTATGGCTATAGGAAAAAAAGGAGCGGTTATTATTTTCTTAACTTGAAACTAAATATTTATGAAGATATTGTGTGAAATAAGGTGTTAAGATACATTTAGGAAGTATTGTGACCCTTACATTTAATATGTATTTATGTCAACCTTATTTTTGTATTATAATACTTTGCATAACAAACTATGGATAATTGTGGAACAACCAACTTAAAATATTTTCAAGAGAAAATTTACATCTGAATTTCTACATTTCCAGGAATAAACTAATGTAAAATAAATAAAGTTCAATAGAGTGTGCTCAATTCATCACATACTTTAATTTTATTATGATGCTTTCTGAAAGTAACATAGTATGTCCTCCAATTGCCTAATAATGAGGGAAGCTTAATGAAGCTGAAAGAGTGGCTACTATTAGTAAAACAAAAGTTGAAATCAATTTAAGAAATTGCTAGTTTTATTTTAAAAGTATGTTTGATTGTAGTATTTAAACTCATTGATTGTATAAATATTGTATGGACAATGCCACTGTCATTGCGATAAGCCTGTCTTTCACTTTGTTTAGTTATATCAACCTGTTACCTATTATAGGTCATTTGTATTTGACAATTAAGGCAAATGACACAGGTAACAATATGTGCCCATATTCACAATATACCTGAAATATTAATCACACTTTTCCTTTTCTTTTTGACCATTTTCTCCCATGTCTTGGTGTATTATGTAAAAACAACCTAATATATATTGTCTTTATTTAGGGAGAAAGAAGTAAATATGGAAATATTGGTGCATTGTTTTCTATTTTGTATTTTTATAATTGTTGTTATTTTCTTCCAAGTTGTGAATAAGATGTAATAAATGTAGCATAATTGTCAGTAGTTCTTAAATCCTTTTTGAATCATGTAAAATGTACTAAATGTACTATGATTCACTTATGCTGTTATCGCAGGTTGTGAAAAGCAATACAATTTAACTTAATTTCAACACTGCTTTATGTTCAAGGTAATATTCCACTAGGCATCAGAATATCAGGGAACACATTTTTGTCAGTCTAGAGTTTATATACTAATTCTCCATTACATGAAGAATATCAATAATTCTGAAAAGTACAAAGCAATGAAATGAGCATTTTTAAAGCCTAATTTATTTAATCATTTTAGCTTGAATACATTTAAGAGACTTTGGCTGAAGCCTCTTATTTGTCCACAAAGGCTACATTTATTACAAAATCACTCATTCAAATATGCATATAAAATACATCAGAGAAAATGATACATTATTTGTAATTTCATAGGTTTACTAAATATCTGGAATAATTCCTTAGAAATTCTATAAGTTTAAAATGGGAGTCCAATTTTCATATATGGTTTAGAACAATTGTTTTGAGCATTGTTTCTTTTGGCTGTGAGTTAAATTTTCCTTTTTATTCATATATATCTAAAGTTTTGATTGTATGCTGAACATTATAGATTATCTGCCTTACAAACTCTGGAGTTTGTTGTATTCCTCCTATGGAGAGTGTTGAGTTTATTTTTATCAGCTATTTAAATTATTGGCAGATCTCCTTGGGCTTCTAGAGGCTGATTCCAAAATTCAGATACATGATCAAAGCCAAACTGCCAAGACACTATTGAAAAGGGCAAAAAAGGGATGAAATACTTCATATTCTATTTCAATGTCATGTATATTAAGATATAGCCAGTAAAAATTAAGAAAGTTTGGCAGAATAGACAAATAGACTGGTGGAATGGAATAGGAACCATAGATATAACCATGGCTATTTATTTGAAAACGATACCTATGTCAGATTTGTCACTGCATATCCCTAGAGGAAGGAGGAACTATTTATTAAATAGAGCTGAGTCAATTGCTTATCCACAATACAAAGTAATGGCTCTTTACTTCCCAAGTGAGCAAATATCAATTTCAAATGGATTTAAATGTTAAAGATAAATGTATATTGTATAGAAATACATCTATAGAGCTCTCAAGTAGTGAGGAGATCCTTAAGCAAGACACAAATACTTTAATTAAAAGTTTTACAAAATGATAATTTTGATTATGTTAAAATGAGAATTTCTATTCATCAGCAGACAAGAAAAGAGAAGCCATGAACTGGCAGGAGGCACTTGCAACACATAACAGCATCATAGAGTAAGAATTGCATGGAAAAAAAAAGAAAAAAGAAGCTTTACAATTAATAAGAAAAAAAAGCAACATTAAAACATGGGCAAAGCAGTTGCGCAGGCATTTCCACAGACAATTAAATATGAATGGCATTTAAATAATGGAGAGATGTTTAATCTGATACTCAGATAAATTATAATAATAATGAAATGTCTCTTACAACCATTAGATTAGATTATCAAAAATTAAGTAATCACTAACTATGGATGAGGGTGTGCATAAACGGAACCTATTGGTGGGCTATTGCCCCGGTAAAACTAATTTGGAAAACAATTTGGCATTATCATGAAAACATGTTCTTCTCTCAGCCTACAAACCAGCAGTTCTACATTCAGGTGTATGTCCCAGCAGAGATTCCCCACTGGCCTGCAGAGGTACACAGCTGTGCAGAGACTACGTTAAAGATGCACCAAGAAATTGATCGACGAAGCCTGGTAGCCTAGTCTGGTCACCTCAGGCTGTGAACTGCCTAGTCTCTTTACCTCAGTGTGTCATTCATGGTCTGAGTGTATTGTGAGATGCATTAAAAAAGCATTGCTTAGAACAGCAAAAACACAGGAGTGGCTAAAAATTGATAAACAAATCAAGATTTATTCAAATAACAGAATGATGTACAACAGGAAAATAAATGAACCACAAGTATAAGCAATGATATAGATGAATCTTACAAACATTATATTGATGGGAAATACTCTCAATAAAAAATAAAAGCAAACTAAAATTACAGAGTGTATACGTTCATGTATGTGGATATACATGTATGTATGTGAGTGTATATGAAAATCATGTTTTTAATGAAGAGAAAAATAATCATAAAATTCAGGATGATGGTTTTCAGATGATTTCCTGATGGTTTTGTCAATGTAAGAAATGTCCAAACCTTTAGAGAATTTTATGGAGTTTATTTGAGCCAAATGGACAATTGCTGGAAAGCAATCTCAGTGGATTGAGAAAATGGCAGTTTTGCAGCTCATTTTATACATTAGAATTAAAGGAGGAAATGCAAGGAGGGTTACATGAAATTCATTGGTAGTAGATTCAGGGGGCAGGAGAAAGCAAAGTGGGGAAATCTCTGGGATTGGATAAAAAGTAAAACAGAGAGACACATACTTCTTTTACATTGGTGGGTACAGGACAGTTAATAATTAACATTTACAGCATATAGAGATGGTATTCAGGGGGACAAGATAACAGTGAGAGGTTCTGTGGTCTCATGCTCTGGTGCAGTGGGTGTGCACTGAAGGTTCTTGGAAAAGGGGATTACTCTGACATTCCAAGATATGTTATCTTAGATGCAAAAAGACAATAGACAGGCTCATTTATGGTAAAGATTGACCTTTGTCAAGGAAGCTACAGGTCTAGGATGTGACTACCCACCATGACCCACTTTTAGAAATGTTTATGTTCAGATGATCCTGGGTGGTTAATTTCAGTCTCTGAGTTTGTAGAGCCTACCATGCTGACCTCCCTTGAGCTTGTCAGGTTTAGTATGTAGCCCCTTTTTCATCCAGAGTTTCCTTTCTTGCTGGCCTGGTAGTAGAAAGACCAAAGAATGGGTAAGGAAAAGAGTACTCTGGTAATTACAGAGATAATTTAATATTGTAACTTGTAAGCTTGTCTGTGAAACAGAATACCCAATGGAATAAGGGGGGAGGGCATGAGGCACGCAGACATTATTTGTTTTTTTGTTGTATAAATTGGGAGAAAAATGTGCTTTCATGCTTATGGGGATGTTTCAGTACGTACAGAGAAATTCATGAGAGAACAGAGAGAAGGGAGATTATGCAGAAATGAAAGTTTCCAAAAGATGAAAGAGAATGGGACTCAGAGCATAAGTATATAGGCAAAAAAAAATCCTCTCATAAAAGGTGAAAACAAAGGCCAAAGTCTTAGATGTTTCTGGGTTGACTAGCATTATAGTCAAAAGATAAGGGAGTTCAAGATCTTCAGCTGGGGATAAGAGAGATGGAATAATGTGAGTTGATTTAAAAAAAACCAAAACGAAATAGCCAAAAATAAAAGGCCAAATTTCTAAACTATGTACCTTATACACTTGTGGCCAGAAAACTTACCATATTAATTGAAGGTCCCAGGAAACTACAATCTGGGAGAAACAATGAAAAATACAACTGGGACTAACAAAAAAAACACTTGAAATTCCCGGCTGCCTGAGCAGCCCTTGACACAAATCATCAAGATTTACAAGCCACCACTCTAACTGTATTTTAATCATGGTAATGTAGATGAGTACAGTTGTAAATTCTAAGAAAATTTTGCCAATGGGAATATTTATAGTTTCCCTTTCTAAAGCGTAATTTCCCATTGTCATTGTAAAATAAAGTCATTATGTATTTTTCAATTATAAAAGAAAATTAAAATTGTAATAATTATTATATTTAAGAACTCCAGTTATTGAAATAAATTCCAAAGTAAATTAAACCCTCTCACAGTATTATTTGCCAGGTTTTGCTTTGTAACTAGTGTTACTTAAAAGAAACTGAGAAGATGACAATCTCAATATTAACTAGAGAAGAAGAGAGTAGTGATGTGGATTTTCACAGTGTAAATGAGGTATTTAAAAGAGCTGAATTAACATAAGTGTTCTGCCTCAAAACCCCCAAGGATAAATAAATACTTATATCAAGATATTTCTAATGCACACACAATCACACAAATATGGTTGATTTTTTAAAAATTGTCTTTGATGCTAGATTTCCAATCAGTGAAGATAATCAATGTCTTTATGACTTTAAGAAAGGTCCTATAAATGCAGAAAACCAAAACATGTTAACCAGTGCATTTCTCAGCTTCTAGAATTCATATTATGTAGTGTTCTTTCTCCAAGGAAAAACTAAATCTCACTCAACTTCCTTTAGCCAGCAAGTGCATAACTTCAAGTGTTCAGACTTCTGAGAATGACTCACTCCAACTTGCCCTTTTAAAAGGACTTATCCCAGCTCATTGTCTTATCCTACTGAACTATTCTGCCTCAGATTTCTATCCTTAATGCTCTGGAACCTCACACAAGCCTCCCGGGGACACCCACATGCCTGTGTGTAGCCTGTCACAATATAGTCACAACTCAATGTCAAATAAACATGGGCATTATTCAACTATCTTAACTATTCACTAGATTGCACTAAATACTTATTCAAAAAGTATTGTCTGTCTCTTAGATAAGTAGGCACTATTTACAATATCAAGATTTCAAAGAGCTTCAGCTTCTGTAAACAAGTTAAAAGAGACATAGTATTTTGAATGCTCTCAGAAGAGCCAGCATGAGTATAAATGCTAGTCATGTTTGGGTTTATATATTAATCTCATTACATAATAGTTAAACTTATCAGTATACCTTTGTCTATTCAAAAATATAGATGAATTCTATACTTCGGTGATAATTGTTGACTTTTTCCCAATTTTCGGTTGTTTTCTTCCTCAGGAAATATATTCCTATAATTCTCCTTTGCCCCCATTGTATTATTGTATCCACAGTGTATTACATAGTGCCAGACGTTGCAAGCATTATAAACATAGCTATTTGGATTATAATACTAATATTTAAATTATTAGAACTAGAATGCCGCCCAGAAATCTTCTAAAATATCAGTTAAAATAAATGAATATGACACATTCTTAAATTGCTTATGATTTCATCACCCTGAGAGACTCTGATCAAAAAGAAAAAAAAAATCTGTTCGTAAAGTAAAAGTAGACATAAATAATAAATAAATAACAAAAAGACACTATCATTTAAATTTCATGGTAAAAGAAAACAAAGCATTCTACAAAACAAACCAGGAAAACCCAAATGCTCCTTCAACCTGGTCCTTCAATGGCCTGTGAAATTTCAAAGAATGGTTCACATGCAAAGGGTGATAGCAAAGGAAAAACCAGAAGGAACTAACTCAAAATTATCTACATTTGAGACCAACTGAAATTTAGGAAATAGCAGTTACTTTCTATTGTCCTCACCAGCTTTGTTGCTGACAGAAGATACTAATCATGTTGGCCGTATTCTAGGACAGTAATAGCATTAAACCTGGAGTGGCCGAGTGATGATATAGTAAGAAATAAAATGCAGAAGTATATCTGTAAGATGCAGAACAACGTTTTATACAGTAAAATAGAAGACCCTGAATATCAATATCTCCCCCTGGTCCATCTCTACTGACAAATCTAAAATTGTCTTAATCTAAGATTCTTCACTCTGTGGAAGCCACTGTTTGGGGATTGCTCCCCATGAGGCATAAAAGCAGCAGTAGAGGGCCTCCTCCTGATTGGCTTCATGTATAGTCTTTGCACTGATATGTCTATATCAGCAATATAATAATGAGTAATGAGAAATAAAATGAGCAAAATAAGCAAATATTAAACTGTTATTCGTACTGTTCCTCAAACCTGGGCACATGGTTTATAGTCTGACTTAGTTAAAAAAAGAGGAGTATAAATTTCAGATCTGAATTTTAATTTTAAGCAACTTTTGCTTATTGAAAATAAAAAGCAACATAATAGCATTTTATTTAAAAAACCTCCCCATTAAAGTGATTTCTTAAAATTATGTAGAGATGAGAGTAAAATTATATAGAAATGAGAGTTAAACCATGAGAGACACAGAATCACAATAATTAATTCAATTAAAAATAAGCCATATTATTCCAATTTTATTTAAATGCAAACTCGATTGGAAGAACAGGAAATGTAATAGCATGAGTCTGGATTTCAATAAGAATTTTGAAAGTGTCTCCCTTACGACCAAAAGGTAGAAGTTGGAAATAAAAGTGATACAGAAGTTAATTCTCAGACACTTTTTCATTGTAAGTAGTAGAATAACTCAAGTGACTTAAACAATATGGGTTTATTAGTGGATCTTACCCACCACCTTTCAAGAGATAGATGGCCCCAAAGATGGTTAATTCAATGGCTCACTTTGTTAGGATCCTGTGATGATTTCTCTGAGGTACTTACTCTTATTCTCTCTCTCTCTCTGTCTCAACATTTTACAGTTACAAAAAGCAAAATGGCTGCCAAAACCTCATACAATATTATCTCCTATAATAATATCTGAGGAAGAAAAAGAAGAAAGGGAGGAAAGCGGAATAAGGCAGAGGAAGAAGTGGAGCTGTAGGTACAATGACAACCTCAGGTGACTCCATGGGAAGCTGATATGACTCCTGAGTTGGCTCATATGGACAGGCTTTTATGCTCCCTCACTGATCACTCATTAGATATATACCTACCCTGCACATGGATATCATGACTTTGAACAAGGCAGCTCTCTAAAATAAGGGTAATTCCATTACCTGCTGGGGCTGGAAGCCAAATAAATAAATGAAGAGATATGCCATGCTTATGTGTTGGAAGAAATATTACATATGTTAATTATCCTTAAATCAATCTCTGGAATCAATACAATTGCATTACAAAATTCTAGCAGGTATCTATATGAAAATTGGTGAACTTCTACCAAAATGCATATAAAAACACAGGGGGTTGACAATAGACAAGGGAATCTTAAGGAAGAAAAGCAAAGCTAGAGGACTTACACCATCAAGTATCAAAATCCACTGTAAAACTGTAGTAATTAAGGCAGTATGTAATCAGTACAAGGATAAACAAAGAGGTCAATGGAACAGAATAGAAAGTCCAGAAATAGCTTAGTCACATATGTTCTCTGGATTTATGCCAGAGATTACACTGCAGTACAGTGGGAAATGAATGATTTATTCAATAAATATTTGTCAGGTCAACACGATCCATGTAGATAAACTGAATCCTAAAACTCCTACCTCATCAAGTCAAATAATCAGAATAAATAAAAATAAAAAGTAAAACAATAGAAAACATAGGAGGATATCATATGAGCATACAAAGCAAGATTTCTAAGAAGGACACAAAAACTAGTATCATGGATACATTTGACTATATTAAGACAAACAATTTCTGTCCATCAAAAGATATCGATAAGGGTTAAAAACCAATCCAAAGGATGAAATAAATATTTGCAACACAAATATCCTAGAAAGGAGTTGTTTCCAGAATATACAAAGAACTCATATAATCAATAAGAAAAAGTTGAAAACACAATATGAAAATGTGAATTGAGTAGGCAATGACTAATAAATTTACCAAAGATAAAACAAAAACAAAACTCAACTTCATTAGTCTTTAGAAAAATGCAAATTAATGCCATTATGTGATACCACTACTAACAGAATAGCTAAAATTTCAAAGATTAATGAATGAATAAATGAGTGAATGAATACTGACTGACATTGCCAATTATTGCTGAAGATGTGGAATAACCTGAACTCTCAGTATTTATTAAATCTGAATATATCCATCATCGTGACCTTGCAGTTTTCTCCTAAATATATACTCAAAAGAAATGCGTACATATGCTCATCAAAACAAAATCTCTACAATGTTCAGAGCAGCACTACTCCTAATATCTCCAAAGTAGCTACATGTGTATTGGATAAATGGATAAGCAAATTGGATAAACGTATTGAAGTATATTTGCACAATAGAGTGCTATATATTTTAAAAATAAGAATCAACACATTACAGTTACACACAATAATATGAAGAAATCTCATAATCATAATATTAAGAAGCAGAAAAATATATAGAACACATTGTATTATTCTATATATAAAGTTCAAACACATACAGGACTAAGTCATGATGTGAGAGATTGAAGAGTGGTTTTTCTTGGTGTGGGGAGTGATGAAGGTGGCTACAAGGAGCCTTCTGGAACACTCGTAGCATTTTATTTCTTCAGTAAAGCACTTGTTATATGAAGCTTTACACTCATGATTTGTGCACTTTTCTGAGTACATTCTATACTTCAATAAAAAGTTAAAGTAATAGAATCTATTCAATTCTTCATCTTTCAGGGTAAGAATGCCTCTTATACTGATGCTATTTATTTTACACATTCGTATAATTACTTGTGCCTTATTTGCATGACTTTAGCTAGACTGTCTAGAATTTCTTCAAAGTTATTTCTTCCTCATCTCTTGATTTCTCCCTGCTTTCCTTATTGTGATAAGCTCTATGCTTCTCCTTCACGCCTGTAGTTTTGTGATCCTGATAGAACCATCACTTTCTCTTGGCCCATCTCATTCCTTGATTTTCCTAGAAATTCTCTTCTCTCCATCCTCCCTCTTTTGTGGATCTCAAAGGAACCTATCTTTGAGTTGGGGCTTCTCTGCTCCTTTAATTAGCAAAGACTATTTTCTCTCAGTACTGATAAATTCTATTTTTAATGTGTATTGGAGAGATTTTGACACCTAACTTCGGGACACAGCCTAAACTGCACATTTGTAGTGAGGTTGCACTTTAGCCTAACATACATTTTTCTGAATAACAGGGACAAAAATGTGTCTCCAAAATTACAGAAATAATAAAACTGAAGTAATTATATTTCCTTAAATATTATTTTTAATTTATTTAATAGCCTTATAAGTATAAATATTTATCATTCACAAAATCCAATTTTATCATGTTAATATGTTATGTTTCTTTAACTTAAATATGTTTTGAACATGTTTTAATAAAATATTTATGAGTGATTTCACTGAAATATGTAGAACTAGGTCTGCCGGGATAAGGTTGCTTCTTGGTATCTTTGTTTTAATAAACATAACGTTTTTAGGTACTATTTTGGTCACCAGAGGTAGCTATATAGTATTAATGAAATTACAGAAATACAATGAGAAAAAATATAAGATTAATTTAGGATAAAGAAATGCAGGGACTTTAAATTGTGAAAGAAGTTCAAGTTTTTGGCATGTCAGAACACATGGTGCATAGAGATTTTTACTAAAATCATGTTTGGTTTATAAAGACACTATTGATTTAAATAAGTGAAAACCTCATATATTTCAGATGACTTGAGTTCATAAAATTGGACATCAGAAAAATATTAATGAATTTTTATTGTTTAGCATAGGAAGTACAGAAATCATTGATTGTGATGTCAAATGACATTTAGTTGAGGTCACAAGTATAAAAAAAAGTGTAGAAAAAATATAGCAAGGTAAATGTGAAATGTAACATTGTTTAAAGTGGGAAGAAGTAGAAATAATGCACAAAATGAGGATTAAACAGTAAAACGCTAACCTAGCAGAGAAATATGTAGCACTCACTACAGATTGTAGTCTGAATAAGTAGGATTGATAAGAAAATAAATATACTGTATGGATTAAAGAAACCACATGGTAATTCTCTAGCTATATTATTCATCTAAATCTCAGCACAGATGCTGAATTTTGAAAAGGATTAGAAAATAGGATATTCAACAAATGATAAACAAGTTCAGGTAATATAGCACAGTGAAAAGAACAGTGGACAGTGAAGGCAGGAGTGTGTGTTCTTGAAGTTACAGCAATGTCACCAGTTCACCAGAGGACAAGTCAAGTCATCCCATGCCTCTCAGCCTTACTATCGTCCTTTCTCAAAACAAAACAAAACAAAACAAAACAAAACAAAACAAAACAAAACAAAACAAAACAAAACAAAAAACCTTTACAAAATCATCTCACAGTTCCCACGAAGGCCTCAGTTTTATTGTGATATGAATTAGGAATACATGGGCAATTAAAAGGCTACTGATATAGAGGTTTTAAATATGTATAAAGGTATTTTATAGAAGCTGATAAACTACTCACTATATTCACTGATAACAGAACTGGGAAAACAGCCTTAATCAGAAGTAAGAACAACATAGTTTGGCCAATGATTCTCAGTCCTCACTGCCTTAGAATCAGCTGGGGATTCCTTTGCAAAATATAGACTCCACCCTTTGCCCCAACATTCTGTTTTAAATGGTCTGGTGTGTTTCTAGACATCGGTGTGCTTTAACAGTCCCTTTAAATGTTTCTAATTTTCATCCAGGTGTGGAAACCTCTGAATTAGATGTAATAACATTACTTGCCAATGCAAGTTTACAGATCATCTTTCTCTGGAGTCTATAAATTAAGAAAATCAATTAATTAACTGTAAAATGAATAATATGAGCACAATAATAATTAATATGTTTAGACTTTAACTTATTTACCACTTTTCTAGGTGCCTTAAACACATGAATTTAATTAACCCTGTCAACAATGTTTTGGTGTATTTACTCATTTTCCTGTTTTTAAAAATGCGGACACAATCTTAGGGAGTTAATAAATTGAAGAATCCTGTGTCTACCCTATGCTAGACCCTATATAATTTTACCTTCAGCTATATAATTTCATTTGACTCCAGTTCAATACCATCCTGATGCAGTTATGATTAAACCTGAAAAAATGGAAGTATGTCAGTTCTTTTACTATACCCTATCTTTTCCCAAAAGCATTACATTAATATATAATGCCTATTTAGTGAATTCAATATAAAACATGGCTTTGTTTTCCCACATATTCCACATCCCCAAATTAAACTCTTTTGAAAGCGTATTTTCTTCTGGAAAATATTATCTGTATTTTAATTACACCTGCATTACCTTAGATTTCCCATTGAGTTTGGTGTTGTAGGAAAACGACATAAAATTGCTATGTTCTTTTTCAAATTCTCTATTGAACTCAATATTATGACTTTCACTATATCAGAAATTCTCTCCTCTGTGTTGTTTCATGCAGCCCCTGTGCTATAGGCATTTTATGACTCTTTGAGATTAAGATATTTCAAACCTCAGTGACTATATGTTTCCACTGGGATATTGGGAACAGACTTTATAGTCTCCACACACGATGCAATTTTAAAAATAAAATTCCATAAATTAAGGCTCTTGTAAACCTTTGGAAATGCTGCTGTTGTGAGCAGCTGCTTTGTTGCATTTGATCCCTACAATAAAGTGGAGTTCACGGAGAGATGGTGTTTAAACCTGAACTGCCCTTAATTAGCACGAAGGTCTTGTGAAAAGATTATGCCTTGGCAAAGAGTTTATGCCTATTAAATATTTCAGACAGATGATCAATATATAATCACCACTTGAAATATACTAATCAGAATATATTACCTTGAGGAAAATACCAACTGTATTTATTTATCATGTAACCCAGGTAGAGGACTGGTATTAAAGGGAGGCTATAAAAAAGGTTGAGGTCAACAAGGAAGGCAGGCTTCAGCTTCCATCCCACAAAATAAAATATACAATATGAGGGGAAATCTTGTCACAGGACACTCACTGACAGCATTGGAATTGCTTAATCCAAGAGGTTTCAGTAATGTAAGATTTGCATTTGAGGCATGAGTACCTAAATGAACAGGAACTGACATTTATTGATTTGTTCCAATTTCATATAACTTCAGCAAGAAACAGGAGGACAAGAGTAGACCTTCTAGGAATCAGGAAATAGACACAGAAGTGACAATTTGGGGATGAGTCTCAAAAATTTGTTATTTTTGCTATTGTTTTATTTCTCTGTGGGAATTAGAAATAATCATTTCAAGTGACTTTCAGGTAAAAGCCAACGCTTTTACAGCAGTACTATGTTCTGAATGTTTGTGTTCCCTTAAAACTTACGTGTTTAAATCCTAACTCTGAAGATGATGATATTAGGAGGTGGGGCCTTTGGGAGATGCTTAGGTCATGAGGGTGGATGCTCCATAAATGGAATCGGTGCCCTTATAAAAGAGACTCCTGGGAGTTAGTTTGCCATTTCCACTATATGAGGCCACAGTGAGAAGCTGGCAGCTGACGACCATGCTGGCACCCCAATCTTGGACTTCTAGACTCCAGAACTGTGAGAAATAATTTTGTGTTGTTTATAAGCCTGGTATTTTGTTATAGAAGCCCAAACAGACTAAGGCAGGCAGCCTACGAAGCTTTATGGAGGAGTGCCCTCCTTCCTGTCACTTACCGCTCTGACCATTTCCCTCACTCTGACCCCACCACACTTCTGTAGAATCTTTGCATGCACTGTTTCATCTGCCTGAATTGCCCCCTCTCTCCTTCCCTCTTTCAGATTTTGACCTAAAATTCTTCATTTCAGTCAGGTTGTTCCAGCTCTCCCTATCTAAATGGCAAACCACCACTAACCACAAAGTTCATGTAATTACCCTCTTATTTATTTTTAACACTTACCTATCGTATCATATGCTTTAAATGTTTATCATGTTAATTTTCTGCTCCCTTTCCTGCATCAAGTGTAATTTTGATTAGGATACATTTGTTGTTGTTGTTGTCCACTATGGTATCATTACAACATAGAACAGTGCTAGTCATATACTAGGCACTCAACAAATACTTGTTGAATAAATGAATGAAAGAACTTTTGAATTATGCTTTTTGTGGAAACAAAGAAATTCAGAGTTTGGGAAAATATGACCAACTCTAATTAATCTTGAGGGGGACCAAATCCAAGAGGGAAAAAAAAAAAAGTATATATTGGTATTAAAAAGAAAAAAAAAAAGAAAAAGAAGTAAAGTTAGGCTGAGCCCTATACTTTTCAACCTATTAATTTGCCCCTAAGACTTTCAACAAACACCAAGAACAGTTGGCTCAGTTTTCACTCTCTTCTCCCTCTCACTCCATAGTGAGGGCTAAGCCCTCAATCTTATCTCATGCCGTTTATTTTTCCTGATCCCAAGCAATGTCTCTAAGTGTGGGCTTTTGCTGTATTATGTCATCTGTGGACAGGAGTTATTATTCTTCCAATACCAATTTCTGAAATTAGCTCTTTCCAACTAATATTAATGATAACCATATCTGATACAGATCAGTTCTTAGTCCCTCCATGGAGACCTATGTAACAAGATCCCTACTCATTTTGCCCTAATTGTGATTATGAATTGGAAGCCAATCAAAAATGGAAATTCTACCCCTTCTATTTAGTGGTGAAGATTCTGTGATCTTTTCTCCAACTCTAATTGTACCGTCCTATGGGAGAAGGAGAGACCAATTGATGATGAGATTAGGAAACACTAATTACAAATACAGGGCAAAAACTTTTTTCCCTGTTTGTCCTACTGTGTTGCTTATAAGCAGAATGTGCTTGCTTCCCCAGCTTTTCCAGAAATAAAACATGTTTTGTCAGGGCAAGAAAACTATGATTAAATGAACTCTTAAACCTCAACAGTAGAGATGGTATCTCAGAAAAAAATTAAGATTCAGGTTTCAAAATAGTTGTCTTCTCCCTTTTTATATGAAATATAGACAATCAGTCTGAAATTCCTGGTAAGAAATGGGAGAGCCATTTGGGGCCATGTACCATGATACATACTTTGTTAAGGACAATTAAGTACTAACTACCCTGATAACCTCAGAAGAAAAGCATATATAATTATTTTACCTATAAAAAGTGACATTTATTCATGTTTTATTTATCTTCCTATTATCAATAGGCAGAATTACGGCCTTGGCTAACACATTTATCAATCTCTTACTGGGTGACAGGCACTTTGTAAAATAGATATTATTCTCCGCATAAATAGCTGTCATATAGATCCTATTATTATCCTATTTAAAGGATACTAAAGATAAAATAGCTAAGGTAATTTGCTCAAGATGGGTAGAGCTAGGTGAAGAAGCATGACTTGTACCCAAAAGTCTAAGCTATAGAACGCCTTTATACAATCTTTTGCTGGTATATGGCATTACATAAATGAAATCATTGTTACTACAAGTACACTGAAAGGTCACATATGTGTAAGATCAAACATTTAAATGAAAACCTTAGTTGATTGATAAGGAATATTTTTCCTGCTTTGATAGGTGCACTTGTTCTGGAAAATATTCTTCAAGGCCTATGTTATCACCAACCTAAACTAGGCCACTGTCACCCTGTACCTGGAATTGACCTAACTCTTTTTATGTCTTCCAATCTTGCCATTCTCCGAGAAGCTAAAAGATCTTATTAACATGAGAATTGAAATCATTTATTTCCTTACTTAAAACTGTTCAGTGGAATTCAAATGCACTTGTAATTCTATCATTACCATAAACCTGGCCTCATCTGTCCCTTGACGATTTTTTTACATTCAATTTGAGCCACCCTTTGTCTTCTTCACTCACAAGGTATTGTTTTTCTCTCCCTTTAACTTTCAAACAGCTTTCCTTCCTCGCAGCCTGTACAAAAGCTTCCATCTCCCTAGATACCATATCTTTCCAGGTTGCATGGCTAATTATTCTTATCTCCTAGATTTCAGCATATATGTCACCTCTTCAGGAAGACCTTCATGTAGTTCCTAACTAAAATTCAAGTACTGTTCTCCTTCCACTCTAAGTTACTTTCTATCTTAATGCCCTATTTGTTTATTTTATGATGACTATAATAATGCATAACCGTTTTGCTTGTTTATTCTTTTGTTTTTTAACTCATTATGGTGTCAACTCCATGAGAAGAATGATTGTGTCCACATTTTCATCATTGACCTCCATTGCCTAGCACAGAGTACATAGTAGCAGCCTAGTAATTGTTTGTTAAGTATATAATTCTTTCCCCAAGTTAAAATAAAAATGGCTTCCAATTCAGATAAGATGAATTTCAAATTCCTTAGCCCAGCATTCAAAATTCAACCAAGCCGTTAGTTGGTTCCCCTCTCTCTAAACCTATTCTAAACGTTCTACAAACCAGCATATCTGTGTTATTCAAATACCTCCAATGTTTTCCTATCATGACATCTCTACTCACATCATTCTCTTCGTTTGTATGTCCTCTACTTTTCCGAACTGTGCAAATTTCAAGTATTCTGACTTAAAGAAGCCTTTCTTCTTTTCCTATCATTTCCTGTTCCCTTCCAAGGAAAATTAATTGACTGTAATCTAAATTTCCTTTGGAATTTGAAATATCTCTTTATATAGAGGTCTGTTTTCAAGCATTAAAGCTAGAGCAACCTAGTTCCCTCACCTTACTACACTCTTTGCAATTTTGGAATCTCTGTTTCCTAATCTATAAAATTATAATAAAAACTGTACTTACTTATATCACCCTTTTAAAAAAATTAAACTCATAATATATGTAATTCCCAGTACAGTGATCACTATCATATACTAAGTACTCAAGAAATATTCATTATTCCAAGTCATAGTGGAACTTACACTTAGTGTTACATGTATTTGGCTATATGCCTTGGAAATACAAAGACACTATACATTTCCTAAAAATCTAGGAAATTATATTATTCTGATCATGCTCCACAATCCTTGTGTACAGAAGGTATCTGATTAATATTTGTTGACTTGACTGATTGCATTGATTAAAGAACACATTTTTCAAAATGAAGACTTGTCTGTGTGTTTCTTCCAGAAATAGGAAACTGTAATTAGCTCCTATTGTGCAGAAAATTCTTAAGCCTGAAATGCCATGCAGTTCTTTTTCTTCTACCAGTATATGCTTTATGTAATGCTTACAAATAATTAGAAACTCTTTGAAGGTAATCAGCTTTCCTTCATACTCTATCTAGAATATTTGAAACAGCATTTAAAAGAGCTTTGTGCTTGGAATTCTGCATAATGTTAATCCTCACTGGAAGCATACATCTGATTGTTTTTCATTTAGAACAGTGGCCCCCACATGCCACAGACTGGCTAAATTAGAATCACCTGTGCTGATTATAAGCATCACAGCTTGCTGGCCTCCATGTCCAACACAGTCATCCAATATCTGGGGGTGAGGCCCTGGAAATTAAACTTTATACAAATACTTCAGGAGATTCTGATGTGTAGCCAGGTGTAAGAAGTCCCCCAGCTCTCCTCTAGAAAGCAGCTTAATGGAATCACCACATTAAAATAAAGTGCAGCAGACTTTTATATTAATTATAATTCCTATTATGATATCTTCTGAAATGAGAGAAGTTTCAAGATTTGGATTTTACTTCCACATAGAAGCCTAAATGACTCTCCAGTACATTATTTCTTACTGAAAAATTCATGATAAATTTTAACTTGTGGTTTCCCATTTTTAAATTGAAAAAGCCTTTTTAATATCCTGATGGGGCAATAACATAAAAGATGTATAATTTATAGAACTAGAAGCTTGTCATTACAAAATAACTGTCATTACAGAATAACATTACAGAATAACTATCAATGAAAACAAACAAAAAAAATAATGCATGAGTCTATTGATAGAATCTGATCGTGGCAGCAACTTTGAAACTATATATTGATTTTACTGCTGAGTAGTATTACATTTTATGAATATACTACATTTTGTTTATTCACCAATTGATGGGCATTTGGATTATTTCCAGTTTGGGGCTATTTTTAATAATGCTGCTATGAATATCCAATACAAGTCTTTGTGTGGACATATGTTTACATTCTCTAGATTAGCTACATAGAAGTGGAATTGCTGGTTCACAGGGAAATTTTATGTTGTTAAAGTTTTAAGAAACTGTGACAAAGTATTTTTGCAAAGTGGCTTCACCAGTTTACCTTCCCACCAGGAATGTACAAAGGTACCTTATTCTCCACATACTTGATAAACACTTATTATTAAATGCTACAACTTGGATAAATCTCAGAAACATTATTCTTTGTAATGAAACCAGGTGCAAAATACCACATATTGTATGATTCAATATGTATGAAATGTTCATAAAAAATAAATCTATAGACACAGAAAGTAAATCGGTAATTGTCTGAGAGTAAGAATAGAGATTCACTGCAAATGGTTATACCCTTTTCGTTCCAGTTATCAAGAAACAGACTTTTCTACTATACGGAATATAGAAAATAAACATGAGAGCTCATGCAATTATCAATCGAGTTGGTGGTTATGTCAATTATCAATTTTCCTATGATTTTTGAAGTAAGTAATCATTTATTAAAGAATGTATAAAAGACGGCACCAATTTATCCTGTGGTTTCTTGTGCATCTCCTGGTCTCAGACCAGCCTGCTCTGGAACTGTTGGCCAATTATAACTTATCGTAGGGTGACATCCTTTTAATTTATTTATTTAATTCATTTTTATGTTTCAATTACAGTTAGCACACGATATTATATTAGTTTTGGGTGTATAACACAGTGATTTGACATTTATATAACTTACAAAGTAGTCATTCTAAATAATCTAGTACTTACAGGTATCTGACATCGTATGAGTACATAGTTATTACGATATTATTGACTATATTCCCTATGCCATACTTTACATCCCCTGATTATTTTGTAACCTCCAATTTGTACATCTTATTCTCTTCCCCTTTTTCACCCATTCCTGTAACCTTACCCTCCTCCCATCTGGTAACCATCAAAATGTTCTCTGTATCTATGAGATTATTTCTGTTTTGTTGTTTGTATATTATGTTTTTTAGATTTCACATGTAAGTAAAATCATATGGTATTTTTGTTTGACTGACTTATTTCACTCAGCATAATACCCTCTAAGTTCATTCATGTTATAGCAGATGGTAAGATTTTGTTCGTTTTTATGGCTGATTAATATTCCATTGTATATATGTACCAATTCTTTATCCATTCATGTACTGATGGACACTTAGGTTGATTCCATACCTTTGCTATTGTAAATAATGCTGCAATGAACATGTGGATGTACATGTCTTCTCTAATTAGTGTTTTGGGTTTCTTCAGATAAATAACCAGAAGTAGAATTGCTGTGTCCTTCTCTGAGTGATGAAAAGCAAGGACCTACAACCAAAATTACTCTACCCAGCAAAGCTATTATTTAGAATTGAAGGGCAGATAAAGAGCTTCCCAGATAAGAAAAAGCTAAAGGAGTTCATCAGCACCAAATCAGTATTATAGGAAATGGTCGAGGTACTTCTTTAAGATGAAAAAAAAAAAAAAAATCAAAAATATGAATAATAAAAATACGAATATCTATCAACAATTACTTTAAATATAAATGGATTAATGCTCCAATCAAAAGACATAGGATGGCTGAATAGATAAGAAGACAAGACCCTTACATATGCTGCCTACAAGAGACTCACTTCAGATCAAAAGACACACACAGACTGAAAGTGAAGGGATGGAATATGGTATTTCCTGAAAATTAAAACAAACAAACAGAAAATCTGGGACAGCAATACTTATACCAGATAAAATAGACTTTAGAACAAAGGCTATAAGAAGAGGCAGACATTTTTTCCATGAGTCTGGGTGTTACAGGTAACAGTTTTGGTTTACTGGCTGCAGTGGGTTGAATAGTGGCCTCCAAAAAAGATTGTCTATGTCCTAACCACCCCTACCCCAACCTCAGTCTTTGGGGAAAAAAAAAAAAAAAAAAAAGGTCATTGTAGATGTAAATTAACTTGAGGATCTCTAGTTGAGATCATCTTGGAGTATCTGGGTGGGGACTAAATCCAATGGCAGTGTCCTTGTAAGGGTAAGGCAGTAAAGTGGAGCAGATTAGACAGATAAAAGAGGAGGACACATAGACATAGAGGAGAAGGTCATGTGAAGACAGAAGCAGAGAGGGGAGTGATGCTGCCATGAGCCAAGGAACACCAGAAGCACCAGAAGCTGAAAGAGACACGCAGTGATTCTTCCCCAGAGCCTTCAGAGGGGGTATGGCCTTTAATTTTGGAATTCTGGACTCCAGAACTAAGAATAAAGTCCTGTTGTTTTAAGCCACCTTACAAAAAAAAAAAGAAAAAGCCTTTTCAAAAAAAAATTATTATTACTCTTAATTTCCACTATAATATTTTCCATGACTATTGAATTATTTATAAGGGTATTTTTAACTTCTAAATATACGGTTGTTATGGATTTTGTCATGCTAGTAATTTTGATCTTGTATTTTCAGTGTCCTTTTAGTCTGCATGATATACATTCTTTAAAATTTTTTATGATATGTTTGATTGTTCTAGTATTAGGTTGTCTTGTAATTGTTCCATAAGTACTTTAAAGAAATTAAAGGCAGAGAAAGTTCTTGAATTGAGGTTCTTTTTTTGGTGAATGTGGTTGTGCAATGGTTACAGCACTATATGTTGAAAAGACTATGCATTCTCCATTGACTTGCCTTTCACATGTCCAAAAGAATTTGACTACATAAATATATTTCTAATACTCTATTATGTTTTATTGATATACTTTCTCTAATTTTCACTAACAACACAGTGTCTTAAATATTACACTTTTGTAGTAAATTATGAAGTCAAATAGGTCCCCAAAGCTTGTTCTTTTATCTAAAATTGTTTTGGACAGTTCTAGTTGCTTTTAATTTTATTTAAATTTTAAAGTTAGCTTAGCAATTTCTACCAGAACACTATTGATATTTTGATGGTGATACTGATTCTATAGATTAAGGGAGAATTAACAACATTTACCAATATTGTGTCTTCCAATCTCTGAACACAGCATATTTCTCAATTTATTTAGGTTTATTTTTTTCATCAGTATTTTCTAGTTTTCAGCATAAAGGATTTACACACATTTGGATGAATTCTATTTAAGCATTCCAAACTTATTTATGCTACTGTAAAAGGTTTATTTTTACATTTCAATTTCCAGTTTTTCATTGCAAGCATATGGAAAGAATTGATTTTGTATATTGTCTGCATATCCTATGACCTTGCTAAACTCCATTAATAGTTTAGTAGTTTTTTTGTAGTCTTGGAATTCCTACACTGAATAGTGTCATCTTGAATAGAGACAATTTTACTTCTTGCTTTCCAATATATATGCATTCTCTTTCCACCTTTCCTTATTTCAATGGACAGGACCTCTAGGATGATGTTCAAGAGAAGTGATGAGGGCAGACATTCTTGTAGAGGAGTATCTAAGCTTTCCACATTAGGTATGTTGTTAGCTATAGGCTTTCTATAATTGCCCATTTTAACCATTTTAAGTTTGAAAAATGTTCTTTTCTTATCCTAGTTTTCTGGAAGTTTTTAAAATAAAAATTATAATGAACTTTGTGTTGTGGATTTTCTACATATATTCAAAATATCATTAATGTTTTACTTCTTCAGTTTGTTAATATTGAATTAGATTATTTGTCAAATTTTGAAGAAGCCTATTATTTCTGGGATAAGCTCCCATTTGGTCATGATACAATATTATTCTTTTTATGTATTGCCAAATTAGATTTGTTGATATTTTGAGGGCAAACTTTGCCTTTCTGTTTATGAAGAGTATGATTTTGTGGTTTTCTTTTCTTGTAATATCCTTTTTTGTTTTTTCATATCTGGGTAAGGCTAGTCTTATAAAATGAGTTAGAAAGTGCTCATTCCTCTTCTATTTTCCAGAGGAATCTGTGTAAAATTAGTACTATTATTTTCCTTAAACATTTGGTAGAATTCACCTGTGAAACTATCTGACTGGAATATGTTTTGCTCAAATATGTGTGTGTGTGTGTGTGTGTGTATATATATATATATATATATATATATATATATATATATATATATTATATGAGTTCAAATCATTTAATAATTATAAGACTGTTCAGGTTAGCTATTTCACCTTGAGTGATCTTTGTTGTCTTTGGTGTCTTTCAAGAAATTTGACCATTTCATCTAAATTGTTGAATTTATGGCCATAAAGTTTTTCATAATAAACATTCATTTTAATTTTAATCTTTGCATAATAGAATATTTGGTGGTATTCACCTTTTCATTCCTGTCTTTAGTAATACATATCTTCTCTATTTCTTTCCCATTCATTATGACTAGAAGTTTAACAATTTTATCAATCTTGTCAAAGAAACAGCTTTTGCTTGCATTGATTTTACTTATTGATTTCTGTTTCTATGGTTTTATCCTTCTTGTTTATCCTTGAATTTAGTGTCCCTTCTTTGTCTAATTACCTATGGTAGAAGCTAAGGAATTGATTTTAGACCTTTCTTTTTTCTAATGTAAACATTTAATACTGTAAACTTCTTTTTAAGCATTGCTTTAGCTGTATCCCACAGATTGCAGGTATTTGTTTTCTTCATTTCAAAGTATTTTACTCATTTCATATAACATTTAGAATTGTACCTTCTTTGTGAACTGACCCATTTCTCATTATGCAATGTATTCTCATACATCTAATGATTTTACTATTCATGAAATTGCACAAATTTTAAGCAAACATTCACTAAACTTTTTTTGACAAATTCATGTTTCTGTGTAACATATCCTACTATCAACATAAACATTCACAGAATGTTTCCTTATTCCCCTTTGCAGTCAGCACTTACCTCCATCTCCACTCCCCAACCCCCTGCAGAGACACAATCACTATTATTTTTTCTCTTTCAAATATATTATGTTTGTCTGTTCTGGAATGCATCATATTATAGATTTTTATTGTATTTAGTTTTTTGTATAAGACGTCTTTCATTCAGCATAATGTTATTGAGACTCATCCATATTTTTGCATGTATTGGGAGTTTGTTTCATTTTATTGCTAAGTACTTTACTAGTGTATGAACTTACTATAATTTGTTTATCCATTCTCATGTTGAGGTACATCGGACGTTTTAAAAATAGTTTTCAAATTTTCTGGTTAGAATTACTATAAACATTCATATGTACATCTTTTGGGGTGACAATTTTTAACTCACTAAAGATTATTATTGCTAGGTAATGGAATAGGGCATATTTAATTTTATGAGACTACAAGAACTTTCAAAGTGGTTTCACGAATTATACTCCCACCGTGAGAGGATGGTCCATATCCTCACCAACATTTAGTGTTAAAAGTGTTTTCAATTTTAGCCATGTTGATGGTTGCATAGTGATATATCATTGTAGTTATAATTTTTATTTTTTCTGATAATTGATGATGCTTCTCAGTTTTATCATGTGTTTATTAGCCATTTGTATGCCAGTGTATGTTCAATCTTATTGATTATTTTTAATTGGATCATTTGGTTTTTATTTTTAGTTGTAGAAGTTCATTTTATATA
Organism: Rhinolophus sinicus; assembly: GCF_036562045.2. NCBI lineage: Eukaryota > Metazoa > Chordata > Mammalia > Chiroptera > Rhinolophidae > Rhinolophus > Rhinolophus sinicus. Next base: position 147,219,822 of record NC_133755.1, read on the forward strand.
CTGGACACCAGCACTTTATCAAGGTATATGTTTATGAATACCTATTCCTTAGCTATATTGTTAACTGACTTTAAATATTAATTTTTAGGATTTTTGTAGTGGGAGATTTTATTGAGATATTTCATTTTTTATATTACTTAATATTAGAAGGGAAATTTTTATCTTATTTGTCAGTTGGTGTAATGCCTTTCTGTTAACTATAGAAGAAAAGAGTTTAGGAGGATACATTATTATATAATACCTACTCAGCAGTATACATAAGAGGCCCAATCAAATACTCTCTTGCTGAATGATATGAAAGTGTATATAATTTAGGTCACATATTATTCAACACATAACATGTAGCACTATTCTGAGTTAACAATAATAAGAAAACATCCCTATCTAGAAAAATATATAGTCTCGATAAAGATAAATAGATAACATGATTAAAGAGCCAAAATGTAGAAACCCACATGTCAACAAATGAATATATAATTGTGTTTATTGGATATTTGTGACAATTATACAAAGTAGATAAGGATCACTGAAGGTTAACATAGGCATAACCAGCATCATGAAATTGAAATGGACCCTAAAGAAAAATTTAGATGTGAAGAAATAAGAATTTAAGTACATTCACAGAGGTGGAGAGAAGCATGACATGTTCACAATGGATTGCCTTAGGACAGTGAAAAATGAAGCTGGAGCAGTCAGGCAGTACCAGTAATCAAGATCTTTGCAAGTCAAGCTAAAGTATGAGAATTTGATGCAATAGGTGAGAAAGAATCAACATAAGTACAATATGTATAAGTACAAAGGGATCTGGGGTGTCACTAAAAGCATGAAAGTGCTATTTGAAGAAGATTAATTGGGCAATGCTGTAGATAGCAAATATGTAGTACTGACTGAAAGGAAATGGCAGCAGTTCACATTTAGGAAAGAAATCTTGGCCATGGTTAAGGCTATGGGTAAACAGAGGAATGTATGACAGTAAAGAAAAGAATAACCTAGGTATTTAGAGACTGACAGGAAGTATGTGTGAATGAGAGTAAGTACTCTTAATGAAATAGAATAACTTTTAAGAAAGCTCTAGGATGGCTATAACAAAATCTTAAATTTTAAACCAACTAAATTGCCCAATCCATGCAGACAGATGTAAATTACAAAAATCATATGGGCATGCAAATGTGACTCATCTCACACCTGTTTGTTTTCCACAGAAAGTGAGTATTGAGCTTGCTATTTTGAGAAGTTTAATCTGTTAATCTGAAAATGGGTATATCCTATAGAAGTATCTTTTGCCTTTGCTTTTTTTTTTTTTTTTTTTTTTTACTGCTTATTGGTTTATTGTGAACCCTCGGGGGTTTATCTTAACACCTGCTGTGCTGTTTGAAAGTTATTTTCCTGTTTAGCATTTCCTATTTTAACACATGAACATCTGGTAAGGGTTTGCTTTAGAAATCTTCTAGTCACAGGGTTCATTTGCTTCTAATATTTTACTTTCTCACTTTACATTATCCTCCTGAGCTACAGGACAGTGATGTTTTAGCATCAGAAAACAATTACTTCTGATGAATCTTTAATATTTAAGAAGATAATCAACAGAATTTATTGGGTACCTATTTTTTGCTCAATACTCTGATGAGCCCTGAGGAGGAGAAAGATGTACGATTTCATCCTTGCTCTGAAAGAATTTATAATCTGGTTGGGAAAAAAAAAAAAAAACAAACCGAAATCCAAAAAGAGTGAATAATACAAGGTAGGGTACCATTAAAATTTTTATTGTATGGTTTCATAGGGAGAAAGAAATGAGGGCTGAAGAAAAGAAAAAGGTTAGAGGAGATGTAACCGGAAAACAGGATTGACTTTGGGAAGATACAAATTAAATTATACATCATTACAGCTAAGGGAAATACAAAGTAGGTCTTCTTGAGGCAGTATTATTTATTTTATTATTTTATTTACTCTCAAGTTCATCTTTTTTTAATATTAATATAGTCTTTAACAAACTCCTTCCATTAAATTATAGTCTATACATGTTTGTGATCCTCCAGTCATGATTAATAAGGAATTGATTTCCAAGAGTGCAGAATGCTTTTTTACATGTTTCCTAGGCCAAAGTTCGGGTTTGTCAACTGAGGAATTTTCTGTCACTGAGAAAATGTCTCACGACCTTTTCTTAACTCTATTTGATTGGCTTTATTTAGGGAAATTAGAAATGACATGTTTGGGGCACTCGATCTAAGCTATATTTTTTTCTCTTGTATCCTGCTAATAAAATTTCTGCCCATAAAATGTTCATTATTTTAATACAAAACAACCAATTCCCACTTCATTTAGTATTGTCCCATGAGGAAAATAAATAGATGAATTTCACAAACATAGGATAGAAACTTATTATATTGATAAATGAATTTGCCCTCCCTTTGATGCTGTTTGTTTCATGCAAGTAGTAATGTAAATATAGGGTAAGCAGTCAAGTATTTGTTTAAGTAAGGTTATTCTGTGGCCAATTTCTTCACCCAGCCAATAATTTACCATTTATGTGTATCATAGCCCATATTTAACTTGAGTTGTAAATTATCTTATTTAACTCAATGGAGAAATTAATTTTAAGAGATTAATGATTCTCTCAGTCATCTGAAGATTCTGTTTTAAAATATATTGGAAAATAAAAGCATTCTCTTGATCTAACAAAAATGTTGATTGTTGGGCAGCCAAAGAAAAATATGGTGTACTCCCTTATTTATGTTCCACGTGTATTCTATGATTTCTGGCACTCAGAATGCTAAAAAGGAAATTCAAATCTCAGAAGTTGTAGAAGAAAATTAAAGAGTAGAGAGAGTCAGCTCTCCTACACACTCTTTCTCAGTAATAATTTTATAAACGTGTCATTTAGAGCAATCCTAGAACTTCAAGATAAAACTTAAGAAAGACATCCATCCATCCATCCAATGCAAAATGATATTCTCATTGCCTACTCATTGGACATATTACACCACGATTTCAGAATGGCACATTGTAAACATGTGGGACAAATATCTACTGAGTCATCCATTTCTAAAATATGGAACACAGAAGTCATGGAGGACTTCTTCAGCAACTACACTGAATCAGTTCACTCAATTTTATTGATTTTATATCTTAAGCATGTGAAATTTATTCTCTTTGAAATTATACTCCCATCACAGTCTTGGTTCAGCCCCAAATCATCTTTCTTCACAGACTGCAGACATAAGCTAATTGTCCTAAATTTGAGCCCACTGGCCTGCTATTCTGGAAACAGGAGGAAGGGATGGATGAACATGTCTCTAGACATAGACATAATCTCTCTCCATATTGACATGCACACACTCACACGTATGTGTGTGTATATACAAAAATCCAAATACAGGTGCATGTGGATATTTACTAAACTAAATTTATCAGTTTCCTAATTTCAGTAGTGGTGAAGGCTCAGGGATAAGCAAGATCTTTTTCTTTATTTGTGATGATTGTACATGTATCACTCTAGTTCTTCTTGTCTGTTTCTCCTTTCTATACTGGAGGACACGGTCCTATGGCAATATCAGAAATGGTATGCTAATTGTAAAGATTCTCTGAAACTGTTTCATGTCATTTTTTATAATATAAAAACCTTGTACCTTGAATACAGTTTTTGATCAACTGTATTTTATGACTTTAGCTCTTCTTTTCTTATTTTGTTTGCTATTTCACCTGCGGCAACTTAAAATCTGAAGTAATGTAAAATCCACCTTAGATTCAAATGTGCTGTGCAAAATCTTTTCTGTCCTTGAATAACTTTTTCAAATATCTGTTGTTCTATAGGTGAAATAGAAAGAATATTAAAGACCTTCCTGAATTTCCGGGGAGAAATTCTCTCTCAGGCTGAATATTGTCTGGACAATTGTGCTACCATTCTGAAGAAGGATTTTTTTATTCTTTTTTTTTTTTTTGTAGTTTTCTTTCCCACCATTAAGCTCATAATCCCAATTCCCTGTCTTCAAAACTCATATTTCCCATCATAAATCGTGGTAAATGCTTAAAGATCCTTTAACATCCCAATATTCCACAATTGTAAAGTTAAGAGGAGTTATTTGCATTAGAGTTAAAGGCTTAATTTACTGCTTAATTTTGATTTAATATATATTGCATTGGGTGCTAATCTGAGTAATTAGTCTTTCAATTTTTTCATGTTGTCTTCCTTTCTTTAACTGAAAATACTGTTTTTTGTGCAACTAAAATCTCTCCTGTATTATAATTATTTATAGATGACAACAGGTAAATATATTTGCTTTTGAAAAGCACAACGCAAATTATATTAGATTGGTGCAAAAGTAATTGTGGTTTTTGCAATTATTTTTAACCTTTTAAACCACAATAATTTTTGCACCAACTAATAGTTTCTGATACTCACATAACCCGGGCATAATCAGGATTCACATTTGTGTGTCCACTCTTTCAGTTTCTTTTCTCAATACATCCCCTCTCTCAACTGTGACCAAACTGGAGTCCATAGTTGACTCATTGCATTCAACTTTATTAGCTGTTTTTCAGCCATGTAGATATTTTCTATGAATGTTTTTGATTAACCGCTTTTAACCTCAATTCATCTATTTAAGACATGAGTACTTAGATACCTGGACATTTTAGATAGCAATGTGAAAACAGAGCAGTGAGGAAGCCAACACATTTTCCCAGCTGATTGAATGGGAGTTTTAGTCTTTTATTTGGTTCCATAGATATTTGCTGAACAATAGTGTGAGTCACATTGAAATGCTAAAATGGACCTCTGGCTCAAATGTCCATTTTTGTAGCTCAAGTTATTAAAAATGAAATGCAGTCATAGGAACTAGAAGTGGGAAATAATTTTCCCCTAGCATTGCATGTTTCCACATTTCTATGAAATTCAATTTATTGGGGGGTACAGGGTCAATAGAAGGAAGGAACAAGAACCAAGTATATATAAATGCAAATTACCTAAACAAGAATCAATACTTATGAATGAGAAAATGCTGACTATTGTTTATCAAATCATCTATCAATGATCTATCAATAGAAGAAAAAGACTATATGACTATGAATATATGATAAATACATGATGCATAATACCTATCAAGCTACATTTTTAATAAATAGAAAATGTTCCCATGATCCTAATTCCTGTGCTGTCTGAAATGCTAGGAAAGTTCAAGAACTTCTAATCGTCAAAAAAAGGTGTCAGGACACTGAAACACAAGAGACAGTAAGAGGCGCAGAGGCAGAACCAGACATTAGAGGAATTACAAGTAGCTCAATATACTGATGAGTGTATAGGACTGTAGGAAATAATGTGGACTGGGAAACAGGAGTCAGAACACAAATAACTAAAAAATTTCAGACTTGATCCTGAGAACAATGGAAAAGCTTTGAAAGTATTTAAACATCAAATAACATGACCAGATTTGTGATTTGAGCAGTCCTCTGGCTGCAGGGAGAATAATGGATTTGAGGAGGTAAACCTAGAAAAAGGTGTTGCCATCCTCCAGCAAAGAGGGGTTGATGCCCTAAACTGTGACTGTGAGAATGAAGTCCTGTGTGAAACAGCACAGCCATGGAATGAGTCAACTACCTTTCCTGTGGAATCTTAGTCTGTGTGGCAGGAAGCTTCTTGCTATGTTTTGGAAACAACTGCTACCCATTGAATATGGGAAAACATAGGCTTCTCTGGAATGAGTTGGCTATAGCCTAAATTGACTAGATCTTTTATCAGAATCTTAAGTCTTCTGCTTACAGAAACAGGACAACCGACCACTTGAATTGATTCCACATCTACCACATTTTTTGGGGGTTTTGAGTCTTAGGGAAACTTACTTAACCCCTCTATGTCTCAGTCTCCTTATTCATAAAATAGTGATAACAGTACTATCTATTCAGTGGTATGCTGGTAAATGTTTAATAACTGGCTCTCAAAGGAGAAGAATAAAGCAATACTTTGTAGTGTTTATTGATTTTTATGGTGTAAATAATTCCACCATGGACACATTCAAACTAATACAACTTGATATTAACTGGTTTATAAAAATTCCTGAAAATCTAACCACTGCCTCTCAGAAGCCATTACAAGCCTGCTCTTGCAGATCACTATATCTAATCTCCTAAAACTATTGCTAGGATTGAATGTGCAAACACATGCAAAGCACTTACTGAACTGCCTAACACATATTGAGAGCTAAACTGTGTTAACTATTATTGTATTGTTTCTGATCACTTTCATTCCCAAATCTAATTATGATTATGTAAAAAAATACAATTTGATTGCTCTATTTTAAAGTCAAATTTTAAAGTGCTATAGCTGTAGAAATTCATCTTAAAAAATTATCAGTATTACTAGTATATACTTAAAAATGAATTCCTAAGGTACAGATCCTTGCTACAAAGAATAAGGTACCAGTCACTATCCTTCACCAAATCATAATAGCATATTTTTATGTTTCTTTTACTCTATTTAAAAATATTTTCTATAAAAATGTTATAACTAAGAAATTCATAATTTAGAAATTAGTGCGCATCAACAGATATAATGTAATACAGAAATAGAAAAAATAGTTTCACTTACTCCTTTTTTTATAACTATTACATTATATGAATAATCATTTCTCGAGTAGAATTGTGAAACTAGCCATAAGGTGGGATTTTGATAGAGAACATCTTATATTAAAGTAATCAAATTGCTAAAATATCTGGATAAAAGACCTTGCTAGAAGCAGTTTTAACTGAAAACTAGGATACCTGCAACAGTAGGAATGAGTAAATTCATGGGGATAACAAAAAATAAAAGCCTTGGAATCAAATATCCTGAACCATGAAAGAGTTATGCTAGTATGATACAATTTTATCACGGGGTTCAAAAATATTTATTGAATTCAGATAAAAATAGTGAAATACTTAATATCTGGCCCAGAATATAGATGTATTATATTACCAAATTAGACACATATACTTTTCACCTTAGATTTTAAATTGAGGCATTTGGTGCTATATTAGCTGGTAAACACATCTTCAAAAGCAGTTTACTTAGCCCATTTACCTGAAGATAGCTTAAAAATATGATTAGGTTCACACACACACAGATAAATACTGACCTATAGAGTTTTCCTAATACATCTTTATATTTACAGATTCAACTCTTTTCTCACTGCAGTAATTTTTACAGATGTTTACTAGTATGATAATCCAAAGAGCTACAGGTTGTCCTTCCGTAGGTCTTAGTTTATTCCATGAGAGATGGAAACAATTAGTCTATATATTGAAGGTACCATCTCCACAAATCAATGACCAATAAACCTCAAGGAAATGGAACACATTCACCAGACTATAATTATTCAGAGTTGTTTTGACACTTATATTTAGGGCAAAGAGACAAATCACAAGAGACAGTGTGCAAATAAGTATAATCAGTTTGACTGAACATTGCTAACTCACAGGGGTATAAACATAGAACCATTTTATTTTCCCAATAACTTCTACCAATTCTGATCTCTTATCCATGCTCCATCCCCTTTCTGGTGAACGGCAGTCATCTTCAGTGACAGCTCAGTGTGATTCTACATTTTTTTCTGTCATCTCTAGTTATTAAAAGTGTCATTCCAACTCTTAAGACTCAATATTCTTCATTTTAAAATTAAGCATCCCTATGATTGTTTAACCTCAGCCAACCTTTGCAGTGTTTCCCAGATGCATAGAAAGTTCATATATCTTTGTTGTGTGCCTCTGCCCTCCTTGTCTTACCTTTGTCATCTGTTCCCAGCCCTTTTACGTCCCAGCAGAGTCCAACACATTGGTTCAGTGACTTTCACATGGGAGACAGTCATCTACCAGTGCTTGGGTTAAAACAGGTGACCATTCCCAATTTTGTAAGAAGGGTCTGTCTCATCCTAAAACAAGAAAGGGAGAAGGACTGTGTACTGCACTTAAAACAAAAACAAAAACTTGCTTTTAGAAAAGGCTACCAAATCAATTTTATTTATCTGGCTCTGTGATCTCCCAGGGATCACAAACCAAAAATTAAGTCTACTAAAAAATTTACCCTGGAGAAGTCTGTATTTTTGTTCACAAGCACCTATGAGGTATGATCAAACAATATGGTGAATGTTTAAATTTTTAAAATGTATTACAGTAAAAGATACATTGCTATTAATCCCCCTCAAAATATGTACTTCCCCTCACTTCAAACACACGTATCCCATCATTCTTGCCACTTTCTGAAGCAGTTCTGGAAGTCCTCTTTCATGAGTGTCTTTAGTTGTGCAATCGTCCTGAATTGATTAAAAATGTTTACCTATCATGGTCATTTTGATTTTGGGGAAGAGCCAGAAGTCGCACAATGCCAGATCCAGTGAATAAGGTGGATGAGGACACACTGTAATGTTTCTATTTGACAGAAATTATTGTATATACCAGAAGCGATGTGTGATGGAGGATGACTTACGGCACACTTTAAAACATACCTTCTCTCAACTGTAGCTCACACCCAATTGACTGCACCAAACAAATGGAAACTTGTCACACAGTTACTAAGTTTCCACACGTCACTTCCCGAATTGAAGATCCCTGTCTTTCCATTGGATGGCATTCAGCAGCAGCATTCACTGTTTTGTTGATCACAATGGAAAGGCTTTAGGTATGGTTATTTCTGTCAAATAAAAATATTATGGTGTGTCCCCATCCACCTTATTCACCGGGTCTGGCACAGTGCGACTTCTGGCTCTTCCCCAAATCAAAATGATTCAGGACATCAAGGCAGCCATGACAACACATCTAAAGACACTCACAAAAAAGGACTTCCAGAACTGCTTCAGAAAGTGGCAAGAAGAGGGTGGCCAGATGGCTCAGTTGTGGAAAGCTGCGCCCTTCACAACTAGATTCAAGACAACGGGCAGCCGCTGAGCTTCCGGAGGGGTGGCCGGATGGCTCAGTTGGTTGGAGTGCGAGCTCTCAACAAAAAGGTTGCCGGTTCAATTCCTTCATGGGATGGCGGGCTGTGCCCCATGTAACTAAAGATTGAGAAAGGCAACTGGACTTGGAGTTGAGCTGTGCCCTCTACAACTAGACTGAAGGACAACTACTTGAAGCTGATGGGCCCTGGAGAAACACACTGCTCCCCAGTAAAAATTTATTTTTTAAAAAAAGTATTTGTTATGTTAAGCAATTGAAATTTTTAAAAAAGTGTCAAGTAGGATGGGTTAAGTGTGTTTGAAGTGGGGGGGAGTATTTTGAAGGGGGTTAATGGCAATGTGTCTTTTACTGTAATAACTTTTTAAATTAAATATTCACTGTATTTTGTGATCAAATGTCTTCTCTGCAATTTCTGCAGGATTTTTATTGTCCTTTAATTGAAAAATATTTCACAACTCCACATAATATATTATAGATAACTTTTTAGGCTATCTTGGAATCAACACATGTTCAGCTCTTATAGACTATATATATATATATACACACACACACATATGTATATACATATATACACATATGTATATACATATATACACATATGTATATACATATATATGTGTCTATATATATATACACACATATATATACATATACATATATGTGTGTGTGTGTATATATATATATATATTAACCTTAGTCATTGAGGAGAGATTAAATATATTTTTACTAAAAGTGTAATTAATATTAAGATTGCAAAATAAATCAAGAAAAATTGTTCAGTAAATATTAACATCAAAATGATGTTTTATTAATTACCATATTCCATACATTCCAATTAATTGAAGCTTCACTGCATTATAGTCTATAGAAAATTAAAAGCAATAGAAAGCATCACCCCTAAGTGCCAAGACTTCTAATGCCAGCATAGGATGCACAGCATCCTTCTGAACAAGTGAGATTCCTTGATCCTAATCACATCCACCACAGTGAGTTATTAAGAAAGGAGTAAACTGATGCTAGCAACAACTTTCTCCAGCTCCACCCCAGAAAACAACTAGCTTTGTATATATTAAGGAGGTGACTTGGTCTTATACTATCATTAGCTACGGTTATGATAAGTGAAGGAGCAATTGTCAGAGGTAAAGAATTTCTGTGCTCCAAGAGTATTGGGAAGCATTAAGGATGGAGTCTGACATTTTGAGTGAGAGGAGATGAAGCTTAGAGGAACTAAAAAGTGTGAGCTCTTCCAAAATTTGAGGAAGAAATGAAGGAAATTAGTTTTTAGCTGTATTTCAATCAGTTTTTTCTTGAATTTCTAATACTCTTCTCTTTGTATAATTAACTGCCTTGCTACTTCATAAACATAGGTTGATGACTGTTAGAGCTTTGAAATTATATTTATATCTTTTTAAAAATGTCCCACTATCTTCTATTTAGAATTTTTTTCTTAAACAAATCCTAATATTTATAATACAAATTCTAATAATATTGATACTGCCATTCCTGCTCAGTCATTCTCTCTCTCTCTCTCTCTCTCTCTCTCTCTCTCTCTCTCTCTCTCTCTCTCTCTGCCTAGTCTCTCTTTGCCTATCACTTTATTTTGTCTTTATAACTTCGTTTTAAGTGGAATTTTGTAAGCAGCGTCTGAGAGTGTTTTCATCAGTTAGCTATGTAATTACATAGTATTTACTCTGGGTCAAGTTTAGAGAAATGGCCTTAACTTATGTTGATTATCTGATTTTTCTTCCCATTATTTTCACTGATTTATGCATTTTTCCCACTGTTATTTTGAAAGGTCTACTGTACTCCTTTACTTTCTTAATGGTTACCTTCCTTTTATCTGCTCTCAAAAAGACATATTTCTCAACTATAATTTAAAACAAAATTCCCATTATTTCTCCCAAATAAATAAGCTATAATTCCTAGGATATTTTCATTGAGTCTTCTCTTTTTTTCCTCTCTCTTTTCCTTTCATCCTCTGAATCATTTAAAAAGCTTTTCTTATTCTGCATCTTCCTCCCTCTCCAAATTTTAGGTTTGCCTAAGAGGTTTTATTACCCAAACGTGTCACTCACAGTGTCATTTTATTTTGTTTCAAAAGTCCTTTATAGCACATTCTTAGAAAGGTTGCATTTATTTAAGTATATTTAATTGTATAATTGTAGAATATATATTTCATTGCTCACAACTGTTTCCCTTCTTTTTCGTCTTTCCCTACATCCCAGTCTCTCTTCTAATTCATTTCTCATTTGGTTAGTGTCATTTATTAATTTTGTTAAATAGCTAATTTATTAAAGTAGTCTAAAAATGTGTGTTCTTGCTACTAAAGAATGATGGAGTCAAAGAAGAAATAGAAGGAAAAACAAAAAAGATACATAGACACATATGAGAATGAAAATACAACATATCAAAACTTTTGGGATGCAGCTGAAATAAGGGAGTCATTACAGGCCCATGTCAAGAAACAAGAAAAACCCCAAATAAACAACCTAAAATTACATCTTAAAGGACTAGAAAAAAGAACAAATGAAGCCCAAAGTCAGTAGAAGGAAGGGAATAATAAAAGAGCAGAATTAAATGAAATAGAGAACAAAACACAACAGAAAAAGTAACGCAACAAAGAGATGGTCCTTTGAAAAGATTAATGAAATTGACAACCCCCTAGCTAAATTCACTCCGGAAAAAAGAGGAAAGACACAGAAAAACAAAATCAGAAATGAAAGAAAAGATATGATGGCTACCACAGAAATATAAAGGATCATACAAGAAAACTATAAAAGACTATATGCTACCAAATTCAATAACTTAGAAGAAACGAACAAGTTCTTAGAAATATATAACCTTCCTACACTGAATCAAGAAGAACTGGAAAATCTAAAAAGACCAACCAACAGTAAGGAAATTAAAACAATCTCTAAAACCTCCCCAAAAGCAAAAGTCCAGGACCAGATGGCTTCACCAGTGAATTTTACCAAACATTCAAAGATGATTTAATACTTGTCCTTCTCAAACACTTCCAAAAAATGAAGAAGAGGCAGTACTCCCTAACTCATTTTATGAGTCCAACATTACTCTGATACCAAAATCTGGTAAGGATAACACACAAAAAGAAATCTACAGACCAATATTTCTGATGAACAGAGATGCAAAAATCCTAAACAAAATACTAGCCAACTGAATGCAACAACACATTAAAAATATTATATATCCGATCAGGTGGGGTTTGTTCCAAGGGTGCAAGGATGATATAACATAGGCAAATCGATCAATGTGATATACCATGTTAAAAAAAAAAGAAAATCATATGATCAATCAATAGTGACAGGAGGAGGTTTGATTTTGTGTGGTGAATACACAATGCAATATATAGATGATATAGAATTGTACACTTGAAACCTAACTAATTTTATTATAACTAGTATCACCCCAATAAATTCCATAATAAAAGAAAAAATAAGAATTTCTGTTCTACTCACTATGGCTATATAACAAACCACTCCAAATCTAAAGCAAGTTAATTTATTCTGCTCCCAAATCTGCATTTTGGGCAAGGCTCAGTAGGGATAACCCATCTCTGCTCTACTTGGTATTGCTTGGGGATTATGGAAGGCTGGAGGCTAGTGTCATCCCAAGGCTTACCCATCCACCTGTTGATGCCTGGAAGTTGGCAACTGGAAAACTCAAACAGGAGTCAAGAAGAGGCCTTTCCTAGGCATCTCTATCTATCCATATACAGACTCTCCATATGGTCTCTCTAGAATGGCTATTTCAGGGTAGCTGGACCTTTTACTGTTAAAGGCAAACGTTCTTAAAGAGAGAAAGAAAAGAGAGGCCAAGCAGAAGGTAGACGGCTTTTTATGATCTAGCATGAAAAGTCACACTATGCCACTATTAAGCCCCTCTAATTAGAGCGTGTTTCCAAGGTCAGCCCACATTAGACATTCTTGAGGAGGAGAATTAGGCTCCACCTTTTAATGAGAGAAATGCCAGAGAATTTGTAGAAATATTTTAAATCCTCTATAGCCTGTAAGATGACAATGACAATGGTGATGATGATGATGATGATGATGATTTGATTTTAGGAATATCACAATCTATGTCGTTACATTCAAATCGCAGGCTTAGACCTTTATTTGGCTCAGGGAAAATTACCTTTATTATGTGTTTAATTATCATCTCTGTTAAAATAAAACAAAATGGAGATCAGACTTGAAAACCTAATTTAGCTTTTCCTGCCATAAAACAAAACTTGTATTGTTTCTTCCAAATGTCCCTGAAAATAATAAATAAAACTTACATTGTTTTCCAAAAATGACATAAAATAAACACTTTTAAACTATCCCCTGTCATGGGAAACCCCCAATGCTGTAACCAATCATAAAGATCAAACAGCTTCTGCATTTCCACTATATAAACTTTCTTATAACTTGCCTCTGAGTTTCATACCACTGTTTATTTGAAGACTCCCAGTTTGTGAACTGTTCTGCTATGCACAATAAACTCTTACTAAATACAATTTTATTGATCAGTTGAAGAAAAACACACACACAAAAAAACAGTTTGTGGATTTTCACTTCTGCTGCTTCCTCCTCCTCCTCCTCCTCCTCCTCCTCCTCCTCCTCCTCCTCCTCCTCCTCCTCCTCCTCCTCCTTCTTCTTCTTTCTCTTCTTTCCAGAATCTTTGTCTTCTGGATACTCTATCCAGATTACCGTAGTTTTTATTGTAGCTGTCACTTCTATATTTTTTGCTCAGTGCTTTAAGATATGTTTTGCATTTGATATTTTAGGCCACTAAATAGAACTAAAAGTTAATTGTCTTTTTCTTGAATCATTTTATTTGACCATTTAGTAGGGAATTATGCTTTAGTTTCCAAAAAGCCCTTTTCATTCTACACTTGGATCTGTATCATTGAAGTGATTCTAATATTGTTTTTTGTTTTGTTTTGTTTTTTGTTTTCATTCAGGCTTTCATATATGTCTCCCATAATCCTAGTTCACTGGATGCATGTTATTTGTTTCGAGGTTTAACATTAAAAAATAAGACAAAGCCAGAATATTTTTTGGACTTACACCCATACGGAAAAATCTTCTTGGTACTGCATGCATTGCTAGTACTGCCTTCTCAGTCTCAGTCTCATTAATCTTAACTTCCAACAGTAAATAAGTTACCTGGAACTTCCAGTTGCCAGTTAAAATGAAGCTACACATTTCTAACATGATAGCTTCCTTTAGACTATACACACTACTGAGTTCCTTACCTTACTAATAGTTTCATCAGTATTAGATATGTTTCTTTCTGCTGGTAGTCTAACAATTTTAGCTTTTTTTGCAATTTAAGCATTTTTGCTGACACACTGGCTTTCAAAGGTACCAAGCATTATCTTTTCATGACTTAAAATATCTTGGTTATGGAAGAACACAACAAACTTAAAAGAATGTAAAGCAGTAATTTCCTCAAAACGGCTTAAAAATTATGTGTGAAAAATACAAATCATCCTGGGAATTTTTTTTTTCATAATTTCAATTTTGTTAGAGATAAATCACAAACAGTATCTAAAGAGGATTGAAAAGTTCAATGCTAATTTCATTTCACAAAGAACAAACACAGAAGTAAATCTGAGATTAAAAAAAATTGAGAATTGAAAGAGGTCCTATTAATTTCCTTCCAAAAGTGTTAAGATGATATTTGTTTTAACAACAAAACAGTGATGGGGCAAGGACCAGCTGCTGATGTATTATATGTTTTTAATCTCCCTATTTCTTCCATCCTTAAAAAGAACAAGTCTAGAGGGAAATTATGATCCCAAGTTTTACTTTTATTAAAAGCCTGTGACAGCTGAAACAAAGAAAGCTGTTGGTATATAAAGCCAAATAACAGGGACAGATTTTAATATCAAGCTGGCCTGAGGCAGAGTTATCCTTCTACAAGCTTCACTCCAGAGAAGAAGAATAAATTATTAGAAATAATCACTTTCTTCTTGTCTGGGAATAAATCTGTGTTAATATACATTATGGGGAAAAGTATCCATATACTTAGTTCATTTGCTTAAATCTTATACTGAAATTTTATGTAGACTTTTAAGCATATCGTTCCTTAATAATAGTTTGCTTAGCTTATTTTCATAAAGGCTTTTGTGTGTATTTGAAAAGGTAATTCATGTGAAAGAGGGCTATTTGTTTCTGATAGTTAACCACACCTTCTGAATGAGGCCTGATGATCTAAATTATGTAGATAAATGACAGGAAAACTGGGCAAGTGCTGAATTTGCAACTCAGACAGCAACTATCATCCATTTATTTCTGTAGTAACTGTTTATTTAGTAACTGCTCTGTACTAGACAGTGCTTTGAATTAACAACTCAAAACATTGTTTCTGGAATCTGGTGCAGGAAGAGCTTTGGAACTTCAAAAGCTCTCCACATACCCACACGGACACTGCACCCTGTGACCCAGGTGAATTATTAACAGGAGAAACCTGTCTCCCAGAGAATCCCCCCATTGTGTGAGAAGCTGGAATAGTGCATAGAAAACCTAGCACTACCGTGTGAGAGAGAAAAAATAGGCCGCAGTTGAAGAAAAAATAAAATATTCTACCAACAAGTACTGGAAAACAAAAGAAAGACCTCGTCCAATCAACCTGTTGCAGAAGCCACTCCTGTACATGTCTAGGAAGACAAATAACAAATCACTAATTTCCATGAATAACCAAGGCAACAAGATAGCTCAGGAAAAAAAAAAATTAAAAGTCTCCAGAAAAGGAACTTAAAGATACGGAAATATGTGACTTAAATACAAAGAATTCAAGATTGCAGTTCTGAAAAAACTCAACAAGATGCAAGAAAACACAGAAAGGCAGTTTAATGAACTCAGAAACACAATCAAATAACAAAATGAGCATTTTACGAAAGAGATTGAAATTTTAAAAAAGAACCAAATAGAATTTCTGGAGATTAAGAACTCAATAGAAGAAATTAAGGATGAAATAACCAGCTTAGGTAGTAGAGTTGACCAGATGGAGGAAAGAATCAGTGACATCGAAGATAGAAACCTGGAAATTACACAGATGGAAGAAGAAAGAGACTTGAGACTTAAAAGAAATGAAAGAACTCTACAAGAACTTTCTGACTCCATCAGAAAGAGCAATATAAGAATAATGGGCATACCAGAAGGAGAAGAAAGAGAGAAGGGAACAGAGAATATATTCAAACAAATTGTCGATGAGAACTTCCCAAACTTGTGGACAGAACTGGATCCTCGAATCCAAGAAGCAAATAGAACACCTAATTACCTCAATCCCAACAGGCCTTCTCCAAGGCACATTGTATTGAAGCTGTCTAAAATCAACGACAAAGAAAGAATCCTCAAGGCAGCCAGGGAAAAGAAGACAGTAACCTACAAAGGAAAGCCCATTAGATTATCATCAGATTTTTCAGCAGAAACTCTACAAGCCAGGAGGGAGTGGAACCAAATATTCAAACTATTGAAAGAGAGAAATTATGAGCCAAGAATAATATATCCAGCAAAGATATCCTTTAGATATGAAGGAGGCATAAAGACCTTTCCAGACACACAGAAGCTGAGGGAATTTTCTAATACACGACCTGCACTACAAGAGATATTCGACCACCATCAACAGGGACAATTTGTGGCAACCAAAACATACAAAGGGGAAGAGTAAAGGCCTGAACCGGAATATGGAAATGAAGAAAGTAAGTGTGCTGAAGAAAATGGAATATCTAAATATCAAACTTTCCTTTACATAAACTTAAGGCTAACCACTCAAAAAAAAAAATCCAGAACTGAAATATATACTGAAATAAAAGAAGAAACAGAGGGAAACATCATAGAATACCACCACACAGAAATAACAGACAATAACAAAAAGGCAAAGAAACAATGGCGACACAGACTTACCAGAAAACTAAAGATAGAATGATAGGAAATCCTCAAATATCAATAATCACCCTAAATGTAAATGGACTGAACTCACCAATAAAAAGGCACAGAGTAGCAAATTGGATCAAAAAACTAAAACCAATCATATACTGTCTTAGAGACACATCTCAGCTACAAGGATAAGCATAGACTCAAAGTGAAAGGGTGGAAATTGACACTCCAAGCAAATGGTATCCAGAGAAAATCAGGTGTAGCCATACTGATATCAGATGAATCAGACTTCAGGGTGAAAAAGGTACCAAGAGAAAAAGATGGACATTTCATAATGGTAAAGGGGACTATACAACAAGAAGACATAACAGTCATCAATATTTATGCCCTCAATCAGGAAGCACCGAAATAAACCAAGCAACTACTAACAGATCGAAAGGGAGAAATTGGCCAAAACACAATTATACTAGGGGACTGAAATACATCATTGACAGCTATGGATAGATCATCCAAACAGAAAATAAATAACAAAATAGTAGCCCTAACTGACACATTAGATGAAATGAACATAATTGACATTTATAGAGCACTTCATCCTAAAACATCAGACTATATATTATTTTCTAGTGTACATGGAACATTCTCAAGGATAGACCATATATTGGGACATAAAATGAGCCTCAGCAAATTTAAGAAGACTGAAATCATACCAAGCATATTCTCTGATCACAAGGCTTTGAAATTGGATATCAACTGCAAAAAGAAAGCAGGAAAACACACAAATACATGGAGATTAAACAACATACTTTTAAAGAATGATCAGTCAAAGAAGAAATTAGAGGAGAGATCAAAAGAAATATAGAAACAGATGACAATGAAAATATATCCTACCAAAATTTTTGGGATGCAGCAAAAGCAGTTTTAAGAGGGAATTTATATCATTACAGGCCTATCTCAAGAAACAAGAAAAATCCCAAATAAATAACCTCATGTTACACCTTAAAGAACTAGAAAAAGAAGAACAAATGAAACCCAAGGTCAGCAGAAGAAAGGAAATAACAAAAATCAGAGCAGAACTAAATGAAATAGAGAACAAAAAGACAATAGAAAAAATTAATTTGACAAAGAGCTGGTTCTTTGAAAAGATTAACAAAATTGACAAACCCTTGGCTAGACTCACTAAGATAAAAAGAGAGAAGACACTAATTAACAAAATCAGAAATGAAAAAGGGGAAGTTATCACGGACACCACAGAAATACAAAGGATCATCCAAGAATACTATGAAGGACTATATGCCACCAAATTCAATAACCTAGAAGAAATGGACAAGTTCTTAGAAACATATAGCCTTCCAAGGCTGAACCATGAAGAACTGGAAAATCTAAACAGACCGATCACCAGTAATGAAATTGAATCAGTCATCCAAAACCTTCCCAAAAGCAAAAGTCCGGGACCAGATGGCTTCACTAGTGAATTCTACCAAACCTTCAAAGAGGATCTAATACCAATCCTGCTCAAACTCTTCCCAAAAATCGAAGAAGAGACGGTACTCCCTAACTCATTTTATGAGGCCAGCATTACCCTGATACCAAAACCTGGTAAGGACAACACAAAAAAAGAGAACTACAAACCACTATCTCTGATGAATACCAATGCAAAAATGCTAAACAAAATTCTAGCAAATCGAATGCAACAATGCATTACAAAGATTATTCATCACGACCAAGTGGGGTTCATCCCCGGGACACAAGGATGGTTCAACATCCGCAAATCCATCAATGTGATACATCACATAAACAAAATAAAGGACAAAAATCATATGATTATATCAATTGATGCAGAAAAAGCATTTGACAAGATACAACATCCATTTATGATTAAAACACTTAATAAAATAGCTATAGAAGGAAAATACATTAACATAAGAAAGGCCATGTATGACAAAACCTCAGCTAATCTCATAATTAATGGTGAAAAACTGAAGTCCTTTGCTATATGTTCAGGAACACGACAGGGCTGTCCCCTATCAACTCTGCTTTTCAACACATTGTTGAAAGTCCTCGCCAGAGGGATCAGGCAAGACAAAAAAATATGAGGCATCCAAATTGGGAATGAAGAAGTTAAATTGTCACTCTTTGCAGATGACACGATGCTATATATAGAAAACCCTAAAGACTCCACCAAAAAGCTATTAGAAACAATCAATGAATACAGTAAAGTTGCTGGCTACAAAATCAAGGTACAAAAGTCCTGTTGCATTCCTATATACTAGCAATGAAATCTCAAAAAAGAAATACAAAAAAAAGATTCATTTTGCAATTGCAACAAAATGAATAAAATACCCAGGAATAAACTTAACGAAGGATGTGAAAGATCTATATGCTAAAAAGTATAAGACATTTTTTGAAAGAAATTGAAGAAAACACCTAGAAATGGAAAGACTTTCCATGCTCATGGATTGAAGAATCAACATAGTTAAAATGGACATATTACCCAAAGCAATATACAGATTTAATGCAGTCCTCATCAAAATCCCAATAGCATTTTTTAAAGAAATAGAACAAAAAATCATCAGATTTTCTGGGAACCACAAAAGACTCCGAATAGCCAAAGCAATCTTAAGAAAAAAGAACAATACTGGAGGTATCACACTCCCTGACTTCAGCTTGTACTACAGGGCTACAATAATCAAAACAGCATGGTATTGGCAGAAAAACAGACACATACACCAATAGAATAGAATTGAGAACCCAGAAATAAAACCAAATAAATATGGACAGATAATTTTTGACAAAGAAGCCAAAAATGTACAGTGGAGAAAAGACAGCCTCTTCAATAAATGGTGATGGGAGAATTGGATAGCCATGTGCAAAAGAATGAAACTGGACTGCTATCTGTCACCATGGACCAAAATTAATTCAAAATGGATCAAAGACTTAAGCATAAGACCTGACATGATAAACTGCATAGAAGAAAAGATAGGTACTAAACTTATGGACCTTTGGTTCAAAGAGCATTTTATGAATTTGACTCCAAAGGCAATGGAAGTAAAAGCTAAAATAAAGGAATCGGACTATATGAAACTTAAAAGCTTCTGCACAGCAAAGAAACCATCGGCAAAATAAAGAGGCAACCAACTGAGTGGGACAAGATTTTTGCAAACAGTGCCTCTGATAAGGGGCTAATATCCAAAATATACAAGGAATTCACGAAATTCAACAACAAAAAAACAAACAACCCACTTGAAAAACGGGCAGAGGACCTGAAGAGACATTTCTCCAAAGAGAACATACAAATGACAAATAGACATATGAAAAAATGCTCAACATCACTAATCGTCAGAGAAATGCAAATAAAAACCACAATGAGATATCACCTCACCCCAGTCAGAATGGCTATCATCAACAAGACAAATAGTAACAAGTGTTGGAGAGGCTGTGGAGAAAAAGGAACCTTTATACACTGCTGGTGGGAATGAGACTGTGCAGTCGTTATGGAAGGCAGTGTGGAGGTTCCTCAAAAAATTACGAATAGAATTGCCATATGACCCAGCAATCCCTCTCCTGGGTATCTACCAAAAAATCTGAAAACATTTATACATAAAGACACGTGTGCTCCAATGTTCATTGCAGCTTTGTTTACGGTGGCCAAGACATGGAAACAACCAAAATGTCCTTCGATAGATGAATGGATAAAGAAGTTGTGGTATATATACACAATGGAATACTACTCGGCAGTAAGAAAAGATGATATAGGAACATTTGTGACAACATGGATGGATCTTGAGAGTATGATGCTAAACAAAGTAAGTCAGACAGAAAAAGCAGAGAACCATATGATTTCACTGATATGTGGTATATAAACCAAAAACAACAAAAGGACAAGACAAACAAATGAGAAACAAAAACTCAAGCACACAGACAATAGTTTAGTGGTTACCAAAGGTAAGGGGGGTGGGAGATGAGGGTAAGGGGGATCAAATATATGGTGATGGAAGGAGAACTGACTCTGGGTGGTGAACACACAATGGGATTTACAGATGATGTAATACAGAATTGTACACCTGAAATCTATGTAATTTTACTAACAATTGTCACCCCAATAAACTAATATATATAGTTTTTTTCAGTGAGCATCATCATTGCCTACTCTGAAGGTTAATTATAGGTAGTGTAGAATTCAAGTCTGTATCTGCAGCTTCATTAGTTTAAGCATATTCTTATATTTAAAAATAATGAGAATATTATTTTTTAGTAAAGAGTAATAATTTTGGAATAATTTTTTTGTAATAGAAAACCTGTAAAGATAGTACAGGAAGTTCCCTATCCCCTTGATCCAGCTTCCCCGATGTTAACCTATTCCATAACCAATCACAGTTCATTTGTCAAAACTAAGAAACTATCTTTAGTAGGACACTAATTACTAAATTACAGATTTTATTCAGATTTCACCAGTTTTTCTACTTTTTCTCTTCCATGGTTTAATCCATTATGCCACGTGACATTTAATCAACATCTCTCCTTAGTGTCCTCTGGTTTGTGACAGTTTCTCAGTCTCTCCTTTTTCAGGACCTTCATACTTTTGAAGATCACAGGGAAGTATTTTGTAGAATGTTCATCAATTTGGCTTTGTGGGATGTTTCTCATGATTACATGCTACAGAGGTGAGGTGTCCTTTCAGAATTCCATTATATCAGAGGGTAGATGATGTCAACATTACTTATAGGTCAATCTTAACCTTGATCACTCGCTGAAGGGAGTATCTGACGTCTTTTCCTTTCCAAACTCATTTCCAGTAGAAGCAAGTCACCAAGTCCAGCCTAAATTTAAGGGGAGTTGAATTAAGCTACAACTCCTGGAAAGGGAATTATTTTTCTTTTTTATTGTTTGATATTTTGTTTCTATATAATATGAAAGAGCGTACTTGGAAAGATTTTTAAAAACAATTTATTATCTTTCTTAAAAAAAAAAAATAGGATCTGTGTTTTCAATAGAACAAGAGGACCACTAATCTATATCCTTTCCTTAAACAAGTATAGTTTTAGTATTGGTATTCCTAGAAATGATAGGTTAGACTTCACTTTCTATACTATTTGAAGAGTCACTATATCCAACTAATTTAATCAAGTCATTAAAAAACAGTTAAAAACCAAACCCACAATTAGTTATTATTGTTGTTGCTATTGTTTCAGTTATCACATATAGATGGATAAACATATGATGTGTCTTCTCAACTTCCTCATTAGATAGTGAATGAGAACACTATTTATAACTGTATTGGAAAAAAAGGTGTAACCTGATACATGTTTTCTCCCTACAAAAAGAGCAACTATATAATTCACTAAATGTCAAACTTTTCAAAACATTGTTTTAGGGTCATACAAAAAAGGCTGTGACTATAAAGAACAATAAAGGGTGTTCATAGGATCTTGCTGGGAGGAGCTCAGCAGCCAGGAGTCTGGGGTGATTTTGAGGCATGTGCGCTGAGGACCACACTCTGAGACTCACAAATAAATGTGGAGCAGTGTTCTCAAATCGGTGTCCCCCAGGATGTGCCAAGGTCATAGATGTGTTTTGTTTGGTAATTGATGTTCAAAAAGCATTGCATTCCTTACTAATATTCAACCATTGAAAAATCTTTACATAAAAATCCAAGTTCCTGACTTTTTTTGAAAAACTGAAAGTTTCTAAATTCCCCAAAATATATGATCTATCTATGAAAGACATGGAATGTCATTTTTCCTTCATCTCAAACAGTTGGAGCATTATAGGATCTAGCACAGGATTAACACCTCTAGGGAGGTCATGCATGAAAATTAAAATACGTTTTTCATTGTGCTGTGTTATACATTGCTACTGAAGCTGCAGAAAAGTTCTCATTATTTCTCTTCAAAAACATTGTAAATTTTGTTAATGCCAGCATCATGCCATGAATGCCAATGTACTATTTGATATTTTTACACTTTGAATTTTTCCCTTTCTTGGAACAAAGGGCAAATGGATCAAGTCTTGACCTATGTATTATGATCCCATCTAAGTATCCTTTCTTTAGAAATTGGTCTGTGTACATGTAAGCACTAATCTGTAAAATATTTTTGTCCTCACTACTTTCACAAAAGCTACTAATTCAGAAATGAAGCTGAGGACACCCATATGCATTTTAATTAGACAAAATCATGGGTTGATGGCAATCAGTTATGTGCCAAGGGCATAGTCTTAGTTGATGGTTTTAACCTGAATTCAGAATATTTATCCACATTAAGGGTCTGAAATTTGGGGTAAGAGAATGAGGCACACTTTTAGTTCCACACATGGGGAAAGAACAGGATGGAGTGGATTTTCTGCACCACAGGCCAAGGCAAGGGGCCCAATGAGAACATGGAAAAGCTTGTATTGTGATCCGTGGAGCGGTGGGTCAGAATAGACTGATACTGACTCATGTGTGAGAATCTAAAAGATGATCTCTGTAGCTATTCAAAGAGGACTTTGGGATTAGGCTTTACTAGAGGCTTTGTCAGAGATAATGAAAGGTACGTGTTTCCCCCTGCATACAATGTGATAGTATGGTGAAATAATGTTCATATTCATTGTTCTCCAAAAGGACCACCTAGAATGAAAGAAAGAATTCAGAAGAAAGCAGCTCAGAGTGGACCATGTCTGGCCTAGTGCTAAAGAGGCAAGTGTGAAAAAACAACTAGCAGATGGAGACCCTGTGAGTAGGGGCACTTACAGTTTAAAATTCCTATCAACAGAGGAGTCACAAAGTGTCCTGTAAAGTGCCTAATTAGAACATGTGCCAAGCTCAGAGAATCCAACGCCAGACCATTTTGTCTTGGAAAATTCATCAATGTTTCAACCCCTACCTCCATTTTTTTCTCCACAACTCATCCTCCACCCACATTTAAACCAACAAAAAACTTTTGAATGGGAAGGAGAGGTAGGCAAATGGGGAGATGCTGTCTGATCTTTCTTCATCAGGAGGGTAGTCTGCAGAAGGCCAATGCTAGAGAAGCAATAAAGCCACAAATTAAAATATATGTAGGCATTTGATCGTTATTCTAGACTAGACAGAGTGATTACTGAACTGAGACTGCTTTTTTGGTGAATTAAGGTCATCAAAACTTTTTGATTACCTAAAAATAACCAGAAATGTTATGAGACTTACGCTAGGTTTTATCTAAGCTGTTAAAAAATTAAACAAATCGTCGAGGTGGGTTTGAACCACAAGTGGGAAACTGAATGAAAGCACTTCTGATTATTGCTACCATTTCTGCCTCTTCCACAGAAAAGAACAATCATCACCTGAAATGCCCTCTCCAGGGACAAAGTCATTCATAAATTTATGTCATGGTTGGGAACTGCTGTGGGCGGCATTTCTATGCTGTACGGTGACAATAGCCTTGAAGGTAGCGTTGCCAGATTTAGCAAATAAAATAAAAGAGTCCAGGTTAACTTTGAATTTCAGAAAAGTAAAGAATACTTACTTTCAGTATAAGTGGATTCAAAATATAGCAGGGGAAATACTTATACAAAAAAAAGTTCATTTGTTTATCTGAAACTCAAATTTAACTAGTCATTTTATTTTTCTCTGACAACCTTAACAGGGTCACAGGCAGTGACTAAAGAAAAGCAAAAGCAGACTCTTAAAGTCCTACTGTTAGGAAAGCTTGTGAGTGGTCAGGGTTATATGAAGTGTTTAGGAAGGGAGCAGAGACAGGGAAGGAAGAAGACGAAATGGGGCAAATCATGAAAATAGTTAAGACAGAGAGCATATTTCCAAAATGTAGAAAGTAAATGTGGTATAATTTAAAACTTAACATTCCTGGGCTGGCCGGTGGCTCACGTGGTTAGAGCACAGAGTTCATAATACCAAAGTTGGCAGTTCAATTCCCACATGGGCCAGTGAGCTGCTCCCTCCCCAACTAGATTGAAAACAATGACTGACTTGGAACTGATGGGTCTTGGAAAAAGACACTGTTCCCCAATAAAATTTATTAAAAACAAACAAACAAAACTGTAACATTCCTTTTTCCTTTAAAATAAAGAAGAGTAGTAAATGATGGTGAGGGTGAGGGCCTGGGATGACACGACAATATTATCTCATATTTTCTAAAAAAATTCATTCTGCCTACAGAAATCATGGAAACAAAGGTTTTCGTAGGCTTTTGATAGATGAGCCCTGTCAGTATTCTGTTTATCACTGTCTCTCATTGTCATGTTTATTCTTTCTGGTTTTTTGAACTGTGAATTTGTGTGACTAAAGTCCAGCTTGTAATTTACTATCAACTTTGTTTTATGTTTTTCTGCAGAGTACTATATAGATATCCATTCTCCCAATATTTTTTTTAGCTCAGTTAAATTTTTGTTCCCATGTGCATCTCTTTTAACTTATCCTTATTGCAACTTATGAAATCACAGGTATACTGCCGTTTTGAAAATTATGTTTGTATTAAATAAGTAAAGCTGCTTGAAAACAAACTTGCAATCAAAATTGAAATTGAATACTTGTATCTTATGTTACTTTGATTTACATTCAGGCACATATTTCTTTACCAGTGCACCTGTAAATCAACATTATGGAGACAGCTATCCAAGCATAAGAATAACTGAATATGTATAAACCAAATTGTGTTTGTAAATATGTAGATTGAGGTAGTAAACACCTTTAACATCAGTTAGAATCTGCCATAAGGCAGAAAACAGGCATCATGTTTTTAGTAAATAGCTTATGATTCTTGACAATATCAGTGGTTCAAGTGAAGTTTGCATTCCACATTGATAGGGTGGATGAGTCTTTGATTACAGATATAGAGTTATGCATGCAGAATATAAATGCATACATAGTTATACTTACAATATGCTGTAAACTTGAAACAGCTATTATTGACACTTAAAAGCTCTAAAAAAATATCAGTGTTACATAATTGAACTTTTAGGATATCGTTGAAGAGTATTATCCTTTTTTCCTCACTTATTGGAAATAAAAATGAATAGGGTTATCAGGTTAAATGTATTTTTAGTATATTTTTCAATGCCAAAAAATAGTTTAGTATATTTTTTGTTCCAGGATAGCATTATCTTGGCATAGCTGCTTCTAGTTGCAAAGGACTATTTTATGGCTAATGGGCTAAAGATAATCAAACCCATGTCTTCCCCTCCTGACTCATGCTCAGCCTCCTCTCTACCACCCAGAGTTACTGGCCCGCTTCTGTCCATCCAATGGCTCTTCATGGGAATTGGAAACCTCTAAGTTAATGGCTTGGCTCATCATCTCACAATACTAAATCGCCCCATTTTCCCAAAGAAATATCAAGGGAGCTTTTTTCTTCAGTTTTAAACTATATTGTTAGAAAACAACAATCATAAACAATGAAGAATATCATAATGACATGAAGAATGATCTCTTCACAGAGCACTTTGTTTGTCTATTTGCATACAGAGAATGGTATGGAGGGGTATACCCCCAAGGAAGCATGAAGAGAGAAGCAAGGAAGATCGTTAACTGTTTCCTAATGTATCTTTTGATTGTTTTGTCTGCTACAATCAACGAACTTTAAGTTTAATTAAATAATTAAGAAAATATGTAGAAATAAACACAGGGAAAAATAAAACAAGCAGAGATTTTTCTCCAGTCTGTAAGTCTTCTATTATAAGAAAACATGAAAAGAGTCACAAAAACTCAGTGAAAAACAAGGCTTCCTCAATCAAATTACAGCCAGTTAGTGTGTAACCTGAAAAACTAGCCTATATAAAATAAACTCTAATATATGAACTATCCAATGGAATGGAAAGAAATTGCAAAGTTTTTTTTTTAGTGGAACCCCTTAAAGTTCAACTTCAGTCAGGAGCATCAAGCTGCATGACAACTTTTTCTTCCTTCCTTCCTTCCTTCCTTCCTTCCTTCCTTCCTTCCTTCCTTCCTTCCTTTCTTCCTTCCTTTCTTTTTCTTTCTTTCTCTCTTTCTCTCTCTCTCCCTCTCTCTCCTCTCCTCTCCTCTCCTCTCCTCTCCTCTCCTCTCCTCTCCTCTCCTCTCCTCTCTCTCTCTCTCTTTCTTTCTTTTTTTTTTTTTTGTAACAGGAAATTAAATCTTGTACAGACAGTTCACTTCTCAGCTGATCCTTAATGGACAATAGCAAGTAGCTTTGAATAAAAGGAGGTGCCAGGAGCAAATTGATAAATATAAATAAACAAACCAAGGCTTATAAGTCACTTCTTTTTGTTGTTCTATTGAATATTGCCATTGAAATGAAATGTTGCTCAGTGTCCTCTCAATCAAATGTCAGACTTCATGATAGTGTAGCAGGGGAGTTAGCTTTAAGCTTTATGTGTTATACAGAAACCTACTTGAAAGAGTGGAGGAAGAAGTCTGAGAAGTATTTATTTCTCCGAGGACAAGGAAAGTTCATAAGAAAGAAAATATCCTGAGAGAAGAGAGTTTAGGCAAATAAATTCAGTTCAAAGACCAAATGCTAGTAAGAGGGGGTCATTCTGAGCATATTGTGACAGTCTCTATCATAGCCCTTATAAAATTCCACTGAACTAGAAAAGCAACAGGGCTAAAATAGAAAAATAAGGAAAAACTAAATGAGGTAGGACATATAGAATGCAAGACATGAGACGCATATTTTCAGAATTTTTACTAGCAACCGGAGACAGGATTCTCTGTCCAGGCATCAAAGCACTTTCCGTAAGTGCAGAGCCAGCGATGATAACTGCTGAGGAGGCCGCCCAAGTTGTCCTAATCTTATTGTAGACAGACTTCTGTGCAGTGTGATCTGAAAGATTTTGGAAGTAATATATTGCTACAATCCTCACCTCCAATTGAAAGCACTTAGGCATGGTCAAGAAAAGTTGATAAGCCATTGCCTACAATCCAGTGATTCTACTCCTAGGCATACTCCCTAAAACACCTCCTTGGAAATGTTCACTAGAAGATATTCACAAGAATGTTCATAGTTGCAATATGTGCAATAGGAAACATTGGAAACAATATATTTTATATACATTATGGGTTTTATATACATTATACATCATTTCAAAATAATGAATATTTTATAATATTAAAAATGAATTAAAAATCAGGCAAAAACAATCCACATAAAACAAACTTCTCCCAGGCTATTCCTAGGAAGGACAAGCAAGAAAGGGGCACCATCCTGCAGGTCCAGGGGAAGACGGTAGCAATGTGATTTTTCGTTAGGCCAAGAGAAAAAACATGGAATATACTATGAGTACATGGCATCTAAAATTCTCATCTCTGTGATGTCTGCAGCCTCCCTTTCTCCTTCTTTGACATATCTCATATCACCTTGCTTCTCACGGGGACCTTCTTTTGGTTCCTCCAAATCTCAACACCGATTTCTTTAGGATATTCATATTCTCAATTCCTTTTTCTGGAAATTCTCTTCCCTCAGTCTCCCTAAAGTTTATTTTGGTTATTAGCTCAAGTGTCACCTATTCAGAGAAATCTTCTCTGACAAACAAAATTAGAATCAAAATCTAGTAACCAGCCATCCTGTTAACCTGTTTTATTTTCTTTATCTTCTTTGAGTTTATATGTTTTGTGTATTTATCATCGCCCCACCCCCACACACACACCCTACTGGAATTTAAGCTCCATGGAAATATGAACACTGTCTCTTTCACTGCTGTATGTCCAGGCTTCAGAATATCACCTGGAATCCGGCAGTGCTCACAAAATAATTTTTGAATATTTTTTAAGTAAATTCACGTAAAGTAGGAATAAGATTTCAAAATTTCTTCAAGCCATTCTGACAATCAGGACATTTAGAAACAAATGACTAAAAATATTTCATCTAATATTACCTGTCTGACTTTCAGGAAAAGATTCTCTGCTGGAATTCCCAGCCACCCTTCAGGTAATTGTTATATATCCAGAATCTATTCAGGTAAGTGAAATCCCCTTAAACTGGATACTCCCTGGCAATTGAGATAATCTTAGTGTAGTAGAGGAAGCAGGTCTCAAGACCAAGTTTCATTGCTATTTATGCTTATGGAATAAATAGTGGGGATGGTGGAGGGGGTGGTAATCTAGTGAACAAAAGCAGTCATCTGTTCACTCACATGATTTACTTCACTCTTACAAAGTTCTGACTTGAAATGACTTCTAAAAATATGGTTATTTCTATTTGCTGTATTCTTTCAAATTCATTTTAATTACCTAGACTTCTTGGATGTATTATTTTAATTTTTATTTATATGTTTTAAAATGAAGAGCTACCTGTAAGTAATCCAATAAAATATATCAGTGTACTATGCTTTGTAATAATATAATTTTTAACATGTTTAATTTTATCAAGTTTGGAGTAAAAGGTTTCCCTCAGAAGAAATACCACATATATCATTTATCACCACGTTGCATTTTGTTTGTAGTCAAAGCATTTGTATGGCTTGCCAGGCTTCAGTTTAAATGCTTCTTATATGAGTAAAATATCATATATATGATATGTTTATATGATATTTATACATTGCGCAAACGTTTATTTCATTTGTTTGTTCATTATTTGTTAAATAAATGTATATATATATAAACAACACAGTATAATTAGAAAACTATTACTCTCTGAGACTAGAGCCTATAAGAAAGTTAAAAGATTAAGGTGTTCATTTTTATGGATAATTATTTAATAATTATATTCATGCCAATGTTAATATTAATAATAGATATGATTCACATAACTGCTACAAGGTAGTCATTAAGCTTTATATGTTTAACTTACTTAAGCTTAAAAACTACTCTACAAGTAGGTACTATTGTTTTCCTCATTTTACAAACGAATATATTGCAATACAGACAGGCTGAGTAATTTGTCCTGGGTAACAAATCTAGGAATGAGTTAGGATTTGAATTGTTATATGTCCAGAATCTATTCTTATTACCACTAGACGATTTATAGCTAATTATTGCCTGTAACATGAAAGGGACATTCACAAATATCCTTCTTTGAAATTGCAGTAGTCAAAATAAAATACATGGTTTTAAATATATTGTTCTTAAATATTGATATAGACTTAAAAACAATTATCTTTACACACACACACACACACACACACACACACACACACACACACATCCATTCCCTAATTGTTTCTCTAAAAAACTAACAATTTTAAGTGCAGTCTGTGTTTATTTATCAGTCTCTGTTAGATAAACATTATCATTGCCACAGTAGAATTTAATATTCAAGAGGGTTAC
The DNA here is from genome assembly GCF_036562045.2 of Rhinolophus sinicus. Classification (NCBI taxonomy): domain Eukaryota; kingdom Metazoa; phylum Chordata; class Mammalia; order Chiroptera; family Rhinolophidae; genus Rhinolophus; species Rhinolophus sinicus. The sequence goes on from NC_133755.1 coordinate 147,249,843, forward strand.
ATCCTCAAAGGTACAATTGAGATAATCTTAGTGTCCTAGAGAGGATCTTTGAGAATACGTCAGTTAAATATTCAAAAAGAATTACATCCTAAAAGGTGCAATGCAGGTAGAGGAAGTTTAAGAATATTTAAGCACTTTGCTTTCTACTTGTGATACTATGGAAACTGCCATCAGCTGTATGACTCATACCTGATCACTATTCTTTCTCTTTCAAACAAATAAACAAACCATTTAGCAAGAATGAAGTTAAATATATAACTATTTAATACATGTGTTGTTTTTTGTTGTTGTTTTTCCCCCCATTTCAACTCATTTGATCTCTTGCCTTGGAGTTGAGGATAATGGTGGTTATTTTTAAGTACAAGAGTATCAAGTAGCAAAAATAAGTGTTCTGCAAGGAAAGAGTCTTCATATTAGTGGCAAAAAATTAAAGAGAATGGCAGCATGCTGGGAAACCATCTTATGGGTGGGAAATGGACAAATGGTATTTCCTTTATATTCACTGTACCTTACCTTTGAGTCCTATTTGGCCTCACATGGAGAACTGACCAGTCTTTGCTCATAATAATCCTACCACTATTCCCTTCCATCCTTGGCAATGCTATATTCAGTCACAGCAATAACGAGTGAAGGAAAATGTTTCATTTTTGTCCTTTTTGATGGGAAAATATGTTTCCCATAGAGATATTATCAACATACAACATAGGGGATATAAAATTAATTATATTTAATGTGTTGTGTAAATGTTTATTTCATTTACTATCTTCTGTTTGTATGTTTATTTATGCCATGTTATTTATATCATCTCTATATTGCACCCTGTCTGCAGATGGTTAAGTGGAAATATTTTATTCTTGCAAATTATTTCTCCAATCCTCATTTCTTTGGAAGAATTGGGGAAAATGTATGAATAAATGTAGTAAACTGTAGTTTTTATAATGACTCAACCTTTCTCCTTCTGATCTTCTAAGGCATAATTGTCCAAGAGAACTGACTGCACTGACTTTCATCTTGTCTCAGATTATGTATTACCACTTACTCAGTTTTCCTGAAGAATAAAGCATTAAGTGATAGTCTCAGGTTTTGTTTATTTAGGATTGTTTTGGATATCTGGAGCAAAAATAGAGTCCTGATATAAAGATTGGACCCTATGAAGCTTGAGGAGTTTTCACCACTTTTGCTAAATTTGACTTCCCCAGGAAAATAAGATATGTGCCACCAAAGGAAAGACAAAGATTATAATTTTAATTGTAAGCCATGTGTTCTAAAAATAAAAAGTGTTAAGAGTTTTTGTTTAGTTAAAGCTCAAAATTTTGCTCTCAATGGCAAGTCAGTGACAATTTAGCTTGCTGCAGTGTTTTCTTATTTCCATCTATGCTGGTCCACACTTCCAAACCCGTTTTTGCCCTTCTATTTTTCAGTGGCTTGTTGTCAAATATTACCTCACAAACCAAGGCAAGAAATAAAAGACCACTCACTTTACCAGACTCTTTTCTCACTTTTACCTCCCCCAGGCTTCAATCTTCTAAAGATTCAAGCAAAATGAATAGAATTAAATGAGCTCTTGAGTACTGTGTTCTTTTTATTATTATTATAATTTTATTTTCTTGGATCTGTAGCTAAAATACCACTGAGGGTACAAAATTGTGGCAATACCTTGAGATTAGACTGATATGCAAGGACTAGTGGCAAAGTGAAAGGGCTGTATTTCTCAAATGACAGAATGCAGATGCTTCAAAAAGATGTTATTTCTAAGAGGCAGCCTTCTATATGTAAAATTATTATCAGCCCTGAATTCAATTTACTGCAGGTTGAAATACAAGGACAGTTTGGTATTATCATAATTATCTGACTTGAAAACTGACAGACTTTGATTTAAAGAGTTATTCTTTTTTTTTTTTTTTTTCCTTGAAAAAAGTAGAAAGATTCTAAAGAAATACAATGATAAAAGATAGTATTTTGGGCAATATTCTATGCAAGTGGCATTATTGTTATAAATTTTAACATATTATGTTAAAATAAATATTGAGATTCAGAAGGAAAGTAAATGACACCTTAAAAATCATAAAATGTATTAAGCAGCTATAGATTGTGGGAATTATGGTGGCTGGAGAAAAACGTCTAGACCCACCTGATTAGTTTTGGCTAAGCCACAGGCTCAGTCTCAGTGTTGAAACACAGTAGATACTTGATTACTGAATTTACTGTACATGAGATTGTAGCTCCCATCTGCATGCTCCCCAGGTCTCCTCTTACCTGAGCATATTTTCTATCTGCATAGAGGAATTTTCATAAATAAGGGCCATAACCACAGGCTATAAGGATTAAAAATCGACTGAGAGATAATATTAATATGTGAGAAGGTCAGAAGTAATTTCAGACCAATAAAGGAATAAAACTACAAAGAGGAGAAAAATTTTAAATTGATAATATAAAAAGAAAGAATTTTTTTTCTTTCCTAAAAGTGAAAGTATTTTGCATTTAATCCCTGCTTTTCTAGGAGAAGGAATGATAACTCCACAGAGCTCTGACTATTGATAATTACAGAGTATCTTTCAGATTTCTGCAAAGTAGAAAAAATATCAGAATTCATCAAAAGCATTAGAAAAAGCAGTTGCTTGCTGTGCCAAGAATCAGAAGCTTCTTGCCTTCTCCCCTTCTCAACCAGTCTCAGCCAGGAAATGATTCCCACAGGACCAATAACATGGTGGCACTTGGCAGAAAAAGGAAAAAGGAGATGGACTGCCAGCTTTGTATCAGCAACTATGTTAATGTTAAACATTTTGGGGCGGCCTAACATGTTAATTTAATACTTTGCCAGTCAAGTTTACAAGCAATGTTCATGAGAAAAGACACGAAGTTGTTTAGGGTAAAACCATTTTCTCATCTATAAAATACACTAAAGAAATTAAAATATTTATAAAAATGTTATCCAGGATCATTTTATCCAAAGTCAGCAATTAGGTCTATGTGGTAATACCTTGTTTCCCCAAAAATAAGACCTAGCCAGACAATCAGCTCTAATGGGTCTTTTGGAACAAAAATTAATATAAGACCCGATCTTATTTTACTATAATGTAAGACCAGGTTTTATACAATTAATATAATATAATATAATATAATATAATATAATATAATATAATATAATATAATAGCAGGTCTTATATTAATTTTTGCTCCAAAAGATGCAGTAGAGCTGATTGTCCGGCTAGGTCTTATTTTTGGGGAAACAAGGTAGGTATAAATCATTTTCATTTGTAATTTCAGATAAGTATTTTTATATCAAACTGGGAAAGTTGTTTTGTTTGTTTGTTTGTTTGTTTGTTTGTTTTCTCAGAAAGGATTTGAAAAGCTTTTTCAAACTAGTATTCCATAGTATCCAATGCATAGGGTGCTATGCCCCAAAATGGGTTCTGTGGCAAAATCATTTACGGAAGATGTACACTAGATTCCCCCCACTTGAATATTCTCTGTGATTACAAGTATACTAAGTTTTTATGTAAAGAAATATATTTAATCTAGCATATTTCAAGTCTCTTTAAACATGGGACCCTCTATCCGTTTTGCTTTAATCATAAACGCCTACTGGTATCTCTTAGAACCAGTGTACCACAGAATATAGTTTGGAAAATGCTGTTTTAATATAAGATAAAATATTTTTAATCTATGAAATACGAAGAGGTTATTCAACGGTTTTGTTTGTTTGTTTGTTTTGTTCAACTTTTATTTCCTTACTACTCAGTATAATGAGAAAATCATCAATGTCCATATTAAATACTCTGCAATTCACAAGTTTGTGGTTATAGCTATACTATCCACAGTGGCAATTTAAATTTAAATTACATAAAATTAGAAATTCAGTTCTTTAGTCACACTAGCCACATTTCCAGTAGTTGATAGCAATATATGGTTAATGACTACCATATTGGACAGCACAGATTTGAAATATTTCTATCATTTGCAGAAAGTTCTATTGGACAGGGCTAATCTAGAGCACTAGCAAGGATACAAAGAACTGCTTAGAGACCAATGATCTAGCAAACTTTATAAAAACATTCACATCTCACTCACCCATTTTATTTAGGGTTGTCTAGACATCAATGTATAGACTAGGTATAGGAGCTTAGTGGTATAAGACTCAACAAAAATGTGTGCCCTCAAGAAGCTCAGAATAGTTACAAGACTTTAAACAAGCAATGGCAACCTCTAAAGTGCTTCGGTTCAACGTGCTATGGAACCAGGAGAAAACACTAAATTTTTTATAGGGAATCTGGCATATGGGACAATAAATCACAGAAGACAAGATCATGGAGGAGTCTTAACAGTCTTGAAGGGTAAGGAGCATCGAGAGTAATATTCCAAAAGGAACCAGCCTACAAAGAGGTATGACAATTCACTATGATTTGGGTAAACAGCAGTCAGTGCATTGTGACTTGGGTAGAGTGGTAGTGTTTGTGTGTATTACGTGGAAAGTTGTGGCAAACGAAAAAGGTATCAAGAAAAGATGAGCTTAGCTCATTGAGGGAGCTGGTAGATCACATTATGATGATGGACTTCATCCCATAAGTAGTTAGGAGCCAGCAAAGGAGCTGCATCTGTCATTTTCATGTTCTATCGCTGTGTTGAGACAATTGTGCTGGCAACACCAGTTTGGAGGCTATTAGCATTATGGCAACTGAGGTCAGTTAGTAACTTATGAGAACAGAAATAAAGAGATAGATGGGGAGATAGGCAAAGGAGGGAAAAGGGAGATGTTGCTGAACTTCATGTCCAATTCTCACCAAAGCAGTAGTCAACGTCTTTCGGACTGTGAAGAAGGTCAGGGGCAGAATGCCAGCTAACCAAGGAGCTCTCAAGAGGTTACTCATTTATGTTATCTTTAAAGTTTGATTATTAGTTTGAAAATAAGTTTAAAAACTAAAAAGCAAATTTTCTTTAGTTCATAATTTTTGAGAAAAGAAAAATTTGCATATATAGAAAATTATCAGGCATACTTTTCTTGAGATCAAGCTAAATTTTATTCTGACAAATTCTTAAGTTTTTCATGCCAAATATGTTCTTCACCTTTATTATTGTATTTAAACATCTTTGTGTAATTATTGATTAGCCATATTCCCATTTAAAAGTTCACTTGATTCAAATCTGTGAACAGTTTATATTGATTTCACCTAAAACAGTTTTTATTCAACACTTCATTTTACTTTTCTTTATAATCTTGGCTTACTCATGCACCAAAGACATTAGTTACATCGACTGTAAGAAAATCAGATCTTAATTATCCATCATGAGAAAAGAAATAACACAAGTCATTGACACACAAAAATAACAAAAATAATCATATTATTTTAAATATACCTCCTCCAATATGAATTGTTTCTTGGCAGAACTGCTAAGAAGTAAACATGTAAATTTTACTCATTGTATCCCCCAATATAAATAAGCAACCTAAAAATGTAAGATGATGTTGTAAACAACATATCTGATAATCAGTTCAAGACAAGCAAAGAATGTACAATACTTTTGAAATGGTTTGGGTCTCAATATCTAGATTTGCTCTATTTATAGTGAGAAATTATGCCATTTTGATTTCACATTTGAGAACTGCAGGAGAAGAACACTGAAATAATGTAAATTGATCTTCACTTAACCTATCCATAGAGGCAGCTGCTTTAATTTGAAATATTCATTAAATATGTGTGCAATAACCATAGCTAGCCCAAATGTATTTCAGGAGATACAGCTACTTATTAAGTGCATGAAGTTCTGCCAATCTACTCTGTTTGAAAGTAGGTCATAATTAAAATGTAATCACTTAGTTTCACTGGAATTTCTACTTAAGCTTAAGAGTCGGAACTAAGTAAAATCATGTTAAGAGGTACTTCTACAACAGCAGGAGAAATTTGTCTTCCTTTTGAAATAGGCTTTTAGTTTTTAGTATTACTTTTTCCATGACTGCTTTTCTTATTAAACAAAAATATGGTATGAGATGATGAATTAACTCACAGGGTTCCACGACTTATTTTAGGCATGGATGTTACTTATGTCCATTTTCAGGCACCTTTCTATTACGGTTTACCCTTGTAAAAGATAATGAATATCTCTTTAACCTAATTACATTAATTATGGAAGACATTCAGCCACTGGGAGTGGTGCAGTAATGCATTTACAATTCTTGGAAATTAGAGAAAAAATCAGAACAATATTTAAAATTTAAAATTCTTCGAGTAAGCTCTTCAAAACAGCTAAATAAAATAATATGCAAATGACTTTATTAACTTAGATTCTACTATAAACAAACAGAAAAAGATACAAGATTCGTTTTTAATTCAAGAATAGCTGTGCAGTGCATTCTGAATCTTGTGAAAAAACATTGTGAAGCTTTCTATCCTAATTTTAGGAAAGTTATTCACTAAGAGAATATGATTTTTTTTTTTTTAAGCAAAGTCCTCTCTCCATTACTAAGATTACAATATCTGTCAATATAAAATCTATAGTCATCAACCAAGATGGAGTGGCAGGGATTAGATTTTTCCTTCCACCCTAAAAAACTAGAAAAACAACGACATGTACAAGTATATATGTATCTCAATGGTTTTCAGGCAGGACAGAGCTGATTCTTTGAGAGAAGAATAACAATGTACGCCATAACATTGCACCAGCTTATAGTTAGTGATAAAGGCAATGTATAGGCAGAAGCTCGAGTGGGTGAAACATAACAGAGCCTAAAGGTTTATCTAAATTAAAAAGTCAGAAGCTAAAGAATATACAGTTCAGTAATGAGTCAGTCTGTTGCTCCATAGAAACAGCACCCTTGGGAGCCTTTACAAAGATGGTTATTAGAATTAGTGATAAAAGAGCAGTTTGCCAGCCTCCGGGAGCTAAATAGTTGTGTCTGGATTAACACAAGACTCACAATTTAGTACTCACTTTCACAGAAGGAACAAACACTCAATCTGCGGAATTGGGTTAAAGGAAGAGTATACTATATTCCTAAGGAAAAATGGTGACTGTCTCACTCCATCTCTTGATCTGAAATGGAGTGCCTCCACTGAGGCAACGGGAATGTCAGTGTGATGTCTAAGATGCCTGGCAGTTCCTAAATTTAGTGGGTCTGTGTCCCCACAACAGTAATTTAAGAGACTCCAAAATATAAATTCTAGCTTTCTGCTGTTTGAAATACTAGCTAGATGAACCAGCCCCTCCAAACTCACTAGTACTACTAAGCAGCATGGGTAATACAGGCTCTAAAATCTTGTCAGAATCACCAAAATGTCGGAAAATATGAGAAACCAGGAAATTTTCCTGCAGGTCTATCAAAGGAGTATTATCTCTTTGTTCTATTTTGGATAGTTATGAGATTCCAGTCTTTAAGTGGCCTGATGATGGTTCTTTTGATTTGGATAAATTCATGTACTTTCTGGAACTCTTAGGCCTCATCCCAAACAAGTAAATTACTAGTATTTTTGAGATGGATATAATTCTAAGAAAAACATTTAAAATGATTTGGATAGTCAGAAGAAAAGATAGAGAAAAATGAAAGAGAAAATGTGAGAATTCAAGGCTCTGCCTTTCACAGAAGCCTTCTCCTCTCTCTGTTGTCTTGGCTCCCTTTCTCCCCCTATATCTGTTTATTTCTCCTTGCTTCAGACTGATTTTGGTGAATGGTGAAGTAATGACCTTTTAAACAGGCAATTCCTTTTCTTAGTAGATTTTCCTGTAAGGAAGAATAAGAGCACAACTTCTTTAGCTGGTAATGGATTGCCTGATCTGTGGGAAGATACAGACTTATGTGTCCTGTGGCCCCGCCCTAAGTCCACTTCATGTCTTAGTCAACTTCCACCTCCAAGAACTCTTATCAACCACAACCATGTAGCTAGGGAAGCAGACATAACAAAGAGATCTGATCAGAAAATAACAGAGTATTAGATAAAAGATTGTGTCCCTCTCTGAAGGCAATGAGATAGAGAGTAGCTGCACTAATCACTTGGAAAAATCCAAACAAATAAACTGTTATGCTGATGAATGAAGGGAAACCAAAGTGTCATATAATTTACCTTCTTCTTATCTCAACGTGAGAAAAACCAGTCCTTCCTATTTGGATCACATCTGAAAGGCTATGGACTCCCAGTCATCCACATACCTTTCTTGCCAGCTGATATTATTCATGTAAAGGCTTCTTTCCCTGTGTCGCATAACTTTGCAGAGGTACTCCAAAGCATGCTTTCAGTTTACAACCCCACGAGTTGAGAGGTTCACTGGCTCCTGTATGGAGTTCTGCAGATGGAAGACTTTGCTCCTTTGATAGAGTAACAATGCCAGAGTACATACAGATCACCATATAAAGAAAAATAGTGGCAAAGGGAAGCCTACACAACTATATAAAAACCCATCTTCATTTTTTGTAATAACAAAGTAAAAATAACTAATATGCATCCAAGTACTGAAGCCTTACATTTGATACAAAACTGTTTTAACTTATTTGATTGGAATGATGATGCAGAAAAGAAAAAAAAAAGTAATTAACAAACAAACAAAAATCTGGCATTTGCAGACAGAAATTGTAAAAAATAGATCTAATATCATTTGATTAACTTTAGGACGTAAATTCTCTGCAGGCCCAGTATAGATCAACAAAAACGAGTGCCTGTTGTTCAAAGAGATTTTGTTGACTATTGTAATAGTATAAATATTGATTGTTATATGCAAAGAAATGTCCTATAGCATAGGTGTGGCCTCATTATTTAAAACAATTTAGAGACAAACAAATTTTAAACACTGGAAGTTTAATCTGCATCTTTCAATGGATGCCTCATAATAAAACTTTGATACCAGGTGATGGTGTAGATATCTTTGTATTTCACATTTGGAAAAAATTATTGGAGATGATACAATAATTATTAAAGGACCTAAATTGTCATATAAATACGATGCTACTTATATGATTGACTGAAACGTAGGAGAAATTTATTAGACTGACCAAGGAATTTTCTTAATTAAAATTTTAGATCATCAGGCTCTAGAATTAAGCTACTCTTTAGGCTTAGATTGGATAAGGCTTCATAAGAAAATATCAAATAATATTTAGACATTAATCATTTGAAAATGCAAGTGATAAAGACATCACAATAATTTGTAAAAATCAGTGTATGACTAGGAAAAACATTTGTATATTGCTAATCAAGAATCTGATTTAACCATTTACCATTGGTATGATATATTCAAAGATTATTCCTCCAAGGCAAATAATGCACTAACTTAAAAATTCAGTAATTCTGTTATTCTGCAGCAATTCTGAAAATTGCTTTGCTTTGCTATGGATATGCAGACGGCTGCAACCAGCAATAGAAGTAATTAGAAAACTGTAATGTCCTATTTGATAGTAACACAGGGAAGAGAATGTAAAGGGCAAATACAAATTAAATGCAAGATGCTTAATTCTCCCTCTTGACAATAAGGGAGTAGAATCACTATTCCTGCTCCTTCTTCTTAGAATGTTAATTTTAGAACTTTAATTTTTTTTTAATTGCAAAGTCTTTTTCTGTATCTTTGAAATGTATGTAAATCCTTTTTTTAGAAAATTTTAAGCTACTTTACTGAGATATAATTGAAACGTAAAAAGCTGTATATATTTAATGTATACAACTTAATGAGTTTGAAGATAAGTATGCATCTGTGAAACCATCACCACCATCAAGGCCATAGACATATCCAAAACTACCAAGGTTTTATCCCACTCCTTTATCATCATCATTAGTGTGTGTGTGTGTTTGTGTGGGTTTGTGTATGTGTGTGAATACTTAATAAAGATCTACCATCTTAGAAAAAATTAAGTATACAATACAGTATTGTTAGCTATGGGCAATATGCTGTATAGTAGATCTCCAGAACTTATTTATCTTGCATAACTGTAACTCTGTACCCTTTGACCATTAACTCCCCATTTTCCCCTTTAAAACCCCTGGCAATCACCATTCTACTTTCTCCTTCAATGAATTCTACTTGTTTAGATTCCTCATGTAAGTGAGATCACACAGTATTTGTCTTTCTTTGTTTGGCTTATTTCACTAAGTATACTGTCTCCCAGGTCCATCAATGTTGTCTCAAATGACAGAATTTCCTTCTTTTTTAAGGCTGAATAATATGTCATTGTATATGCATACCACATTTCCTTTATTCATTAATAGACATTCAGGTTGTTTCCACCTCTTGACTATTGTGAATAATGCTGCAATGAACATGGGAATGCAGGTATCATTTTCAGATCCTGATTTCATTTCCTTTGGACATATACCCACATGTGGAATTGCTGGATAATATGGTAGTTCTATTTTTAATTTTTTTTTAGAAACTTCCATACTGTTTTCCAAAATAGCTGTGCCAATTTACATACCCACCAACTGTGTAACAGGGTTCCCTTTTCTCCACATTCTCAACAACACTTGTTATCTTTAGTCTTTTTAATAACAGCCATCCTAACAGGAATGGGGTGATATTTCATTGTGGTTTTGATTTGCATTTTTCTGATGATTGTAATTCATTTTAAAGCTAAATAAGCCTCTTCACCACTTAAGGGTCAAGAACTATCTTTGCTAGATTTAGTAATGATCTCCTTGAAACATAATCATAAAGAAAGATAGCTCCCTATTTCCCAATTTCTGTGAGCAGGTAGGGGCTTAACTCTTCAGAGGGTGCCTAGCTCTAAGTTTGAAATTTACCTCTAGTCATAAAAATATGAGAAGTTCACTTTACTTTGTGATAAAATCAATTAGCTAACGCAGATGATCACTCTAATTTCCAAGTGAATTTAGGATAAATTATATTAGATAAATGGTGCTATCAATTCCTCTTAACCAAGGATCAGTTATTGTTTATCTTGAGAGAGCATCTACGTAATGGGTTGTATCTGCTTGGCTATATAAAAAGTGCAATTTTTGTCTGTCTTTCTATCTTTGCAATTTCTTACTGGATTGTCTGTGATTTGCATAACATTCGGTTTAATGCTCAACAATAGTAAAATTGTTTTCTTTCTCCTCTACCTTTGTGAAGAGAGGAAGGAGAGTTTGTTTTTAATTATATTTCCCCAATACCTCCAAATATTTGATTATTAAACAAATCACTTCTAAACAACCCGTGGTTAAAATAAGAAATCATCAGAAATTACCATGGAATGGAAATTAGCAAAAAAATCCAGTTGAGTGATAATGAAAATACTACAAATAAAGTTGTGAGATACAGCTAATGCAGTGCTTAGGGTGAAATTTCTAGATTTAAATGCTTGTATTACGAAGAGTTTAAAATTAATGATCTAAGTTGCCATCTTAAGGCTAGAAAAAGATGAGCAAGTTAACAGCAAAGTGAGTAGAGAGAAAAAAATAGTGAAGTAGAAAGAAAAATATAAGGAAAGGAATGAATGAATTCAAAAATAGAAGAGAAATAGAGAAAGTTAATAAAATCTAAAGTTGCTTCTTTGTAAATGTGTAAACACTTAAGACTGCTCAAAGACTAAGAGAAAAAAGGTAAATTATCAATATAATGAACAAAAGGAAACAGAGCTAAAGATTCTACAGATATTAAAAAAAGACAAAGGAATGTTATAAAGAGCTTTAACCAATGAATTTGATAGCTTACAGGAAATGGACAAATTCTTGTCCATTTCATACCTCTCTAAAACTGATATAAAATAATAGAAAAAAATCAGAATTGTTCTCTACTTTGAAATAATTTATTATTAAAAAATTATTTCATAAAGAAAATTCTATATCCAGATGAATTGACATGTGGATCTTATTAAAATTTAAGAAAAAAGTAATACCAGTATTAAACTTTTCAGAAAATAGAGGCCAGTGTAACCCTGATACCAAAATCTGTGTTATTAAAAGAAAGTTACAGACAAATGTCTAGAACATAGATTTAAAATTCAGTTATAAAATATTAGTAAACTAAAATCAGAATATATAAGAAGATGATGCATGACCAAATAGAGATTATACCAGGAATAAATAGTTAATTTAATGTTTCAAAAACAATTAAAGCAATTCATTATATTAATAACTAAAAAAGAAAAAACAATAACATTATTTTCTGTATACATTTAGAGAAAGCATTTTCACAAAATTTTAACTCTTCCTGCATACCAGGAATTGAAATTATCTTCCTCAATCTGATAAAGGGCAACTATGAAAGACCTCAATTAACATCTGAACAAAAGACAAAATAGTGAACTCTTGCATCCAAATATGTAGAATGAAGCAAGGATGTCCATTCTCATCAATTAAGTTTAAGATTTTACAGGAAGTTCTAGACACTGCAACAAGGCAAGAAAAGTAATGAAAAGCAGGATTGAAAAGAAAAAACAAACAAACAAACAAACTGTATTCATAGATGAATGACTAAACTATAAAGCAACTACCAAAATAGTAAGTGAATTTTGCAATGTCAAAGCAATACACAAAATAGTTGGTTTCTATATAACGATAACAAACAAATGAAAACAATGGAATGCAAAAACTCCATTTACAATAGCATCAACAACTACAAAAATTACTCATAAATAAATTTAATAAAAGTTGTGCAAGATTTCTAAACTAAAATATTCAATATAGTCCTGGGATAAAATAAAGACCAAAATAAACTGAGCGATAGAACATGGCTACCTCTCAATATTATTAAGATAGTAATGTATTGATATAGAGATTTATTGCAATTGTAATCATAATCTCAGCAGGATTTTATAGAAATTGGCAAGTCAATTCTAAAATTTATAGGATGATGCAAAAGACTGAGAAAAGAAGAAGAAATCTTGATAAGGCAAAACAAAGTTTGAGGATGTGTATTACCTGACTTCAAGAATTGTTATAAAGCTGCAGTAATCAAGACGGGGTGGTATTAGTATAGCATAAAGATGGATAAGTAGATCAATGAGACATTTTAGAAAACATATTCACTTAATTTAACATGGGCGCAATGCAATGTACTAGAAAAGGGACGTGTTTTCATTAAATGATGCTGAAACAAGTAAATACTTACACAGAAAGAAAATGAACCTCAACACTTAGTCTATGCTACACATGAAAATAGACCTGACATGGACCACAGACCTAAATGTGAAAGCTAAAACTATAAAATGTCTAGAAGACATGGAATTAAGGTTACCAGGTGGGAATTCCCACCCATTCTCAGGAATTATTTTCTCTTTCTCGTTCCCAAATCCCGAGATACAAACTGTTTTCTGTTCTCCACGATGAATCGTTTCCACAAAGTGACGGCCGATACTACCAACCACCTGGGTTCAAGGAGCTGATTTTCCCGATCTCCCAACCAACTTTTCTTGGGATTCGGGAATGGGAAAGCGAAAAAATTTCCCCCAGAACAGGCGGGAATTCCCACCTGGAAACCTATCTGGAATAATATTGTCATGACAATAGCATAGCCACAGATTGTTTTGCCACATCACAAATAGGGATAACTATAAAATGAAAGAACAGAATTAGATAGACTACATCAAAATTAAAAAGTTGTGTTCATCAAAAAAAAATCATTAAAAGAAAAATTAATAGACAAACCAAAGACTGGAGAGACATATTCATAAAAGATATATTTGGGAAAGGACTCATTTCTGGAATATACAAAGTTCTACAAGTTAATAATAATAATAAAATATCGTTTTTAGAAATAGTGAAGGACTAGAACACACACTTCGCAAAGGAAGATACACAAATGATGGATAATCATATGAAAAGTTTTCCAATACTATTAGGAAATGCATATTAAAACCACAGTCAAATACCATTACATAAATACTAGAATTGCTAAAATGAAAAAGAGTGACAACTCCAAATGTGGGAAGGATATAGAGAAACTGAAAATCCCCTAGGTTGCTGGTGGGAGTGTGAAATGGCACAATCACTTTAGAAAAAGATCTGTCAATTTATTTTACAAATTAAGCACACATTTACCATAAGACCCAGATATTCAAGATATTTACCAAAGACAACTGAAAACATAAGTCCACAAAAAAGAGGTTTATACAAAAACTCTTTTATCATCATAATAATCCTGATTTGTTTTAACATTAATTTGATTACTGGGGCAAATAAGATCGGCTAGGACATTCAAACTTTCATTCAGTAATACCTATTCATCTATTAAAGAACAGCTGTTGCAGAGGATGGAGAGTTTCCTGCCCTGACCTAGACAAGGCTGTTTTCAAAGTGCTCTGTGCTGTAATCTCAGTTTAAAGTTTTATAGTATTACAAAGATTTTCCAAATTCATAATTGTAAGTCTCAGTTTGGTTAATATGTGTTAATTCTAATTTTCTGAATTTATTTCAATAACTTATAATGTTAAAAGGAAGGAAATATATTATTTTGGGAACAAAATCACTTAAGAAAATAAGAAAACTAAAAGGAAAATAAATAGTTAATAATACATATTTTAAATGTTCATTGTCTTTCTCACAAATCTGCAAAGCTTTTATTCTATTTCTCTGTCTGGAAACAAAATGGTTACAATAGTTGGAGAGGCAATTATGTTTTTCCAAAATATTCTCTGGAGAGTGAGTAACCTGCTCTTGGTCACAGAAGTGTGGAGCTGTGGTTAATTTTCCAGGAGTGACGATGACACATCACTGCACTAGATTATGCTGGCCTGGCAGTCTCAGTTTAAGTAATTCACTCTGTGTCATTTCCATTCAGAGGAGTGACAGTGTTTCCTCTCCCTCAGCCAAAAGCTTCCTCAGGAGGGAGCTGCTTCTGACCTCCAAAGGTTTAGCAGCCTCAGGCACTCCCCAGGGTATTGTCTAATGAACTCATTGTGACAAGTGATATTTAATGGTGACACAGTCGTCAATCTAGAGTTGTGTCACAAATCATATCCTTGTTGGGTGGAGGTAGAACAAACACACCTCTATTATTCAACATAATCTTAAATTTGAGTGACCAACTCTTCACTCCTGCATAAATGACAGTTTTTATTATTAATTCCAGGGAAGAGATGGATGGGCAATTTGGAGATCAAGGCAGTTAATTTTCTCAGAGGTGCTAGTTATCTTTTTCCCAACAAGAGGAAGAATTAACATTTATTGAGAGCTTAGCCTCATTGCTAAGTACTTCACATAAATGACCTTATCCATTCCCTCCACACCCCACACCCCTACCCCTGTACAAATAAAGAAACTAATGCTCAAGAAATGTAAAATTGTCCAAGGTCATGCAGCTAATAGCTATTAGGCCAGGAATTAAACACAGTGCTATCTGACCTCCAAACATTTTCACCAACTAATTGATCTTCTCCCCCCCGCCTTTAAATTACACAAAAAAGAAAAATCTTCGTGAATAAGCCACTTAGAGAACAAAGACTGAAAGTAAAACACACATTTGGAGACAAAAGTGTACATGTTTAGAGACTAAGATGCATCTCTTCAAAATGGAAATGCTATAGTAAAAAACATAAATGTGCAAATAGCTCAAGCTTAAAAGCAGAAAACGTTGCACTATAAAAACTAAAAGAAAAAGACGACATCTGAAAATCTGCTAACAATGTTGTATAAGCATCAAAGATATTAAACTACAGTGTGAAGTCTAGCTCCAGTATGCTGGTGAAAGATTTGTATTTTAAAATCCATTAAATTCACATACCATTTGATATCAAAGGAAATGATCAAATTGCAAGCAAAGAATATTTTCAAGACAATCTAACAATATTACCTATTGACTTTCTGACAGACTGGCAGAAAAATATAGCTGTTACTTCAAACATCTAGATGAAAAGTCAAAAATTCAGTTATGTTTTCAGTTTACCCGATGCCCAATACTAGGTGTAATAAGCTGATATATCAGACAAAAATAAGGACAAAATAAAGGAAGGGCAAAATATGTTTTCACTGTGAGCGTGCTTGTGTAAAAAGGCATGCTACACAGAATTGGACAACAAAAAGATAGATTTGAAGAAATTATGACTATAATACATTTGGAGATACTGGATCTTAGAATTTTTTTCCCCCTAAATTTCAGTTGTTTCTCCAAAGGCTCAGTAATCTAGGACTCAAGAGTTTATTTCCACCAATTCTTTTTTTTTTTTTAATGTGTAATTTACAATACAGAGTAATACATATTTTAGTTTGCACCAATTCTTGTTGGTGAAGTTCTGCCTAGAGTTACTAATCTAATTGTCTTGAATAAGAATTTTTCACAGTGTTTACCTCAAAGAGGCTGGAGTAACCAGGAGGTTATCAGACGGTTTTAAATATTAGACAAGGGCCTATAAGGTCTGTCAAAACAAAACTTGCACCAAACAGTTAAACAGGTAAGAAAAACGTTATTCAAGGCTATTGCTATAAAGGGGAGAAACCAGAATTAAAGTCTGAACTGAACTCTGCTGAAACAAACAGCAGGAGGATTTTTAAGCATTGATGTTAGAGGGAGAACACAGGTCATGTGTTATTTGCTAATTGCTTTGCTCAAAGGAAAAGTAAACTTTCTTGTATTTTCATGACTGGAGGTAGCTTTACAATTTAGAACAAGGTACTCACCAAAGTTAAGTTCTTATTCTCCTACAGAAACTGGGAGATAAACTGGCAAAAATCTTACATAAATTACATGAGATTTACAGACATATCAAAGAGGCGGAGGAAGAATTTGCAATTACAAGTTTTCTAAAGTAAATGTTCTTAAGTAAAGGAAAGTGAAGGCCTAGAGTCAGGTATAAGCCTAAATTTAGTCAGGCTGATGGGAAATTAGGCTGTCTTGGTTAATCCTAGAATTAGAACTTAGCATAAAATGGAAGGACCTAGGAGGTAAATACAATCATTGATCTTTGACCAGGGAGACATCTTAAACTGCTGATGTTTCTACCAATAGGCTCTAAAGCCTCTAAGAAGGCCATGCTGCTATATTGTAGGCAATTATAATACAGAGTTTCTTGACTATGTTTTGAAATTTGGGTTGGGCCAAGAGGCTGAAAATGCATTTCCAAAAAGTGACCAGTTACCAATGGCATTATGCATGTTTCACTTTCACTTGTGGTCTTATTTTCTCTTCTTTACCTTGACTACTGCAAGTCCCTTCCCCCATTCATTCTTACGACCATTTTAGCTTTGGTTTTTGCATTTTAAAAATTGAATTCCTAGATCTAAGATATGAAACTGTTACAGAAAACTTCCATTGTACCTTCTCTTTGTTCACCATTACAATAAACCTTATGACTTTGTGAACTGACTCCAAGGTTTGGCCATTACGCCAATCTCACAATCAGTGTTAATGGTCTCTATTTAAATATGACATTAGAAACTGGTGATGGACCAGTAAAGTTGGTGAACAAAAAGATAAGCTAGTGAAAATCAAAAGCAATTTGGGCTGACACTAGCAAATGCATTGTTTATATTTGAATGGCTATGTCTATTTCTTCCAGAAATTAAAATATCAACACAGAATTAATAACATTTATAACTAAGGGGGGGGTGGAGTTTTCAACAATGCATTGACATTGTAGTTGACCTTTAGAATGCATGGATACCATACAGAATGGTAATATAGTTGGATTAACACTAAGAGATTGGCACATTTTCAACCTGAAGTAGTTTTTTGTTTTAGTAAACTGACAGAAGATGGCAAACACAGAGTCATCATTCTCCTTTCTCATCACTGCCAAAATTCCCCCTATTTTCTCTCTACCTTCATTTTTTGTCATCTAGTGTCAAAAATCATAGTCTCATTCCACATATTTAAGGTTGATGCCAAAATCTTTTCTGTTGCAATGCTCCCATTTTTCACTCTTTAGTTATTGGCTCTAATAGTCTTTTTCCTTTCCATCTACAAACATACTCAAAATTCCCCTATCTTTACTTAAGCTTATTACTTACTAACAAACCACTATCCTATGTTTATCTTCTTTGTACAACTAAAATTCTTAAAGTGTACACTACACTCACTACCCCCACCACTTCATCCCCACCCTGCACACTCATTAATCCACTGCTTCAGAAGAGTGTCTCCACTATTTTAACAAACTGCCTTTTCAGAAATCACCAGTAACTTCCTGATTTTGAAATGCAATGACCTTTTCTTAAACCTTATTTTTTTGAGCTCTCCATAGCATTTGGCACAGCTGATCAGCCACCTCTTCCTTATAGTATCTTCTATTAGAAGAAAACTTTTCTTTATTTAAGGTACTATAACTTGCAGTATCTAATTTTGTCTTACTTTTAAAAGGAAGATTGCAAAATCACATGACTAATGACTGCTGTGTCTGTTGATCATTGGTCCATTGCTACTGTCATTATGCCATTCTATTTGAGATAGCATGGTTCAGTGGATAGGACCTTAGCTGTAATTAGAACCAATTTTTTATTCTAATACCCACTTTTACATTAAATCTTTGTCATTACAGTTTCCTTACATGTAAAATGGGAATAGCTGTGCCCATATAATAGGATTATGGTTGGAATTAGAGTATAACATAAGTAAAGCCCCTAACTAAATTCTGTCGTATACAACACATAATAGGCATGGCTATTTACATTTCCAAACCATTATCTACATACTCAATAACTTAGAAACTAGTAACTGAATGTCTCTTAGTCCTTAAAGATAAAATTGATCTTCTTATATACACAATGGAATACTACTTTGCCGTAAGAAAAGATGAAATACTGCCACTTGCAACAACATAGATGGATCTTGAGATTATTATACTAAGTTAAATAAGTCAGACAGAAAAAAATTGAGAACCATATGATTTCACTCATATGTAGGACATAAAACTGAAGGCAACAAAGGAAAAAGGCAAATAAATAAAGAAACAAAAACTCAGATACAGACAATAGTTTAGTGGTTACCAGAGGGTAAGTGGGGAAGGGAAAAGGTAAAAGAGGGTAAAAGGGATCAAATATATGGTGATGGAAGGAGAACTGACTGTGGGTGGTGAACATATAATGCAATATATAGATGATGTATTATAGAATTGTACACTTGAAACCTATGTAGTTTTGTTGACCACTGTCACCCAAATAAACCTTAAAATAAAAAAAAAGAAAACTGAGATTCAGTAGAAATGGAACTTGTAAGAGTTTGGTCTCTGACTACTATTCACTTTTCACTTTTGTGACACTGCACTGTCCATATTCTCTCCTACTGTTTGCTCACTCCATTCCATTTATGCATTTCTTGGTGACTCCACTTCCTCTTTCTTATATTAAGCCATATCCCAGAGTTAGTCCTCAGATGTCTGTTATTCTCTATGCAATCTCTCCTATAGAGATGTAAAACTTCTCGTGGTCCAGCTGTAACTGTAGCTTTGTACTCTCTCTTAAACTTCAATTTTATAGAATTAACTCTTTGTGGTAAATCTTTGCTATATATTCAGTGTGTCAAACAAACCAATCACCTATGCTACTGTACTGACCAGATTCATAATAAAAACTTGACATTTTTATATTGCTATCAGACCTGATGATCTAGATGAATTTCCAACTCAGCATTTATAAATCTATCATCCTACTTTCCCATAAGCTTGCAAATATATTCATATTCCCTAAATTCATTGAAGAGGCCACTTTCCACCTAACTTCCAAAGCCAGAAACCATATTGTTATTTACTGCCCCTGTTTCTCCTCGACTCATCTCTTATTTCTTTAACATTGATCACACCCATCTCCAGCCTTAATGGAAGTATCCATCATCCCACACATGAAATACTAAACAAACAAACAGACAAAGAAAAACTCCCTAAAAGTCATCTTATCTGATACTCATTCTCTTTCTTGCACCTGGTACCCACCCTTACCCTTTTCAATGTACTCACTTTGTGCCAGCAAGCTGATGTTTGCACATTTCACATCATTGATCATCAAACACCCAATAATCACCTCTCCATTTCCTCATGGATGGAGCAAGACATTGAGCATATCTTCAAGAACATCCTTCACAAGCAGAGTCCTTCTTTCTCCAAAGTAAACTTCATGCAAGTAGAGTCCCCTGCCATTATTCTCCAGCTTTACAGCCTTACAGCCTGTAAAAGCAGTGCCACCATCCTCCATACTTTTAATAACACTGTGTTTCACACATGCTGTTCTTCTGCTCAAAATATGCATCCTTACTGGTGTGCCTAGAAACAGCCTAATAACCTTTCAAAATCTTGTTGATAAAGAAAATATTGAAAGGAAGACATTTTGATGACATTCAGGACATCAAGGATAATATGACGACAGTTCTGATGGCCATTCCAGAAAGACTTCCAAAACTGCTTTGAAGAATGGACTACGTGTTGGAATCAATGCATAGCTTCCCAAGGGGAGTACTTCGAAGGTGACCATAGTGATATTCAACAATGAGGTATGTAGCACTTTTTCTAGGATGAGTTCACGAACTTAATTGTCTGGCTTTGTATACCGGTCATTGCAACATGATGGCATTACATCAATGAGTGATTATATTAAAACAAGTCATAACTTTTATAGTGAAGCTCACATTTTTTTTTCTTTTGTCTTTTCCTTGGGTCATGTTTGTTTATCCTAGGATATTTGTTGTCTTTTCTTTATTTTTCTCTAGAAAGCTTATTTAATTGGTAAGCTACACATTGTCTTCTTTCTCATGTTTAATACTGGCAGTGTTGTCCAGAAATCTCTCCTACATACTGAGGGTGAATTTTCCTTGACACTGCACACACTGGTTGGTACTCACTCTTGAGAACTAGAGTTTTGCTATTTATATGTACTTTTGGTGTTTTTAAGGTGTGGGCAGGTTAGAGAATGAAAGCTCTATTTGTTTGAATGCAGTCTTTTTTTAACAGGTCTCTGCTCTGTCTTTTGAGATTTTGTTAAGTGTCTTCAGCAGAATTCATTTCACTGAGTTCAGGTGTATATTTTTCTTATGGAAGGATCCACTTGGATTTTTGATCATTCTCCTGGAACACAGTGACCCCTGGTGGTTTTTCCTGCCTCTGCTGAAGGCCTAGGATCCTGCTGGTACCATACAGAAGCTTCTGCTCTTAGGGAGTTTTTCTCAAAATTTCTTTAGGATACCTAATCACCCTCTCAATCTGCTATTCTAACAATTTCAGAATGTTTTCAATTCATCCTCTGTCCTCTTTATGGCATTTAAGAGGTAGAGAAAAGGATGAAGATCGAACTACATACCAGAATCAGTTACTTTTTAAAATTTATATTACAAAGTTGAATCACTTAGCATATTTAGATACTGCTAATGAATTCATTGCTGGTTGTGTTAGAGGATGATCGTTTTCTACCCTCATTGTATCTTCTCCATTTCTTGTCTAGTAGCAAATAATTTGTTCTATTGTTCTGTAATGAGTACTTATAATAGAAATCACATTTGGCAACATCTGTTATAGGTAAGTATAGACATGTGACTAAGTCTTTGGTCAATGAAATGTAAGCAGAGATATTTTCTGACGTTTTCTACTAAAACTTCTTAAAAGATAGTAGTCATTCTATTTTTGCAATTTTCTTTCCCCTTCAACCCATTGCTGGCCTACTACAAGGAGGTGATAGGTAGAACTCTAGACATCAACTTAAAACCTGAAAACAAGTGTCACACTCTAGGGATGAAGGAGTCAGAATATAGAATAAGCCTGGGGCATTGGTGGTTCCATGAACCCACAAAATTATCTTATGTGGGAGAAAATAAACAGTATATTGTTAAATCTGCTACTATTTGAGGCTTTTTTTATCATGGACTTAAACATAATCCTAAAAAATATGGTAATTTTACTATTTATTTTCATTGTGTCAAATCATTGAATAAAGAGAGATTCTGTGATCCAACTTTGTCCTTCCATTGTCATCTACTGCTTATTTTTTAAACTAACCTTTGTGTGGTCATTTGTTATTTTACAAACATTTTCATAGGTAGATTTAAATTTATATATAAGTATGCATACATAATTATTGTTAAATTTTCAAATGTTTTGTCATAAATTTGATCAAAATAGTCCCTTAGTATGTTCTAATTCTTCTATCTCTGTATTTCTGTCCCTTTTTTCCATTCTTAATATTTTCTTTATTTATGCCTTCTCTCTTTTGTGCAATATCACAAAGGTTGTTTATTTCTAAATTTTTCAAATAATCAACTTTTGGCTTTTTTCATACTATTTTAGTTCTATTTCTTATTTCATTGATTTCACATCTCACCTTTATTATCTCCTTCCTTCTACTTTCTCTGGGGTTATTTGGCTGTTTTAGCTTTAATTTCTCAATTTAGATGCTTAGCTCATTAATTTTTAGTCCTTTCTTTTTTTCTACTTAAATTTATAATTTTTCTTTAACATATAAATGTTTCTCTGTCCACATGTTTTGATGTGTTCAATCTTCCTTATTATATAGTTACAATTGTTTTTTAATTTCATCATGATTTCTTCTTTTACTTATGAGTAGAAATAGGCATGCTTTTTAATGCCCAAATACGGGGGAAGAGGCAAATTTATATCTTGTCACTGATTTCAAAACTAATTGTACTGTGTTCAGAAAACATGGTCTAGTGTTATAATAATGTTTTGAAAAATATTTTGATACTTGATTTGTAGCCAAGTAAGTGGTCATTTTTATTAATATTTTCTGTGTTTGCTTTATAAAGTTGTCTGTTCTACAATTGTTAGATGTCTGGTTCTACATAGGCAGGATTTCCATATGTAGAGTTGGCGTAGGTGAATCTTAGTTTATGCTTATTGTCCCAGTATTATAATTTATAGCACCCTTTTTACTCAGAAAGCAATATATATATATATATATATATATATATATATATATGTATATGTATATATGTGTATGTATATATGTATATATATGTACATATGTAATATATGTATATATATATATATATATATTGTAAGCATTACATTATTATCAAATCAAATATTAACTCAAGCTTGTCAATTGTGAAATTCAAGGCAGGCTTTGGTATCTTAACTAATTTTTTGGCCATTTGATCTGATAAATGAGAGAAGTTTGTTGAAATCTCCCACTGTGGTTGGTGATGCTTTTATCAATTGTTTCCTGAAGTTCTATTCATTTCTGCTTTACTTATGCTGAGATTATTTTATTAGATACATATATATTTACAACTCATAGCTTCCAAGTAAGTTGAATGTTGTTTTTTTCATTGACCTATTTTTCTTAGTAATTCTTTTTTGCCTTTATTTGTTATTTTAGCTAAAATAATAATAATAACTAGCCACACAAATTTATTTTGATTTGTATTTTCTTTTTTACTGTCAAACTTGTAATTTTATGTTTTACATGAGAAAACCAAGGCAAGTCTGAAAAAGGATACCTATGTATCTAAGGTCAGCCAACTAGTAAGATACAGAGTCAAAACTCAAAAAGTTAGGTTTCCTGATTCAAAATTCCCTGTCGTCTTTAATAATAATAACCACAAACACTGACTCAACACCCAATTTGTGCCAAATACTATCCTAAGAGTTTTATATACATTATAGCCATTATTTGCATTAAACTCTAATATGGCTTAGGATTGTTCATGGCATTACTACCGTGTTTCCCCAAAAATAAGACCTAACCGAAAAAAAAGCCCTAGCATGATTTTTCAGGAGGACATCTCCTGAACATAAGCCCTAATGAATCTTTTGGAGCACAACTTAATATAAGACCCGGTCTTATTTTCGGGGAAACACGGTATGTGGTAGACGTTCCCATATATATTAATCGATAAACAGAAAAACAAGGGAATCATTTGAAGGTAGTATTTTCCTTTTTGTATCAGATAAATTGTGCACTATGAAAGCAGAAGAGCTTTGAAATTGAAGGAAAAAATCATGGTTTAAATCTAGGTTAGATGTGCACATGATTTCTTCCATTTCCAGCCATAGCTGGTGAGTACTTGAGGTGAGCCCCTCTGCCCTTTGACACCCCTTAGGTAGAAAGAACATGTGTGTGTTGCTATTTTTAAAAATGCCAAGGGTAACAGGGACAGTTCCCTGATGAGAAACTCATCAGAAATTGAACTCCTTTATTTAACCTACAATCTCAGCCATTTGTGAAACTGCTGGTTTGATATCAGAGCCTCAAGTGATACTTCTCAGGAAGCTCCTCAAAAGGCCAGCTCCCATGAAACTATAAGGGCTCTTTTCTTTTTCTTTTTCCTTTTCCTTTTTTTTTTTTTTTTAATTCTATGTTTAGATTAGAGCTGATTGCAAGGCTCCCGTCTCCTGGATTGATTATTTTCAGCAGTCATGCAGAATACCATAGCACAAGGTCTATTTGAATAACCTTGAAACTTATTTACCTTTATCTGACTTCCTGTTTTTAGCTTCTCAAGCCTAATTTTGATTGGGCCTATTCCTCAAAAGGAAAGGCAAAAAATCAGTACCACATAAGATTGTGTCCCTGCTTCTCTCTGAAAAGCAGCCATCACATTTATTTATTAATGGCACAGCTGCTGTTATCTCACATGGCTACTGGGTGACAAGCTCTCAGTGCAAGCGAATTGTCCCTGAGACCCTAAGACCTCTTTTATCCAAGGCAAGGAGGTTACAGAAGTTTTTCACTAGCTTATTACTGAGAGTGTTTCATTAGGATCCTACTTGTACTTTAACTCATTTACTTATTCAATAAGCTTTAGTTATTCAGTACCTTCGATGGACTAAGCACTGTTCACTGAGTTCCCTGCCTATTATTCATGTTCATCTCTGTTATCCCCATCATAGGAAATCACGATCAATTAGTGATTGCCCCACTTTACCATGATGGACTTGAACCAATATTTTCCTTCACTCCTACTTTTAGATGTCTTTAATAGTAATCTCCATTAGGGAGCAACCACGTCTATTTTGCTTAACACAGTGTTCTCAGCAGCTTGCAGTGTACCTTATACATGGTTCTGTGTTTAGTAAATATCTACCAAGTATAGAAATCAAAGAATACTCTTAAAACTGGTATTAATCACTGCTAAACTTTCAAACCCCATCTCTTTCCCAACCCACACCTCTACATCATTGTGTCATATATCTCCATTTTGGTTCATATGCCTGTGTGGCCACACATAGAACACCCTTCCCTAACACAACCCCTCTTTTCCATTTTCTGACTCAGTGGCTCCCTGGGATTCCCATACTGGTCTTCTACCTGACATTGACATCTTTCTCAAAGATTCAGAGCTGCAAGAAAACAAAGCTTGCCATGGAAGACAGCCAGATCTTCTGGGAAGAAAATAGCGTACTAGTGGGTATTTGACAGTGTTTCCTTTGTAAATAAGATATTTGATTTTCAAGACTGTTTAAGGAGGTGAGTGCAAGGAAGAAGCTTCAGCTGCTGGGGAGGTTTAATTAGAACAAAGGTCACGGTTGTGCTGCATATATTTTTGCAAGATACCATATCTAACTGCAGTTAGATTGTGCTTATTTCAGACTGTCGGGTTTTGTTTTGTTGTTTTGTTTCATTTGTTTTTTTTAATTGTTTTTTTGGTTTGTTTTGTTTTGTTTAATGAGACAGTGCACTGCATCTTCACAGATTGCTGACCATTGTTTGAAGCATTGTGATGATAACTGCATTTAAAGTTATTGAGCTTAAGTTTAAATAAATTATACAGAGGTCAAATAACACATATTTGGTGTTCCATAAACAGCCAGAACCAGTGAATCACAGCTTCTGAGAAAAGAGAAAACATTTTTTAAAAACTCGTACCCTGTCTCTCACTGCTAGGTTTTTCTTTAGGCATTCCATATTTTGTAAAAATAAATAATTTGTGTAAATGACCCTCTGAAATCTCTCTATAGGCTACATGACAAATTTTCAGATATCTTTTATTTAATTAGATTAAGACTAATATGTACTAAACCTCACCTGCCCATATACTTTGAACTATAAAGCTAAAGAGTATTGAATTCATTGTCAAATGATATAGAGAGAAATCTGTCATTAATACATGTTCACACACATTGTTGATTTCTGTAGATTTTTTAAAAGGTTGTGGTTTTGTGAAAATCATCAGTATTATTTTTATAAACCTTATTTGGGTATCTTCCCAATTTAGATATTAAGCACATTTAAAATTAGATAATGCCATTTAAATATATAGTATTTTCATTTTTTTAAAAGTGGGTAACTGAACTCCAACTATTTGCCAGACTTTGTTTTAGAGGCTTCCATATATTATCACATTGACTGTGTACCACAACTTTATCATGTTGGTGCCATTATCCCTATTTCAAATATGACAAAACTGAAGGACAGAAAGGTTAAGAAATATGCCTCAAATTACATAGCTAGTAATGATGGTTCCATGACTTGGTTCCATTGAATTACAATGAATGTGCTCCTTCTACTTTATTCCATTGTTTAAATTTCCAAGTTTTACTTAATGCTACATTTAGGAAAAATTTAGATATTTCTACTTAAACTTAATACTATATTATTATTTAAGTAGTATGCATACTGTAATAATTAAAGACACCATATAGTTGGTTGTTTTAAATATATACATATATATGTATAAATATATAACTTACTTATCAAATGTTACATTCAAATTTGTAGCAGATGCTGTAAGCTATGTTACCTAACATCAATTCTTTCTTCATGTGTCCTCTATAATATAGGCCAAAAAATTAAAATATTCAAGGGGGATTTCCAATCCAAGATGGTGGCATAGGGAGACTCTGAACTCACCTACTCCCAGGAACACACTGAATCTATACCTACAGACAGCACAATTCTCCCTGAAGAACTGAAGGCTGACTGAACAACTTCTGCACAACAAACAAGAGAGATAGATGACACAGAAATGGGTAGGAGAGGGGAACACATGGTATTGCAAGATCAAAAAGGCTGTGGTTTAAAGGGTGTCTGCACTATATGGGAAGGAAACCCATTTACTAAACATAGAGCATGTGCCAAGTGTGAGGGGAAATGCAGCAACTGTTGTCAAGGTTGGAGAACTGGAGAGTGCCATTTTTTGCGTTCCCCATCTACCTTAACTACACGGGCAGGAACTTGATCAAGGTGCTCTACCTGCCTCGCCAAGGCCCCAGGTTGAAACCAGCTTTGTGGCTTGTTCCCAGGACTCTACGTATCCTGCTCCTACTATGGCTTCCAGCCAGACCACCAAGATACCCCAGTGTGGTTTGTCCCTTGGACTCCTTGAAGCTCATACCAACTCTAGCTACAGTTCCCACCCCAGCATGGCTTGCTCCCAAGACCTTCCGCAGCCTGAGACCACTCCCACTATAGCTCCAGCCAGCCAGGCAAGGCGACAGTAGTGTGGCTTACCCTTGGGACTCCCCACTGCCCACATCCACTCCAGCTCCAGTTTCAACTGACTCTCCAAGTTCAGACTCAAAACTATCCCTCAAATATAACAAAATATTTTAATAAGTCTTCCTGATTGCCAGTACAATTTATTCTACCATTCTAAGATTATTAGAGAGGTAAATATTCCCTCCAATTCCCAACAAAAATTTGTTATATAAATTTTTATAGTATGATAGTGTTATGGATGAAAAAAGGGCCACATGTTAAACCTGACAAGCTCAGGAGACTGAAAATAACCACATAGGATGGTCTGAACATAAAATTTCTAACCAAAAGTGGGTCATGGCCAGTATTCACATCCTTGGTATGTAGGTTCCTTGACAAAGGTCAATCTTTACCTTAAGTGAGCCTGTCAATTGTCTTTTTGCATCTAAGATAATATGCCCTTGGAATGTCAGAGTAATCCTTTCTTCTGGACTAGAGCAGGAAACTACAGAACCCCTTATTGTTATTCTTCTCCTATAATTACCTTCTTTATGTGCTGTAAAAAGGGAACTATTAACTATCTTGTACCCACCTATGTAAAAGAAGTACCTGTCTCTCCAATTTCCTTTTATCCAATCCCAGAGACTTCCCCTGCTTTGTTTTCTCCCACCTCCTTAATCTACCACCAATGGATTTAATATAACCCTCCTCCTTTGATTCTATGTATAAAATAAGTTGCAAACCACCATTTTGCAGAGCATTTTCTCAATCCATTGAGATTTTGCTTCCAGTTTGGCTCAAATAAACTCTTATAAGTTTTTCTCTTAAGCTGGATGTTTTACGTCAAAAGTGTCTACACTCACTATCTCATCTTTATTCCCATTAGATTTAAATATTTTTGTTCCTGATTCTTCAGACTCTCCTCTCAATTGTCTTGGTAAATGAATCCTCTATTTTCATATGCTTCTAACATTGTGTGGGGGGGAGGGAATGGCAGAAGACAGGGCAAAGAAAAGGAATGATGACAACATCTGAGATCTGACTGGGTCAACCAAAGGACTGGCAAGAACAGAATTACTTTTCATGAAATTTTTAGTTATTGATTGAATAGAACACAAAGTAACCCTCCTCTAACACCCTTGTTTTTAGTAATGTCTGTTAGAAACAGAAGTGCTTTATGTAAGTAGATTATTCTACAGAAGTAAAGATAAGAGCTAAGTTTCATGTCTAGGCGTACGCTTCCCTGGGAATTCAAAGAAATTTCATTACTTTGGACTCCACTAACCATGGATAAAACTTCAAGCAACCGTAACAAAGTAATAAAGCACTTGAGCTCCCTCTTGGCCTTAGATACAGCATAAAAATAATTGGTCGGTCTCCCCTTATGGTTACAAAAAATATGTGTTTAACATGATGTGTGTTTTTTGTGTGAAGAAATTAAAACACAGATATTACAGCTGTAATTTCACAGAGTTCTAGATTTGAAAAATATGTATTAACTAACCTAGAAATAGTTTGGATAAGTTTTTTGGTTTTTTTTAATAGTCATTTTAAATTTTGTTTTTAAAGTGTGAACTGAAATTTTTCAAACTCAGGATGAAATCTGTGACTGAATGATTATGATTCAATACTTTGCTAAAGTTCCTAACATAAACTGGTTAGTTAAATGAATTAGACATTTTTAAAAGGATCAATTGAATTACAGAACAAATGTCATCTGTCATTTTACAGATTCTATATGAGCAACATGAGGACATAGGTCATTTTTTGTTTTGTTTTGTTTTTTACTGTGGAGAAATGTAAGAATTTCAAAAAATAGCATGACCAAGCCTTTCAATATGTGCTTGAGTTCAAGTGTCTGGACAGTCTTAAGTCTCCAAAGATTATTAGATTGCTAAAAAGATAGGTAAAAGATCAGATATAGTACTCCCTGGGGGGCAAGAAAGGAAAATAATTTTTCTTTTTCTAACTACTTCTTATAACAAAAATGTAGCTGTGCTAATGACAGATTACCTTTGATTAGTAATTATATCTTACATTCAAAAGGAATATGCATGATGACAATTAAAAGTGCAGAATACAATACTCCCCTAACCACGTTAATTAATACATGATTATTCCTTAAAGGATTAATCTAAAACTTTGGAAATACAGACTTACTGGATATACTGAAAGATAAAAGTGAATTATTAGGTCTGCTGCCATCTACTTTAAATACACTTTTAAAAAGCTGTATGAATTAGGAAAATTCTCTGTTGCTGTTATTGATTATTCATAAGAACCATATTAATAACTCCTTATCCTATCATTTTTCTTCACGCCATATTAAAAACAAAGAAACATAGTGAGGAAGGGAATTTAAAATATGATATAATTTTAAAATGGATTTTCTAAATTAAAGGAGAAATACTTTTAAAACAATAACAATCTAAGAATTATGCATAACTTTTCCAATACTTGAGATTACTTCCCTTTGCAAAAGAGAAACTAATATCATAGAAGCGATACTTGACCTAGAAGAAAGTTGAGCTTTTTTCTTTTTTTTAATCTTTTTATTTTATTATTATTTTTTTAATTTATTGGTGTGAAAATTGTTAGAAAAATTACATAGATTTCAGGTGTACAATTCTGTATTACATCATCTATAAATCCCACTGTGTGTTCACCACCCAGAGTCAGTTCTTCTTGCATCACCATATATTTGACCCCCTTACCCTCATCTCCCACCCCTCACCCCCCTTACCCTCTGGTAACCACTAAACTATTGTCTGTGTCTATGAGTTTTTGCTTCTCATTTGTTTGTCTTGTTCTTTTCTTGTTTTTGGTTTATATACCACATATCAGTGAAATCATGTGGTTCTCTGCTTTTTCTAACTTATTTCACTTACAATTATACTCTCAAGATCCATCCATGTTGTCACAAATGTGCCTATATCATCTTTTCTTACTGCCGAATAATATTCCATTGTGTATATATACCACAACTTCTTTATCCATTCATCTATTGAAGGACATTTTGGTTGTTTCCATGTCTTGGCCACCGTAAACAAAGCTGCAATGTACATTGGAGCACATGTGTCTTTATGTATAAATGTTTTCAGATTTTTTGGGTAGGTACCCAGGAGAGGGATTGCTGGGTCATATGGTAATTCTATTCGTAATTTTTTGAGGAACCTCCACACTGCCTTTCATAACAGCTGCACCAATCTGCATTCCCACCAACAGTGTATGAGGGTTCCTTTTTAAGTTCCTTTTCTGGAGACTTTTCACTTTCTTTCTGAGCTGTCTTGTTGCCTTGGTTATTCTTGTCAATTACTGATTTATTATTTCTCTTCCTAGACATCTACAGGAGTGGCTTCTGCAACAGGTTGATAGGAAGAGGTCTTTCTTTTGTTTTCCAGTACTTGTTGGTAGAATGTTTTATTTTCTCTCTGACTGCAGCCTTTTTTTTCTCTCTCACACGGTAGTGCTATGTTTTCTCTTCACTATTCCAGCTTCTCACACAATGGGGGGATTCCCTGAGAGATGGGCTTCTCCTCTGTTAATAGTTGGCCTGGGTCACAGGGCGCAGTGTCCGTGTGGGTATGGGGAGAGCTTTTGAAATTCCAAAGCTCTTCCTGCACCAGATTCAGAGCCTGTATGTTTCAGCAGATCTGTTTACTCCTGCAGGGATCCACCCAAATAGGTGGGGTCAGGGGTGGGGTGAGTTGTGAGAGGTGGCCCAGAGCAATGGCGGCGACCACCATCACAGCCGGTCCTGCTTCCACAGCTCCCTCCCCTTTGCCGGAACTAGTTGGGCTGCGAATCTGTTTCTGTGGTCCACAGTTCTCAGAACAGCAAATGTTCTGTTCTTTTGATCTGACACTGCAACTGTTCCGCTTCTAGCACTGAGCAGGTGGGGACGGGGCGAGCTCTGGGAGTGTAGGGAGGCTAGTCTCAGTGCCTAAGGCTTCTGTTCTCTGCTCAGCAGTGAGGGCTTGAACCACCATTTTCAGCCTTCTTCCCTCAGTCTTTTCTCCGAAGTCTCTGCTGTGAGCGTTGGGTTCAGCTGTGTTATATGCTGCCCCCTCAGCCCTGTGGGCCATAAGCAGAGCCCTAGCAGTCCGAGTTCTTCCCTCTCCCGCAGCTGCGGTAGTTCCGTGATGCAGCAAGCTCGGAGCACTGAGCTAGGTCTGCGTCCTGCGCCCGCGCGGCTCCATCTCTGCATTTCTCCCTTTCCTCCTCCCCCGCTCGTGCGATTCGCCCACCTTTAGGTGAATTCAGTAGTGGGCCTCTTCGTCTTGCCTGTCTGCTGTGCAGGGAGTCCTTTGTAGAGTTATAGTTGTTTGATTAGTTGTAAATTCCAGGGGAGATTTACAGAGGCTCACCTCACGCTGCCATTTTGGTGACATCTCCAGCTTTTTTCTTAAAATGCTTTAAAAACTACTAGAACTAGTATAGTTCAGTAATTTGAATTTCTGAAAGATTCATCTTTGCAATATCTTGACATTAACCTGATTTAGCTGTCCCATTTTTAATTTTAGTCCATATTTGCCTATTACTAAAACAAAACTCAGATTGAGTTCCTACATTATTATAATATGTCTTTCATAATGTAAATAGCTTATAAACAAGTTACCCAGGAGGAAGTCCCTAATTGAACCTTCATTTGTATAATTATTTTATACACCAAACAGCATTTCAACTAGGTTTTAGGGGCTTTCTTTCCCTTTTTTGCTGTAACAGTACAGTTTTTACTCTATGCAGTAGGCGACACTTTTCTTCCTCCTCTCACCCCCTGCCCCACCAGTGTTCATCAATCACTGAACACTGAAAGGTGACTTCAGACACCTTTACTTGAACTGGGAAAACCAGAGCTCTGTCCTACTCTATAAAGTACAAATACACTTTTCTCCACACTGCCTCTGTTAAGTATGAGCAAGGCTTTACTGAAGGACAATTAGAGAATAAAAAGATGGTCTGGGCAGATAGCCACAGAACTGAGCTCTCTATAGTGCACATTCTCAGTAGTTACCTAATAAATGGACAAACGGACAAATAAATGAAAACTAGAAAAATGTTGTGCTCTCACTCCTGCACTAAGGAAAGGGGATAAAATTATTGTGAAATCCAAACTCAG
This sequence comes from Rhinolophus sinicus, assembly GCF_036562045.2. Classification (NCBI taxonomy): domain Eukaryota; kingdom Metazoa; phylum Chordata; class Mammalia; order Chiroptera; family Rhinolophidae; genus Rhinolophus; species Rhinolophus sinicus. The sequence goes on from NC_133755.1 coordinate 147,282,165, forward strand.
AATATATTTTATTATAGAAACACTGTACTAAATTGTGGTTAAATGCTACTCGTTTTGCAGTGCTTGTCCAATAAGTTTTTATAGAATGGTCTCAGCTTGAACCCACCATTAATTGTATTCTCACCATAAGAAATGGGTTTTGAGTTTCAAATAATGAACAAATACAAGTAACATAGCAAGTGTATTAGTCAGAGTTCCCGGAAAAACAGAACCGATAGAGACAAAATGCTGGTGTAGGCAGCTGGAGAACTGGGAAAAAACAATGTTCTAATTTGAAGGTCATCACACAGGGGGTTTCTCTCTTACTCAGAGGAAGGTCTGCCTTTTGTTCTAGTCAAGCCTTCAATTGACTGACTAAAGCCCACCCACATTATGAAGAGCAATCTGTTTTACTCACTCTACCAATTCGTATATTAATCTCACCGAAAAACACCCTCACAGAAACACCCAGAATAATATTTGACCAAATATCTGTCAACATATGGCCCAGTCAAACTGACACATAAAATTATCCATCACACTAACCAACGACAATAAGTCATAAACTTAGCTTCTGGAATTTGCCACTTCCATGTCAGGAACATTATCGAAAAAGTCAGAGCAGGTGTGAATACTCTTCCCATGAAGGACAAAGTGTATTATTTTAGGAAAAAGACACTTGTCTCTAAAAGTGTCAGTTTTTTCATTTGTAGAAACCATGGTAGTTTAGCTGACATGTGTCAGTGAAAAACTAAAAAAAAAATCCACAAGAAATTCCTGATTTCGTTTTCTCTCATTTTAACATCTGTAAGAAACATGTGATCAATCATATGGAAAACTGTTTAAAAAAAAAAAATTGAGCATTCATTCAAACTTCTTTAACTTGACCTTTAATATCTTTAGCTCCTGTTGTTTTGCGTATTTCTAAAGTATCTCAAATGCATATCCCCAAACTTATGTCACCAACCCATCACCAATAGATACATAGTTCTGTGTTAGGCTAAAGATGGTACTAGAAAGGAATGGAGTAGATGGAAATGGTACAGCTATACACAGTGTTACTTGAAGGGAACTTAAAGACTCATTGCCAAACACAGTCTATCTCATTGATCTACCACAGTTCTCCTGGATGAATCTTCAAAATAAAGCCCAAGAAAAGCAAAGTCTTTTTATCAATGAACAATGATGACTATTAGAGCAACAGGAAGCAGAGATTCTAAAAGCCTAAAGTAAAGGAACAGAGAAGATGGCCCATGCTGAAGAGAACAGATCCCAGAGGATCCATGCAGAAGACAAGAGGACAGTGAAATCTGTGGCCCCAGGGATGAAGGCATCAAATGCAAACAAACAGAGAATAAAGGCAATCCAAGTCATTTGATAGAGTTTATTCCCAGTAAATAATCATGGAAATAAATGTGTAGAAAGTTGTTTGTTTGCACAGTTAAATGCCAAAAACTTTAAGGGCAGACAAGGGTTTTAGTTGATTCATAGATAAAAATACCCCCATTTCTAGCAGATCGCATTTTTTAAGAGAAGATCAAGAACAGGAGAATGCTAAAAGTAGCTATATCTCATTTTTTCCCCCATAACATTTCTGGTTTCATGGCACAGCATTGAATAAACCCCAATATTTTGAAATAAAGAAGGAAGAAAAGTAAATGATACAGCTAGCTGATCCAGCAAAATCATGAATGGAAAAAAATAAATGAGTCAAAAAGGCTTATTAAAGTTGGGGGTTGGCCAAGCCATCCTATTCTAGGTGATTTACAGTCAGTAAAAGCTTATCTGCAATTCTAAAACTGCAGGCTTCTATTTTCTAATCTGAATAAGAAGTAAACTTTGCCACAGGTTTTGGAAGAAAAACACTGTTTTAGATTAAGTTTTCCTATTTCTATTCACACACCTACAATCGGTGCAAGTGGCCATAAGACTATACTGATAAGAATAAGAATAATGGTTCATTGAGCAATTACTCCATGCTAGGACTTTTCTATTAGGTTGGTGCACAAGTAATTGTGGTTTAAAAGGTTAAAAAGAATTGCAAAAACCACAATTACTTTTGCACCAACTTAATAAGTTATTTGCTTTTTAAAAATTTTATCCTCCCAATAAGACTATGAACTAGAATTATTATTATCCCAAACTTGTAGATGGAATGCATTGGGTAAGTTGCCGTTCACCCACAGTATGTGGCAGAACTGGACAAGAACAAGGATGGCAGACACAGCCTATCCTCTCTCTACCTGTTAGTTGGGGATTTTCTGTGCTATTTCTTCTTTACTCTCCTAAATTTTGATATCACAGGAAAAATAACAACAACAACTGTAATTGTGTTTAGGAAATATTAATTAGGATGTTTGTGTTGAACTAGAAATCAAGAAAACTGTGTACGTAACCTCATTCTGCCCTTGACATGCCACATTCTCTTTTACACGTTCTTCAGACCTTTCAGTGATTCATTTTATTATCTGTATTTTTTTAAAAATGCAATGTTCTTTAAAAATACCACAGGTCTAGGATTTTAACTACACAGGCTAAACTTGACTGCTCACGAATCCCTTAATTTTCAGAGTTCAAAATTACGTGTCTTTCACATTTTATTCCCAACTCTTTCTGACGTACCTCAAGTAATCACAAGGTACCTTATATTGTTGGCACTGAATTACATCCTGTGTTCTGTGTACCTTTACAAATGCATTTGTTTTGTCTCAATGTGATTTCATCTAATTTCAAGGCAGATACCATATTGCCTTTGTTAGTGTCTTCTGAAGTAACATGCATCAACTTAGTAGATCCTCAATAAAAACAACTGCTAACTTTAGTAAAATACTGAAAGATAAAGAAACATCAGTCAACCAGAGATTTCTACTGGGTTTCTAGAGTATTCAAGGGATACTCTAATGTTTGGAGTGTAAATGCCACAAAAATACAGAAATGTTCATGGATTCTTGAAAGGAGGTAGTTGTACATTTCTCAAAGGAACCATGAAGAACTCACTCTGGTCTTGATGAGCAGCTGGTTAATCATTGCCCCAGCAAAAAAATATATAATATATCAATATTTCATTAGAGTACCAGTGATGACATAGATAGACAGATATTAAAAATTCAATTACATTTACATATGTATAATAGAAAACATTAGATATACATATATCAAACACTATATACTATACACGTGTCAAACACATGGCACTGCTTACGAATGACTCAATTTAAAATAGTCTGTCTAATCATCACATTGCACGTTTCCCTTTTGTAATACTGGAACAGGTGTTTGCAGATATAGAATTTGATTATGAAAGCTATTATTCTTATTCATGTATGATTTTTCTTGGAGTTCAGGGCATCTTCATGGTATAAGATGTTTCCTGTGATTTGTTTGGTGCCTGAGGAGAGAGACATCTTTATGCTTTTCTCTCTGGGCATACCCCTCCTTACCTCCCCCAAAAAATTTCCCTCAGAATTTTGATGCACTTTGCTTTGAGCCTTTCCTCAGACCTAGTGACTCCCAGGTAAAATTTCCCAATTTTTTCCAAATATACTGTTTGCATTCGGTAGCTGCCAGTGGTTATGTTTCTCCATATGTTGTTGGGCTTTTTTTTACTATTGTTTTTAGGCACTCGTCACAAGCGAAGTGTTATAGCTGCTTCTGAAATGCTCAGCAGACATGGCATAGGCTAAAACATGCCAGTTGTGTGTTGGCTGCCTGTCACTTAAGCTCTCATTTACACTGGTGGCAGCCTCCAATGCTTCCAACTTCTCTCCTACATTCATACGAATTAATGAAATGTCAGCCCCCAAAACATAAAAACTGAAGTTGTGAAACACAGATTTAAGTTACCAGAGAGGTTGCTCTTTTATCATTGCCACAGAAGTTTATTGGCAAATGACAGCATTTCTGTGGCAACAGAAGTAAAATCTTGTATAGAAACAGTATGTAAGCCACACAAGCTCATTTATTTCTAACATCAGACATGCTTCTGAAATGTTTAATGTCTTCTTCTCCACCTACCCTTGACCCAGCTTACTTCTCATAATGATAACTAGGACTTCTCACAAACAAATTCAGCCATATCGATTGCTTTGCCTCCTGGATTCTGAAAGTGCTCAATATTTGAGTTCTACAGCTTTACCCTCTTTGTTATATATACCTTATTTTGTATTTATACAGTATTACATAAAGTAACTAGAATCTTAGTAAAAATTATTTTCCTAATAAGAACAGGAATATAAAAGTAAGTACTATATTTTCTACCTCCAGTATTTTTTATATTATTTTACATGAGTCTGAAAATACGGAAAACATTCTTTAGTTTACTTGAAATTTGCCTCATTAGGAAACTTCAAAGATTTTTTTTTCCACACCCAGAATCAGTGAGAGTATGGGGGGAAAGAGGCTCTTGTAAATTTGCTGTGAATATAAATTGTTGCAACTTTTCATGGAGGCATTTTGTTGTTAAAATGCCTTTAAAAATCTATGAAAAATATTAAATGAGCATACATCTGAATCAGGAATTCCACTTTAAGAAGTCTAATCTATGAATATTATCACTCAAGTGAATAAGGATATATTACAACATTTTGTAATAGCATTACTTTTATTAGCAATAAAAATGAAGTCAATCCAAACATCCATTAGAATGAGGTTAAATAGAGGTATATTCATAGCACAAACTATGAAGCGATGCTTTAAAAAATGAAGTAGATCTAAATGTATGAAGAAAAAGAAAGTTCACACTATGTTTTTAGGGAAAAGTCAAACAAAAAACAAATAAAGAAGCAACAAACAAATAAAAATATGCAAACAAAATTACAGAATATTGTATAGAACAGACCATTCTAGTAGCACAAACATACCACATGTGCTTAAAGAAGCTGTGAGTATGCATAATAAATGGGGAAGGTAAGAGGAGTCACTTTTACTTTAACTAATATTCCAAGTGATTTTATTTAATTGATAACTTACTTGAATGCCTAACATGTTCCAGATACTGTGCTAGGTAATGATTTTATTTTAAAAATGCTTTCAACTATACTTCTTTAGTCATTTAAAATATTTGCTTTTTCAATATGTGTTCTAACTATAAATAGTATCAAGGTTTATCACAGAACTTACATCATTAAGAGCACCGAAATTTGTTTACACAAGTCACTTGAGAAAAACAGCAAGAATATTCTAAACAAGTCAGTGCCAAAGGCAGGTAGAATTCATTAAGCTTGTCAAGACTGTACTACATGTAACCCCTACAAAAACTCCTAGATCAAGGTGCATGATGCAAATTTTACATATGGATGCATGCCAAGTTTTTATAAATGTTATTGGAAAAAGGGCTGGCTTTCTAACTAGACCATAATAAAAAAATAGCTAATTGTCTTAAAAGATGTCCCACACTTCTGCTGAGCACTACATGGAACCACAGCACCTCCAACTGGACTGTAGACATCACCTTGTACTTAATTGTAGATGAAAGTCATATAGTGCAGTGATAAGCAGCACAATGGTTTGAAACAGACCTAATTCAAAGCCTTTCTCAACCACTTAGTAATGTATAATCAGGTACAATTACTTAAAATCACTGCTTTATTTTCTCCATCAGTAGATAGAGATACCAAATATAAGTTACTTCAGATGGTTGTGTAACAACTCAATAAGTTACTGCATGTAAAGCACTCAGTATAGCATTTGACACATAGTCAGCAATGACTACATGTTTTCTGGTACTATATTTATAATAATTTGATGATGGAATTTAAAATGTGTGATTCTTTGGGTGACACAAATTCTTTAGAGGCTCTATTCGTATATAATATTTTTTTCCACCAGATTACTAGTTTCCTATTGCTGCGTAGCAAATTGTCATAAACTTAGTGGTTTTAAGTAACACAAACTTATTATGTTATAGTTCAGCACTCTAAAATGGGTCTGTAGGGCTGCATTTCCTTTTGTAGACACTGGGGGACAATCCATTTCTTAGTCTTTCCCATTTTCTAGAGCATCTACATTGCTTGGCTTGTGGCCTCTTCCTGCACCTTCACAGTTAGCAACGGCTGGTTAAATCTTTCTCAAGTTAAATCATCCTGAGTGTCATTACTATAGTGAAATCTCTCTCTTCCTTCTTCTAATAAGGACTCTTGTAATTACATTAGGCCCAGTTAGATAATCTAAGATAATTTCCCCCTCTCAAGATCCTAAACTTGGTCACATATTCAAAGTCCTTTTTACCAGGTACAGTAACATTCTCAGGTCTTGGGGGATTGGATGTTGGCATCATTGTGGGGCCATTATTCAGCCTATTATAACTAGTACATAAATTCAGGCTGGTTTGAATAAATTCCCAAATTTTCTGTTTCTGTATCAATTATTTTTTAACAGGCTATACCACCAACAAGTTATAGTGGTCTTCGTCCGTTACTGTTGGGGCAACGTGTTAGCTGTAAAGAACATAGGATAAAAGAACGCTTTCTTCACTGCCCTTAAGGAACTATGGAGACCAACAAATAATTACAGTATAATATATTGTGGTGTGGAGCTAAACAGATTTGACAATGGAAAGCTTCAGAAAATAGATGACTCAGAAAGTGGAAGGACTAAAGGTGTATAGAATCCCCAGTAGATAAAGCAGGTAGAAGAAGAAAGGGTGCAGGCAAAGGAAAAGAAAGGAACATATACAAAGGCAGACAACATTTAAGAGTACAGAACATTCAGGAAAAAGCAAGTTGATTTGGCTGGAGCAGAAAGGTCAGATAAAAAAGGGTGAGAGACGAGGCTTGAAAATCAGTCAAGAGTGAAAGAAATTTAAATTTTGTTGTGAGTTCCACTATAATTATGCCATGAGAATGTCAGACGATACATATCCATCACCCATCAATTAATCAGTACCCATTGAAGTAACAGAATTAGGTGCTCCCTTGAGAGAGTTTATGATTTCCTACTTAACCTCGTATGCCTTTTATCCAACATCCTCTAAGACTATGAAGAAATTCTGAATCTATTAGAATGTGGGAGCGAAAGCAACCTTAAAACCATCTTGAAGAATACCCTCAAGTGTGTTCCATAAAATGCTAGATCTGGGAGATAGAAACAGAGGGATCTCAGAAAAAAATCCAATGGTCCCAACGATTTGTAAACAACTGTATATTATATACCCTATTTTGAAATTTAAAAAATTAATATGATAATATCAGCATATTAAATTAACCTGATAAATTATGCAAAAAACACATTATTTTCATTCCAAATCTCACAGCTTTTATAATCATACAAAATTTATTTTTTCCTGATCTGTTTTTACCCAGAAAATCTGTGGAAGTTATTCTATTGAACACCACTATGAGAAACTGATTCTAATGCAGTGCTTCTCAAAGGCTGTTCCTGATCCAGCAGCTTGGGCAGCACCAGGGAACTTGTTAGAAATGCAAATTGTCAGGCCCCACCTCAAACCTACTGTATCAGGAACTCTGGAGATGGGGCTTAAAAACTATATAAACGTGCTCTCTTGGTGACTCTGATGCCTTGCTAACATGAGAACAACTGCTGTGTTCCAAACTGCTTGTACAGCTGAAAAGGCTCAGCTCCAGAGAGTTCAAGTGCCCCTTCTGCCCCTGTGGGTCAGAGTGTTAATTTGGGCATTGTCAAATCTTAGGCACCCCGAGTTTGAAATTATTCTGCCACTTGATCATCAAGTCTTCCTGATGCTGCACAGTGACACCCATTTCCAGTGTCAGCCTCAGAAACAGGCTGTGTAATTGCTCCCCCAATACAGGACTATTTCTCTTATGTTTTGATTCTGTACCTCTAGGTAGTAGGTATTTGTAGTTTGAACAGACATAGTACATCTTAATACTACCTCTGTCCTTATTGTAAGACAAGTGGAAGATCAAACTATTGTTTTCCTTGTTTGCAAAGAGCATTTTTCCTGTTTTTCATTTAAGATATGGTTTGGAAAAGCCCCATGATTCTTCTCTGCAGGCCATCTTATCTTTCTGAACTGTTGTAGAAGTAACCTAGAAACCTAAAGTATTACTAACATATGATTAGGGGAGAAAGGCTAATTAGTCAAGCAAAAAGAAACAGGGACTAAATTTAAAAAAAAAAAGAGGAACAGACCCTTACTTTGAATTTGAGTTAAAGAAAATAATTGGTAAAGATTGGGAAAAAATAAAAATAAATGATGAGAAAATGTGATAATAGAAAATTTTATTTAGGTTAATTTTGTGGTGGTGGTTGTTTGTAAGCTTAATATGGTAATGACATTATAGGGAAAGATGATGAAGGAAAAATTTGATTTGGAAAGCAAAAATTGAAAAAGAAAGCTTTTTGAGAATTTAAAACTTTTTAGTTGTTACAATCTTTGATGTACTGCCTTTCCAATTACATACAAGTCGAACAGAAGGAAAACAAGTATTCTTTAGCCACTTATGACAATGTATTTTCGCCATTGTCATTTCTCCTCCAGATGTCACAAGCTGCAAGGATATATTCCCTCCTTAAAATTTTTTAAAATCTCATGGTAACATGAGTGGATGGCAGTAAATAACACTGCCACCCGCACTTAAAATGGAATTTCTGATGTCTTGTTTTTCATTGCTGTCAACATGAAAGACAATATTGTATCAAATTTATAATGAAAATAATAATGTGGCCATGGTTTATTTATAGCACACATTTTATTGGTTGGGGTGAGTTTTTGCTGTCACGGTAATGAAACACAAAATTGATTTTAGTGTAGCCCTTGAAACTCTTCAGAAATACTTTTCCAAAATAAATACTTTTAAAAATATAGAATTTCAAAGCCATAAAAATTATTCAGTATTACAGAAGCTAAAATAATGCATTCTCTTTTATTAACAATTTCAGTGAGAAATAAAATTTCCAGAAAAAAACAAGATAATGTGGCCACCATATCTACATAAAAGAAACTATAATTTCTCCCTGAAAAGAGTAAAATGTTCAAGAGAACTAAATTTAGCCACTATCCACCTTCACATAAGTTGGAAGAATATACAAGACATAAGATCCCATTTAATTGAAAATAACTTTGATTTTAATAACTCTAAAGCTGTTTTCAAACATAACATGTTAGCAAGCATGCTTCTTTCTATGAGATTAATTCAAAGAATAGCATACTCTATGCTCAATATTGAATTCATATTAATATTTCATCTTTTAATTCATATCACAAATCCATATTTTATAGGCATTTGACAGAATCAACAAAAATTATTGGTCATAAAAGTGTTTTATAAAGTGAATGGAAAAGTATATTGTTAGCATAGGGGGAGGGTATGTAAATCTAAGTTCCAGCACTTATTAGTTATGTGAATCTTGGGCAAGTTATTTGAACCCTCTTAGTCAGTGTCTTTATCTGTAAAATGGGTATAATAGTAGTACCTGCTTCATGGGATTGCTGTAAAAATGAGTAAGTTAACATTTATAAAGTGCTGAGATAAAGTCTAGCATACGATAAGAGCTAGATGAGTATTATTAATTAAATAAATAAATGGAACCAAGTGAATTGAAAAAAATGGCCATTTCTCCTAATTTCAAAATATTTCTAATGGTATTCTAAAAATTAAGCACTGTTATCCATAACTAAAAATACTATTCGTTAGAAAATTAGTGCATCCAATTATTATAAAACAACTTTAATGTTAATAATAATTTGAGACTTAGGTACCGGAGCACCTAATTGATGATTTCATGAACTTAAATAATTAGGAAGTGTGAAAAGCAAAAGAAGGAAATATCACACATTTAGCAAGATTATGTTTGCATTCCTTTTACAGCAGAGCATTCTTTAAGCTGAAAATTAAGTTCAAAATATATTACATTTCCATGACAAATAGGGTAAGCAATGAAACAAATGCAAGTAGGTACCCAAGGTAAAAATTTGGGCATGAGATAATGGTAATTCTCAAAAAGTAAAATATAAATAAGTTAGTATGTAGGTGAATAAATAAGCAAATAAAAATAAGTGATGTATGAACTCATATATGAAGAGGACCCCAAAATGAAAAGTTGAAATGAGTGTTTGCACAATTCTCCATTTCACATTAATCTAAAGAAGTTACCTACTACAAATCTAACCAGTTATCAGGATTATTATAAAATCTAGAATTACTGTAGTTTTGTGATTTGATTGGGGAAAAGGGAGAAGGAGAATATAAGTGGATTTTTCATCTAATCAATATTTACATTATATACTATATCATATTGTGAGAAATATAATGAGTGACACATACAAAACAATACACCTCACTAAAAGCCAGTTCTACAAAGCAGTATGTTTACTTCATTTGTGGGCACTAGAATTTTGACTGCAAAAGTCAGTCCAAATAGCAATGGCTAGAGAAGAATGCTGGGAGGGGATCTTTGACTTGGAACGTTTAAAAGCAATAGTAGTGACTATTTAAGAATACATAGTAATTCATCCAGTATGGCTGCAGGCATGGAGATTCTATACGTGGAGCCCTTCAGAAATTGATGTTTTCATAGGCTTGAAAACACGGTGGAATTCAGAGTGTTGGCAAGAATAATTGAAGTGATGAACAACAGACTCTAAAAAGAAGAAAGTGGAGCTTCTACATTTGAGAAAACAATTCCACTGAAATCTGTATTTGGAAAATATTTGGTCTAGTGGAATGTCAAAATTGTTCCCTGACTTTTTGGCATTATTGAGATATTTTCTGGAGCAGTGATTCGTCAGCTATTGTGTCACATAGCTCTGGGTTGCTGTGAACACATCATAGGTGTGCAGGAATATTTTAACCAGCACACAATATTTTTTAACTATAACTGAAGATACAAGTTGTTATGGTGATTTCTTTCAGACAAAACATTGAGTTAAAGAAAGAAACAAAGCGTAAGTTCAGGTCAATACCAAAAAGAATATGTGTTTATGGTTATATAGAAGAACTTTGACTATTAATGTTTCCAGAAAATGAAGTCAGGGAAGTAGCAGTTCTAGTCAGAGTGTTGAAGGGTAACCAAATGAAGAAAGTGATAATTATTGGTCCTTGTAGTCAATATTTAGTCAAAAATACAACTGACAGACCTACACTTCTATAAGGTTCAGGATAAAAACACACAGTCCAACTTTTTAAAAATAATAGTTTTTCTTGAAATAATTCCAGCCTCATTTATAATTGTTTTGAATTTTGTGTGCTACTATCTTGTATTGTGGTGAAACGTTTTATAAATTCAAACATTTTCCCAAAATACAGAAATGATGAAAACCATAACTAGAAAGAGGCCCTGTGATTTTTTGAAAATACTATATTGAAGAGAAAGAATACTATTTCATGCTTGTAAGAATCACTATTGCCTTCTATATAACAACACATAAATTTGGTCTTTTAAGACTAATAGTGTCTCTCAAAATTTAAAGTTTACCTATGTGGTGGCCCTCATAGCACTATAAAACCTTTAAATCTTGGTTCCCTGAAAATTCGGCTAAAGCTAAAACTATGTAATTCCTCCTTCTAATTAGTTAATGAGAGGACTGAAGAGAGAGGAGAGAGGCAGGGAGCATCTGCATCCATTAGCAGTGGAGTAAGTAACTACAAATGGACCTACTGAAAACAGCATCAAAGCTCAGGCCAAAAATCCCAGTAAATACCTGTCAAAACCTGAAATTTTAGAAGCTCATTATGCAAACTGACTTGCACACCAGGTCATTTTGTATCTTATAATATACAATTTAGACACAAAGGCAATCATAGCAGTTATTGACTTAATGTGCAGTGTTTTAGTCTTGGATGAGGTAAGACTAGTAATATTTGATTCTGTCACATAATAGATATTTCACTGAATCAATATTTCAATGAGGATACGGGAAACTATGGAAACCCTCAGACTTCTATGGCTATATCAATACATAAGACCTAAATTGGTATTTAACAATGGTAAAAAAAAAAATGTATTTCTGAACACTATAGGAAATATATCTAAAAGTAATGCAATTCTTCTGATAAGAAAGTAAATGCTCAAGGAAACTGAAGTACACAGTTGAGATACTACTTTTGTGCTCACACTATCTTTTTGACCAATCAAGATACTAACCCCATTAGTGCGCTTTTATAAGTAAAGCTTTTAAAATGAACTTCATAGAACTGTTCCAAGACTCAGAACTATACAGACTGTATCAATTTATAGACCAGTAGCTGATGATGAGTCAATGTTTGAATAACTGTATTCCAAGCTATAATGAGCTTTATTATCAGAATTCTGAATAGCGACATGAATAAAAAGCATTAAGAAATTATTTTTAAAAATAACTCTTTTTCTATTCATTCATTTCATGTAAGTAAGGGTTTGTTTTGTTTCTGTTTTTTTTAACTTTCATCTTCCCTTCACCACATTTACCCAAGAATAGCTCAGACGGTTAGACATAGCCAAGCAACCTAAGGTACTCATAAAACTTCTCCCTATTCACCTACTTATCTTCAGTATTCTCTTTTTATAAGTGTAGCCATTTTTAAACATGATCCCAAATGCTTTGACATTCCTCCCTCTGCCACTGTTTCATAAATAGAATTCAGCAGAGGTGATATTAATACTATGCCAATTTCCAAGTTCAAAGCCAGGCCTTAAGAAATTGGAAGATTCTAGTTGCTGTCCCTTGAAACAGTAATTTTTAAAACCCAAAGAAGTTCAAGCAGCACACAGGAGGCTTACTTGGAAATGCCCCATGTAGTCAGCCCTCAGCATCATCTGAGCTTCTAGCCAAACATTGCTATCAACATGCTAGTCATGTGAGTGAGACATCTAAGAATTGCATTCTCCAGTTTCCTGTCAAGCCAGCCCAGATGGCAAATCCTGAGGCATACATAAGCTTTGCTTGACAAGCTCTGCCCAAATGCAGATTAATGAGCAAAATGTATCACTGTGGTTGTTTTAAGCCATGACAGTATGTATTTTTGTTTGTTTGTTTATTTATTGCAATAGATAATCAAAACATATTTTGGTATCTGTGTGTATAGGGGTGGTGGGGCGGGGGTGGGGGAGGATGAGAGGTTTCCCTAACAAAGATCTGAAATATGTGCAATGATTTAGGGACTTCGTGGTAGGTGTGTATTGGAAATGCCTTAGAGAGAATTACTAAAAGAGGCTAAAAGGCTGTCAGTGGAGTTTTAATGGACAAGTTACCATTGTGGGTTTAAAGGAAAGTAAGGTCATGTTATTGAAAACTGAAAAATAGATCTTCATTATGTAGTGGCAGAAATTTTAGCAAAACTGTCACTTGCAATAATGTACAACATAGGAAATATACCTAATTATGAGATTTCCAGACAAAATACCTGCAAATACCTCCTGGATTCTTTTTGCTATCAGTGATAAAAATATAGGAGGAAAGAGATAAACTGAAGAATCACTTATTAAATACGTATAAAGCATCTAGGTTTCTTGTCTTAGCTAGTTCAGGCTGTTAAAGTACCATAGACTGGACGACTCAGGTATCACCAGCAAACATTTGTTTTGCTCAGTGCAGGAGGCTGAAAGTCCAAGATCAGGGTGCCAGCATATTTGGGTTCTGGTGCAAACTGTTTTCCAGGTGGTACACTGCTAACTTTTTATTCTGCCCTTACATAGCAGAAAGAAGGGTAGCGAGCCCTCTGGAGTCTCTTTTCTAAGGGCATTAATCCCATTCATGAAGGTTCTACACTCACAACCTCATCACCTCCCAAAGGCCCCAATCCCTAATACCATCAAATCGGGGGTTAGGATTTCAAACTATAGATTTTGAGGGGACACAAACATTCAGTCCATTATAGCTCTTTAGGTTCAAAAATAAAACTCTGCTCATTCAAAGACTCTTTAAACTACAGAATATTTTCATAGTAAGAAACTGTCCTAAGCCAAAGGTGAAGTCCATGGTGAGACAATAATGTCCTTTGCTAAGACTTGAGAAAGATCTAAAATGATACCTCATAGAAACTTCCAATCAGACAAGGCATGATTTGATTATATCTCTCAATTAAATAATGGAGTTTCTCTGAACTCCAAAGTACACTGAGGATATATCCCTCCTTTAAAAAATATAGCTTCTTAGAATATTAAGGGTGTTGTCTCATAGCAGGATCATATGAATTCCAAGGTAGGCAGACTTAGCTCAAAGAGATTTATAGTTTTTATCTAATGTAGTGAAACCATGCTGGACAAGGTATGTGTCTTTCTAAAACACATATGTTGAAGTCTCACTTTCAATGTGATGGTATTTGGAAGTGAAGCCTGTGGTAATTGGGTTCGGAGGAGGTACCACCCTCAGGATGGGATTAATGCCATCACAGGAAGAAGATATATGAGAGCTCTCTATAAATGCACATACTGAGTAAAGGCTGTGTAAACAAACAGCAAGAAGGTGTCTGTCTACCAGCTGGAAAGAGAGTTCAGGCACAACCCAAATCTGCCAGTACCTTGATCTTGGACGTCTCAGCCTCTACAACTTTGAGAAATAAATATACGTTGTTTAAGTCACCCAGTCTATAGTATTTTGTTATAGCATCCCAAGACCCGGAGACAGAATCCTAAAACATTTCATAGAAACGCCGTAAGATTTTTAATTAATTGCTCTGGTGGAGCACCATCAACTTGAACTTAAAGGAATGGAACTGATACAAAATTAAAAGAGACCTTTGGATTTCCAAGCTTCTATGGGAAAGAGCAGGATGAAAACATTACTCAATTTCAAACACAGACTATATTTTATAGAAAACAAATGACAATTCAGAGGATAAAAACCAAGATTCCAGAAGATAGGAAAAACTACACATGCAGAATCATTCTCAGGAAGTAGCACTAGATCCAATCAAGGATTAGGATTAGCTGGATTTCAGATTTACTATGGGCCAGTGACTACTGTAGGCCTTTTGTTTGCCCCTTTTTGAATTGGAATGTCTATTGCAATTATCCTTTGCTGATCCACTATCATTATATGTGGGTATGTGGGGAAGAAGGGAAGGTGAAGATCACTTGCCTCTTTAGTTCATAAAGGACTTCAGTCAAGACTTCAGATCAAGCACGAACTGTGAGAAATTGTACCCAAAGACCTGAATTCAAGGATGTTCATTTGTACCTGGACTTGATTGAGATGATGAGATTCTATATTTCAAGACTTAACATGTTGTTCTATTAAAATGGGACCTTGGGGAGGTCTTGGGAGGGAGTGAATGCATCATGCAGATGGGGAAAAAATGCAAATAAGTTCTGATCATTGTAAAATTTGGCCTAGAAATTCTTTGACACTCCTCCTATCAAGACATGACACCATATCCTATCAAAGTAAATCTGATCTCTGTGACTGAGCAATAGAATATAGTGGACTTGATGTTAAGTCAGTTTCTGGGCCTTAAGAAACTGGTGACTGACTTTTGCTGTCGCTTGGGATACTTGCTCTTAGAATGCAGCCACCAGCTCCTGAGGATTCAGGCTGTAGAAAGTCCCACACAGTGAGTCAGGTGGAGAGGAACCAAGGCTCCTGACTTTCAGCCCCAGTTGAGCTCATGATCATCAACCAGGGCCAACTTGCCATCTATGTGAGTATAACTTAGAAACGAATCTTCCAGTCCCCAGGTGAATGGTCCCAGCTAATGTCATATAGAAAAGAAGAGAGCTTACCCTGCAGAACCCGTGTACATTGCAATTTCATGCAATAATAATTGTGATTTATTGATACAGTAACAGAC
The DNA here is from genome assembly GCF_036562045.2 of Rhinolophus sinicus. Lineage (NCBI taxonomy): Eukaryota > Metazoa > Chordata > Mammalia > Chiroptera > Rhinolophidae > Rhinolophus > Rhinolophus sinicus. Next base: position 147,297,830 of record NC_133755.1, read on the forward strand.
AACCAGAACAGTAACTATTACCACACAAATAATCCTGAAGAATTTGAATATGTTTTAATAATAAAATTATGAGTGCTGTAGAGGATTAAGAGAGTTGTTCTTTTAAGTAAATAATCTCTCTCTTTGTAAATTCATACTCTTCAGTCCAGGTCTCTAATAAAATAAAGACTCTCTGGAAAGTAGCTCTTTTTCTTTTAAAGGAAAAATTAAGTACTAGCGTTTTTTTGTTCTTTTTTTTTAAAGTTGATTCCAAGTTCAAGGTGTATAAAAATAATGAACAGAGAGCAAGATATATATCCTCGATGCCTGAAGACATTGAGTCTGACACAGGTTTTTATTAGAATAACTAGTATTGGAAAACAATTGGATTCATATTGATGACATCCAAGCCAAAAATTCTTACTAGTTTCCATATCCACAGGTAAAATCACTGAAAATAACTCTATTGCATTTTATGAGTATGTTTTGGAAGAACACAGAAAGTAAATCAAAGGTAATTTTTCTTCCTCATAAAGTGGTGGTAAGGAAACAAGTAAGGTCAGCCCTCTAGTTCTCCTCCTTCTTCTCCTTTCCGTCCAACTCTATATATCCTCAAAATCTAGTTGGGGAGCAACTATTTGCTTTTCAATCTATTACATTCTATAAATTTCAGGTGGACAATATGCTCTAATGTTTTAAAATTATTATTCAACCAGAGACTATAAAATGTTAAACTTACCCTTTTATATTGACTATGGAACATAAGAGTATTTTGGCTCAGTCTTTGCAGGCCGTGTGTTTCAAGTTGTATAGGGAAATCGCTTCATTTCTTGCTGAGCAAGAATACCTAATACATGTCTCCTGGAAAGTGCAGTTCCAGTTGGAGATCACAGCAGCTGCTGTGTGATCTGGGTCAAAATCACAGCCACTTGAAATCAACTCTGCTATTGACCAGATCTTCAGCAGACATAACAGGGGTCACCTCATTCAAAGCTTTTTTGAATTATGCTCCAGCTATTGTAATATAAATTACACTAGATGAAAGAACTTTGTTTTTAGCAAGCATATTTCTCAAACAGCCACTCTCTGCATTCTTTAAGTAGACTCGGTGTATGGCTGAGGAAAACTGAATTAAAACTGATGTAGTACCTCCCTCAATACATTTCAAAGCAAAAAACCACTGAGATAATTCGAAATTCAGGCAAGTAATATCAGAATTTCTTCAATTACTCAAAGCATCCACCAAACAAAGAAGCAAAAAATATTCCTTCTAATCTCATATAATACTGATTATTGGATAATTTAGCTAATGTCTAAAAATACTGGATTATTGACATATGTGGTATACTAAGGCACTTTTGTCTTTAGTGAAGGGGAATACTCATGAACATTGGAGGAAAATAATCCTAGAATGGAAGTAGAATTCTACCACTTAGCCAGTTGAACCCTAGAACAGTCACTTAAATTCTGAGTTTCAGTTTTCACATAGATAAAATGATGATAGCATTTCTTTATTTTAAAAATCAGTGATAAGATTATGAATAAAAACACCTGGAAAAACATCTGGTACCCAACAAAGAGTAGCTATTACCACGATTATGTGTAATATGGAAGAAAAGTCTTGGCCTACCCCAGTCCCAGGACAGCATCCATAGACCTAACCTCCAGGCCTGTCCCCATTGACGCTGGCCCGCCAAAATACCAGGCTGAACTCGGGGTCCTAGGCTCTAGTTCTGTACCAATGCTAGGATGGCCCTGCAGCCCCAGGTTTAAGGCTTACCCCTGTAACCCAAGGCTCCAGGCCTGTCCCAGTGACAAGCCAGCACCCCTAGGCCCAGGCTTCAGGCCTGTCTCCATGATACCAATCATCAGGCTTGCCCTAAGTACCTTGCACTAGGCCAGCCACTGAAAACTCAGGACCAAGCTCATCCTCAAAGACTCACACTCCAAAACCAGGCATCCCCTGTGGACCCAGGCCTATCTCCACAGTCCCAGGACCTGCCCCATGCCTTGGATGCAGGTGCCAGACCTGCTTTTGGGACTCCAGTGCCAGGCCAATTTCCATGGACTCAGGACCAGGCTCATTACCCAGGATCCAGGCACCAGGCCAGCCCTCATGGACTCAGGTTCAAGGCCCATCCCAGTAGACTCCAACACCAGGCCTACCTCTACAAGTCCTTGGAACCAATCCCTCCCCTGTGGACCCAGGTGCCAGACTTGCCCTGGTAGACTCTGGTGCCCTGTCAGCCCCCATAGTCACAGGTTCCAGGCATGCCCATGCAAAATCAAGAGCCAGGCCCACCACAGTAGACCTAGGCACTAGGCCTGACCATGTGAACACAGGTGCCAGGCCATCCTTTTGAATCTAGATTCTAGGTCCACCCACCTGCTGATTCATGCCAGAGGCCAACCTACCTGAGAACTCCATCATCAAGTCTGCCTGTAGATGCCACCTAATGGCCCAACCAGAATCTTTGGATAGGCTAACTGGTGAGGACATTCCTTGCTAAAGCCAGTATGTAAAAATTGGAAGAGGTGCCTAATTTTTCAAATGCACAGACACAACACAAGGACTACAAGGATCATAACCAGGGAAACATAACACCATCAAAGGAATAAAACAAAACATCAGTAATCAGCCCTAAATAAGAGTTCTATGAACTTTTTGACAAAGAATTCAAAATAATTATCTTAAAGAAGCTCAGCAAGCTACTAGAGAACACAAATAGAAAACTAAATGAAATAAAAACAACAACACATGAACAAACTGAGAATATCAACAGAGATACCATTAAACGAAAGAAAGGGATTCTAGAGCTGAAGAATATAATGATTCAGCTAAAAACAGCAGACTGTCAGGCAGAAGAAAGAAACAGTGAGCTCAAATAATAGTCAGTTGAAATTAACTGATCAGAGTAACAATAACAAAATAATTTAAGAAGAGTGAAGAAAGACTATGGGACTAATGATACACTATCAAAGAAAACAATATATGCATTATGGGAATCCCAGAAGGAGCAGAGAAAGCAGACAAAAAAAAAAAAAACAGAAAACTTCCAAAATCTGCAGAGAAATTAACATCCAGAGCCATCAAGCCCCCAGAACTTCCAAAAGATTAAATATAAAAAGATCTTTAATAATACATATAATTAAATTCTCAAAAGGTAAAGACAAAGAGAGACTGTTGAAAAGAACAAGAGAAAAGCAACTTGTCACATACAAGGGAACCCCCATAAGACAATCAGTGGATTTCTCATCAGAAACCTTGCAGGCCAGGAGAGAGGTTCATTATAGAACTATGAGCTCATGACAAAAGTACTTGTTATAAAATTTTATGTGAGCATATATACACATAAAATACATATTTTTGAGATTAATTTAAGAGAAAAACTCATTTAAGCTTTCCACAGAAAACAAGTTCTACAAGTATAAAAATTACTGTTAATATTCAAAATATTATTTTAAATATATTTAGTACACAAATATTTACCCCTCCAATAAATAAATAATTTATAATAGCCTATTTAAAAGACATTTCATTTACTATCATATATATTCCTATAAATGCATATTAACTTACATTTTTCATATGAGTGTTTGGAAAATTTAGGCAACATATATTATGGTTTTTATTCTTTCATTGATCTATTGAAACAGAACAAGTCTTACCCTATTTTTTTTTAAACTTTTGATCAAATATATGATTTCTTCACATGACACAGAGATAGGAAGATAATTTACTTTGCTGATCAAGAGAGTGTCTCTTATTTATCTTTCCATTATATCAAAACTTCAATTTCATTTATGCAATCATCAAATGATTACTCTCATTGATCACTGAGTTGATCATCCCTATATTTTAGAAAAATGTACCAGTATATAAAATTCCTCTTATGAACTCTAATGGCAATATAAAAAATACCCTGTTTTAGAATAAAACTACTTAGAAATTTTAAAAATTTAATGTAAACATGCTTTCTTCTTTAATGCGAACATTAAGTATAAACAGAAATATGAAAACAGTAAGAATTATTGCAGTTCTAAAATTAGTGATTTTTATCTGCTGTTTAGCATTTTCGATTCCAGCTTTGGCTGAATCTAGCTCCCCGGTTCTCACTGCTAGTTTATTTTTAACCAAGAGCTGGAATATTCTACTAATTTATTATGTATTTTGAGCATGGCTATCTTTCCACTCACCTCGTCTCTGAATTTGCTGCCTGGTGAGGTGTTAACTGGATAGTGGTGGCCATGCAAATGAAAAGCAAATTGCTCTATTGGGCAGCTTTCTGTAAACAGAAAAACATCATGCTTATGGAGACGCAGTGTTTGGGCTGGGTACTAGGTTTACATGCCAATATGTTATATGTGCACAGCCATAATTTAGTTGTTTTTCCACTTCAGGCAACTTACTTGAGCTCAGGGAGTTATAGTCTCAAAACTAGATATTTTCAGTCCATACAAAGTTCCAACTATATAACTTTCTATTTTTTCCTAAGAACTCCCCCCGCCCCTTATCTTTAGATGTGCAACAAGGATAGGTTTTACAGGGGGAAAAAAAAAAAAAAAAAAAAAGGCAACCTTGGGTTAGATCTACCCATCTGCTAACAACATGTGTAAACTTGGATAAACTATTACTATCTGAAACTCAGCTTCCTCACTAGCAAAATAAAGATAATGACAAATTAAATGAGATGATGTGTACCAGGTGCTTAACACAGTGCCTGGCATATATAATCATTTCATTTATGTTAGCTATTATTTCATTATTATTGTTGTTGTCATATGTTTCTTCCAACATTCTGCCTAAGTTTTCAACAAATATATATTGTGACATATCAGTTCTCCTAGAGCTTAGAATGAAATGTAAGTATACAAAGTGTTTAGAAAAACTAGTAATATAAGTGCTTTCTATTTTTTTACACTTCAAAGATTTCTATAAATACACAATAGCCATACTAGGTATCATTATCTTTCTTTCATAAGTGTGCATATTTAGAATTAGAGAGTAGGTATACTGAAAATATAATTGCATAGCAAGTATTCTTTCTACAGCAGGATGCTACTATTCACTCTTAAGAAAGACTTAAATAACTTAAGTTCCATGTTTTCATTTGTAAAATAATTTTTTGCCTTTGGCAGCTAAGCTAACTATGGGCTAAAACACAGAAAGGAAGGACTTCATGAAAGAGTTCACCAAGAATATGCCTGGAAGTACTAAGTAGGTACAAGTGTATGAAAGAAATAATATATAACAGTGAGAGTCAAAAGAATGACCAAAATCAAGGAAGAAGCAGTTAGTGTTCCATGTAAAAGACAAAGAAGATAGTAAAAGTAAAGGGTACATGTTGATGATTTGGGGGCGGGGGTATGATTATATCAAAAGTGATCATTTTATAAAGAACTTCGAAACTCACAGTATGAAGAACATTCTAATTGCACCTAGTGAATTTTTATTTTGGAGACAGACATGGTAAAAGAAGGTGTTTTCTAGATGATGCCCTCAGCGTGTTTTCATACAGAATCTACAGTATTGTATAAGGAGGACCCACATACATACAACATAAATATAATATCAGTAAAGAAAACTAAATGCTATCAAACCTTACTATTCCTCTATCCCTTCTTCCTTCTTTCATCATCAGACAACATTTTTGTTATCCCTTCTTCTTTCTTTCAACCTTAGACATTATTTTCTTAGCATTTTATTTATGATGTGCTCCTCCCTAAAAATTATTGTGTTTCTTATCTAATGTATCCAAATTATTAAGAAATATCTTTGAAACTCAAAGTATTTGATGCAATTATCTAGTGAGTTTCACGTTTTTGACATATATTAAATTTAATGTGCTTGACATAATCTTGAATTTTAAAATCACCCAAGAAATAACCCAAAAAATGCATTAAGACAATTTAGACATTATTTCCTTTGCCTTGTAATGGCCCCTAAATGTTCTTGTTTTAAAAAATAAGGAAAACAAAAAACTATATTGCCAAAATGGAATAAAATTACAGTGGTTATTAACCTTACACAGATAAACCGGGGCTTGTTTTATCAATCAAGTTGTGGGAAAATCTTGGAGGATGATGGGCATAAAACATAACTGGAGAAATGAATATTCATAGGATACCATCTTATAGTCACTTAAACTGTTTAGCAGCCTTTCTCAAATGTCTTGAACACTGGTGAGATTACAAACCCTGAAATTTAAATACTGAAATATCTGCACTAAAAAGAAAAATATTTTATTCAAGAAATTCCAGCTCCCACAAATTTAGTAGTGAAGAAGAAGACTCTCATTGTTACAACATTTTTCTTTAGCTTTTCAGCTGAAGGTTTGAAAACATTTTTTAATTTAGCAGACTAAATTCCTTAAACTAAGAAGCCTATAAAAATAAAAGGTAGATAGTGTTTTTATAATTTGTGAATTTCCAAACATTTGTTAGCATTTTTTTAATATGTGCTCTTCATAATAGAGCTATACGGATTCATTATAACTGAAAAAAAAATGAGTCTGTGTTTGCATTTTTGGGGGTAGGCAGGATAGGAAACAGAAGGAAGAAAACAGCCTTGATAAAGAGAGGCTAGAAGTTTTGTTGATATGCTTTTGCTTTATTAGGCGAAAAGGTTAAATGGAATAATGTCACTGGCAGCTGACAGTGAATTTCTTCCATTACTGGGCTTTGTTTTGTGATTCCGGTTACAAAACTGATATTGAGGACAGTGCTACTAGTCATGCAGAACTGCTTCCATATAGGTAGTTGAGCAAACTCTTATTCTGCTCAAAAAACATTATTTTTTTCTCCTTCTTTCCTTCCTTCTCTCCTCCCTCCCTCCTTCCATCCCTCCCTTTTGTTTGTTTGTTTCTTTCTTTCTCTCTCTCTCTCTCTCTCTCTCTCTCTTTCCTTCTTTCGTTCCTTCCTTCTTTCCTTCCTTCCTTCCTTCCTTCCTTCCTTCCTTCCTTCCTTCCTTCTTTCCTTCCTACCTCAAAAAATTAATATAAGAGCCATCTTATTTTACTATATAAGACCGGGTGTAATATAATATAACACAATATAATATAATATAATATATCGGGTCTCATATTAATTTTGCTCCCAAAGACGCATTAGAGCTGATGGTCTGGCTAGGTCTTATTTTCAGGGAAACACAGTATATATTCAATTTTTAGTAGTTTGTAGTACCAGCCCTGTTTCCATAAACTATATAAAATATTTTATTAAATGCAGAATGGTTTTTCCTTTTCTTCTGTTAGATTCATTGCTTTAGTTTGTGTTTCCCCTAAAGCAAACATTGAGACAAGGGTTTGAGTGCATGTAATTTACTTGGGAGGTGATCAAGGAAGTAAATATATGTGAGGGAGTTAAGGAATGAAGAGAGTAAAGGAAGAAAAATCAATCAATGATATATTCATTAGCTGTTTACCACCCTAGGCAGCTAAGCTCACCTCCATTAGCAACTCTGTAAGGAACCATGGAACATGTCCTCAGAATTGTCCTACTGTAGGATAGGAGCTGTTTTCCACTCACTTCTGAGCTTCATTAGTTAAAGTTTGCCCCTGAGGGAGTTAAATCTCCGGCATTTAACAGAATACACCTGCCCGGTGGAGTTGTCTTTCTGATGTCTGTCAAAGGAAAGTCTGCTCTCTTGACTGGCATGTGCAGCAACTGTCCACCACAGCGATGCTGAGATCAGGGGATGCAGTGTAATGCAGCCCAGGTGCCTGGACCATTTGTCTGTTGTTTTCAACAATCAGACATTTACATACCATATCTTATTCAGTTTCTAAGTATATTAATTTTAAAGTCATACAGACCTGTGTTTAAATGCAAATTTACAAATTTGCATGACTTTGAATAGTTATTTAATGATTCTAAATCAGTTTTATAATCTGTAAAATGGTGCTAACAAGAGTACGTACTTCTTTAGAATTTTTGTAAAGAAAAAATGAGACACTGTATAGACAACTCTTAATTTAGTGGTTGGGGAGAATAAGTATCCATCGTTATTACCCCAAGGTAATAATGGATATGTTAGCTTTGAGTCAGTCAGACCTGGGATTGAATACTGGTTTACTAGTTATACGGCTTTCATAGAATAATTAACCCCTTTAATTATTAATCCTTCCAAATCCTTTGAAACTTCATAGGTTTTCTGTGAGAGAAAAAATATTACAAATAGAATATTACATGTAAATCCTGTAGCCCAGTCCATGATGGTCAGTCAGTGGATGTTGGTTGCTTTTCTCTTTGCCTGTGCTGCAGTATTTATTCATTTGCACATTTGTGCATTTATGAGCTCATTCAACAAAACTGGTCTCTAAGATTATAAAGATGTGTTAGATTTATTTTTTTTCCAATAGCTTACAGGCTTAGTGGGACATATATAAAGATAAGAAAGTATGTTACAACATAACATAAGCTCTGGGATTTTGAAGAAACATCTACCTTGCCTAGGGATGTCAAGGAAAATGTCACACAAGAGTTGTTATGTCGCGTCCTGCACAACACAAGCAGTGGGGAAAGCGAGGGAGGCGGCAAGGGCTAAATTCTATTATAGAAATAAAGAGACCAGAGACACTGAATGCAAAGAAACCACAGAGGACCAAGGGACTCACAGCCTCAAGGGACTGGAGCCCCGAATCGGGTCGTCGTGGGTATTTATTGTTTTTTTACAATAGGCATCACATGATTCTGGGCAGGGTCTGCAAGACTCTCACACCACTGATACAATTAGCATATTTCCAATACCCAATCATATTGTCCCAAAGCAACCTGTGCATGCTGTCCCCACATGATCAAGGTGCGGTGTGTACAACCCCTGGGGGAGTAGGTTTCTCAGAGCAATTACCTCATGAGCTAAGCGGGAAGCGAGATAAGTTCGCTCAGTTAACGTTCCTTAGCACAATAGGGTGCGGACATCAGAAGCATGCGTCAGCAGCTTCCAGAAAGCATTGGAGGAGGGGCATCCCTCCTAGTTTCACATTAGCTCATGGGGGTCCCTGGGGTCCCGTCTGGCTTAAGTCGTTCCTCCCTTGAGGAAACTTACTCGTCTTTGACCGCAGACCCAGCATACTGGGACCAAGAGAGGAGACCTATACAACTCAACCCCTAAGAGGGACAACCCCGCAACCCTCTTTCCTTAAGGAAAGGATGGTAGGGACAAACGGTTAGGGTGCTGTGTGACAACATTGTTACATGAAGCCAGTGGGTGGCATATAATTTTATTCCTTTCTTATCATATTTTACTAGTAAACACTTTTTGTCTGCCTTTGTTTCAGAAGAAGGCAAACTATTTCAAACATAGGAAAGCATGTTTGGTTCTAATCCTAGGGGTGATACTTAAGGAGAATAACGTCTGTGAACTTCAATCTTATTAGTTAAGAGCCTTTCGAACTCTCAACTCCAACACTGTAGAAATGATATAGAAAATTATAAAAATAAATAAACAAAAAATAAAGTTGGAGAGATGGATTGTTTCCATATCCCTTAGTTATCCTGCATGATCCAACAAATAAACTTCTGGAAATATAAAGGTTAAGGTTAATGGTCTCACAAGGCATCACGTGAACACCTTGCTAGTAGCTTTGACATTAAGGTCGTAATATTAAATAACAAAGGACGATCAGGCTAAAGACATTTTGGAGAGAAATTGGTTTACCTGCATCTCTATAAAAATAAGTTTTATTTTTCATATCACCTGTCTGCATTGTGAAATTAGAACTATAGTATTTATTGCTGACATTTACCATTTATTTCCATTAATTCACTTCCTAAATGAAATACCTATCATTTAATAAGCCTGCTTATAGCTAGATTTAGAAATCATGAACAGGTTGCTTAATCTCCTTTCAAAAATTTATCTTTCCAAAGTGCTGATGGCACATTTATTCTCCCCTTTCCATAACTGAGAAATGAATGCCAGCCAAACAAAAAGCTAAGACCTTGTTGCACTTCCTGTTTGTTTTTTCCTTAAGACAAATCCTGATTTTGAATTTCAGCTCTTTGCTTTTTCATTTTTGAAATTTCAGTGATCAGAATGTTTGCATAAGGTACAAAACACGATGTCTGTTCATGTATTAACAACTCAGACAGAAGTATTAAAATGGTTAGAGAGAAGAATTAGATTTCCCCAAAGACTGCTTCCTCGGCACCGTGGAATCTGTGCAAGCAATAGCAAATAAAGTGTGGTGAAATGTAAAAAAAATTAAAAAATAATAATTCTACCTAATCAACTTCCTGAAAACAAAAGTATTTTCTTTCATCCCAGTGGGTTGGCCTTGAAGCAGCCAAGCTTTCCTGAGAGGTTCCTGGTATTACCTCTGCCACTGCTCTTTACTGATAAAATTTGAATAGTCATTTCTTCAAAATTATTTGGAGACATTACATCTTAAGCATCCACAGTAAAATAAAATATAGTTTCAGCGTGATGCTTTTAGGTTGAGAAATTCTTTACATAGAAAAAGCAGAAACATTTCTTGATAAATAAGTACTTGTGTTGGTTCCTTTCACTTTGAGGTGGTGAAAGGAAAGCTGTGGTATGATCATTATTAAAAGTACTCATGAAGAATTATGAAAGATGAATAAAAGAAAAGGAAAAAACAAGAGCTATGACAGGATCCACAACAACTCGTGAAAAAGGCTTTTTGAAAAATTCATTAGGAGATAAAAGATCAAAAGAGACTATCCTGACACATATTGAAATAGGGAGACAAAACTATGTGAGAGGAATTTTAAGCCTGTAGTAGACACAGAGCAAATTAAAAAAAAAAGAAAAAGAAAAAGAAAATTCAGGTTAAAAGTACAAGAAAAAATGTTATGAATACTTTAGCCACATGTCTTCACTTCTTTGGCGGCGTCCCTGTCAGAGTTCTCATTCCTGCGACTCAGGAATCTTGCCTCAGAGAACAGGGTGATGATTACATTGTCAAAAGCCCTGTTATAACCTGCTGTGTTCTAATCTGCCAGTGAGTATCTGTGGTAGTAGTTGATCTTGGAAGTCAGTAGGGATTTGTGCAGGTATGCACATTTGAGATTTAGCTTCTGCTAACATGATTGTGCACTTTAAGTAGAAGAATTCACACAGCTACTTTTGGAAAGGCAATGCTGCTAGGTGGAGAAAGTGGATTTGCTTTGGAGTTAATGAATGACGAATTTGTTTTATAATAACATGTCATTATATTCACGCTAAGAAGGGAAGCTTCAGAGGATCATTATGAAACTAAACTTGCCAGACTAAGTTGTTTCATTTTAATTGAGAAATGTCATTGGAAGCATAGCACCACACGGGGTCAAAATGAACATAGTAGTACATGGAGCTCAAATAAAAGCAATTAGACCTACTACCTCGACCTTGAAGGGGTCTGCTTCCTCCAGAATGCTTGCTTACATTCGGCTTTCAAGCGCAGGCTTAATGCAGTCACCTAACTCTTTGTCCTTGAAGTTCGAGTAGTAAGGTCTGTTTTCAGGGAGGCAGGGGGAGGGGAAGATCAATTCACCTCTAAAAAAAGAGCAATGCTTTTTCCCAGGTGGGTCCAAAGTTGAACAATGCTATGTATATACTGGTGCTTCACATTATTCTTTTTAAGAATCCTGAACACGTATAGGAATTTTTAAAGGATGATTTCAGTTCTTCTTGGCAAATCGACTATTTTATTTCCTAAAATCAACTAGCTATACTAAAGTCCCTAAATTTAGAACCTAGAATTTTCCTTATAATAATGTTCTTCTCTTCAAGTCTCCAGGGATTTTTTTTAAAAAAAGTCTTTATTTCCACATTAATGGTATAGTTTATCTTGTTTGCAATTATTTCTATTTCTCAAATCAGATTTACAGGCAACAAACAGACTGTCAGTAACCATTCCAGGGTTTTCCTATATAATTCCGGGATAAAAGTAGATGTTCTTCTTATGAAAAATTTTATTTGAAAATTGGAATAAATCATGCTGTCTTTACTTCTACTCTAATAAACTTTCATTCATTCTAGTCTGGCTTTGCTTTCCTTCTCAATGTATACACTCACACTCATATCCATACTCCTCGTATCTCTTTCTACTGAGACTGCTCTTATTTAAATCAACTATGATTTTTGCCACTCAATATACACTACTCTCTCTTGGGCTTTCGTTGTCTCTCAACAACATTAAACTATTTGATTATTCCCTTCTCGTGAAACACTCTCTTTTCTTGCACTTCATTACTTCACAGACTCCTGGTATTTATTCAATCTCTCACAAGCTATTCCTCAATATCTATTACCAGATTGACTGTTCTATTATATCTGGTATCTAAATATTGACGTTTCTAAAGCTTCATGACTTGTATCTCGACAGGTGATTTCATTATGCTCATGATTTAAAAATAAGCAAGAGGACTTCCCAGTTCAGTTGTGATATCGAAAGAGTCTAGAAGCCATTACTGCCATTTTTTACAATAAGAAAATTCTGAACAAACTGAAAATCAGCATTTTTTTCTGGAACCCATTAGAAAATTGAGGTCATAGGGTGAAATGTCAGCTCCAAATCTTGAGAGACAGGTCAATCCAATAGGAGCTGAGATCTGCTTACCTAAAGCAGAAATTACTGGAGCGATAAAACAGTAGTAATAACTAAATTACTATTTTGAAAAATTGCTGGAGGCTGAGTGTATATTAGCTTGAAACTAAGAAATTCCTAAGGATCATAGTCATAAAGGGCCACCACACTTCAGTGAGTTTTACCTTCAGAAAACTCACGATGCCCCATGGTGGAGAACCAACAGAGATCCTTTTGGTGGCATTGACTTTAGGAGAAAAATAATCATTACAAAATAGGTGCATAGTACTATCTATAACAAAGGCCTATTCTATAAAGAAAGGGAATTACCAGAGTCTTACTCCACTTCGAGAAAGAGTACTTCTCCATCTCCAGCCCCTTTTTGCTTTACTGTCTCACCAAAGGAAGGTTGTATGGGAAACAAGAAATGCTTGTAAAGTACAGCCTAAGAATACAGGCACACTAAAAGGCTGAGATTTATTAATAAGATTATAGAATCCTTCCCCTCACTAACATCTTGCCACCACATCAACTGAGATCCAGGAAAAGAATAGTGGATTAAAACTGCAAAGCACAGACTCTCTCTGAGGAGAAATATTTAGAAAACCCAATCTCCAAAAAGAAGACACAAACAAGAATACTAGAGGAATCTGAAGTACCTACATGTATTGAAAACAGTGAAAACTGCCAAACTCCTAGATAAACATAAAAACTCACAATAAAGGCCTATGCCCCTTAGCTCCTATTGCACAATATACTATATCCCACTCTCAATAAAAAAGCACAAGACATGGTAAAGGCAAAGAAAACAAACAAATATACAAATAAACAAACAGCCTGAAGAGATAAAATAAGCAGGAGAAGCAGACTCCAAAGTAACACCAAAGTTGAAATTATCAGACAGGAATTTAAAGTAACTAAGATTAACATATTAGGAGCTTTCATAGAAAAAGGAGACAACATAAGAACATGTGGGTAATGTTAAAAAGAAAGACAAAAACTTTTTTAAAATGCTAGAAATTAAAAACACTGTAACATAAATGAAGAGAACTTTTTATGGGCTCACCAATAGACTGGACACAGCAAAGAGATACTCAATGAACTTGAAGATGTTTCAGTAGAAACTTCCCAGACTCAAATGCAAAGAGAAAAAAGAATGAAAAAAGAAAGAAAGAAAAAAAAAAAAAGACCAGAACATCCAGCACTGTGAGACAATGACTAAAGGTATAACATATGTGTAATCAGAGTACTAGAAGGAGAAGAGAAAATGGAGCAGAACAAATACTTGAAAAAACAACAGTCAAGAATTTTCCAAAATAATGACAGACACAAAACCACAGATCATGAAACTCAGAGAACACCAAGCAGGATAAAACCAAACATCTATATATCATCATATGATATTCAAACTTCAGGAAAAATAACAAAGAAAATCTAGAAAGATGACAGTGGTTGGTGGGGGCTGGGGAGAGGGCACCTTACCTATAGAGTAACAAGGAAAAGAATGATAGTAGACTTATTGCTAGAAACCATTCCAGCAAAATAATGGAGTAAATTATTTAAAGTGTTTAAAACCCATCAACCTAGAATTCTGTATCCAGGAAAAATATCCTTCAAAAGTGAAGGAAAAGTTAAAAATAAAGTTTCTCAGAGAGAATAAAAATATAGAGCTCAGAAAATTGAATCTACATCAAGAAAAGGGCATTGGAAAATAAATAAATAAAGATCAATAAAATATTTTATTTTTCATATTTTTAATTGATCTAAAAATACATTCTGTTTAAAGTAATAATACATTATATGATTATAGCATGCAGTTAAGTAAAATGAATGGCAGCAATGTTATTAGAGATAAGGGGGAGAAACTAGAAATACTGTTATAAGGTACTTTTGCTATATATAGTGATATAATGTTATTAAAAACATGGAATTAAATTAGTTAAAATGTATATACTGTGAACTTTAGAACAACTGCTAAAATAATTTTAAAAGAAGTATAATTACTAGGTGAAGAAAGGAATAAAAATGTAATCATACAAAATGCTCAACTGAAACCAGAAGACAGAAAAATAGGGGGATGAAAAAAAATGCAACAAATAGAAAAACAGTTACAAATATTATAGATATTAGTCCAACTATTAATATATCAATAATCATTTTAAATGTGGATGGTTGAAATGAACCAGTCACAATACAGAGACTGTCAGAGTGGATTAAAGAATAAGACCCAACTGTATTTTGTCTTCAATTAATGTATTTAAAAACTCAGATTAAGAGTAAAAGGGCAGAGAAAGATATATGATGCTAACATGAATCAAAAGAAAGCAGGAAGCAGTTACATTAATTTCAGATAAATCAAATTTCAGAAAAAAGGTATATTTTCAGGAATAAAGAAGATCATTACATACTAATACAGGGGTCTACTCTCCAAGAAGAGATAATAATCATAAATATGTATGCACCTAACAAGAGCACATCAAAATACAGGATGCAAAACTATAGAACTGAAAGTAAAATATGAACAAATCCACTGTTACAGTTGAAGTC
Organism: Rhinolophus sinicus; assembly: GCF_036562045.2. Lineage (NCBI taxonomy): Eukaryota > Metazoa > Chordata > Mammalia > Chiroptera > Rhinolophidae > Rhinolophus > Rhinolophus sinicus. The sequence continues at coordinate 147,312,886 of NC_133755.1, forward strand.
TTCAACATCCTTCTATCTGTAATTGATATATCAAGCAGGCACAAAATCAGTAAGGATATAGTTGATTTGAAAACAACTATCAACTTAATCTAGTTGACATTTATACAATTCCCATCCAACATTGTCAGAATACACATTCTTCTCAAATTAATATAGAACATTCACCAAGAGAGACCACATTCTAGGCCAAAAAAATACACCTTAGAACATGTAAAATATAAATCATACAAAGTAACAAAGTATGGTTTCAGATCACAATGGATTAAATAATAAATCAATAATGTAAAGATAATTGGAAAAATTCGGAGACTAAACAATGTAGTTACCAGCAACACGAGTCAAAGAGGAATTCTCAACAGAAATTTAAAAAAACATATATTTGGAGCTAAGTGAACATACAACTTAACAAAACTTGGATGTAGCCAAAGCAGTGTATAGAGGGAAATATGAGATGTGATAAAAAAAATATGGTGAATGTTTAAATTAAAAAAAAAAAAGAAATCACTACAGTAAAAGACACATTGCCATTAACCCCCCTCAAAATACTCTCCCTTACTTAGAACACACTTATCCCATCACTCTTGCCACTTTCTGGCGCACTTCTGGAAGTCCTCTTTCATGAGTGTCTTTACTTCATTCTCCATCATGACAACGCTCCATGTCACACATCACTTCTGGTACGGCAACTTCTGTCAAATAAAAACATTATGATGTGTCCTCATCCACATTATTCACTGCCTCTGGCACCTTGAAACTTCTGTCTCTTCCCCAAAGTCAAAATGACCATGGAAGGTAAACATTCTGAATCGATTCAGGACATCAAGACAGCCATGACAGCACAACTAAAGACAATCATGAAAGAGGACTTCCAGAGCTGCTTCAGAAAATGGCAAGAGCGATGGGATTTTTGAAGTGAGGGGGAGTATTTTGAGGGGGATTAGTGGCAATGTGCCTTTTAGTGTAATACATTTTTCTTTATTTAAACATTCACCCTATTTTTAGATCACACCTCGTATGTAGCATTGAATGTACTTCCACTTTAGGAGCTGGAGAAAGGAGTACCATAAACATTAGGTTTTAACGCAAGCATTAAAAATGAAATAATAAAAAGTAGAGCAGAAATTAATAAAATTGAAAAAAGGAAAGGAGAAAGAGAAAATCAATGAAACCCAAACTAGTTCTTTCAAAAGATCAATAAACCCCTGGTTAGGCTAACCCAGAATAAAAGAAAGAAGATAGACATTGCTAATATCAGAAATGAAAGAAGGACTCTATGAATACTAGAAAGATAATAAAAGAATATTATGAATAAGTCTATACCCACAAATTTGATAACATAGATGAAAAAGACCAATTCCTTGAAAGACACAATCTGCCAAAAGTTATACAAAGATAAATAGATAATCTGAATAGGTCTATATTTATTAAATGAATTATATTAATAATTAATAACTCTTGAAAACAGAAAGTGCCAAGTCTGGATGGTCTTGGTGGTAAATTTTACCAAACATCTAAGGACCTAAAGGTAATAATTCACCACAACCTCTTCCAAAAACAAACAAGGAAAAATCACACCTCAGTGTCACTCTGACGCTCTACTCCAAACATTTCCTCTGAGCTCGAGATAAATATATCCAATTGCTTACTTTACAATTCAACTTAATATTTATGTCTCATAGATATCTCAGATTTAATGTTTAAAACACACTTTAAAAAAATGTTTCACCTAATCCCTTCTTTTTCCCTCCACTGGATCTTTCCAAATATATAATGTCAACTCTAGAAATCCAGGAATCATATTAGATCCCCCTTGTAATTTTTACATCATATCTGAAGATAAGTTCTGTGACTTTTACCTCCATTACGTATCTTAAATCCATGTACTCCCTGCATCACTCTCTATCTAGCCAGAACTACCATAATCGCTCTCTTTGGGTTACTCTCAGTGTATAGACTGGTTTCTCCTTCCTCTTGTTCCTCTAACAATGCATTCTCTGACTGCAACAAGACAACTTGTCTTTAAATATGAATCAGAACTTGTCATTCCACGACTCATAACAATTCAATAATTCTTCTCATTAAACTCACGTCAAAATTCAATGTATCTTACTATGATCTTTAAAAGCCTGTATAATTCAGCCCCTACCTATTTCTCTCTGTCTCTTGTTTTTCAATGGACTCCAGCCATATTGGTCTTCTCTCAGATCTTGAACACCCCTAACCTCTACACGTTCTGTTTTCTTTGTACCAGAATATTCAACCCAAACTTGATTCACTGTATTCTCCACATAACTTATTTCCATGCTTCAGGCTTTACCTGAAATGCAACTTCCCAGTAAAGGTCTTCCATGACTACAATTTCTAAAGATTTTTTTCCCTATAATTCTTTTTCTCAGCAATTTTATATTGAACTTAGAAAAATGGTTCACAAACAACATTTATTTTGTTTGTTTCGTCACGGTGTCTGTCTATTCCAGTAGAATTTAAACTCCAGGAGAGGAATAACAACATGTATTTGTTTACCACTGCATTCCCAGGCTCCAGCACCGTAGATGACACAATGTCTTGAGTATGTATTTATTGAATCAGTGGATATGACCAAGAGATTATATATTACCTGATTTGATATTATAACACCAAAGAGAAAAATAAAATATTTTCAGTTCAAAATTAAATGAATTATTTGTCTTAACAGACCCAAATTCTTAAAATATTTGTTTGGTATAATATATTTACATCACCATTATGGAAAAATAAATCAAAGGAATAATTCTCAAAAATGTAGGAAAAGAGCTAAGATTTAAAATTGGCCAGTATATGAGTCAGAAATTACTACTGCCCTTAAAAAGCATTATTATTTATGTCACACTTGCAAGATCATCTGATGAAACATAATTAATGTTCAAAAGGAACTTTTGTGAGAGAGATCAGCAGTTGGCATCTTCCTGGATCTTCTTTTAGTGTGAAGAGCATCTGTTTATCTATCTTGCTTATTTCATATTCTGCGTTAACATGTTGTAATAAAGCATGAATTCTAATGTCAAATCTTTGGCCACTTACTGCCATGTGATTTTAGGCATGTAACTTAATCCTACTGATACTCAATTTTTTCATCTGGAAAATGGGTTAATATAATATTCCCAATGTGATTTCCTTTCCATTATCTTCATTCTCTTTACATTTAATATATTTAATTTTAGAATAATTATCTTATAAAAACTAATGTATGCTTATCATTAAAAATAACAAGCAATACAAAAGTAAAACAACCTAATAAGTACATAAAATCTCACTGCCCCAGAATTGTCTGTGCTATAAAGCTAGGTCCTGTGAACCTTATTTCAGATCTATATACATAGATGAAGATAGATAGATGATAGATGATAGATAGATAGATAGATAGATAGATAGATAGATAGATAGATCATAGGTAGATAGATGATAGATAGATAGATGATAGATAGATAGATAGATGATAGATAGATAGATAGATAGATAGATAGATAGATAGATAGATAGATAGATAGATGATAGGTAGATAGATAGATAGATAGATAGATAGATAGATAGATAGATAGATAGATAGATAGAGTAAGAAAAAATCAATATACAGGATCCATTAATGCCTGGGAACCATAAAAGTTCTAGCTCCCCAAACTCTTGCTTCTGTAAAGGATAATGTTATGTAAACACTAAGAATTTTGAATCGTTATGTTTCAGCCACAATTTTCTATTATGATTTTAAATGACTCCTTGACTTAAAAATAAGATTATTCTTTTTACTCTCCCTTCTACCTTTCTTCCAACTACATCCCAATTAGTTAATCATATATTTTTCCTTCTTCAAATTTTATAAAACTGACCATATTTTTAAATCCAAATGACTCAAGTTGTTTTGTCTTCATTCTATACTTAAAAGTTCACTGTATTAGTCTTCTATTGCTTATGTAAGAAATCAACACAGATTTAGCAGGTGGAAACAATACATATTATCACATATTTTCCGTGGATCAGGAGTACAGATGTGGTTTAGTTGGCTCCCAAGCTCAGAGTCTCACATGACTGGTATCCAAGTGCTGGCTGGCTGAACTCCTCTGGAGCTTGCAGTCCTCTTCCAAGCTCACACAATTATTGGCAGATTTTGCTTATTTCTAATTGCAGAGCTGAGATCCCCATTTGTTATTATTATTATTATTTATTATTATTATTTCTTTTTTTTTTTTTGCTAGCTGTTAGCTACTAGAAACTCTCCTCCATAGGCAGATCACAATATGTCTACACGATTTCTTTCAGGTCAGGAGGTGAACATCTCACTGAAATTTCACGTTCTTTAAAGGACTCTCCTGATAAAGTCGGGCCCACCTAGGATAATCTGAATATTTTACCTATTCAAAATAAATTTAAAGTTAACTTTAAAAAAAGCACACACACATTGCCATTGCATCTATTACACTCTGAAGGCTGTCAAAACTACAGTTGTCTTTTGTTTTCTTCAGCCCCAAGAAAAATGAACATAAATTACTGACTATCCTAACATTCTGGAGAGGCCAGCGACACTTCTTTCTGCAACAATACAATAAGAAATTTGCCTATGTATTAGTTTCCTAGGGCTGTCATTAAAAAGCATCACAAAATGGATGGCTTAAAACAACTGAAATTTGTGTCAAAGCTCTGGAAGGCGCAAGTCCAAAATCAAGCTTTTGGCAGAACCATGCTCCCTCTGAAATGAGGGGAATTCTTCCTTGCCTCTTCCTAGTTCCCAGTGCTTTGCTGGTAATCTGTGGCATTCCTTGGCTTGCAGCTATGTTTCCTTACATGGTCTCTGATGTGTGCGTGTGTGTGTGTGTGTGTGTGTGTGTGTGTGTGTGTGTGTGTGTTTAAGAAAACTTTCTTTACCTAGGTGGCTTAAAAAAAATTCTCCCATGTGGTTTTATAAAAATTTGTAGTTTGATTTCCATACAGATTCTTAAGACAACTGGAATTGACTTTTGTACATGAAAAGAGGTATGATTTCCCTTCATTTTTATTCTGTGTAGATAACTATGTATCCTAACTTCATTTACTCAAAAACGTTTTTCCACTAGTTTGTATAAATCACGTCACTATTTCTGTAGATGTGTTTCTATGTTCTTTTCTCATTTCATTAATTTATTCTTTAACCATTAAACCAATGTATTAATTACTGTAGCAATAAAGTAATTATTATTTGTCTAAAATTAAAGTTTATTGGGGTGACAATTGTTAGTAAAGTTACATAGATTTCAGGTGTACAATTCTATATTACATCGTCTATACATCCCATTGAAAATAATTCTTGATGTACAAAAAGGCAGTCTCCCCACTTTGTTCTACTTCCTAACTAATTGCTTGTTCTTTACCCTTTGCTCATCCACATCAATTTTCAAATAAATTTGTCAAATTACATACACATACACACAAACACATACACACTTACATAGAAGCCTGTTAAGATTTTTATTAGAATTGCTTGGATTTACTAATATAACACTGTGACTGCTGATCAATGAATATATATATATATATATATATATATATATATATATACATATATATGTATGTATACATACATATATATGTGTATATATATATATACACGTATGTATATATACGTGTATATATATATCTATATATCTATATATATCTATATAGATATATATATATATACCTATACAGCCATTATTTGGCACTTTTTCTCTGTTTTCAGAACACTCTTTTTATCTATAAAGAACATGCATAACTCCTTTTTAATCATCATCACCTTATTATTTTTGCATTTTGTATTATAATCACCTGTTTTCTAGTGTACAGAAATGTGACTGATTTGTAGATACTGAATTTCCTTATCCAAAAAACTTTCTAAATTTTCTGATTAAACTAGGTAATTGTATTCCTCTCATCTTTTGTTTTATTAATTACTGAGAATAGTGAATTAAAATGTCATGTTGATATTGTAATTTTTTCAATATGTCTTTACTGATTTAAACCTTCTCCCCCCTGGCTAGAAATAAAGACCATTCGCATTTTGATGGGCTTCACCTACTGCTTTCTTTCCAGTTTTCCCTCCTAATTATGCATCCCTAAACAATATATTTTAGTTTTTGCTTATTGTTGAAACTCATGTATTACAGACTATGTACAATGTTGTGTCTGGCATCTTTCTCTCAATTCGCCTTTTGTTGTGTGGTTGAGTTGGTTTAATTGCTGCATAATACTGTATTGTATGACTATTCTATGATTTAAATAGTCACTAAAGTGTTAAGAACATTTTAGGGTCACTGCAATACTAGAAATTCAGCCTGCAAATATGGATTAAAACCAGCTTATTTTTGCTAATTCTCAGGGCAATTTTTTTACATCTCCAATCAGCACCAACGTTCATTACAGAGCAATTTTCTTTGGTGTTTCTTGGGGTGGTTAGTTATTTCTAGTTTGCCTTTGTACCAAGGGTGAAGTCTTTTGTGCCTGCAGCTTTATAGGAAGTTTCTTATTTGACTACTTATCTTGTGTTTTTATGTCCTATCCCCTGAGATCTATGAAACCCAAATTTACTCAGTATGCACTTTCATTCAATCTTTGGCCTGATTATTCCTTTATTTCTTATCAGCAATCTGATGTATTTTAGATGTCCTTTTTATGATACCCAAATTTGTAGTTATATTGAGTAAGAGGCTGGATCTGGATACCTAGTTCACCATATTGTAAGAAAAGGGAGTAAATAAATACATTTTCATTATTCTCCTGTAGCAATTTTTAATATAGCCCCAATTTTTTTACAGTCCTCCCATTGAAAAGTGGAGTCTACATCTTTCCTCCCTGAATCTGGATCCAGTGACTGCTTGAACAGCAGGGTACACTGGGAGTGATACCGTGCTTTCAGACTCAGTCCTTAAGAATATGGTAGCATGTACTTCTCATCTCTTGGGACATTTGCTGTTTTGAATTACATTGTGTATGCAACTATTTACTTTGTGTAACTATTCCCACTAGTTGACTCAACCCACAAATATCTCAATCTCTGAACCAGGCAAATAAAACTTCTGGGAAGCAACCCTTTTCCACCTACTTGGCTCTCTAAGAAATTTCTCACATGAACTTTCCTAGGGTAACAATAATGAGTGATGTAGGACAATGTCAGAATCCTACAACAGTGATTCCCAACTGGGAACCATGGAGTTACCAGGTAGACCTGTAGGTACTAGGGGCCCCAAGCATTTCCTGTAGATTGAATACTGTAGATCTTGTACATGTAGGTATTAGTATTTTTGAAATATGATTATATAATGATTAAAATTCAAATCCATTAAAATTGTTACTGAATTCTCAAAAAAAAGTTGTGATCTCAACAACTATTCTACATGTTTTGCATCAATGCATAGCAAAGTATTCATACATTTTCAGACAGAAGAAATAAATTATTTTAAGAGTGTATTTAATGGTTTCATTCATATTTCATATATACAATGGGTGCTAAACATATATTAAGCATCAAATATTAATAATATGACATGTCAAATATATAACAAGAAATAGGCAGATGTGTTTTAAAGCACCCATATATTACTTGGCAAAAATGTATTCCAAAAGACATAAAGTGAAGAATAAGTTGATGTAAAATAAATGTAAAAGGCAAATAATACTGATTCTCAGCTGTCACTCCAAATTTGTATCATTTGTTTTTTTTAAAAAAATACAAATAGCTAAGCTACATTAATACCCAAGAAGGCAGGTTGAAAATAACTGGTTAAAGCAGTGATTCTCATCTTTGAATTAACATTATGATCACTTATAGAGCTTTTAGAATACAAATTTCCAGCCTGTATTCCAGACCAATTAAATCAGAATCTCTGGGGGTGGGATCCACGCACCAGTACTTTTTAAAGCTCCCAGACTTTTCCAATGTACAGCCAAGTTGAAAGCCACAGGTCTAAAATATGATTGGTTGCAAATACTATAATAATATAGGGAAACTACTTTTAAATTTTTAAAGTTTTATATAATAATTATGTTTGCATTCCCATTATCAATTCAGTCTTAATTAATACAAAATACGACTGCAAACTCTCTTAAGTACATTTTCGAAGACTAAGAAACATAAATCCTCCCAGAAAGAAAAATTCAGTATGTATAGAAAATTTTAAATGAAATGGTCCATTCAACCTGGAGAAACTAAAAATGTTTTTCTAATTAAGAAAGTGAATTAGTTTATTCAATCAAAAGTCAGAATCAAATATTAATTTAACACTACACAAGCATGGCTTCTCGCCCAAGTAAATGAGCAAAATATTGCTTTATAAAAATATTATTGATCATTTTTATATGCTAGTCATTGACTTAAATGTTGGAAACATAGTAGTGAGAAAAATCAAAGATTCCCTACCCGTATGACACTTATAATCTAATGGAGATACAGAAAAGTTTAAAAATCATGCAAATATCTGTGTAGTGACAAGCTGTAAAAGGGAAGATTCATGGTGCTGTAAGACATCTTATAAAAAAACCTGGCAGAAGTGACACTATGCCAAACCTTAGGAAACTGGCAGCTTCCACTTCCCGTCTATTGGGCCCTCACCTTCAGAATCCAACCATCATAATGTAAGGAAGCCTAATCAGCACAGAGATCTATCTAAATAGAGAAGATCCAATGCCCCTGATCCATAAGTTGGCTGAATTTCAGCCACTAACCAATCCCAAATTGTCATTGATGTGCATGCGTTACTTGGAAAAGTAAATCACACAGTCCTCCCTGCCTTCAGTATTCAGAAAGGGCTTCTCAAAAAGTTTGTTACTAAAGAGGTAGCAGAAATTACGACACGTGCAAAGGCCTTTTGAAAGAAAGGTCACAGTTACAACTTACCTTCAAATCATAATATTTTAGCTGGACAATTGATTGGATTATGTAAAAATCTAATGAATATTAGTTAATAAATGTTGTAAGTTATAAAACAATGGAAATCAAATAGAGTTTCTATAAAACATCACCATCAACAGGACACATAATGGTACTAAAGGGAAAAGCAATAAATGTTTAAAAATGTTGTGACTAATGGTAAATATAGATAAATCAATAACATTCTAAAAACCCATTCTATAATCTAAACACGTTCACTAGAACATTACACTATTTTTTAAGTTACAAAAGATGTCACTTTTTTTTAGCATCCAGCAGAAATATATGAGATCAAGAAACTTTCTTTCCTGCTTTTATTTTGAATTAAAAGGAGGTTAAAATAAAGTCTTCTCATCAGTTTCTGTGAAATACCTGTTTTGAGTTGAGCAAGTACCCCCCCACACACTTACATATCCAGTTTCAACCTGTTAATTATGAATTATACTCACACTGATCTAAGCACACCCTTGCATAAATATTCTAATGTAAAGTGGAGTTGGAACATGAGTGAAGCATTGTCATTATATTCAACTCTTTGCCTTCAATTTAGAAACAAATGTATGTTGAAGTGTTTTCCTATCTATGCTTTGCCCTTCTTCCCAGCATTTGCCAAGATATCATTGAAAATAGTGATACACTGTTGTGAGTGGCCAACTGACGACTGGCGACCTCACTGCCTCAGCAGCGGGAGCGCAAGGCTCATAATACCAGCATGGATCAGGGAGCTGTGTCCTACACAACTCGACTGCGAAACAACAGCTTGAACCAGAGTGGGGGGGAGGTGGAAAAAAAAGAAAAGAAAATAGTGATACAGTATTAAGGCTCAGAGAAAATCCTGACACATCCTAATTAAAGCACAGAATTAGTTAGACCCTATGAATTTCAGACAGCTTCTGCTACTGATTCTCTTTGATACATCAGTGAGCTGAACTGAATGTGAATGTTTATCCTTTCCAACAGTGCTTAAATACATTCATGACCTACCAGTTTGTTTCTAGAAAATCCGAGCCCTCTCTTAAGCCTCGCTGAGGTCTGCAACATCAGCAAGAAATTATAATTTCTTGAGTTAAATACTCAGCTATACAGTAGTTTTTTATTGCTGTCCCATTGGGCATTATAATGTTCAGATTTATTTTTCATAATTTAGAGCTTACCTTATGAAATATTAAAATGCTTATTAATGCTTAGAGAAGTGGCAAAGGCACTAATATATACTGCAAGCATCACATGGCTGTTCTTTAGCCACATACTAATTAACCATACATATAAAAATATATTGATTAAATTTTGTCTACATTATTCAGAAGGCAAATAGAAAAGGGGACATAGAAACACATTAAAGACCCTTAGGACAAGCTAATATTTACTTGAAACTAGCCATTGGCTCAAATGGGTCAGATAATACCTATGAACACATATGTACAATATGTACAATGTAGAATTATGTACAATAATTCTAAAAGATTTCTTACCTTCTCACTCAAAAGTAGAAAAGTAGTGAATGCCCATACATTACTAAAAACCAAAGTAAAATCGTACACTTTCAAATTATAAATCTTCTGTGTTTCTCAGTCACCATTTCCCAGTCTAACAATTATTCCCCCAGGAATGATGATGAATTTAAATTGTTTCATTCACTCTTCTGACTGACTCCTGTAAGTTGCATTTGTAAGATAACTAAAAGGATCTAAAGATTATAGATGCACCCTCTGTCCACAGAGTAGTACTGTACATATGCCTGGGGTGCCAAAAACGTATATACACACGACTTGTATTCATCTTTTGTTATCGATATTTAGCATTACAATTTTAATAGTTTTTTTTTTATTTTCTTAAAATGTGTATATATATTTTTGACATGCTCTTTATAGTGCTTAGTTTGGTTAATCTCACAAATCAATAAGTTAAATTATTTTACAAGACCATACATTATAATGTGTGGTATCCACAGTTCTATACATAGAATGTTGCTAAACACTGACACTATCGAAAGCAAAGATAGGAAACAGAAGAAGGAAAGAAGAAAAATTAAAATGTAGGACAAATAATGTGATTAAATGGATCCAAGAGAAAGTGTTCAACATAACAGACATGCAATAAATATTGACCATATTATAATAGAGCAGGGAAAAAGAAACACACACAAAAAAGTCATATTAAAAAAAAAAATGCTCCCTGAAATGAAAGACTTGGACCTAAACATCAAAAGCATACACTGTGTACCTGGAGAAATTTACTTAGAATGGTCAATATCAGGATACACACTGGTAAAATTATTGAACATTAAAGATAAATAGAAAATCTACAATGGCTTCCAAACAATCTGGACAATTCACATATATGGGAAAGAAATCAGATAGACATCAGATTTTGAAAAAAAAATGTATATTAGAAAAATGAATAAACATATTTAACAAACTCAAGAGAATAGAAAATGTGCATAAAGAACTATATAACCAATAAACTAAATTTTTTCATACAAACCCCATAAATAATCATGAACATTCAGAATTCAGGGATTAATGTTCCTGAACCCCTTCCTATAGAATCTACCAACAACACAGTTTCAATAATCAATAAATGACTAGAAAATCTCTACATAAAGACTGCTACTATATCAATACTTTTCATAGTAACCAACCAAGGCAGAGTGTCTAAATGATGACTGAAGAGTGTTAGATAAAGATCTTAGTGTAATAAAAAAAAAAATCCATTAGAATAAAAATATAAATTTTTCTAAATACCAAAAAACATAACAAGAGGTAAGGGGGAGTGCAAGTGAAAGAAGTAAAAATGTGCAAAGAGAATAAAATAAATTGTAAAACTATATATGCATATATATATGAGAAAATATATTGATCATATATATATACATATATATATATATATATATATATATATATATATATATATATATATGTATGTATGTATGTATCTGCACATAAAACACCTATTGTAAGATTGCAAGAACAAGTAAGTTTTTCCCTAAGGCTAACAAAACAAAACACAATTCTATGCTGTATTTAAGATAGATAGATACCAGTTTTATCCGAAAATAAGACCTACCCTGAAAATAAAACCTTCCCTGAAAATAAGTCCCAGTTAAGATCATCAGCCAAGCGGACACATTTAGTACATTATGACGATGTTCTAGAAGAAGATGACATGACTGTATTTGAATAAATGCAGATTGTTGTACATGAAAAAATAAGACAGCCCCTGAAAATACACCCTAATATGTCTTTTGGAACAAAAATAAATATAAGACTCGGTCTTATTTTTGAGGAAATACTGTATAAGACTCAGTCTTATTTTGGGGGAAACATGGTAGATATAGATAATAGATAGATAGATAGATAGATAGATAGATAGACAGACAGACAGACAGACAGACAGACAGACAGACAGACAGACAGAAGATAGATAAATATGGTAAAGGCAAATAAAAAGAAAGCAGGGGTCACAACTCACAACTTTCTATACAACAAAATAAAATGTAGACCAAAATATCAAACACTAAAAATGACAAGAAGGACACTTTATAAAGCTAAGACTACAATTCACCATGAGAATACAATAATTACTACTATTTATAAAGCCAATGAAAGAACAGAAATTTTCATAGCACAGAAACTATAAGCATGGGAGAAGTAAAGATAAAAAAAATAATAAAAGATACAGCACACTTCTAGTAGAGACGAGAGAAAGTTGTAAAAGAGTTTCCACATCCCGCAAAAGAGAGGGAGAGAAAAATGGAAGATACAAATGGTTACGCCAGAATTGTGAAACGAATAATTTTATTGTTACTTAAACTGTTCAGAGAATAGAAAGGAAGAAAATCTTGCAAATTATTTTTATGAGACAAATATATTGTAATGTTAACACAAAAGCATAACAAAGGACATTACTGACAAATATTTCTCCTGGGTATTAAGGCAAAAATCTAAAATATTAGCAAAAAATCCAATAACATGTTAAAATGTAATATATAAAGACCATAATGGATTTATTCCAGGAACACAAGAGTGGATCGATATTAAGAAAGTTATTAATTTAATCCATCATGGTAATAGATCTAAGGAGAAAAAGTATATGAATATCTCTTCAAAGCTTATAAGACCTTGACAACATTCAAAATCCTTTCACATTAAAAGCATTCAATAACATAGAAAGTGATTTAACTTCTTTAACATACACACACATACGATCACATACACACAAACCATTAATGCACATTATGTGAAGCAATAGAAGCATTCCTGGTAAAGAAAGAAAAAAAGAAAAGGATTACTATTATCTCCACTGTAATTGAGCATTTAAATGGAACAATTAGCAAGAGAAAGCAGTTACATAAAATAATTTTTAAAGAACCAGGTAAACCTATCGTTATCTCTATAACCTATCTTTATTAAAGGAAATATTGCTATAAAAACAAGAAAATTGTGTGAAGTATAAAGACCTAAACCTAACATAGATAGTCTTACTATATAAAAATAATAACTTATTAGAAGATACCATGGAAGGAAAAACACAATAAAGGTACAGAAACTATGAGAATTGAAACACACACACACACACACACACACACACACACACACACACACACACACAGAGTCTTTAACAAGTAGAAACACTCACTATGAACTGAAGAATATTCAACGTCACAAATATGTTAATTCCCCCCAAGTTTATTTATAAATTCCAATAAAATTACCATCAGTTTGTTTTTCCCTGGAGCTAGACAAATAGAATATAAACATTATATGGAAGCACACATGAGAAATTAGAGCCACAGTATGTGTATCTCTCTCTCTTTTTCTCTCCCCTTCCTCCTTCCCTCCCTCCCTCTCCCTCTCACACACACCACACACACACACACACACACACACACACACACACACACACATACACACAGCCAGCTAAAAAAAAGTACATGTGATATATAACTCATTTAGATTATATCAAGAATAGTCATAGTTATTATGGTAATATAAGCCAAAAGAGTGGTTATCTTTAACTGGGAGAAGGCAAAGGGGAATTTGCTATGGTGATGAAAAATGTTCAAATCTTGTTTGGTGGTAGTTGCATGCGTATATGCATATGTAAAAATTTTAAGATTTGTGGAATTTTTAGTACATAGGTATATTTTTTAATTAATAGACTTCACTTTTAAAACAGTTTTATATTCTCTGAAAAATTTAGTGGATACTACAGAGAAATCTCATATATCCCCAAACCTGCACAAGGGTTCCCCTATTATTGATACCATGCATTAATGTAGTATACTGGTTACAATTAATGAACCAGTATTAATACGTATTAACCAAAGACCATAATTTACATTAAGGTTCATTTTGTGTTGTACAGTTCTGAGTTTTGACAAACGCATAATGTCATGAATCCAACATGACAGCATCATGCAAAATAGTTTCACCTTAAAAATCCCGTGCCTCACTTATTCATCCCTTCCCTCTTCTCTAGGTATTCTTGTCAATCAATGATCTTTTTTACAATCTTTATAGTTTTGCCTTTTCCAGGATGTACTATAGTTGGAATCATTATAGTAAGAATGGGCTTTTCACACTGACCTGTTTCACCTAATAATATGTATTCCAAGTACTTCCACATCTTCTCATGCCTGGATAGCTCATTTCTTTTTATTTAATTTTCCACAGATAGTTTATATATTGACCTACTTAGCACTTTATTGCTTCCAGTCTTTGGTGATTATGAATAAAATTGTCATAAACATTTATGTATAGGGTTTTGTGTAGACATAAGTTTTCAAGGCAGTTGGGTAAATACCTGAGAGGGCGATTTCTGGATTGTATGGAAACATGTTGAGCTTTATAAGGAATTTCCAAATTGTCCTCCAAAATGGCTGTACTATTTTGCATTCCTAATAGCAATGAATGTGAGTTTCTATTGGGCCCCATCCTCACCAGCATTTGGTGTGGTCAGTTTTTGGACTTCAGCCAGTCTAGTAGGGTTACAGTATCATTGCATTTGTGTTCTGATTTGTAATTCTTTAGTAACATATGATGTTTAGCATTTTTATATATGAATGTTTGCCATCTGTGTATCTTTCTTGCTGATGTGTCTGTTCAAAGATTTTGCCCATTTTTATGTTGGGTTGTTTGTTTTCTTGTTTTTGAGTTGTAACTGTTCTTTATACTCTTTTAGATAAAAATCCTTGATCAGATAAGTGTTTTTCAAGTATTTGCTCACAGTCTGTGACCTGTCTTTTCATTATTTTAATGATATCTTTTTAAGGAAATAAGTTTTGAATTTTAATAAAGTCCAATCTAATTTTTCTTTCATGGATTCTGTTTTTGGTATTGTATCTAAAAACTTATCACCAAACTCAAGGTCACTTAGATTTATTTTTCCTGATAGCTTCTAGAAGTTTTACATTTTTTGCATTTTACATTTAGGTCTATGATCAATTTCAAGTTAATTTTTGTGAAATGTGAAACTCTGTTTCTACATTCATTTCTCTTTTGCATATAGATGCCCTTTGTTCTGGCACCATCTATTTTTCAACCTGTTTTTTTTTCTTCATTAAATTATCTTTGCTATTTTCTAGATTAGTTGACTATATTTGTAAAAGTACACTCCTGGGCCTTCTGTTCTGTTCCACTGAGATACTTATTTGTCTATGATTTGGCCAATACTACACTGTTTTATTTACTACAGTTTTATATTAAGTCTTACAGGTAGTATCAGTCTTCCACCTTTGTTCTTCTTCAGTATTTTGGCTATTCTAGGTCTTTTTGCCCTTCTATGTAAACTTTAGAATAAGTTTGTATATCCACAAAAACAAACAAACAAACAAACAAACAAACTTGCTGTGAATTACATTGGGATTGTATTGAATCTCTATACCCAGTTGAGAACTTGAACATGAACTGTATATCCATTTATATATAGATTCTTTGATTTCATTCATCAGGGTTTGTAGTTCTCCTCATACAAATCCTGAACACATTTTGTTAAATTTAGATTTCAGTTTTACTTTTTATTTGTGCTAATGTAAATTATATTTTGTTTCTAATTTCAAATTCTATTTTTCATTGCTGGCATAAAGGAAAGCAATTGACTTTGGTATATTAAGCTTGTATCCTTCAACCTTGTTATAATTGCTTATTTCCTAGAGCTCTTGTTGTTACTGATCTTTGACATTTTCTACATAGCCAGTCATGTCATCTGTGAACAAACACAGTTTTAGTTTTTCACAATTTGTATACCTTCTATTTCCTTTTTTTCAAACTGCGTTACCTAAGATGTCCAATACAGCATTAAATAGGAGTGGTAAGAGGGGGACATCCTTGTCTTGTTACTGATATTAGGGAAATATATATAGTTTCTCATCATTGAGCTAGCCGTAGATTTTTGTAGATGTTCTTAATTGGTTGAGAAAGTTTTCTTCTATTCCTGGTTTGTCACAGGTGTAGTTATACACCTCTAACCAGAGGTGTATAAACATACCTCTGGCTAAAATGTGGAGATCAGGGATGGACGGAGTAAATGAATTTTTCTTTTTTCCTGGGGCTCTGGTGAGAGAGCAGCTTTCTTTTTTCCATGGATTTTTTTGGTGTGAAATATAAGGCTTAGAGATTCTACGACAGTCGTCCTTACATAAGGACAGGATGGTGGCAACACACAGACTAAGTTCTGAAAGATAAGTTCTGTTGACATCATCCAGGGGAGCAACAAGAAAGAAGGAACCTACTTCTTTGGTGTCTTCATGAAGCAATGCACCATTCTAGCCCAGATAATTTTGTAAGAAAGAAAAAAAAAGTTTTACCTTATCTAGAACACTCCTATATTAGGTCTCTGTTACATGTAGCCAAAGCTATATCCAGACTAACACATATCTAAAAATATAGGAATGAAGTAAGTAATTATGCTGTGCTTAACACTGAAATGGTACCCATTCTTTGACCTCAGCAGTGGACCCAGGAAATCCAGTTAAAAGGAAGAGATAGAGTGTAACTTGATAGTGCCATATATTGGTTTCATTTTATTTAATTATGAAACTACTTTGTATTGCATATTTAAATACACAAGGGATATGGTGGATTTTGACAGAATAGTCTAAATAGCTACAGTATTGTTATTGTTCTTACTATTTTTAATAAATGTTGAAACTTTATGTAGAGCATAACCAAATTTGATGACTATTAATTTTCTTCCTGTATGCTAATGCTCTAGCCTGCAAATATGGTATTGAAGTCACTAATTACTCATGAAAACTATTTTTCATTAGAAGTTTTAAAACTCATTGAAACTTTAATTAAATTCATTGAGCCTAGCAATATAGTGAATAAAGTTGTAAATGTGGAACAAATGTGCAGTTTTATTGATTTTTGTCTCATTAGGATAAAAATGGATCATGTGTTAGCAATTCAATACTTAGATATGCTGGATAATAAAGGGTCCCACTCAGTTCATAACAAATTCTCCCTGGCACATCGACTGACAGAGGGGCCCAAGGCAAAGTCTGGACTTCAGTAGGAGCGCGTGTGGAACATCTCCTGGGTCTTCATTCCACTGTGGTCGTAAATACTGAGTCCTTTTCTCTCTCTGACCCACATTCTCCTATTCCACAGGTTCACAATGCCATTTCTCTAGGAAGCCTCCCCAGGTCCTACCAGGGTATCTTACCTCAGAATTCATAGTACATACTGTTTGTATCACTCTTTTTATATACATGTAAAACCAGGAGCAAAATTAATATAAAGTAGTATTGCAGAATTCATTTTGTATGCATTTATGCCTTTTTGCTTTGCCATCGTATTTTAAGCATTTTCAGTTCAAGAGGCATAGTTCTTGAATATAAAATATGTTTATAAATACACCTTTACTTGATATCATATTGTGCATTTCTGAGTACAAAATACTCTATACGTGTTTTAATGAAATCAGTCTGTATTCATTTCTGTCCTCTTATTGCAGAATAAATAATGGATTATTGACAATGTAGGACTGAACTACATATAACTAAACTACACAATAATTTAATCCACTTCAAAGTTGTTCTCAATGCCTTTTGTTAACAAGTAAACAGTAACAGATTATTTATATTTTGTATATATGTGTATATAAAAGGACATAGAGCTAGGTTGATCAATTTTCATAAAATTGTAAGGAAAGAACTAAGCAAATTATTTGCCTTTGACTAAGAATTTTAAAATATAATAAGAGTTGAGGAACAAAGTTTCAGTATAGGGTAAGTACATTTTACTCTGTCTCTACTACTAAATGAATTATAAAGCCTGGGCAGAATGTATGAAGTAACTATTTGATTCTCAGGAAAGTAAATAATAGCAGATAGATAAGAAAAGAAGATCAAAATGTAAAGTATCACCACATCAGTGGTAATAGTTCCCCTGCAGTATCCCCCAACCTCATCTCAATGTAGTCCAAAACAAAAATCAGCACCGGGGTACAGACAGAGGTCAAGAAGAAGAATTCTAGTTCAAGCTCAAGAAACAGAAAAGGGAACTCCTAAAACAGAAAGAATATGGAAATGCCTTTTTGTTTTTAACTCTGGTCTCTCAACCTCAGTACACACGCAATCTTGTGGTGAGGTAGCAGCAGCAGTGGGATCTGGAGGCCCCAGGAACCAAAATTCTAAAGAGGAGAAACTTCCTTTTTGATTGATGGAGCTGTGATCCCATGAAGATAGGTCACACTGCTGATTGCTTGTGTCTCTGTGTTCTCCAGGTGTGGGTGCAGTAATGGAAGCATGTAGCAAAGCATGGTCAGAAAAGCACCACACCACCTCACTGGTTATAATACTGGAAAAAGGAGCCCCAGAATACTGGTAAGTAATAGAAAAAAACAGAGAGAGAGAGATAGAAAGAGAGAGCGAGAGAGAGAGAGAGAGAGAGAGAGAGAGAGAGAGAGAGAGCGAGCTACTCAGGAAAACAAGCCTTTGAAGTTGCTTATTAACTCCATGAGCTCACCCTCAAACTGCACAAGTGTAGATCTGACTATTCCCTTCCAAAGATTTGAGGAGTGAACTTACAGACTGCCACCCTGGTCCCTGATCACTAGGTGGTGCACACTTTGTTTACATTTGAATAGACATGAACAGGCTTCAAAATTGAACGCATATTGAAACCACAGCACACAGAAGGTGTGCTGGATCTTGTGTCCTAAATCTAACTTTGTTGATTGCCTGCGAAAACAAAATTATCAATGTGTCATAAAAAATTTAAAATAAGGTTCAGAATTTTATAATATGAAAAATGTCCAGACAGCAATCCAAATTATTTGGCATACGAAGAAGGAAAATTTCACTCACATGGAAAAACACAATCAACTGAGGCCAATACAGGATGACAAAATGTTGGATTCCTTTGATAAAACTTTAAAGTGTGCATTATAAAAATATCTCAACAGACAATTTTTTAAACATTTTTTAAATAAATGAAAAAATATAGAGAAATATCAAATACATAGATGATGAGAAAAACAAATGGAAATCTTATAAATGAAATATACATAACAGGAGTTAAAAAAAAAAAAAAAAACTAACTGGATAGGCTTAAGATTAGAATGGAGAGTACAGAAGAAAGAATCAGTGAACCCGAAGAAAATACATATAAACTGTTAAATCTGAACACAAGCAAGAAAATAGATTAAAAATAAATAGATATGGCCTCGATGGCCTGTGGGCAATAACAAAAGATCTAACATTTATGTCTTCAGAGTCCTAAAATGACAGGAGAAAGAATGTGGTGCTAAAAATTTTTTTTTAAGAATAGTGATTGAATATGTCCCAATTTAGGTGAAAGATATTAGCCTACATATTCAGGAATGTTATCAAAGCCCAAAGGATTAACTCAAAGAAATCCATGCACAAAAAACATCATAATCGAGTGTCTGAAAACTGAAAACAAAGAGAAAAAAATCTTTATGACAGCCAAAGAAAATGATGCATCACCTACAGGGGAATAACAATTCAAATGGATGTAGAATTCTCATCATAAAACCTGGAAACCAGAAAGTAGAATACTTTTAAAGTACTTAAAGAATTTTCAACTCATTATTCTATTTCCAGCAAAAATATCCTTCAGGAATGAAGCTGGAAGAAAGTCAATTTCAGATGAAGGTAAGCGAAGAAAATTTATAACCAAATACCTACTCTAGAAGAACTGCTAAGCAGAGTTTTTCAATCAGAGAGAAATATTATCAGAAATAAACTTTAAAAATCAGGAACAAATATTAACAACAGAAATAGTAAGTATCTAAGTAAACGTAACACATTATTCTTCTATTAGGCTCTTCAAAATATCTTTGAAAGTTGAAAGCAAAAATTATAACATTGTCAGATGAGAATTTCAGTGCATGTATATGTAATATATGAGATGACTAAAACATAAAGGAGTAAGTGGTTAAAGAGACATGTACAGTGGTAAAATCTACATTTCACTTGCAGTGGTAAATAACTGATTCAAAGTACACTATCAAATGTTAAGTATGTATAGAGTAATCCATATAGCAACTATTAAAAATACAATATATAGGTAAAAATACAATGAAAAATTAAAATGCAACACAAAACAATGTTCAACTAACACACTGGAAGGCAGAAAGTGTAACCAAAGAAACCAAACAAGAACAAACAAACTGAAAAAAATATATACTATTCAATTTGTTTATATACTCATATATACACACATACATACACATGCACACATAACCATGACCAAATGAGTTTTGTTCCAGGTAATGCAAAAAGAAATATTCCATAGTCATACCTATGTAGTAAAAGTATCTAAAAAAATTAAATCTGTTTATGATTAAAGCAAACGTTGAGCAAACTAGGAACAAAAGAAACTTCTGCAACCTTTAAAAAGCATCTACAAAAAAAACTATAGCAAATATCACACTTAATGGTGAAAGACTACATATTTTTCCATAATTGGGAAAAGGACAAGGATGTCCACTTTCACCACTGTTGCTCAACATGGTAGTGGAAGACAGTCGTATAATAAGCTAAGAAAAACAAACAAAAATGACCTACATGGGAAATTAAGAAATAAATCTGCCCTTACTTATATTTAATATGATTATGTAAAAACTGAAGGAATCTACATAACAACTTCTAGAACTAATAAGTGAGTTCAGCAAGTCTACAGGATGTAAGTCAACACATATATCAATCACATCTACATACTAGCAATGTACAATTAGAAAACAAAATTTAAAAGAGAATCATATTTACAGTAGCTCCAGAAAAATAAATACCTCCATATAAATTGACCAAAACATGCACTGGATGTGTTTAATAAAAAAATACAAAATGCCCAAAAAAAGACAGTAAAGGAGATGTAACTAAATGAAGACACATACCATTTTTATTAGTAGGAAATTCAACATACTAAAAATGTTAAATATTCCCAAGTGTACCTATAAATTTAATGCCACTGCAAGCAAAATCCCACAGAATTTTTTGTAAATATGGACAAGCTGATCGTAAATATATTGGGAAAATTAAAAGAACTGAAACAGGTAAAATAATTTTTTTTAAAAAGCAAAGTTGAAGTCATACAACCCAATTTTAAGACCTACACTATGGTTAGTGTGATCAAGACAGTGCAGTACTGGC
Organism: Rhinolophus sinicus; assembly: GCF_036562045.2. Taxonomy (NCBI): domain Eukaryota; kingdom Metazoa; phylum Chordata; class Mammalia; order Chiroptera; family Rhinolophidae; genus Rhinolophus; species Rhinolophus sinicus. Next base: position 147,334,416 of record NC_133755.1, read on the forward strand.
AAAGAGATATAAACATAGGCCAACAGAACATTTTCAGAGTCTAGAAATAGGCCCACACAAATATGGCAAATAGATTTTCCACAGATGTGAAAAAGTAACAGTGTAGAAAGGAAAGATGTTTGAACAAATGATGTTGGGGAACAATTGGACAACTATATGCAAGAAAATTAAACATTGACTTAAACATCACAATTTACACAAAATTAACAGAAAACTGATTATAACTCAAAACATAAAATGTAAAAGGTTTAGAAGAAAATGTGGGAGAAAATCTTCATGATCTGAGCTTAGGCAATGAGTTGTTTAAATATGATGCTTAAAAGGATAAATAAATAAATAAATAAAACTGCATTGAAATTAAAAGTCATTGTTAAGAGAATAAAAAGATAAGCTATAAACTGGGGAAAAAATTGCAAATCACATATTCAACAAAGTTATATTCTACACAAAATAATTCTCAAATAACTGTTACAGTCGACATAAAATAACTCTCAAATTCAAAATTAAGAAAACTAATTTAAAAACATGTTAAAAACTTGAACAGACCCTTCACCAAAGAGGATATAAGGATGGTAAACGAGCACATGAAAAGATGTTCAATATCATTAGCTATTAGGGAAATGAAAATTAAAGCCATGATGAGATAGCACTACATACTATTACAATGGCTAAAATTAAAAACAACAACAACAAAAACAAAAAGTACACTTGGTAATACCAAGGTCTTGGCATGGATATAGTGAAATTGGAGCTCTCTTGCCTTACTGGTGGGATTGCATAGTGATACAGACACTCTGAAAAACAGTTTCTTACAAAAGCAAACATACACTTACCAGTTGACCCAGCAATGCCACTCCTGAGTACATAAATGTCTACAGCAGCTATATCATAATTTCCAAACCTTGAAACAAATCAGTCTCAAAATGTTGCATACTTAAAAATTCCATGTCTTTACTAACCATTGTCACCCCAATAAACTTTAATTAAAAAACAAATTCCATATATATGCCATTCCCGAACAGGCAAAACCAGATGATGGGAAACAAATTAGAGGTCATTAGGGGTTTGATAGAAACACATGAATATAAAAAGACACATGAGGGCAGTTTATGGGGTCTTGGAACTATTCCATGTCATGATAATGGTGGTGATGATTACACAAATCTACACGTGTTAAAACTCATAAACTAAAAAAAAGTTAATTTTACCATACAAGTTAAAAAAAAATAGTTTTAAGGCAAATGACAGATAATGTTAGGATAGAATAAAAGAAAGGGAGAAAAACACTTTGGTGATGACATAATTATTATGCTTGCCATAATAATTTTATATTTATAACTTCTACTTATTTGATAGGGAAATGATAAGACCACATTTCCTATGAATCTTGAATATAATACTTTTTTGTGCCTGGTGGATGCCACAACACATGATGCCTGACTGATGGCTATTGGTTCACATTTTGTACACCACTTAAACACTCTGAGACAGAGAGAAATTTCTGTTCGGGGATTTTTGCTAGATTCTATGACTTTTGAATTATGAGGTACAAACTACCCACATGTCTTTTTCTATAAATCTGGTAATAAATTCCTCTCCCATCTGGGTTGTACACAGCAACAAGAACATAAATGTAATACATTCTGACACAAGGGGTGGGGGTGGGGATAGACTGGAGAATTACTCATTTCTCATTTTCCTTCTTTATATGGGTAGGAGCATTAACTGTTCTCCTGGCTAAGTTCCAGCTCAATTACTTTCTCCAAAAATATCCCCACTATACTTTTAATTGAACAATTTATACTTCCTGTCTTAAATCATATCCCTATGCCTATTTTCAATAGCTGCAGAAATACATCACTTTGAGTTAAATTTGAGAGATTCATAGAAAAAAAAAGTACACTTTTTAAAAAAGCATCTTATTGTCTTTCTCGGTGAAAAAGAACTAAGCAAGGTTAAAGTAAGAGGCTCCTCCTTTTCAATGAAAAGATAGATGATTCAACAGACTATTTATAAATATTTGATATTCTTGAGTCTTCCTAATAACAGAAAAAGCAGACTTGTTAACATCTCATATTTTTGCAATACCTGAAAGAAAACATTAGATCTACATTTTTCATTCCTAGTGTCAAAAGGATGCCTACACTAGTAGAAATACTGGCCAGCCCCACCTATTTATAAGTTTTCAGAAATGGTTTTGCAGAAAGCCATTTTTCCCCAGGGAATTAAAGGTAATGCTGAAATCTAAATGGTACGCCTAAGTGATTATTAGGTCCTTTAATGCAGAAATGAGGTAGTATAATTAGATACAGCAGGCTTTTTTCTGAAGATGGATTAAGTCAGCAGTCCTCAAACTTGCTTGATTTCTTTGAGGTACTTGCTTAAAATACAGATTTCCAGACCATTCTTGAAGTTAAAGGGAAAGACAAGCTACGTAAGAAAATTTGACCTTATGACCTCCAACATCCTTCCCAGTCCAAAGTCTTCATGTCAATTCCCCATCTGCCAGTCATATAAGACTCTCTCATCACAAAACTGGCTACACAGTGGAATCACCTGACAAGATTTAAAAATACTGATGCCTAATACTGATGCCTTATCCTTCTGCAAAAGATTCTGATTTGACAGCTTTGAGCAGAAGAGTAGGCATTGATATTTTCAAAGCTCCCTAGCTGATTTAAATATGCACCCAAATTGAGAACCACTGAATAAAGGTGGGTCTAGGTTAATCTAGAAAAAGAGTAATATTTTTACACTGGCTATCTGACAACACTAGAGCAGCACATTGGGTTCCGCAGAGATACAATGACAAGTGGGAAGCCCATACAAGCTCTGGAAAGAGCTTTGAATCCCAGATCACCAGTTTTAGCATTATTCATTGCTACTTAAAAGACAACTTGCCTGAGCCTCAGCTTTGAGTTAGGAAATGGAGAAAATGAAGTCTATGAATCAAACAGGTGAACCAACTACCTGATATGTTCAATTTTATCTTCTGGTTTAGCCAGCCCTTTCCATAGGCCCAGGAACTAATCGCCCTATAAATTGGGTGACATTTTCTCTCCACTAGTCCAAGAGAGTTCTGTCTATGCTTATTAATTATTAATCATGCCAGTTTTTATTCTCAAAAGTGCTCCAGTTTGGAATATTAACTAAGTAGTCATCTTTCCGATATGCCATATTTATTACTCATTATCTACAAATGACTGAAATGAAGGAGGAAGGTGATGCATAGAGTGAACTGAGCCTATCATATTTATCTAAAAGATGGACTATATAAGTTGAATAACTTGTCTATGTTTCATAGTAAAGTACCCCAAAACTTAGTGACTAAAACAACATGTATTAGAAATCCAAGAGGGCAGACTAAATAAACAGTGTGCCTGCTTCCTTCCATGAACACATTGAAATTACAACTGAATTATAAAACAATAGACCTGGAGAATCATTTGAAATCTAGGTGAACAGAAGTTCTATAACTAAGGATATAAAAAAGAAGCCACGTCAAGACTGATAGGAGGGATGGAGGCACGAAATGGGCTGGCCCCAAACCTCCATGTTGCAGTTGAGAATTAGAAGGGATATTTGGCCATGAAGGTTTTCCCCGGAGGAGTGAGGGACCCCAGCCCCACACCAGTTTCCCCAGAACAGAGTAGTGGTGCTGGGAGAGGAGCCCCCACAACATCTATCTGTGAAGACCAGTGGGGAATCCAACCATCCGGGTGGGATGGGAGGCTGGAGGAAACCCAGACATTCTCTTAAAGGGCACACACAAACTCTCTCACTCACAGGTACCCACCTTGGGATCTGGCAGAGGAACAGTAACTTGGGGGCATCAGAGGTATACGAGGGACAGACTTAGGTGTGTGGCATCAACTTGAGGGCTGGAGGACAGCTGCCATTTTCCCAGTGTGGGGTACAGGTCCCATGTAGCCAGCAGGAGGGTACTGTCTTTCCTGTGTTAAGCCCTCCCCCACAGGACAAATCTGAATCTGAATTGACCTGGTGAGCTCCACTGCTCCACTCTGCTGACTCACTGGGAACCCACCCTATCCAACTCCTCCCAAACTAGAGGCACTTTTTCCTTGAACAGCCAGCCCCACCTGCATTGCACTCTTTCTTGGAAAACTATCAGAGTACATGGGCCCCAGGTGGGTGATAACTGACCTCTGTTTGCTCTGAGACTTTTGCTGAGTAGCTCCAGGCTCAGCACTGACATCAAACCAGAATTTACATTAACCTGGTGACCACAACTCTTCTCCACTCTAGTGATTTCCTGAGACTCTGCCTCACCTAACTTGCATACTGCATAAGGCTTTGTCACTGGCTGAACATTAAGGAAACTGGCAGGTGGCAGCAAACCTCAAGGTGGTCTGGCTTTTTACAGACATACCCCAGGCCAGCTACTTGTAGGAGACATCCACAGTTCACAACATGGCCTCTCCCACATGCCTCCAAGTTTAGCACAGGCAGCAAACAACCAAAGATCACTTTGTAGCTCCCACCAGCTACTCCCTGGCTGGTCACAGGCACTGGCTGACCTTGGCCTGTACTAGAGGTCCCAGAACTAACACAGTTGGAGGTTGGCTTCAGACAACAGCAGAACACCACCCAATTAGCCCCACAAGCAGCCTACCCAAAGGGTGGTCTCAACAGGAACCTGTGTGCGCTAGGGAAAATCCCACACAGTGGGGGAAGTCCCCCACACAGCAGCTTATAAACTGTGGACACAGTCAATCAGCCTGAGGGTCAATTCTACCCATTGATGTGCCAACAGCAATCAAGGCTCAACTATAACAAGAAGGCACCAACAACCCACACAAGGGACGCCCATGGAGTACCCAGAACAAATGACCAGGGAGACTCTGTCAGGACCCCACAAGGTTTCCTACTGCCTAGGGCCACCCAGCCAAGATTAACAGACATAGCAGATCTACAAAATACATAGAATCAAACACAGACAAGCAGCCAAAATGAGGAAACAAAATATGTCCCAAATGAAAGAATAGGAGAAAAATCCAGAAAAAGAACTAACTGAAATGGAGGCAAGCAAACTACCAGAGACAGAGTTCAAAACAATGGTTATAAGGATTCTCAAGGAACTTAGTGAGAACTTCAACAAAGAGATAGCAACCATAAAAAAGGACATAGAAACCATAAGAAAGAACAAGTCAGAAATAAAGAATACAATAACTGTAATGAAGAATGCACTAGAAGGAATCACTAGCAGACTAGATGAAGCAGAGGATCAAATCAGCAGTTTGGAAGACAAGGTAGTAGAAAACACTCAATCATAGGAGCAAAATAATAATAATAATAATAATAATAATAATAATAATAAATATAATAAAAATAATAATAATACTCCCAAAAAGTAAGGATGTTTAAAAGAAATCTGGGACAACATCAAGCATATGAACATTCACATATCGTAGAGGTATCAGGAGAAGAGAGAGAGCAACGAACTGAAAACCTATTTGAAGAAATAATGATGAAAAACTTCCCCAAACTGGAAAAGGAAATAAATATACAAGTCCAGGAAGCGCAGAGAGTCCCAAACAAGATGAGTCCAAACAGGCCCACACCAAGACACATTATAATTAGAATGACAAAGATTAAAGACAAAGAGAGAATCCTAAAAGCAGCAAGAGAAAAGCAACGACATAGTAACTTATAAGGGAGCTCCCATAAGATTGTCAGCTGATTTCCCAACAGAAACTTTGCAGGCAAGAAGGGATTGGCACAGAATATTCACCATGATAAAAAGCAAGGACCTATACCCACGATTACTCTACCTTAAATGATAACAAAACTATTATTTAAAATCAAAGGACAGATAAAGATTTCCCAGACAAGATAAAAGTTAAAGGAGTTCATCACCAAATCAGCATTACCAGGAATCTTAGAGGGACTTCTCTAAGATGGAAGAAAATATATATCAAATTTACAAATAATAAAATGGCAATAGCTACATATCTATCAATAATTACTTTCAATGTAAATGGATTAAACGATCCAATCAAAAGACATAGGAGGGCTGAATGGATAACAAAACAAAAACCTTACATATGCTGCCTTCAAGAGAATCCCTGCAGATTGAAAAACACATAGAGACTAAAAGTAAAGGGATGGAAAAAGATATTTCATGAAAATGGAAATGAAAAAAAATAAAAATAAAAAAAGCTGGGGTAGCAATGCTTATACCAGACAAAGTAGACTTTAAAATGAAGACTATAACAAGAGACAAAGAAGGACCCAATAATCCCACTTCTGAGTTTTTATCTGAAGAAACCCAAAACACTACTTCGAGGGGATTTTTGCATTCATATGTTCATTGCAGCATTGTTTACAATAGCCAGATGTGGAGGCAGCCTGGGTGTCTGTCGATGAAAGAATGGATAAAGAGGAGGTGGTACATATTTACTATGAAATATTGCTCGGTCATGGAAGGGAATGGGTTCTTGCCATCTGTGTTGGCATGGATGGACCTGGAAGGTGTCATGCTGAGTGGAGTATAAGACAGGGAAGGACAAGTGCAATGTGATTTTGCTTATATGTGAAATCTAAGGACAAAATAAACAAAGTAAACAGAAACACATAGATACAGAAAACATTTTGATGGTGACCAGATGGGAGAGGGGTTGAGGGTGTGGGTGAATAAAGGGAAAGGGATTAAGAAGTACAAATAAAGTAGTATGGGAATGTAATCTATAATATTGTAATAAATATATATGGGGTCAGATGGGTACTAGATTTGTTGGGGTGGTAGATGGGGGAGGTTGGGGAAGAGTGAAACAGGTGAAAGCATTAAGAAATACAAATTGGTAGTTACAAAATATTCATGGGGATGTAACGTAAAGCATAGGGAATATAGTCAATGATAGGGTAATAACTATGTATAGTGGTAGGTGGCTACATAACTAGACTAATCAGGGGGATCATTTCTTAAATTATGTAAATTTCTAATCACTATGCTCTACACCTGAAATTAATGTAAAATAGCATTGAATGTCAAAAGAAAACTGGAAATAAAACAAGTGTCCATTTAAAAAAAAAAATGTATTATTTCATAGTTTCTACAGGTCAAGATTCCAGGAGTGAGGCCTCTGCTGCAGAGTCTGTCACGGCAATTAAGTTGTGCAGCCCTACTGAGTGAGAAGTAGCAGAAGTAGTGACTACTGTAGAGTTATTAGTAAAACTTCTGCATGTCAATGAGTGTAAAATAAATCCAACTAAAATTCAGTAGACATCTACCCTCAGTGAAAATCCTCAGGGTCTAGGGGTGTGGAACATGTTGAGAGAGTAAAGAAGGAGTGAAAAAAATTATAGGCCTTATGGGAATAGTAAATCTCATTTGTACATGTTCAGGGTAAACTGGTTAGCTGCCAGCTAGTAAAAATGTCAATCAGGGCATTATATCCTTGAGCAGGCCACTATGTATCAAAGAAAACAATTCCAATTATCAAGAAAACCTTGAGAGTTTATCTATGAAACAAATGTGACAACTGTCTGTGTATAAATTCTGCCAAGCACTTTTGTCAACACCTCCTACTAAGGAGCAGAAAAGGCCAGTTCTGTTCCTTTTCCCTTGTCAGAACTTCTCACCATGTAGCTCCACACCCAGGCAACTTACCACTTTTCAGAAGTTCTCACTGAATTTCAGAGAGTCCATACCATGAAATCCTGATTTTCTTTTTTACTTTAATTTCCTTAAGCTCGGTCAGATGGATTTTTGTTCCTACAACCAAAGAGTCTTCACTAAGACTATTTAACTGAGTTATTGCAGATTAAATAAAATAGTATAGATAAATTCTGTGGAACTTAATTGGGACTCATAAATAGCAGTTATTCTAAGATATAAGTATAATTATTAAAGAAACTAAACTAACTATGCATATGCAGAAGCAAGGGAATAAATAGGTGGTTAAATGGTCTCAAAACCAGGTATCATGAGGAATGGCTGAAAGAACCAGAGAGTTTAGCCAGGACAAGAAAATCCTCAGAAGGCATATGGCACTTTTTTCCCCAAATGTTGAAAGTCTATTGTATAGAAGATGACTTCAGAGACATAAAAGCAAGAAAATGTTAAGAGTTATAAGAAGATAAATGAAAATGTTTTAAGGGGTATGGTCTTCTTCATCATTGAAAGAACTCAAGCATAAGCAACTTGTTGGGAATGTGGTAGATGTAAACCAGATGAAATTTAAAGTCTTTCCAATCCTAAACTCATATAAATTTATGAAATAAAGGGAGAAATTTGTTCTTTCTGGGCCTTAGCTTCCTCTTCTGTAAAACAGGATAGTTAACTTCTTATCTTCCTGCAGTTGTTGGAAGAGCCCAATGAGACCTTTGAAGACTATAATAATATTCTATAAAATATAAATTGGAGAATCAACCTTTTTAATTAAAATCGCCATAAAGATGGGTAAAGTATCATTTTAATTCTTAAATGATATAGTTATTGAGTCTCTACTATGTATTAGGCACTCCGTTAATTGTTTAAAATACATTATTAAACAAAGCAGACAGGAAATAACTGATTTCCATATAATGTCATATATGACCAAAACATTTCTTAATACTCTGAGGAATCTTAACCATGATAAATCTACAGTATGAGCTCCAGACTCAACCACCTTGAAAAATTAAGGGAAAGAAGAAAAACAAGCTGATCGGCACCAACTATCAGGACCTAGAATGCCAGAGATAAAACTAGCTGAAGAGAGAAAGAAGTACTGATAGAGTGTTAATCTCAAAATCTCACTCACTCCTCCACCCTCCTTTACCCTTCCTCACACCCCTCCACCACCACCCCCTTCATTAGCAAGAATAGCTTTACCATTTGGCTTCTCAATACCCTTTGCTTTATCCCCAGGGTTTGAGGTCTCACAATACTATCTACTAAGGTAGTGCTTAAGACCTGTTGCCTTAATCATGGATAATCTGATAATTGGATCACTGACACTGCCCCTCCCACCAACTCCCTTTGAGAATTCTGATTCATTTGAAGTATGTTCTGAGAGGCTCCTTGATAACCAGGCACTTGGTTCTAGGCACAGGGGGGACACAACAATGAGTAAGACACTATTATCCCTTAGGTGTTTACATACTAGAAAGAATATAGATAGATGATATAGATATAGAATGTAGATGTAGACATATAGATATGTGTACATAATGTGTGTGTATAACAAACCACAGATAGATATCAGAATCAATTGGGAGATTTCTCAAAATGTACTCATATATATGCAAATTCAGTAGATATGAACAAATAAAATTTGGAAAGTAATTCTGATTGATATATTGGATTCCAAATCATTGTAGCACAGAAAAAGACAATTCCAAACAAAAAGAAGAATTAGATTAAAAAATTAATTGACAAAGCTTTCTCTTTCATCATTCCATCCCATCCCATCTATTGCAAAAATCTCTAGTTTATGTAGCTGAATTAAACAATGTGTATGATTTGGTTTTATTTTATGCTCATTTATAACACAGACCTTCATTTAAAGAATTGTCATATTTTAAAGTATCTTTAATTGCTTATGGGATAGCCCAGTTTTTCCTAAATCATTCCTCATATAAGAAAGAGCCTGTTCAATGAGAGAGCTATAACAATTGTATCTCAGATCAACAACAATAACTGTCCTGGTGGGAGGCAAAATCTTCAATAGCTTTGCTGAATAGAATGTTTTAAAGGAGAAAAGAGATATAGAGCCTGTACTGTACTTCTCCTTCCATTCCCATTTTCAAGAATTGTGTGTGGCTCTGTTTCTGAAAGCTGTAAGGCCTTTGTGCACTGGTTCACTGTTGTTACTGCTTCACTAAAAGATGCTGACAGGTCTTTCAACATTCCCTCCTACATATTACCATGCATTCCAGAATGCTCCCATTATTTTCATTTGGATAGAAACTATATCACATTTGATCTGATTTGCTCTCCCTATAGATGAATGAAGACAAACCACAAACCCTAGACTGCTTCTATTGTTCTTTTAGGTTGTACTTAATCACCATCATATGAATATAATTTTAGGTCAAGAGTAAGCAACATGGCATAGCACATCTGATACCAAAACCTGCAAGCTTTTTCCTTCAGAAATCTTGGATTTTTGAAGATGTTTAGTGGTTCCCAAAGAAATGATAAAACAGCTGGATAATTCTGAATATTAAAATACATGATAGTATGTGCGGGATGGGAAAACAGAGGATTATTAATGGGCTGTGGAGATGTACCAACTTGGGTTTGAATCTCAGCTTTGCTATTTTCACTGTAGCCTCAGGCTACCATAACTATCTGCCTAAGTTTCCTTAACTATAAAGTAAAATTTTAATACCAATCATTCTGGGTTGTTGAGATGCTAGGTGACGATGCATCATAAGCTCCTAATACAGTCTGTATGTAGTAAATACAAATATGTCCACTAAATGAGTCACAATCTACACAAGAACACATTTGTCCTTTAGTCAATTAAAGTACACATATTATGAAAGCCAACTAAATAAAACATGGTATGAGGCACTTCAAAACTATTCAAAGGGAGTAGTAAAGATGGCCTTTTAGTTATTCATGTAATATTTATCTATTATCTATCAAAAACAGGAATCACTATCCATTGTATAGGTTAGTTTGTTCCTTTCGTCAGTGAGATTGTAGGTACATGATGAGTCATCCTTTCTGAAGCTGAGCTTCAGGTTGACACCCACACATTATTCTTTCTCTTTAGTTTTTCTTCTTTTCATTTACTGAAGTGATAGACTTCCAAAGTATTCAAAAAGAAAGAAAGAGGGAAAGAATAAAAGTAAGCAGGAGAGAGAAGGAAGGGAGGGAGGAAGGGAGGGAGGAAAAGAAGAAAAGAAAAAAGAAGAAAATAAGACACAAATAAAAAACTCTAAGATTTGGTTTAACCTTATTTTAGAGCAAGGAATATTATAACTCTCTGATGAATTAGTTTTGTTTTGATCTTAAATAAATGATTAATTAAATGTGACTTTAATAAATTTAGGAAAAAAATTCCTATCCTTGACATGTTTTTTTTTCCCTATAAATTCACTGTTGCCTTTTTTTTTTTTATTAGTTTCAGGTATACAAAACAATGTAATAGTTAGACATTTACACACCTCCCAAAGTGATAACCCCCTCACCCAACCTACTATCCCTCTGACATTGTATATAGCGGTTACAGTTTCACTGACTCTATTCCTTATGCTCCACATCCTGTGACTATATATATATATATATGTTAAATTGTAGATGACATTCATTATTATTCAGCTTCAGGTGTACACTGCAGTGGTCAGGCACCTACACCATCCATGAAGTGGTCTCCCTAATAAGACAAGTGTCCATCGGATACCCTATAAAATCTTTGCAACATTATTGATTATATTCCCCAAACTGTCTTTCATATCCCTGTGGCAATCTTGTGGTTACCGACTATGACTGGATTAAGAAACTATGGTACATTTATACAATGGAGTATTACTCGGCTATAAAGAATAATGAAATCTTACCATTTGCAACAATATGGATGGACCTAGAGAACATTATACTAAGTGAAATAAGTCAGATGGAGAAAGACAAATACCATAGGATCTCACTTATATGTGAGAATAAATGAATTAACTAATCAGAAACAGTCTCAGAGATATAGAGGAAAAACTGAGGGTTGCTAGATGGGAGGGGAATAGGGATGAGGGAGAAGGTGAGGGGATTAGAAAGCACTGTTGTCTTAATTATACACAAAATACACGATCCATATAAAATGTTCAATATACACATATATACCAAAACATGAAACTACTAGCTACCTTCATCTGTTTTCCATTCTTTCCTACTGTTAGCAGTTCTTTCCCCATGTTCTAATATAAATATAAAATATACACAACAGAATACATAGCTCAGTGAGTGAATGATTAGACACCGCAGTCAATCAGCCTTGGGTTTAAATACTGGTTCTTCCATCTCCAAGCTGTGTAACCTGTATGTATTATGAAACAATCCTAACCTCAGGTTCTCATCAGTGAGAGGGAATAATAATGATCTCTTCTTATAGGGTCACTGAGAGAATATAACTAACTGAGTCACTCCAGTTCATGCAAAAAATAGAGCTACTGTTCTTTCCATTTTCTTCAGTTGTATGGTAATTTTCTTGTTTTCTCACAATGAAATAATGCAATTCATTAATATTTGCTATTTTTAATTTTAATTAACTTTTTAGCAGACTGTTTTTTAAGAGTAGTTTTAAGTTCACAGCAAAATTGAGGGAAAGGTACAGAGATTTCCCATATACCTCAGCCCCTATGCATGCATCACCTCCCCCATTATCAATATCCCTCACCTGAATGGTACATTTGTTTTAATCGATGAACCTACATTGACTCATAATCATTACCCAAAGGCCACATTTTACACTAGGATTCACTCGGTATTGCACAGTTTATGATTTGGACAATAACGGCATGTATACACCATTTCATACAGGATAGCTTCACTATTTAAAAATCTGTACTGCACACTAATATTCTGGAAATGCGTTTTATTTAATAAGTTATTTCTTGCTTATCTTTCCATTAATGCTGGCTTCAAAATGTTGTGATACTTTCTTTTTATTTACCTATGTGTTCTGCTGACACAAGCCAACTTTCCTGTATATAAAGGTATGGTTACTCTGCTACAGTATTCAAGCATCAATATAGGTATGTCAATCATTCTCTTCTCATAGAAGAAACAAGGGAGAAATTACATACAGCAGTGACAAAGTCTAATCGTTGGACAAAAAAATATATGAACAGAAATAATGTCAAATAGAATAGAAATAATGAACAAAATATGTTCGATGCACATATCAAAAAGAAATGTAGACATAAAGGAATGCGGAGTGACAAAAGTAACAGGAATACTTGTGACACTAGAATAGTTTTCTCTTGATATAGACTACAGCAAGATAGACTTAAAGATTTACACAATTTCTGATCTGCTGTGGCATAAGGGCCAAAAGAGGCTCATGGCCAAAATTATCCCTTTGGCTGCCTGCCAAAATACCTAAAATGACACCATTAAAATTTTTATATTCATGTTCTTTATTAAAATGCAATGCCCATAAAAGGGGACATATTATAAGTTATCAGTCTACATGCAAGAAAAAAATGATTAAAGCTAGTTTTGAGCAAGGCACTCTCAGTAAGGGAAATAGGATAAGTAAGGATAAAGAGAGAGAGCATTTCTGGTGTGGGAAGTTATGTATATGTATGAGGGACAGTGGAAATGAAAAGATAGATGAGGAAAATAATTATATCTAAGACTAAAGTGCAAACAGTCAAAACAGGCAAATTTTCTTTCATTTAAGAAAATGACCTACAAGCCGCTGTTATACTTAAGCCCTCTAGAAGAAAATTGTAACAGCACCCATCTTCAATGATAAAAGAAAAACAAAATCTCAGAGACTGTAAGATTGGGCAACCTTGCAAATACAGTAGTTCCCTCTTATGTGCAGTTTTGCTTTCTGTGGTTTCAGTTAACCCGTGGTCAACCATGGTCAGAAAACATTAAATGGAAAATTCCAGATATTTTGAGAGAGAGAGAGAGAGACCACATTCACATAACTTACTACAGTATGTTGTTATAATTATTCTATTTTATTATTAGTTATTGTTGTTGATCTTTTATTATGCTTAATTTATAAACTTCATTGTAGATATGTATTATAGAAAAAAACATAGTATGTGTATATATAGAGTTCAATACTATCCGCGGTTTCCATCATCAACTGGTGGTCTTGGAACATATCCCCTATGGATAAAGGGAAACTACTTATTACCACATCTACAGGCTTCCTGATTTATGGCAATGTTAGAAATTGGTGCTGTCTCCTTTCTGAAGCACTGCAACATGCTATAAAAGGACACTCTGAATCACAAGACATAAAACAGCATGTCAAGGGAGGAATATTCCAAGTCAAAAATAATGGTGACAAATCAGAAGCAGTGAATGTGGCTATGTGGTTTTATTTTGTTAAATAAAGGCTTTGCTACACTTCTTAGTGCACTCTGTTGGAAACTAAAACCATGACAGTTATACACAACTATATGGATTTCCCTTTTCAATAAGTATTGTCAAAAATGATATACTATGCTGCGCTCCAATGTTAGAGAAGTGAACATTTTCAAGGGATACACACACACACACACACACACACACACACAATTTGTTTCTTTGATAAATTACCTGAAGTTCATTCTTAGTTTTAAAACTAACTAGAGTTTACCTGTAAATACATAAAGATGTAAATAAGCCCTGTTTTAATTATTAATTCTTAGTGAGTCCCATAAGTATCTGTGTGTGTTTTAATTTTAAACCCTCAAAAAAACAAAACAAAAACACAAACTTATTACAGGAATTCAGGGTTCCTTTAGTCATTGAGTCAATTAAATATGAATGTTGGTACTTTCCTCAAAGAACATTCTGTAATATCTGGATTAGACTTGAATCAATCTCAAAATAGTTTCCCTATTAAATACCTTAGATTTCAGAATAGTTCAATAGGTTCAGTTACATGATAAATTACTTGTGAATATTTATAAAATTTTACACTCTAATAATCATGGGGTACAGATTACCATCTGTCTTGCCTTTTGTTTCATCCTAGGGTAGACTCTTGGGTGTCAGAGCTTTAAAATTAATTGTTGAGTATTTATAAGTAAACTCAAAGTCAATGACAGATAATAATTTACAGTTTGTCTTTGGCACAAATCATTATGCTTAGCTCTCAGTACCTAAGCCAAATGTCACTGTGGATTCATGTTCTCTTGGTGTTATTCACTTGTTTGATGTTCATAAGTGGAAAATCACCTCCTCTCATCAAATAAATAATTTAAAAAGTGGAAGCCAATTGCTAATATTTGTGAGGGTCATAAAGAGAATGGAAGGGGGCTAATTAATTCTTAGTCTTAAATCAGAGGTTTGAGATAAATTAAAGATTAGAATTTGGAATGACATTGTATGTTTATTATTTTACCACATACTCTATGCAGAAAACAAGCAAAAAGTTATTGGCAAAACTGCCTCAGTATTCCAACTAGTGCACAACAGTGTATCTAAGAGAGAAAACTCAAATAAAATGGAAAAGATGATTTTATAGTTCAAGGATGTCAAAATTACCAGTGATTCTTAATGCAAAAGTGATTCGTGTGAAAAGGTTTTCAAATATGTTCATGTTTGTGTTTTTGAGGCATCATAAAGGAATCTGGTTATCTTTTACAAACATCAATGTAAGAATCGCTTTTTCCTTTATATACAAAAATGGAAGGTGGTATAATGTAAAGAAAAGACTAAGCCTTGAGGAATCAAATAAACCTAAATTCAGGTCCAAGGATCACTTTTTATTAGTCATGTGACCTTGGAAAGCTACTAAACCTCTTTAAGCCCTAGTTTCCCCATTTGCGAATGGGACTTAAGTTTGGCACGAGTATTAAATAAGGTAGTACATACAAAGTGCTTGTATTTCGGAAGCACTCAATACATATTTCTTAAGAAAAGCAAGTGGTGTCTGATTTAAGCTGTTTTTTAGTGGAAATAATGACTCCATATTACTATTTATCAGTAGACATTTGTAGCACATCCCAAACTGGAAGTATAGTTTATTGCCATGGGTCAAGTCCAGACGAGCTTTATCTTCAAAAGTAACTAATTTGTCAACTTGTCATTGATGACACTTTTAAATAACTGACCTAAATGGCCAGATAAGCCAAAATTTATTTAGATTTAAAATTTTTAATTCACAAAAGAAGCATTTATTTTTAGTTCAAGTTCCAAAGTCTAATTAATTATTTACTCACATATAGAAAACCACTTAATCACAATATTGATCAAAATACTTAAAAATGAATGTTGGTGTCTGTTTTCCATGTATATAAAATGGGGCCTCATGAATATGTAAAGGCACTTATAAAATAAAACCATTATTTTATCTATCAGTACATTTTTAAAGCAGATTACGATTATTTATTTAGTAGCTGCAACTTAGGAAATTAGCAGCAGTGGATAAAAGAAAAATCAATTAATTAATCAATATTTTATTATTCTGCTATCACATTTGATATTAGCTAGCTTTTGATCTTCAATCCTTGCATAAAATACACACTGCTTTTTACTGAACTATAAAGCATAAAGAATAATTTTGACTTAGGATTTTACTCTACAACTTATTATAAATAATAAATCTTACTTCATTTACTCTTTCAAGAATTTTTTTAACCATGTCTGTTAAACAGAACCTCCTGGGTCACTGTGCTGATTAAAACAATTTTTCTCCAGGTTGTTAATAAATCACTTGCTTTTCTTTCTATTCTATCTTCAAAACTTGACATTTACCATCCTTTTTAAGAAAATAAAGAAAAATGAGACACAGATCACATTTTCATGAACTCTCCATGAAACAGGTTTATCAACATGAATGACTCAGGAAACAACAGGAGGTGGTAGCAAAGTAGTGAGGGCCTACCACTTTTTAAGTACTAGAATACAGGGTCATTATGAGAATAACACACAATGTGATATATAGATGATGTATTACAGAATTGTACACTTGAAACCTATGTAATTTTACTACCATTGTCACCCCAATACATTTCAATTAAAAAAGAAAAGAATTAAGGTCAGAGATAAGCTAAAACAATGTATTGCATACTCTAACCTATATTCAGAAAAACTCACCAAAAGGAGGCTCTAAACTGAAAATATACCAACTAAATAAGCTTTTGTTGTATATACTGTAACAGAATATTAAATACACCTCTGCTAGTCAGGTTGAAAAACAAAGGTTGCTAAAATGAGCAAGGTTTCAATGTCCTCTCTTCAATGATTCAAGGTGACATCAATTATTGCACAAGCACAAAAGCTTCTTTGATCATATTACTGTAACATTATTTTGAAACCGTTTTAAGCAACAATTCATTACTTTTTCAAAATACCCCTTACACTTTGAAGTTATATTTTAAACAAAATCCCAATTATAATTTGCTACTATGGTCTTACTCTTCAACACACTATTAATAATGTTGAATTTTATCTTATGCCAGTAATAAGACATCAGTTAAATCAAATAGATTTATAAGCTAATCAGTGGCTATTGTTTTAAATAAATTAGCTTACTAATAACCTCCTTTCTAAAACCATCTGTGATGGGTGAGGTACAATAAAACTGGAAATATCACAGGCAATAGAAAACGAACAATTGGCTTAAGAAAACTATAGGAATTAAATTCAAAACTAAATTCTGAAATTACTATTAGGAAGAGTGAAAAGAGCAAACAAGTTACATATCAATAACAATTATGAGAGGTGAGTACTAATTCCTATTATAGAAGTAAAAAATAGTTTTCATAGGTTCAGTGAATTTGCAAAAATAAAATAAAAAAGTGTTATGTTATATATACTGGTATGTTTTACTAAAATATTCAAACATACTTCTAATGAGACAATTCTGTGGGGTATTACTGAAATAAGTAGATACAAAACATTTCAAGTCTTGTCTTAATTCAGGAATAATTAAAAGTTGACACCTCATTTAGTTTAAAGTTTGACAAGGGATAAATGATAAAAATACCCTCACTGGGAACTTACCAAGAACCCAACATGCAAGTGTTGTGTGTATTATTTGAAAGAAAATGTGTTAGATGATGAGACAAGTAAAGAGTTAACAGGAGTGAGCTTGAATGTTAACCACTTGGCTCTAACTCCCCAGGCTAGCACTGCACCTGCAAGCTGACAAGCACATTACATCCATCATAGTAGGTGAGAACAAACAATTCCCAATCGCAATGGCAACGCCCTGCAAACTAACCCATCATAGGTGGGAACAGGACAATTCCCAGAAAAAGACAATTGTAACGGCAGCCCCCATGCAAGCTGACAAGCATCCTACATCCTGCTTAGAAAACTATAAAACCCCAGCACTCCTCTCATCAGTGCAGCTGTCCCCCATTGAACTCTCCCCTGGCACAACTCCATTTGCCACTATCTCTCTCTTACCCCTCTGTCTCCGCGGCTCTCCCTCTCAGACTGCCCTGGCAAAACTTCTGCCAGCTCCACACAGAGCTCTGTCTCTCCCTTTTTGACTTTCAATAGCTCGTTTCTCTGGATACTCTTGTAGAATCTCGTGAATGCTTTTACATTCTGCAAACAGTCGGGGTTAATTCTACACCAAGACATTAGACACCAAGATTTTGGACACTCTGAGTGAAGTTTTACTGTAAAAGATAAATTTTAATTGTATATAGTTAAATGTCCACTTGAATTCTTGTTCTTAATTTATGGCTACATGGAGGTAGGCTTCAGGAATTGCTCTAGATAGGACCTATTGTATTTTTTTCCCTGCAAAGTAATTAGATCATTTATATTGTCAGTTAAAATATCAAAGTTTTATATTGTTAATATGAATTAGATAACCTTGAATCAGTCATTTTTAATAAAAGAAGTTATCAAATGATATCTCTACCTTTGAGAAACCAAAATATGGGTTATGCAACATTTGAACCCTTATAATCTCTCTTCCCCGGACTCAAAGGAGATAATGTCCATTCCCCTAACCAAGGCCAATCTTTTCACTTGGGTCAATGGACATCGTTCTCTCCTACCTTTTCCAGGATGATACTCATCAAATATTCCTGTCTCTTCACGTCATTCTCTCATTTATTTTTTTACTAACTCTACTGCTTTTGAAGTAGAATAGTCAACATGTTCCAGTTTCTCCAATACTATTTTTTAATTCTTTTTTCTATGTACCCACTTCTCCCTTCAGGTATAGATTCCTCTCACTATTTTATTTTTGTAGGCAGGTTTGAGTTTGGTATAGGGAAAATAAGTAAGGAACACATCCATTTAAAGACTTCTACATTTATTGATGAGTTCAAGAAAGAATGGGTCAGAATTTTGAAAACAGTTGAGAAGTTTGGAAAATCACCATAAAGACAGAAAATGAACTTACTGGAAATACATATTGAGGTTGGTGAGCTATTATAATGACCATAGCTGATACCAACATTCTCATTCTAATTATTATATATGTTGAGAACTAGATGACTTTGGTAACAAATAAAACATTCCACTTAATGAAATTGTAATTTTTACTGTGAAAGATAACTCTTGAACTTGTGATTTCAAGAAGCACCTTGACTCTAACTTATCCTTCCAGTTTTGAACATATTTTAATATCAACCAAATGGTCATTACTGAAACGTTTGAATTTTTGAATTTCATATGACTGACTTGAATAAATACACCTTCACTATGTTAGCTCCATATGAACATTTGCAATGTAAATTTTCCTCTTGTGTAATTATGCAATTTAAAATGTGTGACTATATTCAAAAAACAACAATATGTTTTCTTGGTCGAGATATGATCTCAAAGAGTGTTCACCAAAAAAATAAGAACACAGCAGAGGTACATTGAGGATTTGATGTACGGTACAAGAAAGATACAGAATGATTTGTGAAATCTACACTGAGCTCCAATCCCAGGTTCCAGTCTATTTCTGATGTGACAACAAACCTTTAGAGACCATAAAATTCTTACATAAATCCTCATTTTTAGTTAAGCTTAGGAAAATTTTTCTAGTTACTATAGTGCAAAATTTCTAGCTAAATCATCTGCAAAGATAAGATTTTCAGAAGAGTTCTTTCTATAAGCCATCTCTACTTGATCGCCTCACATCATTCAAAGAACTGCTTTGTACCTTCCACTTATACTACGTAAATCACATAAAGATTAAATGGAGCATCCTGTATTACTCTCCATCAATGAATTAAAATAAAGTTGCATTTTAGTTTGCTTCATAAACGGACCATAATATTCTTGCTCAGGTTTTTGTTTTACTTGGCGTTTCTCCTCACAATGGCCTTTCTTCTGTTCCTATGACATGCTAAGCATGTTCCTTCCTGAGGCTCTGAGGAGAAACACTTTCCTCATCTACCCCCATGAACCTCAAAACAATACACACATAAGCACACAGGCACTGTTGTCTTGCCATGGCCAATACCCATTCACCCTAAAATTCTCAATTTTCAGGTTACTTCTACATTGAGAACTTGTCTGACTCCACCCACAAAAACTAAGTTTCCACGTTTTACTCTCATAGTATGATTTCCTTCTTCATAGAAATGATCACCACTTGTAATTGTGATGTAATTGTTTAATGTCTGTCCAAACCCCTACCCACCCAGCATCCTTTGGAAAATTGTGGACCCCTGAGGATAGATGTTTATATGTATTTTATTTAACACTACTATATGTATATCCTGTGCTTTCCCCATAGTTTATGCCTAATAAATGGCAATACTTCCTGCCTAATTTAAACATGTTTATTCAGCCAAGATGTTTTTTAGTACTCATACTACTCTTTGGTTAAAAGGGGGATATTTTGGGGTGTTAATTCTTTCAAATGTATAATTCCCAAAGCCTGAATGGAAAATAGTTTTCTTCTTGTGTGTCAATGTTCATGAATTAGTTTTGGCTGTCTATAAAGCTTCTTGAGACAAAATCTGAGGCTGGGTTCAGCAGGAACTAGCAATGAGACAGATAAATTCTCTCTGCTCGGGACAAAGGAGGAGTTGGAGTGTAGCTCTAGATTTTCACGTTTGATATCCTTGGCCTATTACCCAGGGTTTTACCTACATACCTAGTTGAGTAACTGTCTTATTTGAATTATTATTGACACTGAATTTCAAGATCATCTTATTATTTTACTGGTTTAAAAGAAATAGAGGTGCAAAGTTTAACTAACAGGGCAGTCTGAATGCTTCTATAGCCTGAATCCATTCAAACTGTCTTTTTGAGGAAATCAGTGGATGGACCCTACTTTGAATTTCATGTTATAACACTAAATCAAAGCTCAGGAGAATGTAATGTCCTCTCTGACTCCAGCTCTCAAGTTAGTATCTTAACTTCACAAGTTTCATATGTCCATCTACAAAATGAAAATTATGCAATCTTACATGAGTAACTATTAAATAAAATTGTATAATATTTTAAAGTATAATGAATTATGTTTTTGTGAAACCAAATATTTGTGTGTGTTTTTTTTCTTTAATATTGGCTTTAATCTTGGTGTGATGGAATGGTGAGCAACAAAACAACAAAAGGCAGTAACTTAGATAAAATTTCTGAAAATAAAACTCATAGATATAGACAACAGTTTAGTGGTTACCAGAGGGTGAGGGGGTGGTAGTAGAAGAGTACAAAGGGGGTCAAATATATGGTGATGGAAGGAGAATGGACTCTGCGTGGTGAACACACAATGTAAAATATAGATGATGTATTATAGAACTGTACATTTGAAACCTATATAATTTTACTAACCAATGTCACCAAATAAAAGAAAGAAATGAAGGAAGGAAGGAAGGAAGGGAGGGGGGGAGGGAGGGAGGGAGGGAGGGAGGGAGGGAGGAGAGAGAGAGAGAGAGAGAGAGAGAGAGAAAGAAAGAAAGAAAGAAAGAAAGAAAGAAAGAAAGAAAGAAAGAAAGAAAGAAAGAAAGATTGATTTGATTTAAAGCAGTGATGCATGGCAGTAAAGAAAGGTCCCAGCCTTGGATATGATTCCGAAAAAAGAACTTAATAGGCTCATTTGGAATTAATACCACTTGACTCTTGGGAAGCAGAACTCAGTAATTCAGGTTTCATTATGTAAACATCTTTGGCATTTCATTTACTTTCTGAGCACAAACAGCTGGCGGAACAATAGAAGTACAAGATTATTTGAAAATTAGTTCTTGAGTTAATTCTGGAAATGGCTCTAGGACAGAAGCAAATGTTTTAATCTGTTGTGTGTTACTTGAAATTAGTATTTTTCTTCTTGGTAAAAATATAATAGTAACTTTTAAGTTAAAATCTGTTAGGAGTTCAGTATCATGATTTGTAATAAGCAATATCAAGAAAAACAAACACAAATATTGCACTACATCTTACTCTCAGATTATAGTCTAGACACTGTCATTAATATTATATATATCCCTTCCTTAACCTTAGGTTCAAGCATCCCACTTTCTGTCTACTTCTAAGCCCCTTTAATACTACAATTTCATTCACTTTTTAAAATCCCCTCCGTGCCCTACAATAAATTGATTACGCAAGCTTCCATCACTCTCATTTCCCCATTTCACTCATTATTCAAAATAGATCCCATGCTTCTTCAATAAAATCCCTTACATATACTTTAAAAGCTTTTATTGTGCCAAGGTAAATCTCAACTCTGGCTAAACCCAAGTCACTGTCTACTCCATGCACACTTACACCATGCAGCCATATCTAAGCAGTGGAGTATATATGAGCTCAAGCCTCTAAACTCACTCCCTACTTAATCTAGCATTGTATTTTTAAATTCCATCTATGAGTTAATTATTTCCAAATTTATAGCTCCATTAGCTACCTCTACCTTGAACCCTAGACCTGCAGTTAAAATTATTTGCTTGCATATCTAATAGGCATCCCAAATGTTATTAGTCCAAAACCAAACTTCCAATGTAATCCCAAAAATCTGCTCCCCGCACAAGAACGCAGGATATGGTGAGGCCAAAAAGGAACAACAACGGAGCCATAGATAGGGGAGTCATACCACTATATTCTTGATGGCGGCTGGTCAAGACACAAAAGCAAACATCTGCCAGTACCCCAATGAGGGGTCTTCCTGCACCCCGGTCTCGCTGGCAGCTGAGCGAGACACAGGAAGTAGGATCCACACGATCCACAATCTGCCATCCACGCTTGCTAACCCCACTTGCTAGCCACAATCCTCCGACCGCTTCTCTGCCAACCAACCAACCAACCAACCAACCAACCAACCAACCAACCAACCAATCCCCTGTGTAGCCATGGCAGTTATACTAGAGGCTACTGGCTAACCAGTGACAGCTGATGGCCACCCCTCCACAGTGGATGGCCATCCGATTACAGCTGATGGGCCATCTAATAACTGAGCCAGCACCTCTCCACATGAGGCCGAGAGCCTGGAAACTGTTCTTTGGGATTCTGTCCCCTCAAGGAGGCAAGCATCGTTTTCCAAAGCAGGATACATTAATTACTCAAAGCATCAATCATGAATATAGTCAATTATATTCCTTTGGCATCCTTTAAGTTTCTTGTTGACCTGACAACTTAACTACATAGGCAAGATTTTTTATTTTGTAAATATAATGATTGCATTAATATATGATTAATGATATTAACAGAGATATTACATTAGGTCTAAAAGAAAAAATAACAGGCCTGAGATGATTATGAAATCTAAATTACATTAACTTCTGTAAGCTTTTAATCACTGAGTCCAATTCATATTGCTCATCTTAAAATGAATATAAGCCTTAAAAGGAAAACAATATATGATTTGCTTCTATAATTTCTTATAAGAATGCATTGTTTTGAGCAAATTAATGTGAAATCTGTACCAAATAAAAGCCCTGAGTAGCAGCAACACTACTTTTCAAAATGTTACAGATGATTTATAAAAACAAATAAATAAAATTATCGAATGTCTGAAAAAAGTGCAAAGGTTTACAGTGGTACCACTTGGTATGTAATCCATTCCAGAAGACTGTTCGGGTTCTGAAATGTTCGAAAACCGAGGCACGATTTCCCCACAGAAAGTAACACAAAATGGATTAATCCGTTCCAGACCTTTAAAATCAACCCCTAACACTGCAAATTTAGCATGAATTTTACTATCTAATGATACCATAGATCCATAAATTTACTGCATTTGTAAACCAAAATGTTCGTCAAGGGAGACATTCGAAAACCGAGGTATCACTGTACTTGATTAAAGTCTTTAAGGCCACATGTGCTAGTCAAACTTGTACTCTTAAATTTTATCATTCATTAGGATCGCCTGAATAGCTGGCTAAACTGTAGAGGACTGAATCTCTTCCTCAAGTTTTTGACTCAGTAAATCTGGGGTGAAACTTGATAATTTGTATTTTTATCAATTCTCCAAGTGATGTAAGCTCAGAAATCACACTTTGAAAACCATGGACTTAAACTGTTATGCAGATTTACTGAAAATAAACTCTTTCTAGAAAAACACTCACACTATTTCCCATGCTTAAAGAAAGCAGATGGTATTCATTTTTTGTTGATTGGTTGATGTTGGAATTTCCTTTTGCCCAGTGTGGTATTCTTATCACCCTTCACCCATACCACCAAAACAAAGTAGTTTCAGAAAGACAAAGCTTTAGGACGTATGTCCAAAAACATGTAGTGTTTTATAGTATGCAGCTACAGCTGTACTCTTATACATATGACTTATATATATGACTCTACAGTGTTACTTTGGAAAAGGGAAATATGGGATAAAATGAACAGAAGCTTTAGAGTATCATAGAGAATTATATCAAAATCAAAGCAATAGCACTACAAAGAGTCTGTGGTGTTATTCTTGATTTACTAACTATATATGCAGCTGAATCCCCTAAAACCCAGTTGCCAAAATAGAGAGAAAACCCTTAGCTTCTCCGTCATAGTCTGTAATTTCCCTTGACATGTTGCTATTAAAATATGTCTTCTAACTTAATCTAATCATTTTACAACCACTGTTTTTTCTCTTCACACTTTTTTCAAGATTAAAGGGGCTATGGACAGAGGTACAAAAATAGACTATTGTGTGTACTCCTGACTGGAAAGAAGTTAGTGTGTTTGATTCACTGTAAAGTGTAGCCTGACTGAGAAAAATGAGACTCTGGCACATACAACGTTTATCTCTTGCTTTTAGTTACAGTTCTTGATAAGCAGGTAACTGAGATGACGACTATTAAAATGAGCACAGTACATCACAGATAATTATCATAATTGAGCCTACTCAGAACATAACATTTATTTCCCTTATTGTTCTTGAAAATCCTAGTTTAAACCACTTCTTTTGTAGTACTCCCATTCTTCGCAATTTGTTAGAAGGTAATGCAACACTATTTCATTCTGCTACACTTAAATTTTAAAACACATGAACTCTAAGGTATTTTTACTTGAAATATTGGTATCACTTTCATCTATAAATTTCACACATTAAGGTATCTTACGCAAACATGTAAATAGTAAGTTTTCAAAAATATGTAGTACTTTTTCATTGAAAATGTTGACACGAGAGGGTTGTAAACATTGATCCACAAAGATATATGTGCCCTTTTGTTCACTGCAGCATTCTTCACTGTGGCCAAGGCATGAAAACAACTGAAGTGTTTTTCGATAGCTGATTGGATAAAGATGTGGTACATACATACAATGAAATGTTACTCGGCCCTAAGAAAAGATGAAATACTGCCATTTGCAACAATATGGATGGATCTTGAGATTATCATACTAAATGATATAAGTCAGACAGAAAAGTTGAGAACCAGATGACTTCACTCATATGTAGGATATAAAACAGAAATCAACAAAGAAACAAACAAACAAACAAACAAACAAACAAATAAATAAATAAATAAATAAATAAAGTGACTGCTACACAGTCCCCTGAGATATAGTGGCACACAATTATGAAGATGACACCCTCATCTCGGCTCACAAAATTTTGATGAATATCTGTCAAATTTCTGAATTCAATTCTGAAACTTTTTCTTAATTTTTATTAAATATATTGCAGTGATATTGGTTAGTAATTCACTAGTGAAGCCATCTGGTCCTGGACTTTAGCTTTTGGGGAGGTTTTGGATGATTGATTCAATTTCCTTGCTCTTGATCAGTCTATTTAGATTTTCCAGTTCTTCATGATTCAGTCTAGGAAGGTTTTGTGTATATATATATATATATATATATATATATATATATATATATATAAAGAAAAATATACATATACATAAATAATATACTTATATATAAATATATATACATATTTATATCTATCTATCTATCTAAATATATATATATATATATATATTTCTAAGAAGTTGTCCATTTCTTCTAGGTTATTGAATTTGGTGGCATAAAATCTTTCATAGTATTCTTGTATGATCCTTTGTATTTCTGTGGTATCTGTCATAACTTCTACTCTTTCATTTCTGATTTTGTTTATTTGTGCCTTTTATCTTATTTCCTTAGTGAGTCTACCCAGGGGTTTGTCAATTTTATTAATCTTTTTGAAGATTAATAAAACAAGCTCTTATATAAGATTAATAACAAGCTCTTTGTTGCATTATTTTTTTCTATAGTCTTTCTGTCCCCTATTTCATTTAAGTCTGCTCTAATTTTTATTATTTCCTTCCTTCTGCTGACTTTGGGCTTCATTTGCTCTTCTTTTTCTAGTTCTTTAAGATGTAATGCTAGATTGTTTATCTGGAATTTTTCTTGTTTCTTGAGATAGGCCTTTAATGATATAAACTTCCCTCATGTTACCACTTTTGAAGTATCCCAAAAGTATTGGTAATATACATTGTATTTTCAATCACATTTGTTTATATGTATCCTTTGCTCTCTCCTTTTATTTCTTCTCCAGCCCAGTCATTCTTTAGTAGCATGTTGTTTAATCACCATATATTTGTGTTTCTTCCCACTTTCTTTTTGCAGTTGATCTCCAATTTCAAAGCTTTGTGGTCAGAGAGTGCTCAGTATGATTTCAATTTTCATAAATTTGTTGAGGCTAGTTTTGGATCCCAACGTATCTTCGAGAATGTTCCATGTGCATTAGAGAAGAATGTATAATCTGGTGTTCTGGGATGCAAGGCTCTGTAAATGTTGATTATGCCCATTTAGTCTAATGTGTTATTTAAGGCCCGTATTTCCTTCTTGATTTTCTGTTTGGATGATCTATACTTAGCTGTCAATGAGCTATTTAGGTCCCTTACTTTAAACATGTTTTTATCAGTTTCTCCCTTTAGTTCTGTTAGTAGTTGCTTCCTATCTTCTGGTGTTCCCTGATTGGGAGCATATATACTTATAAGTGTTATGCCTTCTTGATGTAATATCCCCTTTATCATGAAGTGTTTATCTTTGTCTCTTGTTACCTTTATTATCTTGAAGTCTATTTTGTCAAATATAAGTATGGATACACCTGCTTTTCTCTGGATCCCATTTGCTTGGAGTATCATTTTTCACCCGTTCACTTTGAGTCTATATTTTTCCTTGAAGCTAAGATATGTCTCTCGAAGGCAGCATATGGTTGGGTTTTGTTTTTTGATCAAATCTGCTATTCTGTGTCTTTTTATTGGTGAGTTCAGTCCATTTACATTTAGGGTGATTATTGATATATGAGGATTTCCTATAGCCATTTTATCTCTTGTTTTCTCTTAGCTTAGTGTCTCCATTGTTTCTTTGCCGTTGTTTTACTGCCTGTTATTTTAGCTTGGTGGTAGTCTATTTTTTTTCCCTCTATTTCCTCTTTTTTATGTTATATGTCTCAGTTCTGGATTTTTTTTTTTTTTTTAGAGTGGTTAACTTTATGTAAAAGAAAATCTCATATATGCAGTAGTTCCTTTTCTTCTGCATGCATTTCATCTCCATCCCCCTTTGCAAATTCAGACCTTTATCCTCTCCCCCTTTTATGTTTTTTGACATCACAAATTATCCACATTTATGCTGTGAGTTCATTTCCAAGTTGCAGTAGTAAATTGTCTTCTTCTCTTTTCCCTTTTTTATGTTTTTATCTCCATTACCTTCATGATATGTTTAAGTGTATGGTTTCCTATTCTGAGTAGGGGTTGCAATTTCCTGCTTCTGTGTGTCTATTATCCATCTTACTCACAGTTTTGTATCCTTTTGCCTTTTGGTTTCAAGTAGAATAACTCCCTTCAGTATTTCCTGTAATGCAGGCCTCGTGGTAGAAAATTCCTTCAGCTTCTGTATATCTGGAAAGATCTTTATTACCCCTTCATATCTAAAGGATAACTTTGCTGGATATATTATTCTTAGCTGGTAACTTCTCTCTTTCAAGGGTGTGAATATTTGATTCTACACCTTCCTAGCTATTAGAATTTCTGCTGAAAAATCTGCAGAAAAATCTAATGGGCTTCCCTTTGTAGGTACTGTCTTCTTTCCTTTAGCTGCCTTGAGAATTCTTTGTCATTACTTATTGACATTTTCAATATAATGTGCCTTGAAATAGGCCTTTTAGGATTAAGACATTTAGGAGTTCTGTTTGCTTCTTCAATTTGAGGATCTAGTTCTTTCCATAGGTTTGGGAAGTCCTCATTGACTATTTGTTCAAATAGTCTCTCTGTGCCCTTCTCCCTCTCTTCTCCTTTTGGTATACTTATTTTTCTTTTATTACTTTTTCTGGTGGAGTTAAATATTTCTTGTAGAATTATTTAACTTCTTTTAATTCTCATGTCTCTCTCTTCTTCTATCTGCACCATTTCCAGATTTCTATCTTCAATGTCACTAATTCTTTCCTCCATCTGGTCAACTCTATTTTCTGAGCTATTTCATTCTTCATCTCTTTTATTGAGTTCTTCAGCTCCATAATTTCCATCTCATTCTTTTTTAAAGTTTCCATCTCCTTGTCAAGGTACTCATTTTGTTTGTTGATTTTATTTCTGAGTTCACTAAACTGCTTATCTGAGTTTTCTTGCATTTCATTGAGTTTTTTCAGAACTACAATCTCAAATTTTCTGTCATTTAAATCACATATTTCCATGTTTTTAAGTTTATTTTCTGGAGGTTTTTCATTTTCTTTCTGAGCTGCCTTGTTACCTTGTGCATTCATTGTCACTGATGGATTATGTCTCTTGCTAGGCATCTACAGGAATGAATTCTGCAACAAGTTGATAAGAAGAGGTCTTCAGTTTGTTTTTCAGTAGGTGGCACTGGAGCGTTTTATTTTCTTGTGGCCTGTACCGGCTTTTGGTGGTGGAAGATTCCCTGGGAAAGTGCAGATCCCCTCTGTGACCAGGTCGCTTCAGTCTCAGGGGACCATCCCCGTGGGAGAACGTGGTGAGTGATGGCATTCTGAGACCCTGATATCCCAGTGCTGTCCCCGCAGCCAGATGCAGAGCTGAGCTGCCTAAACAATCTTGGGTACCCTGCTTGCATCAGCTACAAAAGTTGGGGGTGGGATGGGCTGGGAGAGTCCATTCATGTGTTTTGTTGCTTTTTCTCCTCAGAGTAATGACAACTGCTAGACCACAGCTGCTTTGCCCTATATCTCCACCCTTGTCACTGGGATTAGCCAAAGTGTGCATCTTGTTGCTCTTCAGTTCTCAGGGCTGTAGATATTCTGGTCTTTATTCTGACACTGGTGCCTGCTGCTAGCTCTGGGAGGGTGTGGGGAGACAATCTCTGGGAGGGTTGGTGGGGAGGCAGACAGGCTCTGTGAGTTTGTTTTCTGGCTGGTAGTGAGGGCTGCTAGACCACAGCTGTCGCACTTCTTTACTTGGTCTCAGTCCTGAGGTCTCTGCCCAGATAGCTAGGTTAAGTAGCATTCTATGCTGATCACTTAGGCAGGAATGCTCAGGGCCACAGAGAGTGCACCTGCATCCTGTATCCTCCCCTCTCCTGGGACCACAGTGAGCTCTCAGATGCATCCATGGCAGTAAGCTCCAGGTTGCATTCACGCACCCATCTGTTCTCCTTTCCCTCCTCCCTTGTTTGCTCTAATTCACCTGTGTTTGGATGTTTTGAGGCATAGATCTCTCAGACCGACTTGTGTACTGTGCAGAGAATCCTTTTTTGAATTATAACTGTTTGACTTGCTGTGACTTCAAGGGTAGAGATCAAGGGGTATCCCTCATACCCCCATGTTCCTGATGTCACCTTGAATCTATTTTTTAAATTAATGTCCTGGAGTGCGGTTATAGATATCAGTGATTAAAGTAGAACTAGAAAAAAAATGAAAGCTCAAAACCAGAATTTGTGTAGAATTAAGGACTGAATGCAGTCTACAGGTTATTCTGACCATACACAGTTACTGAGCATAAGATGTGCTAGAAGAACATCTACGTATTTTAAAAATTCAAAAGTTTCTATGACTTTTAGTCATAAAAGAAAGGATATGAGAAAATTAAAAGTATTGATTTAACAACCCTGCCAAGATAATCATGAGTTTGGCATACCTTATCTGTCTCTATGGCATGACATTATAAATAAAATCCAAAGACTTAATTTCAGCATATTAATGTGTATAAGTTAATGAAAACTAAGATACTGAAATTAAGAATACAATTTTATTTGATTTATATGAAAAGAAAAAAGTCCTTGATCATTTGTTACTATCTAATGGGCTTCTCAATTCATTAGAAATAAGTAAAAAACAAATCTATGAAACTTGTGATAAATACCAATAATAAAATATGAGATGGTTTAAAATAAACAAAAGCAGACCAAGATTTTAATCACTCTTGAATATGTCTTAAGAAGGAATGAAATACAATTTCAGAAAATAAAAACCCTCTTTTTCAGGAAAAAAAAAAAAAGCAATTTACCTTCCAGTGATTTCCCATTAGTACTAGAAACTAAATTCACTGCCATGATTCTAATTGTACTTGTTAGATCCAACATGCTGCTCATGTCCAAAGCAATAGAAAGCAATAAAGGAAAATAATTATTGGGGAGTCATTTATCCCTTTATATTTATGTGTACTTTTTATGTTCTACCTTATCTCTTTGAATTATTGAGGATGCTTTCACAATTATAGTGTAACAAGATAATAAATGCAACAGGAAATAAGGACAAGGAAAAATAAAGATCGGAAGATAAATGAAGTGGGATTAAATATATAGATATACATGATGATATAGATAATGACAGATACATAGATATACATACAGATGCAGATATTAATTATAGATACCATAAACTCTTACAGTTACTAAAGTTGTGTTACAAATTTGCCTGGAAGCTTAAA
Organism: Rhinolophus sinicus; assembly: GCF_036562045.2. NCBI lineage: Eukaryota > Metazoa > Chordata > Mammalia > Chiroptera > Rhinolophidae > Rhinolophus > Rhinolophus sinicus. The sequence goes on from NC_133755.1 coordinate 147,365,235, forward strand.
TTGTTTTAGCTGAAGAAAATCACATTTTCTGAAATCTTCAATCTTATGACACCAATAATGATCAAATGTAAATGAACATATTTGAATCATCATTATTTCTCATTTGTTTCTAATATTCTTCATATCTATAGTCAGTCCTCCCCTAGAAGTTCCTAGATTTTACACTTTGCAACTGAAAAACAATTGAAATTTAACTCCTGTTATATGCTATCAACATTGATTTCCATGGTGAATTATTGCTTATATGTGACATATATGTAGGACTCATGTATTATTTTCTGTATTTCTCTCATAGCATCACCATTCATCTACATTTTAAGTTATTATTACTCCAGTGAGGAAATAAAAAATCATGCTTACCATATTTTTTCCTAGGAAAGAAAGAAAATTGTCAATTTGGCATTATTAGTAAGAACAACAAGGGTAAGATTAAGCATTTACTGCTAATGGGGTGAGGAGCCATTGGCTAGCAGAGTAGCATTCCTTTTCTAGCTTTTATCTAAACTATAAGTTGGGTACCCTTATCCACCCCTTTAATCTCTTAAACTTTTAAATCTAATTTCTTCTTTTAAATCCTCTTTTCTTGTTTTGTTTGGTCTCCTAACCCATGAAGTTCTCTTAGACAAACTCTAAATTCAGTTGAAATAATCCCTATTGATTCTTGTGTTTCCCATACAGCTTAAGCGCAGGAAAACAAACTCAGATCAAAAGCTGAAATAGATGTCACTGAGCTAATAAAAACAATAAATGCATTAATATTTAAATCAACAATAGATATTTGCAGCAGAAACCATATATTCAACAATAGCAAACAGTTCATAACACTTACTAAATGTTCAGCTAATCCTTATATACCCCTTTATGGTATGTGTTATTATTACCACCACTTTACAGATGAGGTAACTGAAGAGATGCATATTAAATAGCTTGTCCAAAGTCACAGCTAGTGAGGAATGGAGGTGTGATTCTAACTCTAGGAGTCTGCTCCTGTCTGTGCTCAAAATCTAAATTATATCTCCTAAGAGGGAACTGATCATAGGAAGACTTTCTTGTTGCATTTGTGATCCTGACCGTGATTATTTGCTTTCCCATATCCAGCTGCTCACACCCCTTCCTAGCAATTTAACATTACAAATGAAGCATAGTCTAGATTAATTTATTCTACCAAGGTGTAGAATATATTTTAAATATATTTCTATTTCTCAAGTGTAAAGAAAAATCAAAAGTGAGAATAGCAGATGAGGTATTTAATAGCGATGGTTATTCCCTAAATAGATATATCCTTCAATTCCCAAACCAGTTTTCTAATCACCGCATGTGTAATTTTTCAAGTTCCCCAAATATTAGTGACTATATGAAAATTATAGACATTTTGAAATAAAACTGTCGAATTTACTTAAGATCTAATGAAATATTGGCTAAGTATTCTAATATGCTTAAATGTCAAATCACAAATTTCAGTGTGCTTGATGAGAATACTATCTATTATTTATTACCTCTATGAATATGACTTGAATGATGGACAATTTGCATAATGGATAATTTCAAATTGTAATAGTGCAAAGAAGCAATGGGTTAGGATAAATAAAAAGTATAAAGTTGTTTCTGATGTTTTTATTTTTTTTATTTTGCCTCTGAATAGATGAGGATCTTCAATTTGCTTTTCTGGGCCAATTTCAGGCCAATACAGTAAACCTTTATTGAGCACCTATTATCTTCAAAACTCTGTGCTAGGTCCTGGAGAGAGTGGAAACTATTTGCTTTCATGAAGATCCACTGGAAGAAATCGAATATGTATAGAATAACTACAATACAAGGCAAATTGTTAAGAAAATAAAAGAAAATGAAATGCTATTATAATTCACACAAAAGAAAATATTCAAAGTTAGACGTTATGCAGGACTGTGTCCTGATAAATCAATAAACTTTATAGGTAGAAATGCAGGGAAGACACTACTAATGGGAGAAACATCAACGTGGCATGGCAGATCAATGTAGGCTCTGGGACTGGCAGCTGCTGAGCATGGATGGCTTCAGTGTGCAATGGAAGAAGGAGCAGTAGGAGTGAAGTGGCAACTTGGGATCAGATGATGGGAGCCTTGAATTTCAAGAAAGAACACAAGTAGAAGTCACAGAAGATTATGAAATCAGAGAGTAATATAGTAAGACGTGTGATTTAAGAAACAGTGAACAAAACTGATTGGGAAGGCTAAAGGCCAGAGGTGAAAAGACCAATTAAGAAACCATTACAGTTTATCAAAACTACTGCAGATGAAGGTGTGGGTCAGGTCAGCAACAATGTTAACAGAAAGGAGGAGATGGACGTAAGAGAAACTGCAGAGATAGAATTGACTTTCCTTGGCGATTTCTTAGATTTGTTTTCTGAGACAGAGATAGGAAAATTAATCCTAAAATGCCATGTGTAGTTGATTGTAAAAAAAGAGCTATGTATATATATGCATATGTATACATATATATAGCCATTTTATATATATATATATATATATACAGCCATTAACCCAGCAAAAGATCACAGGAGAAAATGTTTGGTATTAAGATAAGTTTGATTGTGGACATGATTTATGTGAGGTGGTAGGGTAAAATCTACATAAAGATACTTATCAAACATTTATTAATTTGAGTATGGAACATGGAACTCAAGGAGAGATTGAAGAGACAGATGTGTATTTGGGAGTTGTCTGAATAGAGAGGATAGATGAAATTATGGCAATACATGACATGGCAGAGAAAAAGAAAAAAATACCGAAAGGGAAACCTGACAGGACATTCTTAGAGATTATAATATATAATTTATTTATTTAGAAATAACAGGAAATGTTAGGAAGGAAATGTCAAATAGTTAGCACAGAACAATGACACAAAAGGCAAAGCATTCATTTTCATAAAGAAGATAATGAAATAGAAAAGGGTGAGAAATGAAAAGAAGCTATTTGATTTTATAAGTAGGTGACTTTTTATATAGAAACTTTAGAGGAATAATAGGGATAAAAGCTATGTTGCCAGGTAGTGAACAGACAGCGAGTAAACGGCAAAATATATTGTTATAGACATTTGTTGTTATTTATTTTGCTTACTTTTGGCAGTCTAGCATCTGAATCCTGTTCTATGTTTGCTGAATGCCCCACTGCATACATTTTGACGGGAGATATTAAAAGCTAGAAAGATGAGGCACTCCCTTAATCCTACCTCTAGCAGCGAGGGTAAGAACACAAGACTGGGGCTTATCCACGCACAGGCTACAACTCTGATTCTGGAGTAAGCCACACAGGCATGCAGGGAGAATGGACAATTTCTCTCTGAAGCAGTGCTAGGAACATCTTATTTCTAGAAAACAGCAGAACCAAGTGCTAGCCACAGCAGCTGTTGATGGTGGTGGTGGTAAGTGCACTTCTCAGGCCATTTCTGACATAGGATTTTGGTTGTAGTCCTGGCTTCACTGTCCACCTTGGTGGTTTTCCATTTTTTGAATGTTCTAGCATTGCAGACAATGTGGAGAGCTACTCAATATGCTTTAAATAGATGACTTACCTGTGTAAATCAGTTAGAATTGATTTCAGTTTCTTACACCTGAGAATACTGATTGTCACATGGGAATGAGTAAAGGGCAAGGTAACTAGGAATTTTAGGCATCTGGCTGAAGAATATTAGAAATATCTGACCATGGTATACACTGGATAAGAAAGCAAGTGAAAAGAGTGAAGGATTAATTTTCTGGAGTCATAAAAAGACAATAAGCAGTTGAGAATTTGATGAGAATAAATAATAGATTCATAAGAACAAAAGAGGGAGAGATTAGAAGGGTATTTAGCAGTTCGAAATCACAGAAGTCAATAGGTGATATAGTTCCATGCTTTCTAGGCAACTACATGGGAACAATTTGACCTTGCCACTAACTGCACACTCTTAAGGAATGGTTGTCATACTAACAGGAAAGAGAGTCCATATTTGGGCACTGGCACCACTGCCTCTCATCTAAATCTTCAGACAGTGTTTCCTTATCCTCTTGATTCCAGTCAATCTTATGTTCTCTCTGGCTGACTTGATATCACCTGATTTACTTTAGATTTATTTTATATGTTTATATCCAAGTAATACTTGCATATGGTAAACACTGAAAAAGAAAATAAAAGCATATAAGGAAAAACAGCAGTTTCCTGCTTTATCTCTCCCAACTTGTTCCCCCAGAGACAAACAGTACAAAGTGAGCCATCATCATTAACACTCTGGGAGTGGAAATCTCTAAGAATATACCCAAAATAGAACTGCAAAATGTTTACGTGATTCTGGAAACTTCAGAATTTGTCAAAAACAGGATTTCTGTTTTGGGTGTGCGTGTTTGTATGAGTGTGCATGTATGTGTGTAAGTGTGTGTGTGTGTGTGTGTGTGTGTGTGTTTGCTTGTCTCTTCATTTGTTTATGTTTGTTTAGTTTGGGAGTTTGTCTCTTTGACACAGAACTGCACCTCTGGCCTTAGAGTCAGAGAGTGAAGGGTGGAAATGGCTGTTATCGGTGTACTCTTCTAAAGTAATCATGGCAAAATACAAATTAAACTGTACAGTCATTCATATTTTATTTTCCTATGTATCTAGGTGCTTTTAATTATAAGTGACTGGTCATTTAAAAAAAAACAACTTATCTTCCCCACAGAACAACTTTAAAAAATTAAATTTATATGCAATTTACGCAAATTAAGACTATATCTAAATAATTTAAAAATGCCAAACCCAGCTTACTTCAACTATCTGATATAGATTATATAGAAATTAATTATCAGAATATTTTAGAATTTTTAAAATTCTTAGTATTAAGGCTAAAAATGTTATCTATTTCATTTTCCTTCCCTATGGAGAAACGTTGTTAAAATATTTCTAATTCAGGGCATTTATATATTGGAAAACTCTAGTTATTAGGAAGTTCTACCTTATTTTCAGCTAATTTGCTTTCTATAGCATTTTCTTTTTTGTCAAAGTTATGCTGTCTGAAACAACAACAGCTTAAGTATCCTTCATTTTCCAGAACTTTAAAATATTGAATAAAATGATTATTTCTCCTAGGTAATTTTCACAGAAACTTTAATTACTTTTCACATGAAGCCCAAAAACTGTCAGTCTCTCTTAAAATGTGGTGACCTGAACTGAACATAATATTCCAGGCATTATATCATTGGTACAGGCCCGTCACAGGGTCAGAATACTCCATTTCTATTATAGTAACGCAGCCTAAGAAAGAAAAAACTTTCTTTGAATAATGTAGTATCATACTGACCCTGTGGTCTTCCAAAGTCCTAAGTGTTTTTCATATACACTGCCCTCAAGCTAGGTCTCCCTTTATACCATTCTATTTGCATGAATTCTGTAAATACGAATTAAAGGATAAAATGGTGCTTTCACGGAGTAGTTCCATTTAAAAATGTTTTCAACCATCATTCATTTCCTCATGCACAGCACAATCCAACAAATGATTTCAAAGACCACAGAATAAGTTATCAGCTTGCTATAGACTTAACATAATGAAGCTGTCAACATTTTTTTACTCAAGTGAAATAAATAGCTCTAAATAACTATTATGTATTTACTTAGAGTTATTACTCCTCAAGGCATGTTTTCAATTATTGATTTACAGTACACCATGTATATAATATAGGCCAAAATCAGTTTTGCTATTACAGAACTTCCCACATGTGAAAATATATTAGCTTTACCTTAATATACAATCTTGAAAATCCTACTAGGAAAGTCAACTCCCCACTTGGTAGAAGACATAGATAACTGGTAGCTCTCCAGTCTGTGTTTTACATCCTATTTTTTGTCTTTTCATTCTAAATGCCTATCAATGACTATTTTCTGCCTGTATATTTTATTGAATGGTCATAATTTGTCCTCATGCTTTCATGATTTCCTTTGGGGAAATAATTGGTGTAGTTATAGTGAATGCCAGTTGGGCATAGGAAAATTTAGAATTCTTTGATTTAACTTCAAAGAAGGCAGAGGAAATGAACAATTATTGAGCATCTTCTATGGTGCAGTCACTAGACTGAGATATTCCAGAGACATGAATGCATTTGTCTCATAAGATCTTATAAATGACGTATTATGTTTGTCTCATAAATGAAAAACCTTGGCAGAATCAAGAATCAAAGAGGTTAAGTATTGTATTTGGCACAATATGAGAATGTCATTCAGCTGAGATCACAAACAAATTTTTCTAATTCTGTGTCCATTCTCTTCTCTCTGAAAGAGCTTAGATGAGATTCATTGTGCTTAGTAATCTGCAATTCCTTTAAGCATAAAAAAAAAAAAAAGAGGTGTGGTATATCCTCTTTGGGTCTCAGCCTAGGGAGATTCTGCAGAGACATTGAGAACCTCAATTTCCATATGCAGTAAGGCTAAAGAGTTTTAAATATGAACACTGTTTTAAGGAGGTTCCAGGTGAAGAAACAGACTGGCTATTACATTATATTTCCTTGCCAAAGTAAAGTGGAACAAAATTCACAAATTCAGTTCTGTGGCCTACTAGTGAGAATTTATAATTAAGAGACCCCAGAAGACTTTGCAGAATCCAGATACATTGGGATAGCAGAGAGTTACATAAGGCATCTGCTGTATAACCATCACTAGCTTATAAGTGTGATGATCTCACTCCTCCTTTTTCCACCTACTTGTGCCAATTTCAAGATGAACATTTACCCATCCAACTTGTTCTTTCATCTCCCAACTGTCTGATTTTCTTTACAAAGCTAAAGTAATAAGGTGATATTTTATGTCTTTTGCCTTTCATGGGCTCAAAAATAGCTCAGTTACTTCAAATTTTCCATATCTTGAAGAAATGTCTAATAAGGATTTTGTTGTCAATGGATTTGTTTTTCACAGATGGCTGGCTTGCTTACCAGCTGTAGTTTGATAGTTTTTACAGTTAATTTACTTAGAAAATGAAGGCTTCACTCTGCAGCACAAGGGTATTTTATACTTTGCTGACAAATTCAATGCCCTTCTAATGGCACTGGCTTACTCAGACTACCATGTCTGACCTTGCTCATAAATCTCTGACTCGGAAGTTAGGCAGTAGCCCGAGTTTAGACACCCCTTCAGAACACACTGCAATCAGCAGTCAGATTAAGAGTTCTTCTTCACAACTAGAGTTGGAGGGTTACCAGATGAGAGAGGGAAAGAATCATTTGAATCTTTAGAATGGAAATCAGAACATCAAACCCTGACTCATTAGGGAGAGAAAAGTATTTAATCTATTTTGTCGTATAGTAAAATCCCCCGAAGTCTATATAGCTCGTACTCAAGGAGCACCAGACCCTTGGATTCAGGGAGCCTAGAGGTACCAGGAACATAGTGAGCGTCAACTCAGTTGTTCTTTTACACTGCTCAATTTCCAGTCAATAGAAATTTTTCTTTCTGTCATTATGTAATGCAAAAGCAATATGTATAGTGTGTTGTCAGGACTATTAATGAAAGCAGATAAAGAAATTGTCTGAACTTAATGTTTGGAGGAATACCATGAAAACCCCATGACTCAAAACAATTTTTCCACCCAGATGCTACACCTTTAGAATTTAATTAATTTGTGTTTTTTCTTATCTTTGAAATATATTTATACTCCCAGGATTAACCACATGTTTAAAATATTAATGTGACATTAGAACTTTCCAGATTGCCTTTCTCCTAACAGGAGGAACTCAGAGTTAAGAATGTTTTTATAATACTAACATGGAAATAAATTTTTGTATAATTATTAGGTAAAAAAGATAAATAGAAAAGTACAAGTATATGTACAAGTGTGTATTTATATATATGGTCACAACTACTTAAGACAAAAAATATATAGGAAAAGATTGGAAGGAAATACAACAAAATAGTAGCAAACTTTTACCAAGAGTGTGGATTCTTATACTTACTGGTTCCATACTTTTTAAATGCGTTATGTATATATTTTCCATAAAACTTTAAAATAATAGGAGGCTCTTAAAAAAATGTTTAGTATGCATTTCACATTGTACAAAAAGATAAAGGGAAATACTGGCATTAAAAGCTGGCTCCTAATGCGCCCTCATTGTTCCTCCTCTTATAAATTGCCTGGCTGACTGACTCTCCAGCAGTTGTTAGCATCCAGGATATCCTCCCACTTCATTTACAATTTTATAAATGATGTGCTCCCCTGACCTTGGTCAGTTCTCATGCTCTACATTCACAGTTGTGTAAAGACTTCTCTATAACTTTCCTCAAGTGCTTTATTTTTACCTGTCACTATCATATTCCTCCTTAATCTATTTTTGTTGTAGCTCCCTGTCCTTTTTTTAAGAAGTTGCCTTTCACAAGAACAAGTATTTGAAATATCTTTCCACAGATGTCCTTCTTAGGGAGATGCATCTTCTGTGAGACTTTGTATCCCCCATCTAGAAGCTGTCCCTTAACACATTATGGCATTGCTCTTTTTCATAGGACTATGAGCTACTGAAACCTCACAGGAGCCTGTTTTTCCACTTTGTTGCTTTAGCTTTTTAATTGCTTTTGTTTGCTTGGGTTTTTTGTTTGTTTTTTAAGGGAAATAGGTATGATAGTAAAGGCATTACAGGGCAAGCCAAGTACAATGTCATTAATAAATAATACAGTGTCACATGCTGGGTGGTCCCCAAATCAGTGAGCTACCTTTTTTCCATCTATGAATTGGTTAATAATAATAAATTTAAAATATAACTTGAAAGGATGTTCAAGACGGCGGCATATGAAGATCCTGAAATCATTTTTCCCATGGACACAACAAATCTACAACTACATATGAAACCATTCCAGAAAGAAAGAGAGAGAGAGAGAGAACCCTGAAAACTAGCTGAAAAACTCCTCAATAATGAAGGACAGAAGGGCCACACTGAGACAGGTTGAACAGAAAGAGACACAATGTCACACAAAACCCCAACCCCAGCATGGAAACCCACATCAGGAGTGATTTCATAAATACAGAAGTTCTCCCTAAGGAGTAAGGAGCTTGTGCTCCAGTTGAGCACACCAACCCTTGGGACCTGCACTGGAGAGATGAGCCCCCAAAATGTCTGGCTTTTAAAACCAATGAGGCTTACATCCAGGAGAACCATAGGGTGATAGGAAATGGAGATTCTGCTTTTAAAGGACTCATGTGCAGACTCAAAAGGGGGGGACCCAGCATAAAAGCAGCAGTTTGAATAACACCTAAACCATATGCAAAGGAGATTTATTTGCTAATCTTCAAGCTTCTGGATAAGAAGCAGAAGCCTGTTGAGACGCTCTTCAGAGACTGAGGCACTAGTAGGCACCAATTTTTCATTCTCCCTGTGCATGGCTAGTACCAGTATTGGTGGGAACTCTCCCTCTCACCTGCTAGCACCATTGGGCACACCCCCTGAACTCACACACACACACATCCTAGCCAAAACCAAATGGGCAGTGCCCGAACCCCATGGCAGTACAAAGGCCCTGCCAGTGGGCATTGGTAGCCCACACAGGGAACCACCCTTGAATGCCTGATTCTAGCAGCCAGGAGCGATTGTGTTTCTGGGCCCCACAGGTCTAAAACAATCAGAGTGACAGTTAATGACAGGCTACCACCTATGGGGCAATACATAAACAACAGAATGAAACACATGCATAGTCTTCCAATGAAAAAGGCCTATTTACTTATACTGGAGCTTCAGCCTGAGGGGCAGGCTACATATTTACCACACACCTTAAGGGTACAATAAAGCCCTCAAGGAACATTGACCAGGGGAAACCATCATTGTGTTCTCCCTGGCCTCATTACAGCTCCCTGGTACCTCCCAGAAAGGAACTCACACACTTACCTGGAGCCCTGATTTTTGAAAGTATTGCTAAGTGGACACCACTAAGTTACCAAAGCTTAATGTCATCAGGGTCTACAGTTGTGGTCCCATAGAACTGTATATATCTGCATTAAAAATTGCTGCCTGAGAGTGTAGCTTCTGATCACCTGAAACTAGGTTCTGACTGAGATTTCTCTCCCTGGAAAACTCACTGGTCTTGGCATACCCTCAACAACTAACGCCTATCAAGAAAACATAAGGTTGTTTAGAAAATCACAAAGGTTTGAGAGACAACCAGGACATAGGGCAAAATTAAGCCATAAGGTTCATCTCCTACACAAGGTCACTACTTCAAGACTGGGAGAGAAAGCTGTTTCACCTAGTACGTAGAAACAGAGAGTCAAGCAAAATAAGGAAACAAAGGAATCTGTTCAAAACAAAACGCCAAGTTAAACACCGCCCCCCCAAACAAACAAACAAACAACAACAAAAAAAAAAAAACTTAAAAAAACTTTAATGGCATAAAGATAAGTAATTTCTCTGATAAAGAGTTCAAAGTAATGGTCATGAAGATGCCCACCGAACTGGAAGAAAAATGACTGAACACAGAGAACTTCAACAAAGAGGCAGAAAACAAAAAGTACCAAACAGAAGTCACAAGGCTGAAGGATATAATAACTGAACTGAAAAATACACTAGAGGGGTTCGACAAAAGAATAGATGAAGCAGGAAAATGAATCAATGAGCTGGAAGGCAGGGCAGTGGAACTGACCAAACAACGCAGGAAAAAAAAAGAATCTAGCTTAAGGGACATATAGGACTACATCAAGGAGAATAACACTCACATTATAAGAGTCTCAGAAGGAGAAGAGAAAGAGAAAGTTACAGAAACTTATTTAAAAAAATTAATGGCTACAAACTTCCCTAACTTGAGAAGAAAACAGACATCCAGGTCCAGGAAGCAGAGTTCCAAATAAGATGAACTCAAGGAGACCCACACCAAGGTACATTATAATTAAAATTTCAAAGCATAAATTAAAGATAAAGAGAGAATCTTAAAAGCAGTAAGAGCAAAACAATATGTTACATACAAGGGAACCCTCCTAAGACAATCAGCAGATTTCTCAGCAGAAATTTTACAGACCAGAAGAAATTGGTACAATATTTATATACTCAAAGTGGTAAAAGGAAGAAAAAATAATAATAATAACTTCCTACCAAGAATACTCTACTTGGAAAAGTTACTCAGAATTAAGGAAGAGATAAGGAGATTTTCAGACAAACAAAAGCTAAAGAAATTTAACACCATTAAATCAGCCTTACAAGAAATATTAGAGACTTTTTAAGAATAAAAGAGTGGGCAATAGTTAGTAACAAGTAAACACATGAAAGTAAAAATCTCACTGCTAAAGGTTAATGCATAGTAAAGGTAGTAGATTAATTACTTACAAAGCTAGAATGAAGGTTAAAAGACAAGAATAGAAAAAATATATATAAATATAATAATTAGTTAAAGGATACACAAAATTAAAATATGTAACATGAGACATCAAAAGCAAAGAGGGAGCAATAAAAATAAAGAGTTCAAAAATGTATTCAAACTTAACTTACAATTAACTAAAACTAGACATATACAACAAAATGTACCTGAACATAATAAAGGCCACATATGACAAGCACATAGGAAATATCATACTCTATAGTCAAAAGCTGAAAGTTTTTCTTTTAGGATCAGAAACAAGACAAGGATATACACTGTTGTGTTGCCGCTTTTACTCAACATAATATTGAAAGCCCTAGTCAGAGCAATTAGGCAGGAAAAAGACTTAAAAGGCATTCAAATTGGAAAAAATAAAAAGAAGTAAAACAGTCAATATTTGAGAATGACATGATTTTACATATAGAAATCCTAAAAACTCCACCAAAGAATATATTAGAAATAGTAAATGAAAAGAGTAAAGTTTCAGGGTACAAAATCAACATACAAAAATCTATTTCATTTTTATATACTAATAATGAACTCTCAGAAATAGAAATTAAGAAAACAATCCCATTTACCATTGCATCAAAAATACTAAAATACCTAGGGATAAATTTAACCAAAAAGGTAAAAGACCAGTGTACTTGAAACTATAAGACATTGATGAAAAAAATTGGAGGAGATTTAAATAAATGGAAAGATGTTTCATGTTCATGGATTGGAAGAATAAATATTGTTAATATGTCCACATTATCCAAAACAAAATACAGATTCAGTGCAATCCCTATCAAAATCCCAATGGTATTTTTCACAGAAATAAAAAAAAAACAACAACAATACTACAATTTGTATGGAACCATCAAAAGTCCCAAAAAGCCAACGTAATCTTCAGAAAGAAGAACAAAGCTGGAGGCATTATGCTCCCTGATTTCAACTACATTACAAATTTATAGTAATCAAAACAGTACAGTGTTGGCATAAAAACAGACATATAGGCCAGTAGAACAGAATACAGTCCAGAAATAAACCCACACATAATGGTCAATTGATTTATAACAAAGGAGGCAAGAATATATAATGGGAAAATGACCATCTCTTCAATAAATGATGTTGGGAAAACTAGACAGATACATGCAAGAAATAAAACTGGACTACAAAATTGCACTACACACAATAACTTAAAATGAATAAAAGACTTAAATGTAAAACCTGAAACCAAAAAACTCCTAGAAGAAAACATAGGCGGTAAGCTCCTTACAAGGTCTTGGTGAATTTTTTTTAGTCTGACTCCAAAAACAGAATAATAAAAAACAAAAATAAACAAAAGGGACTATGTCAACTTAATGGCTTCTGCATAGTGAATGAAAGGGCAACTTACTGAACGGGAAAAGATACTTGCAAATCATATAGCCTACAAAAGGTTACTATAAGGAACACATAGAACTCAGTAACAAAACAAACAAACAAAAAAATCCAATTAAAAAATGGGATCAGGATCTGATTAGACATTTTTTCCCAAGGAAGAAATACAGATGACCAACAGGTACATGAAAAGATACTCAACATCACAAATCATCAAGGAAATGAAAATCAAAACCACAATGAGATAGTATCTCACACCTGTCAGGTTATAAACACCTGTTATAAATACCAACAACAACCACCCCCAAAAAAACCCAAAACACAAAAAAATAAGAAATAAGTGTTGGTGAGGACATGGAGAAAATGAAACCCTCATGCACTGTTGATGAGGATGTAAATTGGTGTAGCCAATTTACATTTAATGAAATGTAAAACATGTTTAAACGAAAAACAGTACGTAGGTTCCTCAAAAAAAAATCAAACAAAACAAAACAACAGAACTATCATATGATCCAGCAATTCCATTCCTGGGTATTTATCCAAGAGAAACAAAAACACTGATTCAAAAATATATATGCACCCCTATGTTCACTGCAGCATTATTTACAACAGCCAATATATATATATATATATACATACAATGAAATACTACTCAGCTATAAAGAAAGAATGAAATCTTGCCATTTGAGAAAACATGGGTAAAACTTGAGGGTATACTAAATAAATTAAGTCAGACAGAGAAAATGAAATCTCATGATTTCATTTATACGTGGAATCTGAAAAACAAAACAAACGAACAAAGAGAACAAAACAAAACCAGACTCAGATACAGTGAACACATCTGTGGTTGCCAGAAAGGAGGGGTTTGCCAGCAGGTAGGTGAAAAGGGTGAAGGGGTTCAGAGGTGCAAACTTCTAGTTATAAAATGAATAAGTCATGGGGATGTAATGTACAGCATGGGGACTATAGTCAAAAATGTCCTACTAACTTGTATGGTGACAGGTAGTAAGAGGACCTCTTGTGGTGATTATTTTGCAATGTATACAAATATCAAACCATTATGTTGGACACTTTGAAAGTAATATAATATTATATGTCAATTATATTTCAATATAAATAAATAAAGTAAATAAATGAGGTCATATAGTATGTAAGGCAAAAATCCCTAAAAGCCTCAATATTTAAATCAAAACAGCCTGGCGAGGATAGACTATCAGTAAAATTTCAGGATTCTATGTCTTGCTTATCAAGAAGTCACTGTTACCCAGTGAATCCACATTAAATCAGGTGTTTAATTCAAGGGGACTTAAAGATTAAATAAATAAAAAAAAAAGAAAAATCTATGATTGGCTATAATTTAAAATAAATCATACGAGGCATGGTTTAAGATTAGTCATGCTTCTCCTGAAAGCTCATAAGGCAACTGATGAGTAATATACTTAACAATTTTCAGAAACCTTGAGGGTGTAAAATGCCAAATGCAACCAGAAATCTTATTTTCAGGGATAATATATATTTCTTTTAAGATTTCATTGAAATTAGGGGAGCAAGGTGAACTGTATTAAAGAAAGACTGAATTTGAAAGCAGGCATTGTTATCTAGAGTTTGGGGTCAGCATCTCAATTTCTCATCTGATTTATACCGTGTTTCCCCGAAAATAAGACCTAGCCAGACAATCAGCTCTAATGCGTCTTTTGGAGCAAAAATTAATATGACCCGGTACTATATTATATCATATCATATCGTATCGTATCGTATCGTATCGTATCGTATCGTATCGTATCGTATCGTATCGTATCGTATCATATCATATCATATCATATCATATCATATCATATCATATCATACCGGGTATTATATTACATTATATTATAATATACTATATATCCGGTCTTAATGTAAAACAATTTTATTAATTTTTGGACCAAAAGACACATTAGAGCTGATTGTACGGCTAGGTTTTATTTTCAGGGAAACATGGTATTAGTCTTCTCGGATGTAGAAAGATTGTGACGTTAGCTGAGGCTATGTTATGCAGCTGCTCTGCTTTATTGAGGAGGCTGGTTCAGGGAAGCTAAGAGCTGCTTCAAATCCTTTGGGCAAAGTCAATCCACTGGTTGCAAATAACGCGATAGCATTTCAAAGCTGAATGATGGATTTGCAAGTGGATTTTAAGAAAGTTAAGAGGAAACAGAATCATTTCTCATTATACTTTATTCTTATGTCTTTCCCTATCCATTAACCTATCCCAGGAAACATTAAGCATCGTTCTTATTTTCACTGATGACTAGAACTATTTGCTGGCTTTCAGAAGTAAAACTACTTTCATTTCATAATAGTTTCTACTCACAAATTTTTATGTTTAAAAATATTTTGATAGTATGAATTTAACATTGACAAATACACTTAATACAAGATGAAAGTACTCTATATAAATTAAAAACCAAAATGGTTATGCTGGACTTTGAAAGAGGCTCCTGTTTTAAATGTAGATTCTGTATTATTCCCTACTGATACATGAAGGTTAACAGACAGTGTTTGTTCTCAGCAACAAAGAAGTACAATATTTGCTTTCCATTTTCCCTTTTGCTATATGACGTTTTCCTGCTTTAAACTACCCAATTCAATATAGCTAGCTGAAAAGTGAAAGATGCAACAAATCAGTTACTCATTTGTTTTTTTGTTATGCCCGACAATTTCTTTGAGTTCCTTATACCTCCGCAGTTTTCCTCTGGTTTGATTGTTTAGGCATCATGTAGATACTGTCTGGATCTATATGGAGTCTATCTCACTTTATATTTTTCCCCCCAGATCAAATTAATGTTAAAAACCAGGTAGTGTCTATTACATATGTCTCCCCCTTCTCTGAAATTCCTGGGTAACAAATTAAGACTGAGACTATTGTTCTAAAAACGTAAGAGATTTCATAGTCCTGACCTGAAAAGTGAGAAACTTCCAAAAGATTTTATACGCTTTCAAATGACAATAAAGAACCAAGTTTTCTCCCACCAGCTGTATCTTCCCCCAGTCTCAGCATCATACCATGAACAGCCATACCAATGGACAAGTAGGGGAAAAGTGAAGAAAACAACATCAGGTGGGAAGAAAAATGATTCATTAGGCTTGCATTCCATTCTGTTTTTACATGGGAGCGGGAAAGCACCCCCAGAAAAGAAGATGGGAGATGGCCTTGTCAAATTCCTTTTTTTAGTATGCTAATGATAGGCTTCCAGCAAATACACTAGTGCTAGCTCCTAGAAAGGCGTTATATATAGAACACTTCCAGCAGGATGTACCTGCTCTGTCTGTGATTGCCTATATAAAAATACAAATAACAACAAAAATAAAATAAAACAAAATAAACCCTAGAACCTATGAATCAAGAGAAATAATACGTAAGCTATGTAATTATAATTATGTATAAAACAGAGATGTATCATGACTGAAACTGTCTCCTTTGAGTATGTGATTTAGCCATACACATCACTTTGAGAGGTCATAAATTAAGTCTTGGCCAGAGCATATGACAAAAAGGACCTGTGGAGTGACACGGGCCCTGTCAGACCTCTCTATGCGTCATTATTCATTGAGATTACTTGTATCCTTGCAGTTATTAGTGAAGCTGATACAAGGTAAAATCTCTGATTCTCATGAGTTTGATTTCATAATCATTTCTGTTGTGTTATCTCATCAAGAGAAATAGTTCATAGCTGTCACCTTTTGTCCTAAGAGAGCTCTGATCTTATATTATCCATGTGAGTTATTGACATTTTGTGAACTTCAACATTCATCTACAAGCCCTGAGAATTCTGGACTTCAGCAGACATTTTCACAACCCTATTTCAAAACTCAAAATTCCCAATTTCTGAATCTTTATGTACTAGACCCTAGCAAACATATATCCTTGCATTTTACCAACTCCTGCTTTTGTTGAGGATTCTAGTTAAGCCATGGTGCTAAAGTATTGCTTTACACAGATATCCTAATTCAATTAGAACAAAGCCAATAATAGCCATTCAAAACCTTTTTGCCTTTGATAGTACCCTTTCAATGAAAGGACAAAGTTTTCTGCCACTACTATTTCTAATTTTATTTTAAGATTAGAGTTTTGTGCAATTAACATTCTAAGTGATAATTTTCACACTGCAAGCTCAGTAAATCAATATTAGTCATTTTGAATATTAATAGTATATTGAAATATGAAAATTTGGGTACTCAATTGTTCATAAGGCACTTATTTTATTCCTACTATGTGATAGACTTGGTACTATGCTAAAAGTTATGCCAAATATAAAATACAATCATGATTCTTTCTTGGAAAAGTGTTTAATACTATGTGTATAGTCTAAATCAGGTAACCAGGTAATTAAAGTAAAATGTGAAAAATGTTAGATTAAGTGTTTAGTGCTATAGAAACACTGAGAAAGAATTGATGAGCTGGAAGGAAGGGTCAGTAAGATTCCTCTGACGGATGACTGTTGTTCTGAGTCTTGAAGACTACATAGGACGTCAGGTCATTATGTGCCGGAGGATGGAAAAGACGTTGTGCTTATAGGAAACAGCAGGCATGTGAGCAAAGCATGAACGATGATTGTTCAGAAGCACACAAGAAAGAGTGTGGACTGACTGGAAGTCAAAGGATGTGCTGTAGTACAACCAAAGAGTCTCTGGTAAAACACTATTTATTGCAGTAGCTCTGGCTTGAAAATTTGATAGGCTCAAATAAGACAGTGGCAGAGATTTTTTTTTTTTTTTTAAATAGGAGAAAACAGGAGACATTCAGTGTGTGTAGCAGGATGTACCTGAGTTGATATGAGTGAAAAATAAAGGAATAAAGAAGGATTTGTAGGAATAGCAGTCCTTTAAGCTTTTGCGTTAAACAACTTGGGTGATGAGATTAGTTTGCTTAAGGATTAAAGAAAGGCAGGTGTGTTAAGAAGCCGGCACAGACCACAATTTCAACCTCCTGAGTTCCTCCCAGTTATGTGAACAAACTGAAAGTTTGTATGCCTCGGAGTTCTTGTCTGTGCTACTTTTTCTATCGGGGATGCACTGCCAACTTCTACCCTTCTTCTCAACAAACTTCCACAGGACATTCAGACACAGACCAAATATTATCTTCTGTATATTTCACAGGGGAGTAAGCATTTCCTGTTTATATATTTTCCTCTGTTATTACCTTCCTCACATGCCATCATCATTATTTCTTACCTTTCCTTCTTCCAATCTATAAGGCTATCCAGGGCAGAAGGCGTGCTCATTCCTTTAAACTCAGCACCTATCACAAAATAAGCACATGAGCATTACTATTTTGTGTGTTTCAGTATTTGTTATGCCTTTTCTAAATTAAAGTTAATAGTGCTAAAATTCATTACCTTCAAATAACATTTTGTATCAATAGAAAAACCTGTATACATCAGGTTTAAAAATCAGATATAAGCATGGTTATTCCCCGTTGCCTATAAATAGTGTCACATGTTTTGTGTACTTGTAAGCATACAGTTAGTAGACATATACATACATTGAATAGCCAGGATGAGAAATAATAGCAGTCATAGTAGTAGTAGTAGTAGTAGTAGTAGTAGTAGTAGTAGTAATCCTTTGATCGTTCTCTGAGCACCCAAAACATTTGAAAAGATCATTAGTTATCACTGTTGTTGGCACATGTCAGAATTTTTATAATCCTAGTCAGCCTGTGACTCAAGAATCAATGAATTTGTCATTTTCTGTACTCTAGCTTGGTGTTTTGTGCTTCATTATTCCACCAATGTAAAGTGTTAATGCAACTGACTGGTAGTACCTACAAAATCTCTCTCTCTCTCTCTCTCTCTCTCTCTCTCTCTCTCTCTCTCTCTGTCTCTGTCTCTCTCTCACTCTCTTCTCCCGACCCCCTGTTTAATAGGCCACGGTTTCAAGAGGCTAAACTGCAAATCTTTTTTATCTAAATAGTTTTAATTATCTTGCTAAAAAAAAAAAAAAAAATGTAAATTCCTTTATTGGATTACTTTTCCTAGTTATCTCTCTAAGAATATGCCCTTTTTTCTTTCCTAGGCTGTTTCAACTACTTTCCAATTGTTCCAAGGAAGTATAAAAACCCCATAGTGTGAGAAAACTTTGCAATTTCCAATGGGTTCAATTCCAATTAACTCAAATTTTAAGGTAAGTGTGATATCTCTTTTAGAACAAACTAAGTGAAACAAAAACATCAACAGCTCATGGCATCACAAGCTGGAGAAGTATGAAAAGGGGCACTTTTCCTAAAATGCTTATAATCTGAATATGAGCTCTAATGACTATGTTTGATTAATTTCCAAGAGAGATGGCTACCCAAGCTGGAGTATTTGCCTACTATTCTCTGCTCAAAAAAGATGTCTGTTTTGAAACAACAGAACTGATAACATTCATGGTTGTTGCTTTTTGTTGCTTTATTTTTCTAGAAAAGCAGTGCTTTTGGTGTTCTGTGTTCTTTGGTGTTTGGACATTCTTTCAAAAGGATTTCTTCATAAAATAAGTCGTGTGCCACTGCTCCCACACTCTCATCTGAAAGCTAAAAGGGAGTCTTAGCAGGCTTTTATTCATTCTCAAGCACTGTTACTGATAAGTGTATTAAACAGTACCCCACCCTTTTAGTACATTTTCAATCTGAAAGAGAAACCCTGGATTTTAATGTGTGATGTGCACTTATACTGGAGAATTTTCTTTTAAAAAAAAAATCACTCAAAACTTCAAAATTATAAACTGCTAAAAACTGCTTTATCAATAATGTTTTGAAGCAACCAAGAATTTCAGGGCATGTAAATGCTGGAAATTTCCATTATGAGGCCTGGTGTGGCTTCAAGTAGTTTTCCCCGGTGAAGCAGGATACTCAGGGTGCTTAGACGATTTTAATATGATGTGATTTCCTGAGGGATTTCCAGATAATTATAATTAACCCCAAGCCAAATACAAATTTCCCGAGGTAGTTCTATCTCATGGTGGGTCTCCCAGATGTAGGCCTGTCAAATCAGGGTACCAGATTGGATATTCTGTAGGCCAGGACCCATCAAGGATGTCATTATGATAATATCAGGCTTCCTTCCTTAATGGGTAGTTCAAGGATGCTCTCAGAATGGAAAGTCATATTCTTGAAAAGCCTCTATTTGTTGCCCCCAGCAATTCCAGTCAGTGAGTAATAACTTACTGTTAGAACAGAAAGTGGTAAATGAACAGATGATTTTACTTATCTAGGATTAAGAAGGAAAATGACATTTAAGAGCATATAATATACCTTAAGTGACATAAAGTGCTTTATATATTCAATGTTCACAAGAATCCTAAAAGGAAGTTATCATTATTTCTATATTTTATATGAGGATTCCTAATCATAGAAGATAATATCCTTAATATTGCTTTCTTTGTGTGTATATATACGTGTGTGTATATATATATATATATAATTTTCTCGCTTTGTGTTCATTTTTTAAACACTCTAAAAACAGAAAGATCCTTCAAAGAATTCACATCTGTTCATGGCACTCATCTACTTATAATAATTTACTGGTTTTCATAAAAGGATGAAGACCAAACCCTTAACATGGCCCTGAGGCTCTCTATACCATCGCTCCAGTTTCTCATGGGCCACATTTTTTTCTTCTCTCTAATGTTCCTTCTGCTTCCAGTCCTCCCAATGCAATGGCTCCTTCCTACCCTAGAGAGCATATGTGCCCTTTCCATTCAAGAGCTCGCCAATCTTCTCCACTCCCAATTCATCAAACTAACTTCTATTAAATCTTGAGATAAATAGCACTTCTTCAGGGTAGTTAAAAGGATATCATTTCTGCAAGAGTACTGAAATATATATATTTTGGTACTATGAGGGCACATTAAGTCTTGTTATGGATTATTTAACAAGATGGCCTATTATATTCCCTCAAAGCATTCTCTATTTAGTCTCCAGAGTATGTATTTTCATTTCAATTAATTAACTTTTTTAAATCATATACTTTTCATATCACCTACAACTGCGTGGTCTAAGAGGGCAGGATCTGTCTGCTTCATTTACTGCTGTATCCCCATGACCTAGAATAGTGTTTAGCACATAGTAGGTACTCAGTGAATATTTGTTGAATGAATGAATGAACCATTATTCTGCACAATTAACCTCCTTATTTAACTTCAACCTTAGGTGAGTTTACTCTGAGTTAACATTTCCAAGGATTTTTTTTCCCCAGTTTTGTTCCAGATCTTAAAAGCCCTTAGCTGCCTTTCTGTGAAATGTGGGAATTCACAAAGTGGTAACATAAAAATAAGATAAAATAAAAGATTGTCATTTTCACTCTTGAAGCCCTAGATTGCATTTACATGGGTATATTTTATTACTAAGTAAATTAACCTACATCCCCCAAAAAATCATCGTGCTTCTTGACACTCTCATTTAATGTGCATTTGTTGGTTCTGATAAATACGTACTTTGGAGAGTTATAAAGGACATTTCCAATTGAGTGAAAAGAAATCCATCTACCAAAAATATAGCCTAACATTCATTCCACTACTAACGTTTTATTAAATGTAAATAAAAATGAAATACATGTATTTGGGTTTATGTATAAAAGAACAGCACATGTTTGGTTTCACAATTTCTATCTTGCATGAACCCTGCGTAGCACTAAACACTGCTGACTGGTCCTTTCTTAAATCACTCCTCTCTGGGTTTCTATGACACCAAGATCTTCCTTCTAATCGTCTTCCTTTCTCTCTTATTGTTCCTCACCATTCCCTTTTCTGGATTCCTCTTGAACTATGTGTTCCTTAAACAGTACACATTGAAAGGTCGCTATGTCTCTGGTGCTGGGCTGCATCCTAGATACATGATGATGAGGAGACAAATGCGGTCCTTATCCTCATTATTCTCACTCTCTTTTCATTTCACTAAATCGTCTTGAAGGATGTCAACGCAATTATTGCTAAGATGATATACTGATAATTCCACAATCGGTACTTAGCCTAGCCTGCTCTTCTAAGCTCAAGGCTCACATGACCACTCGTGTAGTGAGTTTCACAGGCATGCCAGATTCAGCACATTCAAACTGAACTTGCCATTCTCCTCCTAAAACATATTCACTCTGTTTTCTCACGGGATAATGGTACTCATCTCACAATTTCCCAAAGGAACATGGAATTCATTCTGATTTTCCCTCTCTTTTAATCTTCAAATTCATTTGTTCTCAAATCCTGTCTGGACAATCTTTTCTTTAGATCCTTTCTCATTGTCACTGTCATAATGTAAACTATCATCACCTCTTTTATGTATTGCAACGTTTACCTCATAACTGATCTTACCTCTTTCATTGCTTTTTTATCTCTAGACACTTTTTCATATTGCCACTGAAGTGATATTTCTAAAATTCAAATACAGCCTATGGCTTTTTATTTGCTTAGCTTTGTACCATCACTTGTGACCTGATCTGATCACAAATCATCTCAACAGCTTCCCACTCCTTATCTTGAACTAATGTGATATCATATCATAAAATTTTCTAATGAGACATGATATTTTAGATTTCTGTACTTGTATAATGCTTTCCCTCTACCAGAAATACCTTCCCTACATTTTCCACCAGTCAAACTTAACCACCAGAATTCAAATGAGACACCTGTTCTATAAAGTCTTCCCTGACCACTTCAGGAAATGCTCTGCCACCACAAATTTTTACAAATTTGGAATATATTATTTTCTACTGCAGTTGTAACTTTACACACTTACCTCCTCTAACTGTAAACATCTTTGAGACCTCAGAACCTAGCACCATGAACCATGGCACATAATGGGTCCTTAAATGTTTTTGAATTGAGTGAATACATAATAGAGTTCTCCTGACAATAAATTCCTGCAAATGAAAAGTCAAATATTAAAGCAAGATAAGTATAATTAAATTGTATTATACTTGTAGTAATTCAAACTAATATTTTATTAACTATCATAAACCACAAGAGAAGTTATGGAAAAGGTTTTCACTTTTGGTCAGGAGGAGGAGAGGTCATTCTTGGGTGTTTCCAAATATTAAACTGTGGTGTTTTGTTTCTGAAATGCCATCTACTTTCTGTCCTAGTCTTTGAATGATTACCGCTAATCTCCCTTGGACAGACCTCAGTTTAGTGATTTTAATACTTACTATGTTCTTGACTATACTTCCTCATTGTTCATCTATATGTTCCTTAACCCCAACCTGTTAACTTGAGTCTGATTCTTGACTGTTGCTTTACTTGACTTTACATTATAGCAGAGGATATAATTTTGTTGGCGACCCCAAATCCATCCCTCTTCCTTCTTTCTTTCAAACAGAACATTGGGGAACTTTCCTCACTGGTAAAAGTACCAAAAAGAAAACAAAAAAGCAAATAAACAAACAAAAAAAGGGAAGATTTTCTCCTCCTTCTGCCAATGAAGATATATATGAATGAATATATATGTGTATATACACGTACATACACATATGTATATACACATATATATTCTAAGTAATTGTTTCATGCTGAACCTTTTATTCAAGATTTAATTTTGGGGAAGCCATGAGTCATTTTCTGTTATTGTTAATCACATCACAGTCTTATCAATAAAGATGATGATATCAGGGTTCCAAGAATCTCTAACACTTATCCAAAACTTGCTATAAATAGTGTGTTGGTTTTCTTGTCCAAAAGTTACAACTAGAATATTTTTGCTGGTGCAGTTGATGTTATTTGCACATAGAAAAGTCATAGCTGGCAACTGCTTAATGATTTTCTACAAAAAAAGTACATTTTATCTCACTTTGGGAAAAGGAAAACTAAGAATCATGCTGTATACATTTTGTTTTGAAATTTACTTCTCTTGGAAAATTATGTAGAGGTAATCTTATTCTGGAACATGTGACAGAAACACAAAAATGCTAAGGGAAATTTAGTTAGTTCTACTACTGTTTTATTTAAAAGAAAGTATTAAAAAATCCGAGCTAGAGAGAACAAGAGACCAAATAATAAACAAATAATAAATAAATTAAGACCTATTGTAAAAATTAACTGGGAAAGGAAATTTGCTATTAACAGAATTCTCCAAACCAAAGATTTAGTAATCCAAACTAGTATATTGTAGACTAGACATCAAGGCATAGTTATTACAACATATAAAATAAACATTGGAAAGCAGCTCAAGATGGTGGCATAGGAAGATTCTAAACATACTTCCAACATGGACACAACAAATATGCAACCACATATGGAACAATTCCCTCTGAAAAGGACATGATAACAAGCTAAACACCTGCTCTACAACAAGGAAAAGAAGGGCCACACTGAGACAGGTAGAAGAGGCAGCAACACACTCTCACCCAAAATGCCATTCCCATCAGAGACCCACAATCAGAAGGACGTCAAAAATAAACGAATAGAAATGGAGCTTCTTCCTGAGGAGCAGTGGGTTTGTATTGCACATTGGGCACCCCAGCCCTCAGCTTCTGCAATGGATAGATGAGTTCTCAAGACATTTAGCTTTGAAAACTAATGGGACAGATGCTCAAGAGAAACATGGGCCTACAGGGAACAAAGATTCTGCTCTTAAAGGGTTTGCATAAAGACCAACTCACCCCAGGACCCTCTCAAAAAGCAGCACTTTGAGAGGATCCTAGACCATAGATGAAAGAGATTCACCAGTTAGGTTTCATGAGTTTCCTAGAGGAGCAGAAGTCTCTTGGGGTTCTTTCCAGGAATGATATACTTGTGGAAAACATTTTCACAGCCTCCCTTTACCTTGGTGGCAGTAGCACAAGTGGGTGCCATTTTTGCATTCCCATTCTGACCTGCTAGCAGTGGTGGGTAAGCAGATCTTACCCAGATCAAAATGAATTAAACACTTTAAGACCTGAAACCATAAAACTCTAGAAAGAAACATGGGCGGTAAGCTTCTTGACATCAGTCCAAGCGATATTTTTTGGATCTGACTCCACAGGCAAGTGCAAAAGGAAAAATAAACACATAGGACTACATCAAACTTAAAAAGCTCTGCACAATGAAGAAAACTGTAAACAAAATTAAAAGGCTACCTACTGAATGGGAGAAGATATTTGCAAATCATATGTGTATAAGCGGTTAATATCCAAAATACATAAAGAACTCATACAACTCAGTACCAAAAATAAAAAAAAACACAATGCAATTTAAAAATGACAGAAGACTTGAATAAACATTTTTCCAAAGAAGACATACAGATGGTAAACAGGTACATGAAACGATGCTGAACATCACTAATCATCAGAGAACTGCAAGTCAAAACCGCTATGAGATATCACCTCATACAGAAATATCACCGCATGTCAGAATGGCTATTATGAACAAGAACAATAACAACCCCACCTCCCAAAAAGAACAAAAAACAAAAAAATGAAAAATAAGTGTTGGTGAGTATATGGAGAAAATGAAACCCTCATGCACTGATGGTGGGGGTGCAAATTAGCACAGCCACCTATGTAAAACAGTATGGAGATTCCTCAAAAATTTAAAAATATGCAACTACCGTAGGATGCAGGAATTCTACTTCTGGGTATATATCCAAAGACAACAAAAACACTCATTTGAAAAGATATATGCACCTCTGTTCATTGCAGTATTGATTATAATAGCCAAGATATGGAAGCAACTTAAGTATCCATCAATAGATGGATAAAGAAGATGTGTGTGCGTGTGAATAATAGATTATTATTCAGCCACAAAAAAAGAATGAAACCTTGCCATTTGCAACATCACGGATTGACCTTAAGGGTATTATTTTAAGTGAAATAAGTCGGAAAGAGAAAGACAAATACTGTATGATTTCACCTACACATGGAAACTAAAATTGATCATGGAGTGATCATGGGGACAAACAAAAAAAATCAAACAAAACAAAACCAGACTTATGGACAGAGATGAGACTGATGGTTGCCACAAGAGTGGGATTAGGGGCGTGTGTAAAACAGGTGAAGAGGATCCTAGTTATAAGATAAACAAGTCATGGAGATGTAATGTACAGCACAGGGAATACAGACAAAAATATTGTATCAACTTTGTATGGTAACAAGTAACAGCCAGACTTATATTAAACTAGTATAATATTTACATCAATTATACCTCAATTAAAAAAAAAACCACAACTAAGCTTGGTTATATAAACCCATACTAAGTATACCTTATTTTATAGTCAAATAATTCTAATATAAATTTAGAGCATTAAAAGAAGGTATACAAGAGAGTTACTATGCAGGAAGGATCTAAGTTCAGCATAAATCTGATGAATTTTTAAAACTTTAAATTATCTGAGTTTATTACTAAAACACTTGAAATCGTTGTAATTCTGCTCTCATTTCTCTACATCCCGTAAGAGCTGTCAGGTGCATCCTTGGAAACATCATTGCTTTTGTTTTCATCCGTTCACATATTCCTGGCATTTCCCCATTGCTTGTCAAAATAATTAATATCTGGAGTGGAAGAAACAGGTTTACTGCATTTTAATATAAACTTTTTGAGAGAAACATGGTTAAAGGAATAGTCTATTTATAAAGTGAGCTTTCTGTCTTTGACCTTTCGGTACACCGCAAAAACATTTCTGATCTGATCTGCTTAAAGAATCGTGGACACAGCTATCATCTCTGTAGAGTTAATGAAGGGTTCATTTTCAAGAGAATATCTCACCAAAGTTTTGAAAAAGTTTGGATATTCATCAATTTAGGGTCCATTTCACAGTCAATTAGAATATATAACAAATACATTCTATGGAATAAGGCTGAAAGCTTATGAGAACTTGAAAAGCCTATCACTTAGAATATATAATTTTTGCTTATTTATCAACAAACCAAATAACAAACCTTCCTCCACTTGCCTGTTGATGCCTAAAAATCCTTTAACAGAAGACAACTCTTTTATTCCACATTATATTTTAGGATTAAATATGCAACTGTAATTTGGCAAGAGTAGCAATTTAATTCCCGTCAAAGTTGAAGAGAGAGATTTGTGAGCCTCTCTAAAACCCAGTTTTGAAAGGGGTGGGGAATGAGGAGAAGATTAAAGATTGCTATGGGGTAAGGAGAGATGGAAGGTGAGGAGCAAACGTTGCCTTTTTACCAAGAAAGACTCCTCTTATTGCTTTCCATTGCCCTATCTCTTTTTTTGTCTTTGTCGTAGTCCTCAAACATTCCTTTCCTTGTGAAGGTGACAGCTGTGTGTATATATGCAGGATTGTGAAGGTCAAAAGAAACCAAGCTAGACATCTCTCCGTAAATTCTTTTTAGATGTTCTAGATAAAAGAGTTGGTCTAGGGGTGGGATTTCAAAGATTAAAAGAAAAAGAACCATTCAATTTCCACTGTGGTGCTTTCCTAGCCCTGAAATTAGAGAAATGATTCCTCCCTCCTTTTTTAAAAGAAGACCTGCTACTGTGGTAACATGTTTACATCTAGTCTTAATGTATAGAAGTCATGAAAAACTGAATTCATGAATATTTTGAGGGCTATAGTGTAAACTTTTCTAATTTAAAAGCCATTTTTTTATAATTCTCATTCACTCCCTTACCCAAATAAGACGAAAAAAAAAAACTTAAATCTATTCCTGTGATTTACAAGACACGGTGACTATTTTGTTTCCTCTCTGAATTTCCCTGCCCTTCTAACCTTCTTGCAGTTTGCTGAAGGTCAGACTTCGTGAATATTTGCTTCTATTGATTAGAATCGAATAACCAGTGGGTGGTAAAGTTGAGTAAAGTTCAGAAAACTGCTGGTCAGACACAACAAGACAGAGATGTAATGTATAATGGATTTGTGAAACAGCATGGGCCTCTGTAATTTAGCATGACCTTTCTGGTTTTCTATGCAGGAATGCACTATTCATTGGCAATTAGGGGAATTTAGTATGAACTGTGTAAGCTTTCTTGAATCTGAAGTTTTATATTGAATATCTTGGCCTGAGTGGATAGCAGCTATAAAGTTTGCTATCAAGAGATACTTGAATTTTTGTTCCTAAGGAAATGATCTATATCCTCTCCTGTTCCTTTACTTTCCTGCTCTTTTCCCCACTTCCAACACTAACCCCATGGGAAGAGCCTACTCAAGAAATAATTTACTGAAGATTAAAATTCCTTCAAGGACATCTTAGTATTTAACATTTATAATGACAGAGTTCTTCTCTTTGGTTCAAGAATGATTGTAGCTAAAAATAACAAACTATCAAAGGCTCTTAAAAAAAAAGAAAGAGAAGGGGAATACGTATGCATTCAGATATTGTTTTGTTGTTTTCTAAGAAGGTAGATAAGAAAATGCTAATGTATGCTTATAGGATAAAATTATTTATTATGGATCAAAATTTACCTTATCAACTGTAAATAAAAGTTGATTGCTTTTTAGGCTTCTCTCTCTGTGACTGACCATATTTCATTTGCCTAATGTCAACAGTCTTATTTATTCTTTCCTGTACATATTGTCAAGCTGTTTGGTATTATTAACTCTGACTCCAGTGAGAAACGTTTTAATACTTGAACTTTGTATGCCCAAGTATTAATTGCAATTATTTTCTAAAATAGATAGATAAATTTTATTTTAAAAATAAATCAATATTCCCAAAAAGTGCAAGAGTAGGTAATTCAGTGAAGGGATCAGTTGACTGCATTTATCACAAATGTCTCTCTTTTCTATTACGCAGTTGTAAAAAGTACAAGGCAGTGGTGCTGAACCATTCAGAGAAATATTGTGCTTAATTTGTTTAAGAAGCTTTGAAAAGAGGGAAATATTTTTTTCTTTTATTCATGCTTTGGGAATTGAGTCCAAGAGAACTACAGATGTGATACAAATCACATTGGAAATGAAATTGTGTACACTGAATTTATCTTTAAAGGCTCTCAGATAATATTATCTATTGATAGTATGAAGGTAGCATATACTAAAGAATTAGATAGCACTCTACCAAGAAATTCAATGAAAATTTGAATTACAGATCAGCATTACATTAATGCTAAGGGATCTTTATTTAAATAGTTGAAAATTTTCTATTTTTATTTCTAATATTAAAGAAAAGAGTAACAAAACACTTGGAATTCCAATGTTTTCTTTTGTTTTAATTTAACCTTGTCATTAAGAAATTAGCAACTAACTAGCATTTTGGAGGTAGAAAAAGGATGAATTTTTTTTTTTTTTTCACAGCAAAAATAAAAATGCTCTTTCCCAAGGTCAAATTATTAGCATAGTTATTTTGACTGGTCACTCTGCCTCGTGTTTTGAATGTTGAAATTTAAATGAAAAAAATAATCTTGATTTAGGAAACTCCAGGAATAATTTTACATTTCACAGATTGTCTCTAAGTTTGTACCACAATTTTTTTTTTATTTTTTTTTTTTACCAATTCAAGTATATCAAAAGACAGAAAATTTTCGAAATAAGTCAAATTAAAGATTTGGTCTGCATTAATATTTATGGATTGATATGGGTGGCCATGTTGATCAAGTAATAGAGTTTATTTGTTAAAAATAGTGAACAGCATGGAGTCTCAAGCTGCTATAGGCTGACACAGCCACAGATTAAAAAAAAAAAAAAAAAAATGGGGGTCTGATGTGGAAATGTTAATTCCTAATTTGCCTACCCAGACAGCCCTGCCTAAGATAGTTATACTCACTGTCACAAAGCAACATTCTTCCTTCAGCACTTGGAATAAGTTTTCAAGCAATGGTGATATTAACAGTTGAGTTCAGTAGAACGAGCACTGGACTTGGAATCATAAGGCCTGCACTTCAGTTCATCATTAAATAGCTCAGCACTCTTAGATAAATGACAATGTCTCTTAACCACATTTTCTTTCTCAGCTCTAAAATGAGAACCAGACTAAAGATTTATGAAGACACTTGCAGTTCAAATTCTGTGACTTGTTCCAACTGTACTCTTTTACCCAACCTATCTTCTGTCATTTGTAAGATCACTGGCCAAACAATACTCAGAATGAAAACAAGAGTAAAATAAACTTAATTTTCATTGGAAAAATCAAACTAGATTTTCTATTTCTAGTTTATTAATTTATTGTATAACCAAGGCAGAGAGAGAGAGAGAGAGAGAGAGAGAGAGACAAAGAGGCAGAGAGCAACAGAGACAGAGACGAAGACAGGGGAAATAGAGGCAGCAGTTAAAAAGTTAGTTTTCTACATTTCTTCCTCACAATTTTGAGAAATTAAATATCTTCAAGGTCTAGCCTGAAAGGGTGCTCAAGAGAAAAAAACAATACAGAAAAGGATTTTTGTCATTGGGTAACAATTTATAAGCCTTTTTACACCATTGTTTCAAAGTGACTTCTCTGTTCCATTACAATTAGAATAAAAAAAAGACTGAGGAAGCTTGTTTGAAACAAGTTTAATGTGCTTTTTCACACCCCAAAACTGCTAATTTTCCACTGCAAATATATGACCACATACAGTGCTTATTCATCATTTTGACTCTACAGCAAAATGATCATTTGTAGCCATGCTACTAAAAGGCACAGAGGGCATCATTTAATATCTTTTTCTTCTCCCAAACTTCCTGATATGTTAAGACACTAAAGAGACACAGTCTGACAGCCTCAGAATATCCAGTGGCTTATAGAAAACAATTTTGGTCATGGAGATGATGAACAATCTATTCAGTAAGTCAGTCATCAGTATGAAAGGAAATTAAGAGTTGTCTATACATAAGTAAATAAGCACGTAAACATTAAATCTAAATTGAGGAGTCTTGCACAATGAAAGTGTATGAATGTTTAATTATTACTTGGAGGAGCAGAAATGCTTATCCTCTTAAAAACTTTAGTTAATATATAAAAAATTCAAGAAAACTATACCTTTTGTTGTTACTGTTTTTCAGACTATCTGATCTTTTAAAGAGTGGAGTCAACAGGTACTGCTTGCATATTTGATGCCAGATACTTATGTTGTTTTGGCTGTCGATGTTAAAAAATAAATTGGAAAAGAACTAACCTTTGCTTAGCATCTAGTGTGAGCCTAGCCCTATGCTAAGTGTTCTAAATTCATCCCATTTAATGAGCTCATCAACGAACTGTGAGGGTGGATTTTCTTTTTAGAGCCACAGGTCAAATCCACAAGTGGCTTTGACTGATTACACACACTGGCAGAAGCAATCATTTAAATGCTTTGGGGATATTTTTAAAGATTTAATTTTTTAAATAACTTTTATCAGTGCACATAAAGTATATAGCCAGGTTAATTACATTTTTAACATTTTATCTATTGTATCTGATCCATGGGCATAAAACCAATGCTTAGTGAACATGAAAGAGTTAGTTAAGAGAAGACTATGAAGCTGTCACAGTAGATAGTTACATGTGTGACAGCGAAGGTACTTGGATGGCAACAGGAATACCTTCCAATTACTTTGGCATAGTGAAAGAGCACATATTAACTATATTTTCTTATTTTCTATGTTTCTGATGCTCTAGCATCTGGGGCCTTATTGACAGGGGAGATTCTGCCTATTACAGGACTCTCCAATTCTTACAGATAGCAAACAACTTGCCAGAAGCATGCTTTTCACTTGCAAACCAACCAGTCCAGAGCACAAACCCCCCACCACATCCTTTATATAACTCTCACACAAAGCCAGTATTTCCCCACCCTAAAGGTCAGAAATTGGAAAATTAGGGACTACCCTGATAGCCCAAAGCCTACCAAAATTATTCAAACTATTCAATCTTGTTCAAGTCTGCTCAGCTATTTGCCTTGCCTCAACCATTCCTTCCCATAAAAAATCATAATAAAGGTTCTGACCCATGCTTTCACCTCACTCCTTCTGCCTCCTGATCAACCCTGGTGCTTCCCCAGTGGCCCTGCATGGCCTTGGTACCTCCCCTCCTCTTAGGAACTGTGAGTAACAAACCATCTTTGCAATGCCAATCTCCTGATCTGTTGGCTGTACCAAACCTGTATAAAAACAAAATTCCAAGTATATTTTAAAATAGAGCAATATTCAGATCATAGTCAGTCCTGAAGATGCTCTCTTCTAGCCAAAATCTCATAGAGAGGAAATTAAACCTTCCCATTTTACCACTGCAGCAACTTGCAACAGGGAACAATTGAAGACACAGGCCAAGAGGTCACAGCAAAGTTCAAAAGAGCCAGAGTAACCAAGTAGCCAGTTATAAGGATCTTTGAAAGAATATTGGGAACATCCATATATTTTTTTGTGATATCTAGAGTTATAGAAATACAGTTGATAAAAACTATGTAGTACTTAAGACTTCAGGTGTGTAAATATGAGCACTTACACAAGACATAATTAGCTGTAATTTGTACAAAAGCCCTGCTGCAGTTAGGCAATAGATAATGCAGAACTCAGAAGTGCATTCCTGGAGAAGATCAAAGTACAATTATGAAAGAAAAGGGGGAGTCCTCCTGATTTCAGGAAATAAATGCCTGCCTACAACATAAGTCTATTATTCTAATGGGGAGAGTTTGGGGGAAAAAATACTAGAACAACATTAAATATGAATTGTAGCTCCTCTACATAGTTCTTCCACAGCATGGGTTTAGCCACTTAATTAAAAAATAGCTATCTAAACCAAGTGAGCCCAACTAACAATTATAATCATTATACAATGCCCAGGCTAAATACACCAGGTAGACTCTTACCTGCTTCAATGCTGCTTTAATAAAGAATCATTCCATCTTGTTACCAGTAAGTTTTAGTTCTAGTGAACAGAGAACCATAGGATCAATCTCTTCATTATAATCTGTCAAATCACTGGAGAATTAGGGTGGAGTGAAGGCTATTTGGGAAGCAATCAAATTAACTGTTTGAATGGATTACCATTTAATCTGATCTACTGGCTTGATTAGTTCATATTTATATTGGTTCATCCATGAGTAAATTCGGATGGAGTATTATTGTGTGGCAAGCATTCTGCTAATCTCTAGGTATAATACCAATTGTGCACAAACTAAGAAAGCTCTTTTGGAGATCATAGTAAGTGGGAGAGGCAGACACTGAAAAAGCAACCTCACAGAAACTTTATGTATAATTCTGATAAGTGCTATCAGAAAAAAAACTATGCAATGGAGTAGTCATGGAACTGTGGGCAGACATAGTCTGCATCAGAAATTCACCAATCAGTCATATAAATATTTTGATGTCAGAATATTTCTAAAGAATGGATGATTAAATTTTTGTATTTCATAAGTATATGCTTTGCTTTTTGGAGATTTTAGTGGAGTAAATCATTCAATTTAGCAGTTCTTTTTATTTCCTACTGATTTTTCATCATACCAAAGAGGTTTGCCATTTATCTTTTCTTTTTAATTTATTGGGGTGACATTGGTTAATAAAAGTATATAGGTTTCAATTGTACAATTTTGTAATACCTCATCCTATATATCACATTGTATGTTCACCATCCAAGGTCAAATTTCCTTCCATCAACATATTTTACGCCCTTTACCCTCTTTTACCTCTCCCAGTCCCCCCTGACCTTCTGGTAACCACTAAACTGTTGTCTGTGTCTGAGTCTTCTCTTGTATGTTTATCTTGTTCATTGTTGCTTTCAGTTTTATATCTCACATATGAGTGAAGTCATATGGTTCTCAACTTTTTCTGTCTGACTTATTTTGCTTAACATAATAATCTCAAGATCCATCCATGCTGTCACAAATGGCAATATTTCATCATTTGTTAGGGCAAATAGTTCATTTTATATATAACGTATCTTCTGTATCCAACCATCTATCGAAGAACACTTTGGCTATTATTCTTAGCTGGTAATTTCTCTCTTTCAATAGTTTGAATATTTGATTCTACTGTCTTACAGCTATTATTAGAGTTTCTGCTGAAAATTCTGATGATAATCTAATGGGTTTTCTTTTGTAAGTTAGTGTCTTCTTTTACCTGGATGCCTTGAGAATTATTTCTTTGCAATTACTTTTTGACAGTTTTAATATAATGTGCCTTGGAGAAGGCCTTTTCAGATTGAGATAATTGGGTGTTGTGTTTGCTTCTTGGATTCAAGAATCCAGTTCTTTCCATAGGTTTGGGAAGTTCTCAACTATTTGTTTGAATAGGCTCTCTTTGCCCTTCTCCTTCTGGTATACCCATTATTCTTATATAGCTCTTTCTGATGGGGTCAGATAGTTCTTGTAGAGTTACTTCATTTATTTTACCTCTCAAGTCTCTCTCTTCTTCCATGTCCATCATGTCCAGATTTCTGTCTTCAATATCACTAATTATTTTCTCCATCTGTTCAGCTCTGTTTCCTAAGCTTATTTTTCCATTGTTCAACTCTTTTATTGAGTTCTTCAGCTCCAGAATTTTTATTTGTTTCTTTTTTAAAATTTCCATCTCTGGCAAATTATTAATTTTGTTCATTGATTTTATGTCTTATTTCATTAAACTGTCTGAGTTTTCTTGCATCTCATTGAGTTTTTTTCAGAACTACAATCTGGAATTATCTGTCATTTAATATCAGTCACATATTTCCAAGTCTTTAAGTTTATTTTCTGGAAGTTTTTTATTTTCTTTCTGAGCTACCTTATTACTTTGTTCGTTCATGGTAATTGGTGTATTATTTCTCTTCCTATGCATCTACACAAATGAATTCTGCAGCAGGTGGAGAAGAAGAGGTCTTTCTTTTGTTTTCCAGTAGGTGGCTGTGGAACGTTTTATTTTCTCTTGCAGAGCTCTAGCTTCTAGGCTTTCTTCAGATGTGTCCATGTCCTGATGAGTCAGATGTTTGGTTTTATGTTATGCATGGAATCCTTTGTTGAATTATAGCTGTTCAACTTGTAATTTCAAGGGGAGAAATCAAAGGGACCTCTCATGGCACCATACTTCTGCCATCACTTCCATTTATCTTTTTAAAAATATTTTTTTCAAAACCTAACAACTGACTTAAGATTTCCCAAGCATTTTATAGGGCAAAAGGTGACATAAACTATTCACTTTGTAAATGTCTTTCTAAGGAGTTCTTCCAATACTAGCAGGAATATATCTTTTAAAAATTATTTTTTTGCCCAGTAGAAATTAGTTTCTACCTGGTCATTACATACTATATCTTGCATAGCTTATCTATATGATAATATATTAATGTTGCAATGGCGAGCGTTGAGCTTCTGTTTCTGTTCAGGTAACTAAAAATCTTAATAACAACAATAATAATGATAAAGTATCCCATAATCTAACACTTATTTGGAAGAGCTACATGATTATACGCTTTTAATCAAAGGAACATACATGGTATACCGTTTATTGAGCCTTTACTCTTCAATGTGCACTGAGAGTCCTTTACTCAAATATAGTTTGATAACTCAAGCTTAAAGATCTTGTCTTTCATACCAGGAAATTACCAATAATTGAAATGTGCATGTGTGTGTGTGTTTAATAATTCTCTATAATTACATTTAGTGTAATGACTGATATACTCGATTCATTACTTCCACTTAATTTCATTTATTCTTATTAACTATTTTCAACATGTTTTCTCTTCTCACAGCAATTATGAAATGTAGCATTACAATATCCACTATCAAATGGGAGAACTCTGATTTTGATGGGGATGCTTTTAGTGATTTTTAATCTTTGAACATGATTTGGTTTTTTCATGTTAAAGAATGTTTCTAGTTTACAGAATGGTTCTATCAAGATTTGATATTAAATTTTATCAAACATTGTTGGCACTATTAAAATATACTAATTTTTATTTGATCTACTGATGAACTGAGTTATGAGTTTTTAATATTGACCATCTGCCTAATCCTGAAATAAATTCTCCTTGGTCATAGCATAGTATATTTTTAATATGCATTGTATTTTGTTTGGATTTTTGTATCTATAATTATGAGAGAGAATGGTCTTTGGTTTACTTATTGTGCTTTCTCAGGTTAAGGTTTCAAACTAGTGACCTCTGGGGAATCTTCATATAAATTCCTGCTGGCTGGCATAGTTCTGTGCAGGGCTTGCCAACCATGATACAAGCTATATTCAACACCATCCCCTACTCTCCTCCTTGGCCAGGTACTCCTGGGTAGTGAATACCTGTACCAACCTATGTGGTGACCACAACATCAAGGTTACATTAGCTACCTTAAAGTTTGGCAACTTCTCCACCTTTATCTGTGGTCTGAAACAATTTATATGGCATTAGATCTATCTGTTACTTGAGGGTTGAATAAAAAGTGACTGTATAACCATTTGTACCCAATATTTTTTCTTCAAATAATGCTTCTATGACCTTTTATATTTCTTTTACAACTCAGATTTCTTCTTTTCATTTTAAAATATATTTAGACATAGTAAACTTGCAAGTATAGTACAAAGAACTCCCAAATATCCATAGTCCAGATTCACCTAATTGTAATATTTTTGAAGCATTTGCCTTATTTTATGTAGTTATATCCATATTTTTTTTCTGTACCATTTTAGAGTAGGTTGCATACATCAAGTCATTTACCCCTTTAATGCTCCAGTGTGCATTTCATAAGAACAAGAATATCCTTTTTACCTCAAAAGAGTTAGCAATTTTAGAAAAGTTAACTGATACTATATTTTAATTTAATCACAGCCTTATTATTTCATATATCCCAAAATCTTTATACATGTTTTCTTCTGGTACAGATTCCTGTCCAGTATCAGGTGTTACATTTAGTTAAAATGTTCCTTTTGAAATGTTCTTCTTTCTTTGTTTGTCATGACACTGACACTTTTGAAGATTATGCCAATTATTTTTTTGATCCCTCAATGTTTGATTTCTGATTTTTTTCTTCATGATTAGATTTATGTTAGGCAACTTAGCTGGAATAATATATAAGTGATGCCACGTCCTTCTCAGACTATCACGTCTAGAGGCTCATGATACTCATGGCTCCTCCTTACTGGGGAGGTTAATTTTGATCACTTCTTGTCTTTCTGTTTTCTCTGCTGCATAGTTACTATTTTTCTTTTTTTATTAGTAAACAATTTTTTGGGAGCTACACTGGGACCAATGAAACATACATTTCTCGTTAATATCTCCCACCCTCAGAATCCATTATATTCTTGCCTGAATTAATTTTTATTATTATGGTTGTAAATTCGTGATGTTTTAAACTTCATTATCCCTTCTCTATTTAGTTGTTGTCATTCTGAAGACTTATTTTTTTTTTAAGTGGCCCTTTTATTTGAGCAAGTTGTCAACCTGTCTATACTTTAACTTCCTCAACTTCAGAATGGTAAAAAAAAAAAAAAAAGTGATATTTATTAAGACTTCTGTGAAGTTAAAACAAGATTGTGTGTATGTAAATTAACATAATGGCTAGTATAAAGTAGCATGCAATAAATGTTAGTATCCCTGATTTATTCTGTCCAACAGATAGTTTCTATTTTATTTACTTTGAAAGTCCCTGCCACATGTAATGCATAATAAACATTCTAATAAATGATAATGTTCTAATAAAATGATTTCTAGATAAAAATCATTCTGCATAGCATACAATTTCATATTTCTTGAATTAAGCACATTGGTAATGTGACCGTTTTACCTAGATAACTGTAGCTTTTTCTGATATAAATCTTTGGGTTTTCCTGATTAGTAGATATAGGGTTTCCATAATTCTCCAATGCAGCTGTTATCAGAAAAGTTAATATAAAGTTCAGTTGCAATCTTTGAAATATATTTTATTATGTTTTAATTTTAGATAGTTCTTTAATTTATGTTCCCCTAATAAAGAAATACTCAAATACCCTGACTCTGGTATTTAATATTTCCATTCTCTTGCTCATTATTTTCTATTATTTATTTTTCAAAGATAAAACTCTATTTGCGGTAACCCTTGAAGACATGGTTATCAAAAACAAAAAGACCGAAATAAATATGTGGAAAATATTGGTCTCACACCATATTAGTCAGCAAACTGCAATAATCCAATAAGGGGTTGTAAAAGGTACAGGTATTTTAAAGGTCCCAAGATGATCATAGATATCAAAGATCTCTTAACCCCCCTTTCAATTTTCCTTGGGCCCCTTGCTGACATACCATACAAACAAATCAACACCACACAAATCTTTTAACTGTTGCTTCTCATTTAGTTCTGTGAATGTGAGTCATGACAAGCCTAAGAGGAAATAGGTCCCTCCCTCAATTATGTGTCTTTTATCCTAAAATCCATGCCCACTGGGTAATGAGTGAGTCCAATGTGTTTTCTTTCTGGTAAAGAAATAGTTCAGGGAGTGATGTCAACAAAATTATGGCATAGGAAAAACTAGTGCTATCCCCCTCCCCCAACCCTCAAGCATATATTTGAACAACGTTCCACACATGAAAATATCTTCACAAGAGCCAAGGATTCCAAGTGAGTGATTACATTATCTGGTGAAATAATAATAATAATAATAATAATAATACCACTACACTGAGGAGAGTAGAAAAGATAGATTCACATTATCCCCATCACCCCTCTCACAGCCCTGTGGTAGCCCAGCTCAGAGAGATATACCTCCCTCTGAGTGAAGGAGAGTGAAGTGAGCACCCAACTTCACTACAGACACCAGAATCAGTCCCCCTCAGCATCAGTCTGGATCCTATGGCCCCAGTCTCCTGGCTCACTTGAACACCAGATGGCCCCCATGCATCTAGACTACAGAGAAGCTCCCTCAGGACCAGGCTCCTGGCCTGCCCCAGCAGCAGACTAGCCACCACAGACCCTATGTCTAGGAGGGCACAGTAGCTGCAGGCTTATTCTAGTGCCAGGTGGGCTCTCTGGCCCCACCTAGTGGTCTCCAAAGCCTGGTTGGCCCATCTGGATCTAGGATCCAGGTCTACCCCCCTCTGACCTAAGCAACAGGCCAACCTACTTGCTGACCTAGACACAAACCTGTCCAATCAAAGGACTCTAGCAGCAAGCCCTCTCTCAGATATCACTAGATAGCCCACCCAGAATCTGTGGACTGGCTGGCTGGTGAAGGGTTTGCTTGCTGAAGTCGGTCTGTAAAGACTAAAAGAGGTGCCTACTTCCTCAAATGCACAGTAAAGTTGCAGGCTACAAAATTAACATACAGAAATAGCTGTCTTTCTATACACAAACAATGAACTGACTGAAAAAAGAAATAAAGGAAACAATCCATTTTCCAATAGCATCAAAAATAATAAAATAATAGTTTAGTGGTTACCAGAGGGTATGGGGGAAGGGGAGTAGTAGATGAGGGTAAAGGGGAAAAAATATATGGTGATGGAAGAACTGACTCTAGTTGGTGAACACACAATGGGATTTATAGATGATGTAATACAGAATTGTACACCTGAAATCTATGTAACTTTACTAACAATTGTCACCCCAATAAACTCTAATTTTAAAATAATAATAATAATAATAATAATAATAAAATACTTAGGAATAAATTTAACCAAGGAGATGAAAGATCTCTACACTGAACATGACAAGACCTTGAAAAAAGAAGCTGAAGACACAAACACGTCCTATGTTTACGGATCAAAAGAATATTAAAATGTCCACTTACAGATTCAATGATAAACCTATCAAAATTTCAATAGCATTTTTCCCAGAAACAGAGAAAAGCAATCCTAAAATTTGTATGGAATTACAAAGATCCTGAATAGCCAAAGAAATCCCAAGAAAAAAGAACAAAGCTGGAGGCATCACACTTCCTGATTTTAAACTTTATTATGAAGCTGTGGCAATCAAAACAGTATGGTAGTGGCACAAAAATAGACACACAAACCAATGGAACAAAATTAAGAGCCCAGAAGTAAGGTCTCACATACGTGGTCAACTAATATTTGAAAAGACAGCCAAGAACACGCTAAGAGGAAAGATAGTCTCTTCAATAAATGTTGTTGAAAAAGCTGGATAATGACATGAAACAGAATGAAACAGACCCTTACGAAGACTACTGACAAAACACAACTTGAAATGGAATAAAGACAAAATGTAACATCCAACATTTAAAAACTACTAGAAGAAAGCATAAGGAAAAAAAAACTGCTGACTTTGGTACTGGCAACAATTTTTTTTTGATATGACACCAAAAAAACAAGCAATAAAAGCAAAAATAAACAAGTGGAACTATGTAAAACTGAAAAGCTTTTGCACAGCAAAAGAAACAATTATCAAAATGAAAAGGCCACTTACAGATTTGGA
Organism: Rhinolophus sinicus; assembly: GCF_036562045.2. Lineage (NCBI taxonomy): Eukaryota > Metazoa > Chordata > Mammalia > Chiroptera > Rhinolophidae > Rhinolophus > Rhinolophus sinicus. Next base: position 147,405,023 of record NC_133755.1, read on the forward strand.
GAAAATATTTGCAAACCATTCATTTAATAAGGGATTAATATCCAAAATCTATAAGAAACTCGTAGAACTCAATAGAAAAAAGAAACTGATTTTAAAATGAGCAACAGATTTGAATAGACATTTTTCCAAAGATATGCAAATGGCCAATAGATAAATTAAAAGATGCTGAACATCACTAATCAGGGAAATGTACAGGCAACCCCCGTATAACATGGTTGTTAGGTTCCTAAAAATGCCATGTTATGCGAATCTGTGTTATGTGAAAAAAAGAACTAGTACAAAAAAGGGGGTTAGGTTCCAAAAATGTAAAAAACATGCTATGATATTTTTATAATTAAGAGAAATATCTTTATTAAAGCAACTTTCACCAAAAGTATAACATACCAATATGTATTAAATAATGTTTTCTTTGTCATCACTACTAAGCACCATTAACCAAGGGTCTTTTCTTTTTGACAAGATATCTTCATCCTCTGAACTTAATACTCCACAAACAAAATGGATTTAAAATTCTAATAAATTTTAAAATTCTGCAGTCAAATCTAATATGACATCCACGCTCGAATGAAAAATTTCAAATGAGGTATATTTTGCTATTAAAAGCTCTTACTACGTTCCGTGTTGTTCAGGGATTTCCCTAATTTCAAATGAGATATATATATATTTTTATCTTAAAAGCTCTTATTACCCTCCATATTGTTTGGGAATTTCTCTAATTCTCAAACCGTGTTAGACCGAAACCGTGTTACAGAAATACCGTGTTATATGGGGGTTACATGTATATCAAAACCGTAATGAGATATTACCTCACACCTGTTAGAATGGCCATTATCAAAAGGACACAAACAACAAATGCTGACAAGGCTGTGGAGGAAAAAGAACTCTTGTTCACTGTTGGGGGGAATGTAAATTAGATCAATCACTAGGGAAAACAACATGGAGCTTCCTCAAAAAATTAAAAATAGAACTTCTATATGATCCAGAAATCCCATGTCTGATTAAATCTGAAGAAAATGAAGTCACTATCTCGAAAAGGTATATTTACATCCATGTTCACTGCAACATTATTCATGATAGCCAAGACACGGAAACTATTTAATTATCCTTGATGATGAATGTATAAAGAAAGTCATATATACATATATATGTATATATGTATATACATATACATACGTATATATATACATATACATACGTATATATATACGTATGTATATGTATATACACACATGTATATACATACAAGGTCTGACAGTTAAACTCGTGAACTTGTTGCAATGATGTTGCTAATCTTTTTTGATATCAGAGGTATTATTCATTATGAATGTGTACCAACTGGACAGTTAACCAAGTTAACTATTTGGAAGTGCTGAAAAGGCTACATGAAAAAGATGAAAACGACCTGAATTTTACAATTCATGGCTCTTGCATCATGACAATGCACCAGCTCACAGGGCACTGCCTGTAAGGGAGTTTTTAGCCAGTAAACAAATAACTGTACTGGAACACCCTCCCTACTCACCTGACCTGGCCACCAATGGCTTCTTTCTTTACCTGAAGATAAAGGGAATATTGAAAGGAAGATATTTTGATGACACTCAGGACATCAAGGGTAATTTTGACAACAGCTCTGATGGCCATACCAGCAAGAGTTCCAAAATTGCTTTCAAGGGTGCTTGCATCGGACTAGGTGCTTGCATCGGTGTATAGCTTCCCAAGGGGAGTACTTCAAAGGTGACAATAGTGATATTCAGCAATGAGATATGTAGCACTTTTGCTAGGTTGAGTTCTCGAACTTAGTTGTCCAACCTCATATATATATATATATATATATATACACACACACACACACATATATATGGTATATTATTCAGCCATAATAAATAAGGAAATTCTACAATTTGCAACAACATAGATGGACTTTTAGGATATTATACTAAGTGAAATATATCAGACAGAAAAATACAAATCTGTATGATATCACTTATAGGTGCAGCCTAAAAAAGCTGAACTCATAGGTGGTTACCAGGGGTTGGGGGTGGAAATGAAGAGATGTTTGTCAAAGAGTACAAATTTCAAGCTATAAAATGAATAAGTTCTAGTAACTAATATACATCATGGTGACTATAATTAACAGTACTGTATTATATATTTGAATGTTATTAAGAGAGGGGATCTTAAATATTATCACCACACACATACAAAAATGTAGTTATGTTAGAAGATGGAGGTGCAAACTAAACTTACTGGGTAATAATTTCACAATATGTACTTGTATCAACTCCTCACATTGTATACCTTAAACTTACATATGTTACATGTCAATAATATCTCAGTAAAGTTGAAAATAAATAAAATTTACTCTCTTAACCATTAAAAAAATAAAAGCTGATAAAAAATTTGATAAAAATTTTAAAAAATGTTTCATGCCCAAGTGTCCATTTCAGCAGGAGTCTTTCTATGGCATCCCATTATAAGAAATATAAAAGGTGCTATTTCCTATACAAGGCATTCCGAAACGTTACCTAAAAGGAGAGCCCCCTTACAATAAGATTACCAGTTTACTATCAATCCCACTATGAACTAACCTGAACATAGGTCTTATTTTTCCTTTCAAATGGCTATAGTCCATTTACCTCTTTGTTGAATTATTCATTCTTTTCCAATTTTTTGCCACTGGATGTACCTTCTATCCAATGCCATTTCCACATGTACATATTGGTAGCTCATTCACATCAGGTGGTAGTAACTGGAGGTGATTCTACATAAATAGGGGCTAACTTTTCTTCCCTTCCTGATTTGACCCAATCAATGAGACATCCTTCGGCACATCCACATGAAGTTAACATTTGCTGTGGTCCTGCTTCTACCCAGTCAACCTCACTTGAACCAAGGCACTGGCCCATGACTTCCTAAAAGAACCATCACTGCCTATAGAGTCTGCCACTCTGTCTCCTTCTTCACACTGGACTGGAATCTTGTGGTCCTGTTTCATGCCCAGGCCAAGTAGTGATCTTCCATTACTCTGTGAAATAGAATTTGGAGGCTTTATTCCTCCTCCAAGAGCCAGCTAGACCTGATCTTTCAAACATTTCTTTTACTCTCTCATCCCTGTTGGTCACAGAGGAAAGTTGAACCCAGGGCGTAGCACCAATTTAGATTTCAAAATATTAATAACATAATTCTTCCCTATCCCACAATAGGACAAAGTTCAAGGCCTTTTCTATAAGTACAAATTGAGGGAAACAAAAACAAAAATGGGACTAGCTCAGTCCAATTGTGCACACAATAAAGCTCTCAAGCTTTAAGCTGGTAGTGGGAAATGTGTAAGTAGACACAACTTAAGGACATAGTACTTTGTATTCCAATCAATTTGCTTAAAAGGATAGTGAGACATTTGTCAATACCTCCCAAGATATACATAACTCTCTAATAATAAAGAAACTACTCTGGTCCCTGAGGTTCCTGCAGTCAGTTTTCTTTACAGCTCCAGTTTCCTAAGGAGCAAATGCGAATGATCCAGTGGCATCCTGCTAAAAATGTCCTGTGGCCTTTGCCCTCAAAAGGCTAAGACATTCACTTTAGCCTTTGTATCAAAATATAACAAGTTGGATGCCAATGTCTCCCTAGGTGGAAAGAAGCGTTGCTTTATCTCTATCCCTCTGGAGGAAAACTACAGCTCCCACAAAATCCATGGGAGTTAAATAAATGTTTGCTAAAAATAACACTGGTGTTTGAAATTCATTATTAGGGACTTGTTCTAATGGATTTCTCAGACTGTTCCTCAGATAAATCGTCTGACTACTCCCTGATAAGCAGGAGAAGATGCAACAACTCAAATTGTCATGATTAACCTTATTTCTAAGCTGTCACCATGTACTGTGCTATATATCTTTACCAACTTTGAAGCTAACAAGCTTTTCTAAGAAAAAACAAAAATGCCGTGCATTTTATCACTTTTAACACATGATTAGCACATGACTTCACTTTATTCTAAGGAATGAGATCCCTATTTGTAACTCTGGAATAATCTATTCAGACATAAACTGTAAACTGCTATACAAATTTAAGTTATCATCGTCATTGCTATCATCTTCCTCCTTCATTATCATCATAGTCATTGTCGTCATTCATTACAATCTGCCCTTTCTCTCTAAATTCTCCCTGTGAATCACTATTTCTTCTCCTGTTCATTGTTGCTGCCCTTCTAAACACTTATTGCCTCATGCCTGAATCTCAAAACGCATTTGTAAACATTTTTTCTAATGCCACGTCCTCCCACCCCCCAAACCCCCTATATAGGACCACCAGATATATCTTAAAAAAAACAACAAAAAACTGCATTCACTATGTTTGAAACACTCTAATTTCATTTAATATTCAATTATTGAGAACATGCCATGTGTAAAGATTCACTATGAGGAAAGCAAAGATTAACAGGAGAGAAGAACAAAAATGTATACACGAATTAATAGTCTTAGGCAGGACTAACAGATAACAGCAGAATGAAAACACAGTGCTACTGAAACTCCGAGATGGGGAAGCTTAATTTGGTTGAGTAGATTTGGAAAGGTTTAACTGAGGTGGTAGGACTGGAGGCAGCTTCAAAGGAAGGGTGTAGTTTTAAAAGTAGAGCTAGGTAGGGAAAGCCAGAGGATGGGAAACTGAGCAGACAGACACTCAAGCAGAAGAGTACAGGTTGTGTACTGCAAACAGCAATTGCATGATTATGCCAAGAATGTAGAGGATGGGAGAGGCAGTTTCCCATTTCCACTGCATATCTGCAGATCACATAGCCTCCTCAGGCCATCCACCATTCAGTACCCAGGTTATAAATAATAAATAACAGGGGGAAAGTTGAAAAAATGGAGAAAAAACAGGTTCCTTTATAATTCTATGTCGCTTGTTGGATGAGGATTTTTTAAAATTTTACCAGGCCAAAATTTTTAACTTACTTTAAAATAGAACAAGGCAATTTCCAAGAGAGAGACCCTCAATTATTCCTGAAGAAATCAACTGGTGATTCAGATAACTAATAAAAAAAAAAAAGTTGGGGACAGTTGTCTTCCTTATAAGTTGGTTTTCCTACTGCTCTATGAGTTTAATAACTTAGCTCTGCTTTTAAGAGCCACTAGCAGCTATGGCACCTTCAAGCAAGAAACAGGTCATGTTCAATTCTCAGCCCTACTGTTTGCCGTTGCGTTTTACTGTTCCAACTCTGACCTCATCTCCAGTTGCTGTCCATTTGAGCACACAAAAGTGAGGAATAAAAAATATCCAACAATTTACTTCATTTTGTTCCATGATTCTTGTTTTATTTATCTCATTCTCTAGTCATTATGGTTTGTTTGCTCATATCAAAACCCATGTTTTTATTAGGGATATGATAAGAATTCAAACACAGAACAATTTTTATTTGAATAAATTAATGGCTGTTGAATGAGGACAGGACTGATACAGGAAGGTTGAAATTCGGTACAGAAGAGTAAAGAAATATTGCTTTTGGTGCTCATTATGACAGAAGGCTGACTTTTGATTAAGGTAAACAAATATATATTCATATATATTGAAGTCCTCAGCTGCGAACTCCTTGTTGTTGTGTATTGAACAAGAGAAGACCAACAAAAAGTCCAATTCCTTCCCACTAAAGTAGCTAAAAAACATTTTGTTATCATCTCACTGCTTCTTCGGCATTCTGACTTTTCTCTTTGTGTCTCAGGTTGTCCTTATTCACTAGCATCTGCCCATCATGCCTGCTATTGCTTCAGAGCTCTTGCTGGAGCCACTTCTTGGTCTTTCCTTTTATCCACGCTTGAAAAACCGTGTTTAAATACAAAATCTTTATAAGTTAAATTTACTTACTTTCACCTGTCCAAAGGGTAAATTAATCTTACTCCTCCATTTAGAGCACATGTTCATCACTGGATGATATAAGAATGTTCTCTTGATATGTTTACATAATTGTTGCCTTTTATTTACATTATCATTTGTTTTGATAACCTTTAATATCAATGTATTCTACAAAAATATGTATCGTAATTGAGTGTATATGAATTTTTTTTAATCTTCATTAATGATACTGTTCTAAAGCTCTCATTGTAGTTCTTAGGCATATAATGACTACTCCAGAGCAAGAATTCTATAGTCAGATTGCTTGAGTTCAAATACACATACACATGCTGTGTGACATTATGTACCTCATAGTTTCTTCATCTAAAAGATGTGGATAATAATAATATAGCACAGTGTTGTTATGAGCTAAGAACAGGAATTGGGACATAGTAAATACTACATAGATGCTACCTATTGTCATTAAGATTATGCTATTTTTACATGATATTGTTACATAAGATTTATCCACATGGCTGTGGATAGCTGGACTACTGCTTGTAATTCCTGTATCCTTTCCAATACAGTGTGTGTTCACTATATTTCACTTCTCCGTTGGTTAAGTGCAATTACCTGGTCTCTATAATTTCAGAATTGCATCTTTTTCCTTGTGATTAAGGAGCCCAGTTCTGTAATACCATCTCCTATCATCAGCTGTGCTCTATAAAGGACAGCCACCTCTGAGTTTCTCAGTGATGCTGGTAACTTTCACCAGAACATTTCTCACTGCTTTGGAAAATGAAGTGGCCTCCGTATTCACATACTAGATCTCTCTGGCATGCTCACTTTTCTGTGCCTTTTGATTTCTTCTTCCTTTGTCTACCATGGCAACTCTGGCGTTTTACATAATCTAGTATGTTCCATTGCCTTCTCCAAGCTTCTAAGAGCTAATTTAGCTGCATTTTAGTAGCACTTCCTGGGATCTCTGACAGTATTAAATCCCATATCAACAGAGAGTACTCCCATATCAATAAACTATCCTATCCAACTTAATTTTCTGCTCTCTTTTGATTTGGTTATCCCCAGAATCCAGTCCCACACATATTCTCCAGACTCCTGCTGGTCCATGTTGGTTGGGTAGGTCTTTTATCTTACATCAAGTATTAACATAACCCACCATTATCCTGGCTGGGTTATATTAATACTTGACAAGAGGAGAGATGGAGTAGAGTATTTATTGCCTATATCATCTTCAAGAAGAGGTAGAGGAGCCCTAGTCTTTGAAAAGGAAGAATGGGCTACTTCTATAGGTTCAGAGAATTCAGGGAATGCGGGGATGCAAGGTTTTCAAGTGAGTTGACCCAGATGTCCCCATCCCAAATCTCAGGATTCCATACCTATACCTTGACTTTGTTATGGCAGACTTGCATAGTTGAGAAGAAAATATTTTCTGGAGTTCTACTTCCCTTACTATTAAGTGTTAGGACTGATTCTCAGTGTGTTCTATGCTGCATTGCAGAAGATGTGTCTACGCTTGTATATTTGCCTTTACTCAACAGGAGCAATAAACTGGGGAATCATTATTACTAACCTCAAAATTTATGCCCCTGTAATTCTGAACTATTGAAATTCTTTTCTCTTATTCAATGTCCTTCTCCTACGGCTGGACCTACACATCCTGCTCTAACCTCAAGGTAAGTAAATGTTCAGTCTATTATCCCTTCCTGACTTTATTCTCCCCCTGCCCCCCCCCCATTAGCCTAAACCCCATCTAAACTCTTCTCTTACAAGCATTCACCAATCCTGTGACCTTCCCATCTTTCACTATACCAACTTTTCCAATCAACTCTGGAGAATCAAATTTTTTTTTCTCATATTTCTTTCCTTTGGACTATCATTGCTGGAGAAAACTTCACATAACAGTAGAGATCAATTTGTTATTTTCATCTTCAATAGAGTCCACGATGTTTTCTACCCATCACTGTACTTACTAATTTCTCCTAATTCTCTTTGTCAAATGAAGTAAGTTTGCTTCAAACCAAATCTAAGATGATTAAGCTCTCATTCTCAATAATTAGACTCCCTTCATTGAAACAAAAACTTGAGTCCATCTGGTATTTTCTCCTTCAGCTTCAGCTTACCTCCTACGTGCAATCTATAAGATCATCAGTTCTACCTTCCTCTGTGAGAAAAATAATGTTTTTGTCCTTTGCACACCAACATCTCCACCTATGATTTTTATTTAGGATTTTTCTAACAACAGTATCTCTTATCTACTAAATGTTGACCATTTTCTAGTCACTAGGATAAGCACTTTAATTGTAATATCTATTCCTAAATTATCCTCATTTTAATAAGTGACAAAACTGAGGCAAAACTGAGGCAAGTACACACAGCTATTAAATCCAAGTTTCAAATCCTAGTAGTCTGGTACTAGATCACACAAGATTAGCATTGACCAAAACTGCCTACTCTCTTGTTTATCCTCCATCTATTCCTATCCTGTTGCTCCTGTTCATCTCTAAACATGCTCAAGTACTTTTGTCCTAAAACTACCTTTTCTTAGTCTTGATTTTCCTTTAAATTACCACTCTAGCTTTTTCCACTCCTCTATGATCAAGCTCCTTAGAAAAATTAGACAGTATACCGTTTCCACCTCCACTTTCTCATCCTCAATTAATCCATCAATCCTCTACAGTCTGCCTTATTCTCTCATCACTCTAATAAAATTGTCAGCAATCACTTCCTTGAAAATCAGTAGCTTCCTGTCAGTCCATTCCTGTTCAACCTCTCCGTGGTGTCTGATTCTTCTCTCATTCTGGAATCTCCTTCTCTGACTCCTGATAACCACACCCCTTGACTTTCCTCTTGCCTCAGAAGTCTCCTATTTCTCAGTCTTATGTATTGCTTTATCTTTTTGCTAAATGTTGCCCTCCTAGTCATTCTCTCCCATTATCCTTCCCTTACATGCACCCCAATACAAACACTTTAAAGAATCAGTCACTGTCCTAAAGCTTATTAACCAGTTCACTGAGCAATACTATGCATAATACCCCAAACACATTTACAAACTTGTGACCAGATATAATTTACTACACAAGGCATTATGGAACATTAAGTGTTTGAGGAAGCACAGGATAGAAGATTCAATTGTTAAGGTAATTCATTAAGGTGGATTTCTCAGAGGAGCAATGTGTTGAAGAAGCTGAGAAAAATGAATTCTCATCCACTTAACTTGAGAAAGGTGATCATTCATTTTTTCCCCTTTCTCAAAGAGTGCTAAAGAAAACAATTCAGCAAGCTACTTTAGTAATCAATTCTGTGGGCTTAATGATCCTTCAGCTATTTTAATTTGGTCATCCATGAAATCACACAAAAAATGTCTGGTTAAGTTTAAAGTCATAGCCTTTTATCATCTCTTTGTACATGATCCACATCATAACCAATTAAATAAAATTTGCTCAGCTTTTATCAGATGTTGGAATGGACAGATTTGAAGATGGCTGAATATTCTGTTTTATGAATGACTTCTTAATTTGCTCAAAACCATCCTATGGATTCCTTTTGTTTCTTTCACTTCTCTAGTCCCCATAGAAATAGGGTTATAACCATCCAGAGTTGGTGTCATACATAATTGGTTCAAATCCCTACATGGCCTTTTATTAGCAGCACAACCTTTACTTTATTACTTGAACTGAATCTTCATTTCCTCATATGTACAATAGAAATAATTACATACACATACAACAATTAGAATATTGTTGTGAGAATCAATGAGATAACCTGTGTGAAACAGCCTGGCCTAAAGAGGGTACTCACTAAACGTTGTAACCCTCCCTTTCTTTTATTTCCATCATAAATTGGGACTATTTTATTTTTGCCTGTTTTACCATTCATTTATATAGCAAATGAAGCATTAGTTTTGAAAAAGGATTTTAAAATCAGGTTGTGCTGAATTTGTTGGCATTATGAATGTGCAGCAGTATGTCTTGCACTTCTCTTTAGCATATTATGTTTGATATTCCCAAGAAAACTTAAATACATTTATCTTATGTTGAAGACACTGTATGCTATCACTATAAGACTTATGATAGAAATAATTATAGAGATATTGCCAATCTATCACAATGATGGCTCTGCACACTTTCCTGCTGCTTATTCTCTCCTTTCTATTCAATTTAAAAACTATTACATGGCACTTTTTACTACAGAGAAGGTAGTGAAAAATTAGAAATTCTAGTAGGAATTTGTGAAAGGAACTAAAATTTGAATGGACACTAAAATTTGAAAACAAAATATGTGTTGTAGGAGCCTGCATAAAATATGGGGGGAAAAAAAACCTTCACAGATAAAATAGTTAGGTTACCAAGATTTTTCTAAAACACGGTAAGATAAAATGTTGGACGAGGCTTAAAATCCGTAGCCTTTGAGGAGCTCTAAGTTAGGCCAAGGTTAATTTAGTGATAAAATGTGTGCTTCTTAGGGAAAAAAAAATAATAATAATGTACTTTTTTTGTTGTTGTTCACTAAAAATGACTGCCTATAGAGAATACACTGCAGAAACGGAGATGTCCATTTTTCTATGAGAAGAGAGAGAAATGGATTTGAAGTAGATCAATATTGCTTGAAGAGCAGAAGAAACATGTAACTTATAAAACCAAGTTCATTTGGATTCATTCCAAAGGTGAAGAAATTGGCAAATGTTAGGAAAAAGCTCTATCAGCTATATTTAACACCTCCCTGTAAACTGGGATGAGACCTACAAACTACAAAAAAATTAATGTAGCTCTATATAGAAAATAACTTTTAAAAATCACAATGAAGATTTTGTTACTTTTATTTTCAGAGAGCAGCAGTCTTATTGATTGTGCTAGAATTTTTTTTTTTTCTCTAACTCATTTTATCTCACAGTTTTCAGTTATTGGCTCTAAGTGGTATGTCTCTTTCAGCTATTTCTAAATTTTTAAAGTTAAGATTGCTTTGCATTTAAGATGCTTTGGCAAAGACTGTAATGAGAATTTTAAATCTCAGCAAAATCTCTTGAAGTTCTAAACGAGGCCATCAAAGAGAACATTCACCAGATGGATCCAATGATTGATCTAAAGCCTGGAGTCTTGCTTTTAATCTCTTGTTTCCCAGCAAAAAGAAATGTTACAGAATCTTCTCTCTTCTTAAAGGTTTAAACTAAAATACATAGTTAAAAATAGAGGCACTATACTTTAGGTATATTTACAAAACGGAAATCGGAGACAGGGCACTCTAAAGAGAATGTGGATGCTTCCACTTGAGGTCCTGTTCTGTTGCTAGTGTTCAGTTCATTTTTTACTATTGGATGGAGGAGGGTGGTCCTCAAAGTTCTCATGCTCCTGGCTGGTGGCCTGTGTCTAAGCCTAACATTGCTCACCAAGATCTATGATTTCCTATAATTCCTAGACTGCATTTTTTAGCTCCCTTGCTCCTAGGAAGGGCTACTCCTCTCTCTCCTTTCCCCATACACCAGAAGAGAGGATGCAAAAAAAATGTAGAGGAGGGAAGAGACACAGCTTGAAAGAGTCTTAGTGCCTGACTTGCCTCATGGATGTTAGGCTTTTGCGGAAACAATAAACAAATTTCATTGTGTTAAGCCACTGAACTGTTGGATTTGTTTATTATTGCAGCTAGCCTAACCTTGTCACACCGTATCTCCTTAAGGATCCTGCACAAACATACAGAGTGAAATCAATGAAGAGGAAATTTTGGAATATAGACAATAGCTGTCTGAGATCCTTTCACAAGTGAAATCTCTGCTTGATGTGGGTTTAAAGGCTATAATGTTCCTAGTGAAAACACTGACCAACCTCATCAGTGGTGTCTGTGATGGTTAATTTTGTATAAATTTCGCTAAGCCCTGGTGCCCAGACATTTGGTCAAACACATCTGCATATTGCTGTGAAGGTATTTTTAGATGAGATTGATATTTAAATTTTTGAGTAAAGCAAATTACCCTCCATAATGTGTGTGGGTTTCATCAAATCAGTTGAAGGCCTTAAGAAAAGGAATGACAGACCCTGAAGAAAAGGGAATTATGTCATCAGACTGCCTTTGGACTCAATTTGCAGTATCAACTTTTCCCTGGGCCTCTACCCTGCTGGTCAACCTTGAAATTGTAGGATTTTTCAGAGTCCACAATTACGTAAACCAATTCCTTCAAATTTCTCTCTCTCTCCCCCTTTCCCTCTCTTTCCTCCCCACATCTCTCTCTCTCTCTCTCTCTCTCTCTCTCTCTCTCGTGTGTGTGTGTGTGTGTGTGTGTGTGTGTGTGTGTGTGTTTGTTGGTCCATTTGAAAATAAAGAGGCAGTACATAATAGAGATTCAATGTGAAAAACTATAACCATTACCAATTAGCCAATGTCAAGTAAAATGGCATCCTAGGTTCATTTTAGAACTAATACACTTGTCATAGATATATATTTAAATGGTCATCATGAGTTCTCCTGTTGTTGTGGTTGTTGCTGTTGTTGTTTTGTATTCTAAGTGTATTTGATTTTTAAATTGAAATTATAAACAATGAGTTAAAATTGTATAAGGCTGCCTCCAGAAAGTTCAAAGGGAAAAACTCATGCACATGAACTGAAAGCAATAAATATATATGAAAATTATTTACTGCATATGTGTTCATATTGAGTACTATTTTAGGCATGAGGAATATAAAACTTATGAAAACAGAGTTCCTGCCTATGGCATATATTTTCCAAAAACAGCAGCAACAATACCTTCTAACCCTCATGTTCTTCTTAATATATGACCTAAATGTTTCTCCCATTGGGAGGTGGAGTCTATATCTCCTTCCCTTGAATTTGGGTGAGCTTTTGCCTCAACAAATATAATATGTCAGAAGTGATTTTCAAGGTGATGCCATAACAATGTCATGTTCTTCTGCCTTTCTCTCTTAAGACACTTACTCTGGGTGAAGCCAGATACCATGTGATCAGTGCAACAACCCTAAGATTTCTATGCTGAATCCAAACTAGTTCACATGGAGAGACCATATAGAGAGATCCTAAGAATACATGGAGAGAGGGAGAGAGAGAGAGAGAGAGAGAGAGAGAGAGAGAGAGAGAGAGAAACAGTTCCCAGCTCTATCCACTAACTGACTAAATCATATAGAAGACTGATATGGACTGAATTGTGTTCCCTCCACCCCAAATCCATATATTGAAGTCCTAACCCCTACAGTGACTGTATTTAGAGACAGGATCTTTAAGAAGGAAATTTAGGCTAAATGAGCTCATAAGGTAGGGCCCTAACCCAATAGGACTGGTATCCTGATAAGAAGAGAAAGAGACACCAGAGATCACTCTCCCTTCACATGCACACAGAGGAAAGGTCATGTGAGAACACAGTGAGAAGTCAGCTATTTGTAAGCCAGGGAGAGAGGCATCACAACAAATAAACCCTGCTGACAGCTTGATCTTGAACTTCTTGTTATAGCAGTCTGTGCAGACTGATAAAGAGACTTTGAGCCAGAACCATACAGACAATCCATCCTCAAATTCTTGACCCACAAAACCATGCAAGTTAATAAAATGGTGATCCTCATTTTTAAGTAACTAAATTGTGGCGTACTTTGTTACACAGCAATAGATAATTGGATATTTCCCTTGAGGCACTATATTAGGGTTTATGTATAACTAATTATACATCAAAGTACTATATTAGTTATGTATTAAGTTCTATAAGTTAGGAAGTAAGCAAAAAGAGGGCTGGAGGGTTTTTGAACTTGATATTTTAAAACGTTAAATTAAAAAAAAAGAGTTAAAAATAATTGACCACCAGTCAAGATGGCAGAGTAGGTAAATGCTGTGCTTGCCTCCTCTCACAACCACATCAAAATTACAACTAAACTACAAAACATCTATCATTGATAATTGCCTGAACTCCAGCTGAACAAAAGTCCTACAACTTCTGAAATACAGAAGACTCCAACTCAAAATGGTAGGAGAGGCAGAGATGCAGACCGAACTGTTCCCAAACCTGCATATGGCGGTTGAAAATCGGGCGGGAGCGATATCTCGGCTGTGGAGGTCGCCCTGGAGGGGCGAGAGGTCCCGGACTCACACCAAGTTCCCCAGTCCAGAATTTCACTGTCCATAACTTCTGGCTGTGAAAACAAGCAGTGATTGAAGCTGAGTGAGATGGAGGGCAGCTGGAGTCCCAGGCATCCCTCTTAAAGGAACCACGCACAAACTTACTGACAGACTCACTCTGTCTGAGCTCCAGCATGGGAGCAGCAGCTAGAAAGGTACCAAGGACATATTGGGGAGGAACTGTGATGTCTGGCTTCAGGTCCTGGGCTACAGGGGCAGCTTTCTCCCAGACAGAAATGCTGGAGGAAACCATTACTTCTTTGTTGAGCCCTCCCCTCTCTGAGTGGGCAGACACAGGCTGGTGCCATATCTGAGTCTCCATAAACCTAGTTAACACTCTCTACCATACCCTGGTAATTCACTGAGACCCTGCCCTACCCAACTTGTGAGCCTACCCAAGCCATATCCAGTGGTTTTCCCATACAAACAGCCTATCTTGGCTCATGCTGCAGACTTTACTAAAATCTCTCAAAGTTTCACAAACCCCAAAGAAGCAGAAACTGGCCTCAGTGCCTCATACCTCATACTCAGCAGCCCCAAGCCTGGCAGTAGAGGCAGCTGGCCTTGGTTCGACCTCCAAGCCAGTGCTGGTTGCTGCCATCTGTGGATTGCTTTGTGGCTCATGCCAGGTGGCCCTGGGCAGGGCACAGGCAGAAGCTGAACTTGGCATGTCGTAACTCCCATCCCAGGAGGCCCTGGGGCTGGCATGACTGGTGGCTAGCTTCTGACCAAGCTGGAGCACCACCCAGCTGCCTCCATGGGCAACACATCCAAAAGGCAGGTACTAGAGCCCTGCGTAAAGTAGTCCTGCTCCATAGGGTCAGCCCCTGTACAACAACTCCTCCACTGTAGTCACAACAAATCCTCACAACCAATCAGCTGAAGGGGCAATCCCTCTCACTGATGTACAAACAGCAACTAGAACTCAACAACAACAGGCAGGCACACACAACCCATACCTGGAGCACCCAGCTCAGGTGACCAGGGAGACTGAGCCACTGGGCCCCACAGGACACCTACTACATAAGGCCACTCTACTAAGATTGGAAGACACAGCAGCCCTGCTTAATATATAGAAATAAACACAGGGAAGTGGCCAAAATGGGCAGACAGAGAAACACGTCCCAAATGAAAGAACAGAACAAAGCTCAAGAAAAAGAACTAAACAAAATGGAGACAAGTAACCTACCAGATACAGTGTTCAAAACACTGGTTATAAAGACACTTAATGAACCTAGGGGAAGAATAAATTAATTCAGTGAAAACTTTAACAAAGAGATAGGAAACATAAAAATGGAGATAGAAAACATAAAAAGAAACCAGTCAGAAAGGAAGAATACAATAATTGAAATGAAGAATACATTAGAGGGAATCAATAGTAGATTAGATAAAGCAGAAGACTGAATCAGCAATTTGGAAGATAAGGTAGCAGAAAAACCCAATCAGAACAGCAAAAAAGAAAAGAAACCAAAACAATGAGAAAAGTTTAAGGGGCTTCTGCGACAACATCAAGCATACCAACATTTGTCTCATTGAGGTCCCAGAAGGAGAACAGAGAGCAAGGAATTTAAAACTCATTTAAAGAAATAATGACAGAAAAGTTCCCTAACCTGGTGAAAGAAATACACACACAAGCCCAGGAAGTGCAGACAGTCCCAAACAAGATGAACCCAAAGAGGCTCACACCAAGACCCATTATAATTAAGACGCCAAAGGTTAAAGACAAAGAGAAAATCTTAAAAGCAGGAAGACAAAATCAGTTAATTATCTACAAGGGAGCTCCCATAAGACTATCAGCTGATTTCTCAACAGAAACTTTGCAGACCAGAAGGGATGGCACAAAACATTCAAAGTAATAAAAAGACAAAACCTACAACCAAGATTACTCTACCCAGCAAAGCTATCATTTAAAATTGAAAGAGAGAGAGAGTTTCCCAGACAAGAAAAACCTGAAGGAGCTCATCATCACCAAACCAGTATTACAAGGAATCTTAGAGGTACTTTTTAAAAATAAACAAACAAACACAAATAATAAAATGGCAATTACTACATATCTGTCAACAATTACTTTCAGTGTAAATGGATTAAATGTTCCAATCAAAAGACAGGATGACTGAATGAATAAGAAAACAAGACCCTTACATATGCGGCCTACAAGAGATACACTTCATATCCAAAGACACACACACACTGAAAGTAAGGTGATGGAAAAGGATATTTCATGAAAATGGAAACAAACAAACAAAAAAAGTTGAGGTAGCAATACTTACACCAGACAAAATAGACTTTAAAACAAAGTCTATAGCAAGAGACAAAGAAAGACCCAGTAATTCCAGTGCTGGGTATTTAACCAAAGAAACCCAACCACTAATTTGAAAACACATATGCATCTATATGTTTATTGCAGCATTATTTACAATAGCCAAAATATGGATGAAACTTAAGTGTCCATCGATAGATGGATAACGAAGAAGTAGTACATACATACAATAGAACATTACTCAGCCATAAAAATAAAAAAAGAAATCTTGCCGTCGGCAACAACATGAATGGACTGAGAGGGTATTATGCTGAGTTGGGGTATGGGTGAAGGAGAGGAAGGGATTAAGAGGTACAAATTGGTAGTTACAAAATAGTCATGGGCATGTAAAGTACAGCATAGGCAATAGAGTTAATAATATTGTCATAATTATGTATTAGGTATCAATTGGGTACTAGATTTATTGTGTTGACCATTTCGTATGTTATGCAAATGTCTAATCACTATGTTGTACACCTGAAACTATTATAGTACTGTTTGTCAAATGTAATTAAAAATAGAACAATGGTTTTTTAAAAAAATTAAAAAATAGTTGACCAGAGGTATACCTAGGAAGACAAAAACTCAGATGGGTTCAAACTGGGAGAAGGGAGATATAATTGAAGAAAGTATCATTGAGACATGCTGTGGGCTGAACTGTGTCCTCCAAATTTCATATGTTGAAGCCCTAAACCCCCTCCACCCATGTGACTGTGTTAGACACAGGACCATTAAGGATGTGATTAAGGCTAAATGAGGTTGTAAGAGTGGAGCCCTGACTCAATAGAATGGATGCCATTATAAAAAGATGAGAAACCAGAGCACTTTCTCTGCCAAGTGAGAAGACACTTATCTAAAAGCAGGAAGAGGACTCTCACTAGAATCTAACCAGGTTGGCACTCTGATCTTGGACTTCCAGCTTCCAGAACTGTGAGAAATAAATTTATTTTGTTGAAGCCACTCAGTCTATAGCATTCTGTTGGCAACTTACACTTCACACTTTTTTCAGGACTTAATTAGATCAGACATAAAGCCATTAGTAGAGATGGAAATAAAATATAAAAATGTGTATCATTTGTCTGATTTACACATTAGTGTATGTTCAAACTCAAGGCAGGAGTTCTGTTCACTGAAGTATCCCCAGCACCAAGATCATGGCCCATTTCTGAGCCACAATAAAGGAAGCTAAAGGAAGGGAGAAAGGGAGAAAAGAGAAGTTAAAAAAAAAAAACTAAACTATTTCAATAATATAAAAACTAATACCACTAGTAGAATCTCAAAGATAACCCAGAAATAGGAACCTTCTAAAGAGAAAAAGTAGAATGAACCAAGTGATGAAAATGGGACATGCCAAAATAGGGAGAGCCTCTGTGAATCATTGGGTTAACCAGTATCAGCAGTATACAAAAGGCTGGTTTGAATTTTTGCCTGTGCTTTAGGCCCTCATTCTTAAAACTTTGTGCCTACTTGTTATTTCCTAATAATTATTCAAAGCTCATATTGCTTTCTAGTCTCCAACAGCTCTTTCTCTGCTGACTTCTGTGTTGTTCCATAGATTTCCCTGCAGTCACTGTTCAACTCTTAAATGTTATTACACATCTAGTTTTGAACAGTTTTAAATGCAAAGTTTAAATAAATGCTCCTAAGTCATTTTAAAAGTTTAAAATATTTTAAAGGCCAACCACATGCACAATAATCATTAAGAAGAAAAAGGTCATCGTGTACCAAATAATTCAAAAGGGAGTACAAAGCGGGAAGTAAAAGATAAGCATAAAAAAAAAGCTCAAATCCAAGATCTCTCAGTACATTTGTCTTTAGCTTTGTGATTGTAGGCACTCATTTATAACAAACGGATTCTTTAGTGAACTTAATCTAGACCCAATTTTCACTTGGCCTTTTTATTGTAATCAAATATCAAGGTGGGATGAGAGACCAGGCCAGTTCTTAATGCCTGTGGCTTCTGCTCCTCTGATTCCATAATTCTAGGACAGATTTGGACTTGCCAGTTTGATAGTCTGTAGGGTTTTATGGGGGGAAATTTGAACTGGAACTTCAATTTCCTTTAGACTGAATCTTACTTGTAGTGGTTTGGCTAATCTTATGCATAACTTGAGCTGTCATAGTCCACAGTTTCCCCCCAAAGGAGTTACTTTTTATTGACAATGGGACTATATTTCCAAAGTTACTTTTTATAAAGATACCTATTTCCTACAGAATCTCTTCTTAGATCTCTGCAGCAGTGGAACACATTAGAATGTGTACTGTGTGTGAGGAATGGATACTTATTTCTGAATATGACCCAGTTCCAAATGTGTGGTAAGAGTTAAGACGTGCATTGCAGAATAAGCTGACATATTGCAGTGTCCTAACTACCTAATTGTTGCCACATAACAATTCTGCAGTAGAGACAAACCCTAAGAGAAAATAGAATTGAATCATGGTTGTTGAACTGTGAAGAGACTATTTTCCAGTTAGAAGGCAAAACCCTTGTGTTAACATAGGTGACATCTACTTTATTATACCCTCCATGATAATTTGCAGACATGGGAGGGCACAACCATCTGACTACAATTAATACTCAAAACCAACTTCAAATACAACTGGACAATGCAGGCAATAAATATTGACTGATTGTATGAAAAAGGTGTGCAATTAGATCAAAAGCAAAATAATTTTTCTTGAACTGTACTAGATATAACTACAAAATGGTTTTTAAATTTCTAAAGCACCCATTGGAATCTACATAGTGCTTAGCAAGTTATATGTTGAATCATTGGTTTCACATGCAGCATTTAGGATTTTGCTAATACTTATCAGAGTGCAAAATATAGTATAATCTGATAGAATAGTGATCATTTCAACATTTAGTCTCTGACAAATATTTCAACATGCAACCTATTCAGTACTGCTTCAGGTTTATAATTATTTTTGTTCTTGACAATTTTGAAAATAGAATTGTCCTGGATTTAGTTTACATCTCTAATGCAGCTAAGGAAATAGTTCTGGGTTCTGATGACTCCTCACAGGTTTAGTCTGGCTGTACAGCGCTGACATGCTAATTTGACAGTGGTTTCTTTGTGAGTTTATGGCCTCAGTTTTTATGCTTGTCCTGGTTTCAGCTGGACTTCTTATTGCATTCAGTTTTTGGGCACTCTAGCATTTCTTGGCAACTTTTATGGCAATGCTGTTCACTCATACCACCACATCCTCATTCCTCGTCTCCTATTCCCTGACAACCTGTGAAAAATGAGTGAGTCTTCACTGGATGACTGCTTTGTGAAGATAAATGAATAATTTATCTGATAATCATGGTCATCTATCAGACTACGCGTTTTTTTTCCCTAATAAGTGATTTTGCTATGTTTGCTTAAAACTTACGCTGAATTTTTCATGAGTTGGATGAGTGCTTTCCAGCATGTGTTTATAACCTCCACTAACATTTTTTTATGAAATGAAACCTTGGGAGATGAAAACAGAAAAACTGGGTGTTTAAAAAGATATATTACCTTTCAAATGGGGGCTCTCTCTACCTGAATTATAAGGAGGTCTCTAGAGCTTTCAGACTGATTTCCCTGTTTTCAAATGCCTCATTCAAATGATCACATGCTGCTCAGCATATTGTGCATCGTTTGCACACTTCTTGAAAAAACAATTTGTACTTAGTGTTTTGAGAGATGGGAATCATGGGAGCTGAGTACTTATGTTCAACTATTTTCAACAAATAATATCTGAAGGTCTGAGCACTAAAATCTCCTATTTAAAAGTCAATCTTCAAACTCTAACAAACAAGCTAATGTGTCTGAAAAGATTAAAGACATACAAGAATATTTTATTCACTGAGTGATTACTACTGAGGAAATGGAGGACTCAATAGAATACACAGTAGAGAACAGGAAATTTTTAATAATTATCGTATAAAATAAGATACAATTTACACAGTTCTAAGGAGTTTTTAATATGGTTAAAAATCATCTGCATAGTAATTTGCAGCTTCAAAAATAATTTAAAATGATTATCATGTTTAATATGTTTTTCAATAATTGGAAATTTGGAATTTTATCTTATTTAAAAAACAGTCAATGTAAGTACCTCCAACTTTTAGAAGGTTAGTAGGAACAAAATGAAGGTAAATGCATATAGTTCTTTAGTTCGTATGTAAATGAGAATTATATTTGGTAAATATGTTTTGCTTTTGATGTATAAAAATCATTTTGGCTTCTTTCATTTAAAATTACAATTGAGTTTTTGACTAAAAAGTGAAGATATAAAGAGAAAAGATGATGTCTTATTTAAATTTGTATCACCAGTGCCTAGCAAAGTATTTGGAATACATTCGGTATGTAACTAACTGCTGCATACATGTTTGACAATAACAAATAAATAGAAATACACAATTTGTCCACTACCAATGGAACAGTGAAAATAATAACTTAAGAATAAGGTTGTGGTAAGGCTTAGTCCAAAATGGATTGTATTTAGGAAAATGTGGGTCAAAGTTAGTTCAAATAACAATGGTCAGAACTTCAAAAATTAGATTCTTGGCTTTTTAGCAAAAATGTTAAAGTTTAGTATAGAAAATGATAATATATGAACTTCGTATAGTGTTTTATAATTTAGATAACAACTTCACATTATCTCATTTGTTCTCCCTCCTGGAATTTGGATATTAACATTTTATTTTATTTATTCTATTTAACTGAAGGATAGCAGAGATGCAGGAAAGTACATAAAGAACACTCATCTTAAATGAATAGCATAATTTTTTCACATGTATATGAGCCTGAGTACACCACACCAAGTACATCTCACTATGTACTTCTAAAATATAAGGATAGTTTCTTACATAAAATGAAAAAGTTTTATATCAATTAAAGCAATTACAAATAAGTTCCTACTATTATCTGACACCCAGTCTTTAATCAAATTTATCAAATTATGATACCTTTTACAGCTGTTTTGTTAAAAATAAGATTCATTCAAGACCACACATTCACTTGCTACCTCTCTGTGATACTTTTAAGAATTCAAATGCAAGTTTTGTTATTATATTATTTTTATTAGGCAAAATATTATATTAAGCCTATATAAAAGTTTTTTCTCTCATAAACTCTTTTTTTTAAAAGTCTAAGTATTATAGAGCATGGCATACCTTAACATTCTTTTATGTGTTTATTTAACACTTATCAAAACTCTACAATATGTTTAGATACTGGGTACAGTACAAGGCAATAGATTCTACAACAGGATACCAAAAATTTTATCTTTTCTTAAAAAAAAAACAAAAACCCAGAGGTGCTCAACTAAAATAATATGAAAAAAGTAATTGAAATTGAGGGAAAAAAAGTAAATTAAAGAACTGATCTTGGTCTTGGTCTTTGTTCTTTAAAAAGATTACTATTAACTATGCAGTGTTTTTCTCACATGTAAGTTCCATTCTCAGGAGGAATTGATTAACCTTTCATTGCTACTATTATTACTAATGGGTGGAACACCAGATGAAAGGAGTTTGAATCATTTTGAATAGAAAATCAAAGGAAGCACACACAGTGTTCTCTCAGTGCAAAACTACATTAGATTTTTCTTGTTGCTCCAATTAAAATTTGAGTTCATTTAAATATTCATGGCATATCTACAGCAAATATGGTCAGTAAAAGTTTACAGTATTTTGGGGTTATCTATTTCCTATAAAAGCTTGGGCCACTAAAAGGAAAGAATGGCCCAAATGCTCATTAAATAGCACAGAGCTGACAATCTGGTTTGAGACTGATGTCATTCTTTACCCCCACGAGTCTTGAAACTATTGAAGGTCATGAAGAGAGTTATGTTATGTTCCCCTTAAATGATGGAATGTGTGCCAAATATAAGTACAAGACTTTATTTCTTGCCAGAATTTTAAAAATAAGTACCAGATGCTGGATCCTTTCGGAAAATCAGCCATAGAGAAACTATGGCAGAAAACCAGGGATCTAGAAATAGGAAAAAAAAATTCCATGAAAAATGTTTAGCGGGATGAAAGTGGATTTAATTAAGTATCAGAGTAGCCTGAAGTAGAGTTTGGCTCGGGGCAAAATGAGAAAATAGAGAAATGTCCTTTAAGCTTTACTTTTTTCTCTCCGTGCTATTTCTTTGGAATTATGCCTATATTCTCACTACAGAAATTAGGGAGAATGATCATGTATTGATGAAATTGTCTGTGTGAAAAGGAAAGCTGGGCAAAATTGTACTTGGATGAGAGACTTTGATTGCAACAACCATTAGAATTGGCAGTCTGGGCATTCACTCTTAGGCCCATTTATCTGTAACCTCCTGGGGCTCTGTAATGCAGGGACTCAGTTCTCGCTCCCCTCACAAGAACGCAGGATATGGTGAGGCCAAAAAGGAACAACAATTGAGCCATGGCTAGGGGGTTCATACAACTATATTCTTGCTGTCGGCTGTGTTGGAGATACAAGAAGCAGTAGCCACAAGATCCACAAACCGCCATCTGCTTCTCTGCCAACCAACCAAACTCCCCTTGGGTAGCCACGACAGTTATATTAGTTAGTGGCTAATGGCTAACTGGTTACAGCTGATGGCCAACTAGTTACAGCTGATGGCCATCTACTACCAGAGCTATCACCTTTCCACGTGAGGTTGAGAGCCTGGAAACTGCTCTCTGGGACTCTGTCCCCACAGGCTCTTAGATTACAGACTAGAAGGACAACCTCTTCCCAACGTTATCTATTCTAAAGAAAAGCCTTTACCTAATGAGATGCTTAGTGGAAAGATAAATGAAAAGATTACCCATTGTCTTGGGGAACCCAGTGCTTCTGTCTTAAGTTTTCTCACCTCCTTTATCCTTGATTTTACTAGGGTAAAGCACATTAGGTCTAGCCTTTCCACTTCCCCAATACATTTCACGATATACAGAAGCCACTAACTCCAGTTGGATATGAGTGCACAGGCCAAAATTGTACAAGTTCTCAAAAATTACAATTGGAAAAAAAAACGTTCACTATCTGAGTAGAACTAGCAGAACAGATGGACTAAGTGTCTAAAGGGACTTCTTCAGAAGCAGAACCTGAGATGAGGATTCTTGTACAAATGATTCCCAGAATAAACTGGTAAAAGATCTGGGACGGTAATAAGGGTGTGGTATCATGCAAAATACTACAAACAGTAGCTTCAGTTCTGATCCTTTAAAAGTTACCACATCTTAGAGTTCTCCTAACTCAAGGCAAGGTAGCAGGAACTTTTGTACTCATTGTTTATGAGGAAGAAGAGAAAGAAGACACAATTTGCATTGTTTCTGGCTCTCCATAACCAATGGCCTCCAGTGTGTAACAGCAATCCTCTGAAAAAGAGCTGCAGGTACCAGTTGTTGGGAAACAAAAGCCACCAAATACTAGGGGATCTGAGTGGAGCGGTGACTGTATGCACTTAAATCCTCCTCTTGTACTATTCAGGTACACTTGCATCTCACGTTAAGTTTACTCCGTCTTCTTATGGATTGAAGAAGACCAAAACTAAAAGTGCCACTGAATTGTCACTAAGTTTGACATTTTGTCGTTTCAGTATTACCTGACTTGCACTCAGAGCTCTGGTGACCCCAAATATGGGAACCAGTCAGAAAATTCCTCTAGTTCTGCTTCAAGGAGGTGGAAAGGAACTTCTAATGCTCAGGGAGAGACCAGCATTGTCTTCATTTTTTCCCCCCTCTTTCATCTCTCCATTGTATACCCCAGTTCCCTGAGTACTTCCATGGTAATGGTGGTAGTGGCAATGAATGGTAAGGAGAACCCACAGGAAATAAAATTTTATAATGAGAAACTTCCTCTTCAGTTACTGAAGCTGGGTTCCAAGAGGTGGAGCCAGTTCCTACTGCTCTCTCTCTGTCCTCCCATTACTTGGCCCAAGATGTGAGCACAGTTGTAAAATTATACGCACCGGGGGTAATTAAGTGCCAGATCCTAGCTATTAGAACAAAAGAGTACTTGACTACTTATAGCAAAAGTAGTAGCAATGTAGTAAAGTGTATGACAACATTGCAAAAGGATGGGAGGAATTGGAAATATACAGTTGTAAAACTCTTATACTATGTGTGAAGCAGTATGACTCTGGAAGGTAGATTGTAATTAAAGATAAAAGATATATCATATATATAACTATTGTTACATTATATAGGTATATATAATTATATAGTTATAAATGTATATATAACTATGCATATATATTGTTTTATATATGTATATGTATGTAACTAATAATAATATGAGAGTAGTGGAGATAAAGTGAAGCATGAAAAACATTCAAAAAGGCAGAAAAAGAGGTAAGTTACAGCAAAGAACAGAGGAAAGAAATAGAAAAACCTAGCAAGATGGCAGATTTTCATTTAATTACATCAATAATTACATTAAATATGAAAGATCTAATTGCCAGTGAAGGAAACTCAGAAGCAGTTGATCTAATGACCAATTGAAAGGAAGATTAAAGTGCAAGACTCACCTACAGTCTGTCTATAAGAATTCCACATTAAATATAAAAATATGTATAGGTCAAAAGTAAAAGGATAGAATGAGATATGCCATCCAAACTCTGATCAAAAGGTAGCTGGTATATTTACACATATGTGTATTATATTTCTCAACAAAATGAAATTAAAAATGGAATGGACAGATTCCTAGAAAAAACATCATTTAGTAGAGCAGTCAAGAAGAAATAAAAAGGGTAGGTGGATCAAGACTGCAACTGCAGTGGGCAGCCCAGCTGAGTAAATTACCAAAGCCCTCAAAAATCAAAGTATATAAGATAACAAAGAAAAAAATCCAGATAAAAACTACAACAAACTAAATGACCTGTTATCACCACAGACTCCAAAATACAAGTAGGTGTCGCCAAACAGCAACAAGATGTGTGGTATCAGGGTAGCCAACAAAAAGCAAAGGTAAAGCAAAAAGACCTTTGAGAATCCCAGAAATTGAATTGTCAATGGGTATTCAATCTCCAAGAGTAAAAAATACTTACCTCTACAGTAGAGTCCCTACGCAACATAGAAAGCTCAGTAGGCCAATCTCAGAAGAACAATCCACTACAGAGCTCATGGGTAAAAGCAGCAAGGGGAACACAAAATTCAAGTGGTGCTAGTGCAACATGAGTGTCATGTGGGAGACCCTGCTCACTGCGCCATTTGTAATGCAGGGCGTCCGGCGGGGTCTCTGCTCCCGCTCCCCATACAAGAACGCAGGATATGGTGAGGCCAAAAAGGAACATCCACGGAGCCATAGGTAGGGGAGTCATACCACTATATTCTTTCTGGCGGCACTATACTCTTACTGGAGGCTGGATCCACACTGTCCGCAAACCGCCATCCACGCTTGCCAGCCCAGCCGCCATCTTCTTGCTAGCCCCCATTCTTCCTCTTTCTTTCTCTCTCTGCTAGCGTAGCCACAGCAGTTATATTAGTGGCCAAGGCTCACTGGTTACAGCTGATGGCCATGCAATCACAGTTGATGGCCATTTACTACCTGAGCCAGCACCTGTCTATGTGAGGCCGAGAGCCTGGAAACTACTTTCTGGGGCTCTGCCCCCACAATGAGTCATAGGAACTTTTGAAATTGGCCAACTAAAGCTCTCTTCCAGGACAAAGCCCTACAAAGAGGAGAATTTACTCAGAGAACATAAATTAAGCAAGACAGGGACAAAATGCCTAAGAAAAAGGACAGTACAGATAAAAATGTGGAAGGAGAATTAGAGGAGACACATCTCAGAAAGGTCATATTTTTGAATACTTCAGAATAACCACAGAAGAGGGAACCCTAGAGTCATGAAGCTAGGAGTCTCTGGCTCACACTTCCCTAATGAGTTCTGGAAAATCCACCTTACTTACACTTAAGCAGCAGAAAAGGATGGCAGTCGAATCTTGAAGAAAGTTATGTAAAAGTCCTCCATTTAAGACTAGAAAAATCTTTATTGAACCAAGTCTTTTAATAAGTACTAATAGTAACATTTATTGTGTTAAAAGAACATATGACACATAACAAAGATGACGTGTTGTATGGAGCTTATTAGCAACCACTGTTCTCAAGTTTTGGTAGAAAAAACAAAAAACAACAAAAAAAACAGACTAATATAACTAATATGACCATAATATACATAAAATTCAGGTGGAATTTTTGTTTTGTGGTTTCTCATATTTAAAATGAGAGTCAGTAAAATATTTTAAAACATTTAAGGAAACTTTTAGTAATATTAGAAAAGATAGAAGATGTTTGCACAGTGATGGATGACAACATAAACCTAGTTCTATTAAATTCAGAAGCTTACATCATTAATGTCAGTAATTATTTCAAGCAGTGAGTGCCCAGAGGAAAAGTGGTCTGTGGCACTATAGAAAACAACATAGCAATAGCTTGTGGCCATTGTTCAGATTTACAACTCTACAAAAATTCATCAGCTTGGGCTTTTCTGTTCTTTCTTCAAACACCTATGGTGAGTATAATGAAATTGGACTAAATAGCCAAAAGAAACAGACACATGCTTTTACAAGTTATAGGGTGGGGTTCATGTTCTGATTGACTATGAAGGCTTTAGCTATGTTTCCAGCTGGGCCCTAACAGAGTTTCCATTTTTTCAGGCTCAAGTTCTAAAATTTTTACCTTTATTGCTTTAATTTTAAATTATGTTGGTTGGTGTATCTTTATTTGAAAAAAAAACCACACTGTATTTCAATTAATTGTATAAATATGAGTCTGTCCGGTGTGATTGCAGGCACTTATGTAACTACCAAAGACAATCCAGTCAAAATAGATGTTTGAGATAATTATATAAGTTCAGATACTAAAAATATATTTAAATATTTAATATGCTATTAAAAGTATAGCATTAGCAGTAATATTTTCAACTGAGGACAGATAGTTTGATTAAGAACATATGATGATAAAAATTCTGAAATACTCACTGTTCAGGTTTTGGTAAATTATTAAACTACTTTTTATCTTTTGTACTATTTTTTAAGACTTTTTATTGGGGAAGGGGAACAGGACATTATTGGGGAACAGTGTATATTTCTAGGACTTTATTGGGAAACAGCGTGTTTTTTTCCCAGGACTCATCAGCTCCAAGTCAAGTTGTTGTCCTTTCAATCTTAGTTGTGGAGGGCACAGCTCAGCTTCAAGTCCAGTTGCTGTTTTTGTGGGGTTTTTTTTCAATCTAGTTGCAGTGGTGGTGGTGGGGGTGGAGGAGGGGAAGCGAGAAAGGGGAAGGGGGGAGGCGCAGCCCACCATTCCTTGTGGGAGTCGAACTGGCAACCCTGTTGTTCAGAGTTCATGCTCTAAGCAATTGTGCCACCTAGCCACCCAACTTTTTTACTGTTTGGGTACTAATATATCTTCCTGTCACATTTCTCATCCCTCCTTCCAAAGTCCCACCACAAAATAGCAAATGGGGAAAAAATAATGTTCATAATAACTTTGTAGACTGGATTTGGGAATTTCAAAAGAACAAAGTCATGATGATTTCTGCAAGATGGAAAGAAGGCACTATGTTGAGAGATAAACCACGTTTATATAAATCTTGAATAGACAAAGAGAAAGATGTATCCAACGCAAAAGTTATTCCTGGAACAGTCATCAGGTAAGGAGGGCAGGTTAGGGAGTCGGGGCAGAAATAAAAGTTGAGTACTTTCTAAAAACATGAAACATTACACTTAGGAAGAGCTAGGGCTCCTGGGTTGGGGACCAGAGGGCAAATGCATAGTCAGTCTACCTGCTTGGTTCACATGCACAAAGTAAAATCTGGATGAGCTTAATGCATATTTGTTGAACAATCTGATGAATATATTTAAATCGAAAATAGAAAGATTACTGCTCTCATACACTCCATGAGGAAAATCAGTGGCCTAAATTGCAATCCTGAAAGCACTCAGCTCTAGACACATCCATCCACTACTTAACTCCATCCACTACTCAAATGAGATTGGAAAAATCAAGAGAAACTCTCCAACAATCTTTTCCAAGGGTCCACAATATCGCAATACTAAAACATCAATTAACTGTTGCTCCTAACCTTCTACTACCCAGTCTCAGGCATTATTAATCTCTCTCTTTCTCTCGTGTATGTGTATGACTGATTTCAGTTACCTTTAGATAACCGGATTTCTAAACGTTGAATCTTTTGTTCCACCCAAAGTAGCTATATTCTTCTAGGAAGTTATGTCACATTCTTTAAGGATCAGGTTAAGATATTTGTGTGACACACCTCTGCGTCCCATGTTTAGACTTATTCAATAACAATTACCCTGTGTCCTGAGAGGCCACAGGTCTTTGAGAGTCTACTGAAACCTGAGCTGTGTAGTGTACTCTGCCCTGGTCTTGGCCAAACTTTATTATCCAAGACCCTTAATCCTGATATTTGTACACATGATCATCAGTTTTAATCTTCACTGTCTCTTCAGACGATCTAGGGTATTTTATGGACAAGCACCAGCCTGCTAAGGTGACCCAGGTTTCCTGAAATGAATGGTCCGTAAGGTAAACCAGTCATTATTACCATTGTCTACTCAAGGTGTTTGGAAGTCTTCCATTTGAGTAGCATGCTAACTTTACTATTTTGTTAAGCACTGGAACTATTTTAGCATCATAATAATTTTTTTTTTACCCTTGGAAAACAAGTATAATGTTATGAAAATAAAATTATTAGACTGGCCTATTCACATGAAGATATCAGTCCCTTTCTTTTTAGTCATATCATGTTGTTTTTTTTTCATTTGTTTTGTGTATTTTTTTAACCTCATTGCTTTCTTTTGCCTCACTTATCTAATTTTTTCACCACGTTCCAAAAGTTCAGGTTTTTCAAGCCAAGCTGATCTTTTGATAATTTTCAGTGGTTTAATGTTAGTCAAAACAAGAACTTTCACAAAGATTTGCAAGAATTTCTGTAATAGAGAAAATTGAGCCAAAAAATAAGAATTGATATGGTGAATTTTGTGTTTCTTGACTTTTTTTTTCACTGCTAGAGACTTTCTTTTTCTTCATCTTTTTTTTAATTTTGCCTTCCATGCATATAAAATCTCTGCACCATATTTATGCTAACAATCTATTGTGTTGCTCCGTATTTTTCTTTGAGTTCATATAACAATTTACTCACACACACACACATATACACCTATAGGCTTTGTTTAAAAAAAAAATAGGCTCATACACGTTTTTGTGTATCATGATTTTTGCATTCAAGAGTACTTCATGAAAAGCCTTCAGCTTAGCTCATAGAGCTCTGGATGTACTGTGATTTAATCAGCCCTTCTCCTACTAATGGGCATCTGTATTGTTTCCAGTTTTCATCATTAGAAACAATGCTGCCATAAATACCCTTGTACCAGAGTCTTTTATCTGTTTTTTTTTTTTTTCTGTGAAAATAAATTCCTAGGAGACGGATTGCTAGATTTAAAGGTATATGTATTTTTAATTTTAATAGGTGTTGTCAGATTGCTTTCCGTCACTTTGCTTCTCTGCCAACTGTACATACAAGTATTGTTCTAGAGGACTCCCTTCTTTTAAAGTACAAAATTTAAATTTCCATTTCAATAATTTTCAAATGTTCAATATTTTGAAGGGATGTATATCACTGGTAATTAATATTGCTTTCCATTAAACACAGTACAATACAAATTTTATGAATCCAAGCAGTATGCTTTCTTTTAACTTCCCAAACTTATCTACATTAGCAATTTTGCCATTAAAACAAACAAAAAAAAGAATCTATACAGGCCTTTCCTACTATTTTCTTGAGTACTTAATATCTTGAAAACTCAATTTACTACAGTGTTACCATAATGGTTTTAAGTCTTGCCTTGAAGCATTTCAGGTAAAGAATTAGCTCCCCTCTGTACCTCTATGTTTAAAAATGGTTTAACTGTTTATTAGAGATGTTGTTTAAATTGAAATTAAACAGAATGAAAGTAAGATGAAGCTACAGAATAACATCTCAATCATAATGGATTCTCAATATAAGGGATTCGAATAGGCAGCAGTTTTTCACTGTTATCTACATCCAAAGGCACACTGTTTTAAGAGTTTTTCTTGATTAACACTTGGGTATCATTTTTGAAGTGTCAAATACCCATTAAGTAATGATCTATAATTATGATTATAGATCAGATTCATAAAGAGTTCAGTCTTGTTTCACTGATATCTGTAGGAAAAGAGTACTAAGATAATTATCTTAAAATAATGTTTTATTTGAAGTGTATATGTGTGTTTATATGATAGGTTAAGTTCCCACTAACTGCACAATAATTATATCATCTCTATCAGTATTCCACATTACTTAACAACTCTCACCAAGAGTCCTTTTAATGAGAAAAAACCTATTTTAGTGCCTCGTATGCCCTCAACTCTTGCTGTTTTATAATCTCATTTAATACGTTTATTTTGAAAATACCAGTGGAATCTAAGAAGGGGATCACCTGGAACTTTGATCAGCCATCTGTTCCTCACTGTGAGTTAAACTTCAGTAACATGGCACAGGATATTAGAACCATTATTTAGACTAGGATGATCCCAAGAAATCACATCCATCAGTGCCCTTGTTTTACACTAGAAATGAAGCTCACAAGCATTCAGGTGCTGCAGTGACATGGTTAGTCGCTCATGGTACCAAGACTAGTATACATGCTTATTGACACTTTGTCCTACTGTTCTTCACTGCACTATGTAATGTGATTAAATTTGAAGAGATTAATTTTAGGTAAAGCTTTAGACTGCGGAATATAGAACAGGGGTGTCTTGGAAGGAAAAGACAACGGACCAAAGCAGTTGGTTCCTTAAGGAAAATTAATGGCAAATAAAGAGGTGGGTGGGTGATGGAGAAGAGGTACTGATAACGTACTTCCTAAGCAACAGTGTTATCCAGAGTCAGTGCTACACCCATAAAACATTTTAGAACAGCATTAAACCTATTGTCAAGACCCTCTCGCAAAGTAAAAAAGGAATATAGTGACCTTTCAAGGTTACATCCTTTCATCTACTCTCTATGGCTGTTTTAGACAGTCAAGAGTATTTGGTAGCAGTGCTTTATTTTAGCTTTACTCTCATTAAGATCTCATACACTTAATTACTTAATATTCCTTAAGAAACACAGCTTGAAATAATTGCTTCATTAGAAAAATTTAGCAGTATTCATTCTCTCTGGAATAGATTCTTGTTCTAAACTTGCTGAATGTTTTAGTTGTCCTTTTATTCTGAATGCAAACCTCTTCATGTCTCTTATAGAATTGCATTTCAAATACCATTTAAGGGGAAATAAAAAAAAATCTGCATGAAGCAATATTGAACAATGTTCCTTGTTAGCATAAAGCACAGCTTAAAAAAATTCTAGAGGTATGTACTAACGGCAAATACTGGGAAAGATATGCTATATGGTAAAACAATAAAGAAAAGAAAAATTGTGTTTTAAAGAAATTGTTTTGAGCATAGCATTTCATTCATAATAGATCAATGTATTTATTTAATAAAATTAGTTGAATAAAAAGTGATTGCTAAGCTAGAAATTCTTTAAAGTGAAGTCTTAAAAGAGAATTTTAAAAGCAAATTCGACCTGAAATTTGTTTATGGAATATTCGAAGGTATTTAAGTTTCAAGATTACTACCTTAGGTTTATTTTTCTGCTGAAAAAACTTTAGTATCACAACCTACAGGAGCATGTCTACATTATTTGTCCAATCAAGCTCATCTTCCAGCCTTTTCCCTTAAACAAAACCGTCATGGTAGCCAGAGGGCTTTGCTCAGACTCCTTCGTGCTCTTCGTAGAGTCACTCTGCTCAGGCTACTCGCAGTTTACTTGTATTTTGTCCTGTTCCATCCTGTGTGCGCCCTGTTCTGCTTAATTCCTATCCCTTCTGGATGAAAATCCTGTCCCCCCAGGATCGCTCAGCTCAAGGCATTCCCTCCTTCCTCCAGATCTTCCTATTACTAATTACTCTTGATGTGGTATTTCTCAGGATTTACAAAATATGAACCTGTACTTTTGTCTTTTCTATTGTACAGGTTTTATCTCAGTCATATTACAAGCTCCTTGAAGGTAGAGAGAGACTGATTGTTAAGACATCAATGTCTTAACAGAGTAGACTTTCAAGTACTTGTTATCAATTGGAAATTTATTTCATTATCAAGTGATCCTATAATATGGAAGATAAACGGATATCATTGTCAGGTACAGCATGTTTATGAGTTTAAATATTGATCACTGTTTATATTATGCTATTAATAAAAATAAATAAGGAATTTAAAATGATCTACATAATATAATCACAATTTTTGTCCAGATATAAAGATTACATTTTAGTGGATGAAAAATATTGAAAATACACACACACACACACACACACACACACACAGTGCCAAAAAATGTATGCACATTTTAAGAAACAAAAATTATTAAAATTGTAATAATATATACTGATAACAAAAGATGACTACAAGTCACATTTGACTTCTGCAAATACAAGAGGTGCTCAAAGTGGTTACCATCAGACTCCAGACACTTCTGATTATGGCAAACTACTGCTTGAGCAATGTCGACCAAAGTGTACACACACACACACACACACACACACACACACACACACACACACACACATATATCTTAATGTTAAAATTAAGTTAAAATCTACCACTTGAGTGGTAGATTACTGAAGATGAAATGTGGATGTTACAGGTACTTTGAAAAATAATAAATCACTGTACAAAAGTTCAGAGTACTTTTATAATTTTCCCTAGTATTATTCTGTCTTTTTGGTAATATTAGATATATTCTGTGTACTCAGCTCAACCTGTCACTTCTATTTCCTGTTTCTTGGTTTGTTTTGTTTGTTTTGGTTTTGCATTTAACTCTTTAGGGAGAACTGGGCTTTCTGATATCCTGGTGAACCCGGGGCTGAGACATTGCTCAAGTATGCCTGAGCCCTGATTCAGCTTTCTTCCCCAGGATGGGTCAAGGGCTAGCAGGACCAAAGTTTGTAAACATTTTTTTAAACCAGAGGAACATGAATACTTTGAGCAAGCTCTTCCTGAATAATGATATAAGCTACAAACATAAAATAATGGTAACAAAATAAATTTTTCAATCTTACACTGCACTTTGATTATTCACTGGCAGATAAGCTTCCCTTATTATTGACTTAGTGGCCAAGAGTCAATTATGCTAAATATGCTTCATCTTCTCCTGTTCAATATGGCCTTCTCACCCTTGATGAATTTCTACATCCTTGGTTATGT
This sequence comes from Rhinolophus sinicus, assembly GCF_036562045.2. Lineage (NCBI taxonomy): Eukaryota > Metazoa > Chordata > Mammalia > Chiroptera > Rhinolophidae > Rhinolophus > Rhinolophus sinicus. Next base: position 147,438,527 of record NC_133755.1, read on the forward strand.
AAATCAGGAACTTGACCTAACCTTATCGTGTGTGTGTGTGTGTGCGCGCGCGTTCTTTTCCTGCCAATCCTTAGCCCAACTGAAATACCCTTCCGTATGCACTTTCAAATGCCTTTCCTGATTCCCATTAATTTTCCAGTAAGCAGTAGTTTTACATTCATTGTATACAATAACTTAGGAATATTTTTCAGTGCTCAAATGACTCTAAGTGTCAAAATGAAGAAAACAGAATTAGGTTATATATGCTAAAAATTGACATATAAAATAATATTCAAAATACATTAACTGGGATCAAATTTGAGTTCACTGATAAGATTGATATCCTAATAGCTCTCTTTAGATGTCCCAGACTTTATCTACAGAAATAAAGTTTCCTTAATAGTACACATATCTCCTAGCAAATGGTATCAATTATATCCACAAAACTGTTTGCTAATTGGTAAAAATATCAATGGATATAACAAAACTTTAATTGTATTTGCTAGTCTATACACTTAGGTTCTCAATATGAAATCTAATAAAACATTATGAAACTAAGAACATGTCCATACAGCCACAGCAAAAACATATTCAGAAAAGGGGTAGGAATAAGGAAACTCAAAGAAGCTGACAGGGTGTTTAATACCAGATACACACATGATTTCAGTCACATAACACAAGACTGATTTCTTCCTCAGGTCACAGTCCAGTGTGTGTTGGTAGTAGGTTTTACTCTTCACAAATTCAAGCATCCAGTTTCCGGAGGCACCAGGAAAAAAGAAAAGAAAGCTCACAGAGAAGATACACACGCTATTTATGCTTCGGCCTGCTCACTTCATATTGGTTAAGCTGATCAAATGCCCTGCAATATACCTGGCCCAGGAAGAGGAAACTGTTTGGTGGACATCACCAGTCTACGCCATACCCATCATCCATTCTAATGAATACATTTTTTTCAAATCAAAATAATTTCATGATAGTAAGCAAAATATTAATTTGAAAATTTTGCTCTGAGGAAAATTTAAAGAAAAATGTAGGCATTTACGGACATGATATGGAGATAACTTGACCAAAAAAACAATTTGGTTTACATTATCTGATTATTTCCAATGAAATTATATAGTTAATTGTACTTGATATTGTAAAAGAAGGGATTATATTTTAGAGATGCTCTGTAAGAGATGAACTTTGGCATTTTAGCAAAAGGCTACATGTAAGTGTGCTATTCAATAAAGAATAGCAGACACATATTCTGATGATAGCAGTTCAATACTTGAATCCTGAATTAGATGATCAAACTTTAACAGCCAACATTTTAATAACTGTCTCCCCCAATGTATCGCAAATGCACTCTATTAGCAAACATGACAGTCCAATTATTTCCATGGCGCTTAGTGTTTCATGGTGGCCTATTGCCAATAGAAGAATATGGGTGGGAAACATGCCAAAGAAGTTAACTGATTTTAAAAGCTAAAATATTGCTAATGCTGAAAATTTAGGTTTACATGAGGCTAACTGCTTTGACCCTGTTTAAACTCATCAGATAAGTAAATACATTGGCACCGACTTAAGTAATAACTCTCTTGATATTCTGCTGAAAAAAAGTCAATGTCAATTTTGCTACCAAGAACATATTAGTAAGATTTTATGTCACATAAAATATTGTTTTATTTATCACTGGAAAACACAAAACAATTTCTATAAAAATATACAATTAAAAAATACACTGATAATCCATTATACATTAATCTGGTCTATTACACTAAATCTAGAGTAAAAAAATTAACCTTTCAAAACAAGAAGAAAACTGGATAAACTACAAAAATATGTCTAACATTGAACTGTACAAGGACTTTTATTTCTTTTCTACCATTTTATAACTAGTAAGGAAAACATAAATAGAAAAACATAATCTGCTCTCCTGGAAAAGTCTGAATGAGGGAAAAGATTGGCACCATAGTAACAGAGTGCTTGATCCACAGTAGGAATTTAATAAAGGTATGCTGACTAAATGAATGAATAAAACAGTTGAAAGAGGACTGAACTTGAAATCAGAAGAGCTAGGATCCAGGCTATGCTACCAACTAGCCAACAGTAGCAAATAATAATTTATTGAATGCTTACTAAGGAGTTGCTATAAACACGTGCATTACATCATAATCTGATGAGGTAGATACTACTGTTATGCTCATTTTGCTAACAAGTAAATTGAAGCACAGAGGAGTACTTGGTGGTGATAGAGTTGAGATCTAAGCTCAAACAGTCTGCCTTCTGAGCTCTCATTTTACCTACTGCATTATATCTACCCTCTATATGATCTTGGGATCTCCTCTTCACTTTCTAAGCCATAGCATCATCGATGATATAAATGTTTTGGATTAGATGTCCTCTAGTGTCCTCTGTATCTAAAAAAATTATCCTATCTAAAGTGGATTTGGATTTATAAGTGTAATTAGTACTCTAAACTAGAGTTGGCAAAAGTTTCCTATAAAGGGCTAGATAATAGATATTTTAGGTTTTGCAGGCCATACAGGCCCTGTCACAAGTATTCAACTCTGCCATTGTAGCAGAAAAGCAATAGACAATACATAGACAAGTGAGCATTTTGTTCCAGTAAAACATTATTTACAGTAACAGGCTATAGTTTGTCAGCCCATGTTTAGACTCATATATAATAAAGCAATAGTAAAGCTAGGTTTAACAAGAACAAATTTGGAAATATTCAGCATCATTGTGCTAGGAGGTATCTTGACACACCAGATGTTCAAGTCGTCTGCCTTCAGAACTACATCATTTAGGACAAAGGACTGTCTCCTTGATGGTTTCTATCAAGAGAGACTATACAGTTTCAAACACCAAATTGATCTATCAGTTTTTGTAAGTACAAGATAAGCACACGTATTTCAAAAAGGTGTAGTCTGGTTTCCAAATCATGACTAGATCCCCAGGGTAGGTCACACAAGCCTACCAGATGCATGTTATAGCCAAAATAATATCCATATGGAGTAATACAATCACACACATGCACAAGCACACGTGCACACTCACACAATATAGACATTTTTGATACAACCTTTGCAAAATAGAATTTAGTGAACTATTATTTCTATCAAAAATATATTCTACAGTAAACAGCAGAAAACATATTTGTGCCAAAAACAAGTTATTTTCTCCCTGCTGTACCTATTAACACGTTGCGTACGGCGGGGTTTAAATCCCTCATGAAGATTCTCGTGATCTGTATGCAACGTGTTAAAGTACCTAAGGGGGAAATTTGGTCTAATGTCTCAAACTCTGTTCCTTCCTTCTGTATCAGTATGATGATTCAAAACAACTTTGATATTTCATTCAGTAAACACCATGATACTCTGCTCTGTGCCTAGTACTAAGCTAGCATTTTTGGGAGATAGGAATTAATCAACTTTGTCCTTAAAAAGCTTATACTTAATTTTTGGGAGATGACTTTCCCCAATAAAAGTATTAAGTAATGACACATTTGTTGAATAATAATGCTGGCATTAAATAATTAAAATTAAAAAGCAATTCAAAATATTAATATAGGAAATGGCATGTCAGACTATATAGAGATAGATATATAGATATATAGTTAAACGATGATTGAGAAACCTTTTATAATTTAAGAGGAAGGAGCGATCGTTTGGATTAGAATGATCCAGTCAAGTTTTGGGGTTTATTGGTTGTAAGGTTCTTACACTAAACATGAAATGGTATAATATTATTTGAAGGTAGACTGGGAAAACTAAAACTATATAACATAAAACTGAAAGCAACACTAACAAAAGAAAGATACATCTAATAAATGAAAAACATAATATAGAATCAACTAAAAAATACAATTAATCCAAAGGAAGGCAGAATAAAAAGGGGAATAAAAACAGTTGAAACAAATAGAAAACAAATAGCAAGATGACAAATGTAAATATAAAATGTAAACACAACATATCAATAATTACATAAAGTGTGAATAGTCTAAACATCCTAATTAGAAGCTATAATTCTCCATATGGGCTGGGGGAGAGAACAGGAGAAGCTAGACCAATTCTACGCTGTTTACAATAAAATCACTTTAAATACAAAAATACATAAGGGTAAAAGTAAAATAATGGGAAAAGATCATGCAAATCCTGAAGAAAAAAACAAAAACCTCAAATGGCCATATTAATATTAAACATAGGTTTAGAATATTACTAGGGATAAACGCAGTCATTTAATAAGGATAAAGTAGTCGATTCACCAAAAGGATATAACTAATAAAAGTTTATACAGGTAGTAACTGACTTCAACATGCATTAAGCAAAAACTGATAGAACAGGAAGGAGAAACAAACAAATCCATTACAGTTAACGTCAACATTACTCTCACAGTAACTGCTGAAGAAAGAGCCAGAAAGATCAAAAAAGATAAACAATACAAGACAAACGATATCAAACAATTTGATCTGAGATTCACAGACCACTTCACACAAAACCAACAAACTATATATGTGTTTTAAGTGTACATGAAACACAAGGTATATATCTGGGACATATGTAAAACAAGTTTCAATAAGTTTTAAAAGATTAAAACTGTATGAAGAATGTTCTAACCACAATGAATTACACTAGAATTCTATAACAGAAGTATACCTGAAAAATCCCAAAATATTTGGAAACTAAATTACACACTTCTAAATAACCCATGAATCAAACAGAAAATCCAAATATAAATTATAAAGAGTTTCTAAATTAAAATGTATAAACATATCAAAATGTGTGGATGCAACTAAACCAGTACTTACAGGGAATTTTAATAGCACTAAATGTATACTACCATTTTTCTCCAAAAGTAAGACCTAACTGGAAAATAAGCCCTAGCATGATTTTTCAGGATGACATCCCTTGAACATAAGCCCTAATGAGTCTTTTGGAGCAAAAAATTAATATAAGACCCAGTTTTATTTTGGGGGAAACACGGTAGCAAAGAAGGATTTCAAATAACTTTTAGAAACTACAAAAAACAAGAGCAAATAAAACTGAAGTAAGTAGAATACAGGAAATGATAAAGTTCCAAGTGAAAAAAATCAATGGAACAGAAAAATAGAGAAAACTGATAAGACTAAAAGCTAATTCTTAGAGGACCAATAAAATTTATAAACTTCTAGTCAGACCAATCAAGAAAAAAAGAGAAAATGAAAATTAACAATATAAAAAATAAGAGTGGTGACATCACTACAAATTCGACACATTGGAAAGGGTAACAAGGCATTATTATGAACAACTTAACGTCAGTGAATTTGACAATTTGGTGACATGGACAAATTCCTTGAATGAAACAAACAAAGCTCACTTAATAAATAATTTGAATAGTCATGTATTAAAGAAATTGAATGTTTTTGTTAAAAATCTTATAAAAGAAAATTCCAGATTTCACTGGAAAATTCTACCAAACATGTAAGGAATAAAAAATATACCATTTATACAAAAAACTCTAGAAAAGATGAGCACTTCTTAACCTATCTTATGAAGCCAACATTACCTTGACATCAAAATCAGAAGGAAAAAAAAAACTACAGATCAATACCCCTCAAGAACATAGATATAAAAACTCATGCCAAAATTTTAACAAATAAAATCTGATATGTAAACATGATAAAATATAACCAAGTTAATCTTAGGAATGCAGAAAACCCCTGTTCTTCACACCCACTCCTCTGCCCCAGTCCCTGGAAACCACTAATGCTGTCACTGTAGATTTGTCGTTTCATATAGATGGAATACATTTTTTCGTGTCTTTCTTATTTTACTTAGTATGGTGCTTTTTAGATTTATCCATGATTTTGTGTGCAACAGTAGATGGATACTTTTTAATGCTGAATTGTTTCATTTAAAGGCTGAACCACATTTGTCAATCCATTCCATTGAGGTTTGGGTTTCCAGTTTGTGAAAAAAGCTGTAATTATTATTCATACATGTGTTTGTATGGACATATATTTTATTTCTTGTAGGGAAATACCTAGAAGGGGTATTGCTGAGTCACATAGTTAAGTGAGTTTTTTTTTTTTATTTTAAGCCAAACTTCCAAATGCTGTTGCATTTTCATTCCTTTAAAAATGTACGAGTCCCAGTTGCTCTACTTTCTTGCCAACATTTGCAATCACACGTTTTGTTTTGTGTATGCATTTGTTTTATAAATTTTAGTGTGTATCACCTGTGGTTTTAACTTGCATTTCCCTAATATTATAACTAATGATGATGCAGCATCTTTTGTGCACAGCTGTCATCTGTATATATTCTTTGGTGAAGCTTTTGTTCAGAAATTTTGCCTATTATTAGGTTACTTGTTCTCTTGTTATTGAGTGGTTAAAAATCTTTTTATAATGTGAACATAAGGTCTTTTACTAGATATGTTTTGCAAATCTATTCACTGTGACATCTTTTCATTTATTTGAGATGTGTTTTTTAGCAAGTTTTTTCTTTCCTTTTTAAATTTTGAAGTCTGTACAAGTTATTTTTTTTCTTTTATGGTTTGTCTTTTATGTGGTAGGAAACACTTGCACAATTCACCACCCATTCCATGTCTATGCCTTCACAAAGAAATGTGGCTAGAGGAAAACACAAGTTTTCTAACTCATCTTATGACCATTAAATCACAACTATATTTTCCTAGTCTATTTACTCTTCCACTATCCTCGACACCCGTTTCACTTCTCATCTCCTAAAACCTACCAAGGTTTTTGCCATCTTCTTAAATGATGGCCTGTTTGCTATTTCACTGAGAAAAACATAAGTTCCAGGGAAGCCCATCCTGTAACTGTGCCCATGTACACTGTCTCCTCGTTACTCTGAATGAAGTATCCATGATCCAGGCAAAGGCTAATTCCAAAACATATTCACTAATGAATGCTGGACATTCACTCCAGCGTTTCTCTCTTCAGCATGTTTTTCCTTCTTTACTGCATTATTTCCACACTTGCAGTTCTTTTGATCCCCTGCCTCCTCTAGCTACCACCCATATTTTCTTTGCCTGTGCAGCAATATTACGAGAAGTTTCGAAAATCTTGCTTCTCAGCATCATTTAATCCTGCTCCAACCAAACTTTTGTCCTCATTACTCCATCAAGAGTGCTCTGATCAAAGTCCCCACTCCAGAGGGCAGTTCTCACTTGTCATCTTTATAACTGTATTTTCATAGTTTTAAAATTAATCTCCCCACAAAGACTATAGACTATCTCAATTATCCTATCCTGAACACTAATAATATTAATTACATATGTAACCCTCAAAACATGTCTTTAAATGAATAATCAAAGAAATTTATTTGGTATATCGGAATTGCAAGGTCAAATTAAAGGACACCATAATTTAATAGTCACAAATTTAGGTAGAATTATGTTAGGAAGCTTTACATGACTTTCTGAGACTTAACTTGACCTTCACAGATTCTTTAGATGCCTATGTATCATGAGGAGGCACAACTACAAAAATTAAATTTTGACCACAGATATTTGAAGATTTATATATGTGCACTTAAATTTTTCACAAATTTGTTTACACTGTATCATAAAACACAGTTTATGATGAGTCCTATAAAATGTACCAAGTATCTTCATAAATTAGAAATACATTTGCCCTAAGGACTTATATATTAAATAAAAACAAAACTGAGAGGCAAGACAGAGCTGTATTTATTTCTAAAGAGTATTCGTAAAATGAAAATAGGTGCAAAAATAATTCACAATGTTAGTTACACAAACTACCATATGCTACATTTTATATCACTAGATTGCTCATTGTTCATGTCACTGATCATGTCATTGTTCATAAGACATTTATTTATCAAATGAAAGCAAAAGCCTTCTAGCTCCAGCTGAAGTCACTTTTCCAAAATGTAATTGTTATTATCTAAATCTTACTTCAGTTTCCAATCAAAATCACCAATGAATATTACAAAATTAAGTCACAGTCTCTTCTCCATTCGTATTTGCAGTTACCATGTAAGAGTTTTTAAAAAGACATAAAACTGTAAGTTTCTTAGGACCAATAACAATAACTCGGGAAGAAAATGGGAGGAAATGGATCCATAAACATGTATTACAGGTTCTGCAGAACAGCTTTTCAAAATTAAGTTTGAAAGTAGACAAAGCTTGGTGTTTTGGGGTCAGGTAGGACTCTTTCTTAACTTCCATCAGCCAGAGGTAAAGTGAGCAATATGTCACATTAACTTGCTCAATTTTCTTTTCTCAACTTTTCCAATGCCCTTTAGGAACACCATTACTGAGAAGCTATTGTTGGCATTTACAACATAAAACCTGATTTTGGAAGGTTGATATTGCAATAGTCTAAATATCACAAAATTGAAACCTGTGTGGGACCAGTTGTTTTATCATACTAAAAGGAAAAATGAGTTTATGGATGAGCCATTTTGGGTTGAAAAGGAAAAAAAAAGCTTCAGAATAGTTTAAATGGTTGATTTAAAAACTTGTTGAAATTGATGACTGAAAAATTAACAATTTAATATTTTTGTGTATTACTTTCATATATTAAATGTTGACAGTTATAAGAAAATAGACCCTCACATATATTAACCTCATCGAAGCAAGAGACTTCTATTCAAATAAAACAGTGTTAGTCATTTAAAATAATTTAGAAATCTATTTTCCTTAATGTTTTCAAGTTCAGTACAAATCAAATCTATCACCAAGGAAAATGCATGACAAATGAGAGTCAAATGCTTACCAGTATGAAAGAACCAATCTATCTTTTAAATGAACCATGTAGAGACCACATTTCACGTGAAAAATTATAAATTGATATAGGTACCAAAAGCAGTTCCTAGAAAAACAATTATATCTGAGGACAATAATTTTCCGACAACTTGCCATGATAAATATCATTTGTTTTTCCACATGTAGAATGAGCAGTTGTGGTTTTCTCTGTTTTTCTTATATGTGTAGACATAAAAAAAATAAATAAAACAACTGTCTTTTCTTTGTCTCTTTGGACTCTTTTTGCTAGTCAATTATTGACAATATTGCTGCTTCTTTCCAAACTCTTTGGAAAAAATATTTTAATCATGTGGTGAAGGAAGAGATATAGGTTGGAACTAGTTCTTACACACAAAGAACCATAAGTGAGCTAGATATGATTTTAAAACAACCATACACAATAACAAACTTATAAAAATGAATTAATCTCATTTCAAAAATTGAGCTAATACCTACTTAAATATATTATTATATTAAAAAACCTTCAGTATTGATTTACAGTATGTGTACTCACAAAGTATATGTTGTTATAGACACAGATTAGAAGCAATCAAGTCCCTTTGCTTCTTTGAAAAATAAATAAAACATATAAAACTAGACTGTGCATTTGATGATCTATGTGCTTTGCACTCTAATGTTCTGCATGTCTCTCAGCAACACCGGTCGGTAGTTTTGTTCCAATATTTCCATGTATTCAAAGTAATCACTCACTCGAAACCCATGCAGTGCTTCCTCCTGCCAAAAAATATAAAGGGACGTTCATTCGCTCAGGTAAAAACACACAATTCTAAGTTAATAACTTTTAAATAGTTGATGCATTTTTTTCAGATATAAATGGGGGTTTTATGTTGCCAGTAAATGTGTAATTTTTTAATTTTTATTTAGTAGGCTGTGTATGTATATGATAGCAGGAAATCACGTCCCTATGAAGCAAAGTTATCTATTGTCAAAAACAAAAATGTTATACAGCTAACAAAAAATAAAACAAACTCCTAGATAATGAAATCTCCCTAGTATTTTTACAGCTAATAGTTTCCATGATAGATTGATTGGTTCACATTTGTATTAGTAAAGACTCTATAAAGCTTTTCTATCAAAGGATACTATAATACTGCGAGAAACATGCATCTGTTTATAGCAATTGTTCATAAAACCTTTTAACAGTCTATAATTCATAACGTTGGTACTATGCATGCTTATCCTAATTTGAAATTTAATGGTTAATGTTCCAAATGAGGCACTCAAAAAAAAAAGCAGTAGGGACATCTGTTTAGAATCTTCGCAACTTTTAGGGAATTTTATGACTATTCCTTTTAGCATCTTCAAATAGTAGTTATGCAGTACCTACCCTTCAAAGTTTCCAAAACAACAACAACAACAAAATCTGCTTGACTTAATATAATAATTTTATTTTAGGAGTTTTGAGGTTATAAAAAATTTTGGACAATCCATGCTTGTCTGGAGATTATAGTTTAAAGGCAAAAGTTACTAACAAAAAACAAAAGCAATTCAAAAGCATAAAATATACCATATATTATATTAGAGATAATCAGGTTATAGATGAAAGACATCAATGTGGAGTAACTAGGGAAACATGACACAATTCTCAATAAAACAGGATGTTTTTAAAGGCCTCAGATGTCACTGGTCAACTTCTAAGTTACTAAAAGTTCATAGCTTGCAAATAACTTGGGAGAACATTATTTTGCTATGTAGCACCTAAAATCTGGGTAATTTGGGGGAAATTTGGCACTTTAAAAAAATTATTAGTAATCGACAAGGCAGATATTATAGCTAAAGAAACTAAATGATGTTAAGTTATATGCATAACATTATACCATTAAGGCTAGAGCTAATTCTCTTAACTTTAAAATAATTTTGATGTGTCATCCATTCTTTCATTTGTTCATTCATTAACTCATTTATTCTCTTCTTGTATATAAGGCTCTTGGTTATAAGCTGAAGACACAAAGATGAATGAAACAGGTCCCTATCATTAAACATTAACAGCTGCAGTATATATATTGTTTCCAGTTTTATATATAAGCAACTAAATTGAAGGGTAGGTGATCATCTTATGAATAGCAGAAATATTGGGTTTTGTAAATTTCTCTCCTATCGAAAATGCTTCATTTTGTTCTTTGGGTTTTGAATTGACCATTCATACTGTTCACGAATTCTCTTTAAACAGTTATCGTTATAGTCATGGAACTATTATAAATTTATCCATTTTTTTCATTGAAATAATGTATGATTTGGCATTAATCACCTCTTCACTAAAACTACACCTACGCTGGAGAGGAATTATAGTAATTTGTTATTCTAACCAGAGAATAAAAACTCAATGCTGGAAAAACTGTTTTAGTACATACTCATGATTTTTAAAAGAATACATATTGTTCCTAAAATGTGAATTACGATAAGAGATGACAGCATTTGAACAACAGTTCTAATTCTTCTCTAGGCAAAAATAAGCAAAATCTATTTTAACATTTTAATTATTGTTCCACTTCAATTTAAAAATAAAACTACCTAGCAAGAACCATAACTTTTACTTGATTTCAATGTATTTTTTTCCTTAGAATGTATTTTTTGAAATAATGGCTTCTATTTTGGACATTAGTTTTAAAATAAAATAAAAAAATACCCTGATAATTTGTACTGAAGAGACAACCATAAAACATGACAAGTAATGCTATTAAGATCTTATTTCATAAGAGAAAAATTAAATATTTATTTTAAAGGTAATGTTTTTAAATTACGTTAAGTTCATTATTTAAAATTTGCAGGCAATTTTAGCTCTACACAAAATTTCAAAATCTCGGAATTCTATTTGCTCTCTTCAAATAGAAGTATTTTTCATTTTATCCTAAATGTTCTCTACTAGCCTTTTAAGTGGATAACTTTTCTTTGTAATTATGACCATTTAAACTGCCAGCTTATCATTCAAGTTATAACAGACCATTTCCTAAGAATACTACTTTAATATCATTTATAGACCTAAGTATACTGGACTCTGTATAAAAATATGACTTCCCTTGTTCTTTAAATAGGCATACACATAATTACATAAGGTAACACTCTCTCAGTTTACATAAACAGTGTACTATTTGTTCAAAAACGGTTTTCCTTTAATAGGTTACTACTACTGGAGTAGTTTATGTCTTGGTTAGGAAGTTCATTTTCACATCACATTTTCTTTTTGTACCTCATGGCTTTTCAACCAGGTACCATCAATGGTTGGCTAGCTTCATTAATTTTGAGTTTCAACTGTTGAATCATCAATAAGCATTAAAAATTACCATCCTGAAACACAATGTTGTGTCTTTAATATTGTGTGATGTGCCATACACAGTTTCCCTCTCCTTTGTATGTAGAATCCAGTTTCAAATATGCATCTACTGCTTTTCTATTACTATTGAGAACATTTGATTAGAAGATCCACTGAATTTAGGATCGCATTTTTTTTTAAAGGTATGTCTATGACTAGTCATTGAGAGACAATTTGACATATTAGGAGTACAGGATTTGTATTCAGACCAAAAACGGAGTTCAAACTGCCCCGTTAGTTACTAGATGTATGAACCTGGGAAAGTTTACTGAGTCTGTAAACCTCAGTTTCTCATGTGTAAAACGTGGGCAATACCAGCGTAAGTTTGTGCTGTCCAAAGTCCTTACCATGGACTATAAAACCTTGTGTGATCTGGCTCTTGTGTCATCTCTCACCATTCTAACTCCCTCACCTGGTTCTGGCTACAGTGGTTATCTCAACACTTTCGAAGAGGGCCAATCTCATTCCTTCCTCTGAGATTTTTCACTTGCCTTTCTTCCCATTTAGAAAGATTTTGCCGAGAAGTCATTGTTTTTTCCTTTGCTTTATTCAGGTCTCTGCTACCCTCTCAGAGTAGCGTTTGCTGGACTCTTGATTATAAATAGTATCTCTGAGTCATTCTCTGACTCCCTTACCACGTTTGGTGTCTTTACAATAAGCTCTATCAATATCTAATATTATGTAATTATTTGCATATTATTTATCCATCAGTAGAATGTAAGGTCAATGGGGGCAGGGATACGGCCTGTCTTGTGACTACAATAGTTACTGGGACACAGCTCTTGCACAACAGTAGAATAAGTCAGTGAGTGAATGTGTAACGCTTGCAAATCCCTTTGCCCAGTGCCTCACAGTCAGTGAGCACTGAAGGTGTTACGGTGGTCATAATCAGAACATACTTTTAATTAACTGATGGTGTCTAAAATGCTTCAGTTAGATTTTCTTGATCACACTGCAAATCTATAACGTAAGCATAGATGAGCCCATGAAAACTTACTGATTCCGGTGTCTGCTCTTCAATCCCTTACCAAGAATATAAGGGAACAATTCATCTAAAATATTAAGATATTTAGATATCACTGTCTTTTCTTGCAACTTCTCAGGAATATGCCTGTTATGGAAATCAAGCTATACCTACACACTTTCAAGCATTATTTGTATCAGTTAAAGTTTTCAAAAGTAATGTCCAACACAAATGTTTTTAGAGCTACTGCAAGCCCTGTAAATTTGGAATTTGAACTTAATACAAAGCTTGTCTGAGTGGTAAATATATACAAAGCACAAAAAGATCAAGGGTGCTAACATGACATATACCTTGGTTATAAGATTTTAGGACCAAAGTTAGGTAATTTTCTGATCTGCTCTTTTCCAAATGTTGAATTATTAATGTAGTTGAAAGGTGATTTAAAGAAGGGATGTAATAGCTCTTTATAAAGTATGGAGGAAAAAAAGTAATCTAAATCACTTTGGGTTAAATTGAAACAGTTGATTCTTACTAATAATCATCAGGAAGCATTTAAAATAAAAGTTTACCACAAAAGGTGCAGAATTTACTATACACTGAGGTCACTTAACAAAGAAATTGCATTAATGTCAAATCTCCCGAGAAACACAAAATCATGTAATGAGTCACCTGAGAGAAGGGGTTTTGTGAACACAGTTCTGCTCTTTACCCTTGTTAGACATAACCTTTTTTGTACTGTGTCTGACCTATTATATGAAAAAGAACCTTTCCTACTCGAAGGGGTAGAAACACAACCTAAAAATAATGTTTCCTCTACTATATTCTTCTTGACGTCCTTGGTAAGATTAAAAATTCCTAGATGTCATTATCTCCAAATTTTTGAATCCTTGATGTTGGCATTCTGTATTCAAGCTCCACAGTTAACATTTTTTACATATTCTAAAAGTTTCAAGCTACTTCAGAATCTGTACCAAAATCAGACAACTCAGGCCTCTCTCATGAAAATTCTGTTTTAAAAGGTCTGGGGAGGAGTCTAAATATATCAGTTTTAATAAGCGCCCTAGTGAGTCCTAGGATCAGGGAAGTTTAAATAGAGTGTGTGGTTCTGGATAGAATATTTAGGATAGAATGTGTAGTTCTTAAAGAATTTACTCAGCTGAGAGGTACATGGGCATCTGTGATTAGAGAGACGTTTCAATCTTGGCTGGGTAAATGAAGGAATACGCCTGGATCACATACAATATGAAAGAATGTTCCTGACATAGATCTGAAGGTTATGTCAATGCCAAGTAATAATATGATATGATCTACTAAGACATCTTGGGGCTGCAGAAAAAAAATGGTATATATAGTCTAACTATGGACTCAGTGGAAAACCCTGTTTCCTTTGCTGTATTCTCTATACATCTTTTTTTCTTAAAAAAATAAGAACAAGAAAGACACGGGAGAGGGATGGAACAGGAATGGAGAAATTCCTTAACTAAGCTTTTTTTTTTAAAAAGAGCATACGATGCGCCAGATAATGTTCTAGAAGTATTTTACAGATATCATCTCATTTCATTCAACAAACTTATGTGATAGTTATTATGCCACACCCAATAATACAGATGAGGAAACTGAGGCATAAGCTACATATCCCAGTCTATATAGTTAGCGAGAGACAGAGCCAGAATTTTAATTCAGGTGAACTCAAGTGATACAACGACAATGCAGAAACATATCTGTAAACCACAGCTGACTTAATACTGAACATGTTTTATCTATTCCCTCAGATAGTGAATTATTTTTAATATTATGTACACTTTTGTCTTTTACAAGGTTAGCATTCAATACGTTTTTCTCAGTGTAATCTCCATTTCTTACCCTGTCAACATGTTCAGGAGCAACTGCTAATAGCAACACATACACACACACACCTCTTGACAATTTACTGATTGGGTTGAAATTAATCAGATTTTTTCATAATTATAAATTGATTTTGCCATAACATGCAGGATTTAGTTGAAGCATTTTAATTATTTTGAGTCTTCACAGCCTAATTTTCACTGCAAGGCAGTCTTTTCCTAGTCTGGCATTTCAGTGATGTTTGTCCCCAGGTTGAATTTACAAACTAAAAACAAGATCACTGCCAGCCTATTAGCACGCTAGAGAGGAATGCAATATAGCCAGGTGGCTAAAGCAGAGGGTCTTCTGAAGTACTATTAAAGTAATTAATTCTCACTATACCTAAGAGAGAGAGAGAACTGCATTAACAAACAACTTTAGACTGTCAAGTTTGCTGAGATATTTGAGAATATTTATTTTGTTGGATGATGTTTTTCTCCAGAAGCTTGATGCCTCCAGATTTCCTGAACCATTCTCTGTCACAGATAAAAATGTTCAGAACCCCATGTCCAAGGACGAAGCTCTTCAGCAGACTTTCAGAAGCTGCCTTCAAGCTCAGTATTAATCTAATAATCACCATAGTGTGCGAATAATGCACTTAGCTGCTCTATTATCCAATACACATTTTTGTTGTGTCTGCAAGGATATTGTGAAAAACTCAGACGATACCTGATATCAACTTATACCCATGGCATTCATCTAATTTAATATTTAGTAGTTTAATCCAAAGAAGGAAAACAATTTGTTTGTTTTGTTGGGCTGGGCTGTCTAGTAGTGTTCATCACCTTCTGCTCTAAGAAATTCTAAGTAGTCTTTTTAATATATCGATGGATCATGAAGAACTGTTCAGTGGACTATTACAACTGTACACAATGAGTCTAGATTCTCAATCATCTGATTTAAAATCTTGAGCTGAAATCAAAATGGATACAAATAGGTTGATATTTTGTTTATGCTTCTATCATGTCACTTTCTCTCAATACGTGAAACTTAAACCAGGAAAAGAACTGCATACTTTCAATCTTCTGGAACCATTTCATTACCTGAAGTTTTTCACGATAACTTATAACAGTGGAAAACATAATATATTTGTGTTTTTTCAGTTTCAATGTTTTTGAAACTAATTCAAGTGGGCCTGATTATTTGAACTTATTTACCGCAGTCAGATGGTTATCTACTTTTACATAATGATTCAATATCCTCCTTTTAAAAAGTAGTTTTATTATAAAAGAAGTATGAGCCCATTCTTCAAAATAAAAAAGTTCCCATAAGTACATACAAAAATATATAATAAAAAGTAAGTCTCCTATTATACTTTATCTCCTTTTCCTCTCAGAAACAATCATCACTAAATTTGTAGAGTCAGGGAATAACATGCAATCGATGTAAGACTATTATTATGGCTGTGACAAGTACTTACAACAATGGAAAATGGTTGATAAGTTTTTCTCCCTTGAGATAAGAATGAGATTTTGGATCAGAAAGTATAAAACATAATGTCCAAGGTTTAATCCCTATAACTATAATTAAATGAGGAATTTTTAAATCATATATCTATTCTTGACTTATGGGGATCTTTTGAGAAAAGAATAAAAATCACTTTATTAATCAAAATTTCATTATTGGTTAATATGTAAGTGAAAAATGGTACACATATGTTTACATACTTTGCAAACAAGAGATTATATGTAACAAGGCTTAATGGAGTAAAGGAGTGTGTAAATGCATTTTGAAATAACCTGCACTGGAATTTGTCTAACGAGAATAATAACTGCCCACCAAAAGAGATTGGTGAACTTGAGACCTACCTGCTGAAAATGAAACAAAAAGTGAAGTCACAGAAGGGCATTTTTTCTAATCCGTCAGATGACTGCAAATAGCAGGAGTAAGAAGTAAGGTTTGTTCTAGGACAAGTGCTAACAATTAATTCTTTGCTAACATGTCCTTAATTTGGATTTAAACCAATTCAATTAAAATTTGGTAATTTATGTAAAACTTAGTAAAGATAATATTTTCCCCCTCGTTTAAATATTCTTTAGTTTTAAATTGATAGCATTATGCCCAGAGGAAAACAGAGTTTGAGACATATTTAAAAGGTTACCATTTGCAAACCCTATTACAATTTCCCCTGCAGTTGTCAAGAAAGAGATGAAATTGCAATAATCACCACTATTAATCAGATTTAAAGATGATGAAATATGAAGACAGCCTTCTGGAGGGAAGGAAGATAAGTGACAATCATTTGGATAAGTTAGTAATGTTTGTTAGTCAATGTGAAGAAAACTAAGTTCATTTACCTTCCCCTTTATTTACAATCTTTATCTTAGAAAGTATTTATTGAGCACCTACTATGTACCAGATTCTGTTCCATGCATTGAAAACGCATTAGTAAATGAAATAGACAAAATCAAAGTTAGACAAAATCAAATGGGTAGAGCTTACCCATTTTCTGGGGAAGACTGACAAAAAATATATAAAATAATTTCAGCTAGTGACAAATATCTCATGTAAGAGAAACTAAAGTAGAATAAGAGGTTAGAGAATTATAGGTTAGGGGATACACATTTATAAAGTTTGGGAAAATTTCAGACTCTGAAATCCCTATAACTGACCACTGTAGCTGATGAAAATGTCCCTTACTGAAAAGGAACCCACATTTGTCCTCAACATATTTCCCAAATGCTTAACCATCCCTGTTCTCCGAATTACCTACTACAGATCTTTTTTTTTTCTTTCTTTTTCTACCTAAGTTTTCCTCCTATATATATAACCACTGCTTTGGTACACTGTTTCATTAAGAATGTCTCTAAGATCATAATTCTAGATATACATACATATGTAAGAATTTGTGACTTTTTGAATTCAGTATTTAAGAAATAAAAATGCTTGATAGTTTGGCAATCTTAAATGATCACCGACATTTATTTACAGAGAATCATCATTATGGAAAATAGCTTGGACAAATATCTAATGATAAATAGTAAAGATAAAATTAATTTACACAGAAATTACTCACTGACCTAGAGAAACCTACGAAATGACAAATACCAGTTTTGGTGTATGTATGTAAATATGTACCTGTGGGATGATGAGGGCAACAGGGGGAGGGAAACATATTTTAAATTCAAGAAAAGATTTTAACTTAAAACACAGTTGGATTTCCACCAAGAATTTCACACAGGGATGTATTTATACATCATATATTTCTTAAAGTCCAGAGCTTCAAGTCACATTATTGTGAGTGAGAAAGTAAGCAACTGTATCTTGTTTTAAAATACTGGCTTATATATGGTAGTGACTTTTTAAAAAGAGTATTATGATAGAATAATCTTTCAAGAAAACCTTTTATAAAAGTAGTTGGAAGTTCAGAAAATACAGACTATGAAGGTATAAGAAATTATACTAAATGTGTTTTAAAAGTATCAAACCTCTGTATTAACACAGTAACTTGAACTTTAAATGACCAAGTAAGGTATAGGAATATAAAAAAATATATGTCTTTTGGCAAAGCATACTGGTTACAAGCGAAGTTTTGGATTCATACAGTTTAATTTCACATCCCCTCTATTGGTATAATTTGGGGCAGTTTACGTAATTGGGTGCCTCAGTTTCCTCATCTCTAAAATGAGGATGATAATATTAATAGTACCTACCTCTGAAGGTTGTTTTTAGGATTGGATGAGTGTCTAGAAAAGTATCTGACATTAACTTCCCCATCAAAGCTAGCTATTAACTCATAACCATCTTCCCCATAGATACAAAGACACTTACTTTTAGGAAAACCTGCAGATCTTGAGTCTGAGTGTGCTGCAGAATGTCTTGTTGTAGATGTTTGAATATAGCTATACAGATGTACACTTGGTAGTCAGCACCAAGGAAAACACAAGTAGCAATATAATGGCAGATTTCTATCCAATCTAAGTAATTCCAAAAACACTGACTTATCCATTGAACGCAAATCTAGAAAAAAAGAAGCCAGTTCATTAGAAAGCTTACAAGACCATATTTGCCTTTCAAAAAGCAATAACCAATAACTCACACTAAACCAATGAAGAGCTTAGCATTCAATCAAAAAGACATCTGCACACCAGCCTAACAAGGATGCTTCACCTATTTTCTTGATGCAGGAAAAAACTTCCATGGCTTCAGGACGTGGGGGTAAGCGATGGGAGTCCACACTGCTCAAATACCTACTGCTAAATGCATTTAGTCATACTGTCCTCCTCTTACCCGTAATACCAGTCTGCTCTCTACAGATAACAAATGCTGAGAGACTATTTTAATTCAGAGATGGGAGTTTTTTCTATCCTACCTATAATCACAGATGTATAATTATGCAGATGACAGATTGCTAAATGTTACATTAATGCAAATGGACTCTTTCTGAATCAGAAAACACTTTATTCCAAACAGAATTATGTAATGTAAAAACTGAGAGCTAATGTAGAGACTAATTCAAAACTGAGACTTTTTAAAAAATCATTTATCTTTTTGAATAACATTTGTTCAGATTACAAAAGCAATACATACCCATTGTGGGCAAAAAAACAGAAAAGCTTAAGAAAAAAACAACAATGACAGAGTTTAACATTGTTAACATTTTGGTACTTTAATGTTATGGGTGGAATTGTGTATTCCCAAAAAGAGTATATCAAAGCCCTAACCCCTAGTACCTGTGAATGTTACATTATTTGGAAATAGGGTCTTCACAGAAGTAGTAGCTAAGCTAAAATGATGTCATTAGGGGAGCCCAATTCCAGTATGACTGGCATCCATATAACAAGGGGAAATTTGGACACAGATAGTCACACAGAAAGGGAAGATGCTGAAAAGTCACACATGCAGAGTGTCACACTTGAAGACAGATGACTGATTCATCTACAAGCAAGAAACATTTGATGCTACTATAAGCTAGAAAAGACCATTAAACAGTACTTTTGCTAGTATGTTTAGAGGGAACGTAGCCTTGCCAACACTCTGATTTCAGATTTCTGGCTTCCAAAATTGTGAGACAATAAATTTCTGGTTTTCTTTAAGTAGCCCAGCTCATAATACTTTTGACACTGTAGTGTTAGGAAACTAAGACAATTACTTTCCAATATTTTAATTTTCATTATGATTAGCAGTTTACCACTGAGGAAACATTTCCCGTATTGATCTTCTCTTCTCCTGCAGTTTTACATTTTAGTGGGGTGGGGAGGAGGAATAGGAACAGCTACGATGGCTTATTTCAGTTTGTCAAAGATATAGAAATATAAATTTTCCTTTTTTATTCTATCATTTTTGTCCTTTTAAAAATATATTCTTGAATAGTTTCTGAAATTTATTTTGATATCCCTGATTCAGTCTTTTGGAATGCTGGTTCCACTTTTAACTGCTTTTATCGTTGTATATTACTTTACTAGGGCTCCCATAACAAAGTACCAGAGACTGGGTGACAAGCAACAGAAATTTATCTTCTCATAATTCTTGAGAAGTCCAAATTCAAGGTGTTGGCAGGGCTGGTTTCTTGTGAGGCCTCATTCTTTGGCTTGTAGATGGAAGCTTTCTCTCATAGTTTCACATGGTCTTCCCTCAGTACATGTCTGTGTCAAAATTCCTATTCTTATAAGGACACCAGTCATACTGGATTAGGGCTCACCCTAATGACCTCACTTTTAAGTCAATTACCCACTTTAAAGACTCTATCTCTATATAATCACATGCTGAAGTACTAGGGTTAGAACTTCAACATATGAATTTTGATACCACATGGTATCATTGAAGTTTTGTTTTCCATATATTATTATTCATGTCAACCATTAACCTTTTAATTTCAGCCATTATGGGTATATCTTTTCATCTCACCTCCAGGTCATATTTCCTATTTTGTTATTGAGAATACCAACTATATGACCAAATGTTTTCTTCTGCTTTTTATTATAATTCTGTTCTCAGTATATATATATAATTCTGTTCTCCATATAAGATATTGCATATATATACTGAGAACAGAATATATATAACAGTACATGAACCCGACCTATCACAGCTTCAAAATTTTGATTGGTTGATATGTCCACAGTCCATTTGCCTCTATAGGCTCCCCTCTTTAAAATTTTTAAGATAAAATATATCGTAAGGTACTATACATTATGTCTGTGTTTATTTTAAAACACATTCAATGTCTCAGTTATCAACAGAATCAACATAACTTTTCATTTCACTTATCAGACAAGAAACTCTCAGAATAATACCAACACTACCACAAGCAATATGATTACCAAAAAACACACAGTAGTTTTGCTGTTCTTTTTGTCTTTAGATGACATATCACTAGGTATGTACAGACAAATGACACTGTTTTAAAGTGCTTTTCATGAACTTACACCATTTGGTTCATTTGATTCAGTTTGACTTTATGATTTTTAGGGACCAAATTTATTTAGTTGGTTATTTATATATATTTATTTGTATCATTATATAAAATATTGAAATGATTCCAAAGTAAAAATACAAAGCAAAGTACATTCCCTGGTTCTCTGGCCCATTCCTTCCCCATCTTTAAAGTTATGATTTTTAAAAAAATGGTGTATTCTTTGATGTTAATATAAGCACATTTATATAAATTTGTACTCCATCCTTTCTTATATAAATGGTAACATACTAAACACTTTTTCTCCACCTTGTTCTCAGTTAACAAAACGATCCCATATATCCTTCCATGGCAACATACAGAGGTATTTCTCATTCTTTTTACAATTACATAGTTTTCCACTGTGGATAAACCATAATTTATTCAATCAAACCCCTGTTCACAGACATCTGTACTACTTCCAGGCTTTTGATACTATAAACAATGCTATAAGAACACAACTGTGTGTATGTATTTTCAAAATTTTGCCAGTCTATCTCTGGGAAAGATTTCCTTAAGTGGCATTGTGGGGTTAAAGGGTAAATAAATGCAAATATGATTTTGCCACAAATTGCCAAATTCCCTCTTATAAGTCTCAAAAATATACAATGTTATTAAAACCAACCAGTTGAGTCTTTATACTCATTGAAAAAATATTATTAAGTAGTTTATGAAATGGTATACAAAGAAAGTGTATATAGAGTGGCAGCCTTAACATTCTGCTTTTCATTTGTATAATTTTACATTTTTCAAAAAGAACTGTCAAAAAATATGAAATGAAAAAGACAGTTTTCTATAATTCTGCTTTTATGGTAGTGGTTGTGGTGGGGACTGGGAAAAAAGGGAAAAAAAAAACAAGAGGTGTTTCTAGAGTATATTCAGAGGATTATCCTTGTTAGCCCATGGGTAGTACACAGTATTACTTGCTTACATAGTATTAGGTTGGTACAAAAGGTTAGTACAAAAGGTTGGTACAAAAGTTGTGGTATAAAAGGTTAAAAATTGCAAAAACTGCAATTACTTTTGCACCAATCTAATACAATAATCAGTGATATGATGTCTCCAAGGAATTACAAGAAATAAATAATTAAAGACACATGGTACTTCTTAAACCATGAAAGCTAATAAAAATACAATAAGGAAAATTTTTTTAACAAAGGTAAAACTGGTCAAAAAGTTAATAGAACATATGACTTTTTTTTGTTCATTTAAAAAGAAAGTATATTTAAATTTCTATTTCCTTCCCAATCTCAGTTACTCTTAAAATAAACTCTAATCAACAAACATATATTTCTAACCACACTTAATTTTTTGTGTTCTAGTTGAGCTTATTATTTTTACTAAAGAGAACTCCGTATTTATTTAGCACCCTACCCAGAAATCCTTCATTAATCACCATTCCTAATCCCTTAGTGTCTTCAACTTCAAAAAGCACTGCTTCTAATTAGATCAAAATGAGTAAGCTTTGAAATACAAAATGTGTACCCAAATAATTACTTAACCACATATACTCATTTAATTACTTAAAAGTAGTTTTCATATTTTATAATTAGCAATGAAATGGCAAATAATATCAACAAAGCAATGGTATATATCTGGACACAAAATCATTAGCTCACAAAGGGAGCCATTAAAAAGGCATTTTGACATTAGATAATTTAAGAAACATGTAACATTATTGCTCAGAAATAATGCAGTGGTTTTTACTAGGTAAATCTGCTTGATACATGCAAACACTTTCTAACTGATCAAGATACATGAAATTGATAAAGAGATGCCAAAATGTTAGATACCAGATTGATACAGAGGGGCCCGAGGCACTACAAGTTTTCCCACAATCTTTGTTATTCATTTTTAAGTTAAAGGATATATGTTAGGCACTAGTAAATGATTGGCAGTATTAAACAATATACATTGTATTCATCAAGACTAGAATGGCAAAAAGGAACTTTCAGGAACCTACTCCTCCCTGGCTTGGATTTTCAGAAGAATTGAAAGAATGGACTATTGAGCTTAAATATGTAACTACTTCCAACCAGAATTAAACATTTTGTGATTCAAAATCCCCAGAAGTGTTTTAGGTACATATACAGTAAGAGCTAGAATTGGCTGAGGAAGTCTTCCTTTCCACTACATGCAATTCCTTGCTATATTTAGACTCTTTATTAACTTCAGGAATCGTAAAACTCAACAGGTGGAGTCACCTGATGCATTAATGTAATAAATGACAAAAGGGTACTTCAAAGTAAGGATAAAAGCACATGTCATAATGTTAAGAACTACTGTCTGCTCAAGAGGAAAAGATTTCCTGTATGACAAATCCAAGGGAATGAAGAAATTTCTCAGGATGTCACATTAACAGGTCAAATAAACGCTAAGGTCAAGACAATCTTAACCATAAAGGAACTTGACAAAATTCAACATTTTCACTTGATTAAAAGAAAGGCAACAAAATTTAATATTTTACATAGACTAGAGAAGGATTCTTCCATAGCATGATAGGAAGTAATTCTCTCCACTAGTTACTACTTAATGGTAAAATGCTGAATGCTTTCCCAGTAATTCAAGTCCAAAACAAGTAAGCCGTTATTATTTAGAATTACTCTGGAAAATTTATATAATTTAGTGAAAAATGAAGCAGAAATGAAATACATTAGAAAGTTGGAGGAAAACATACAAATCTAGAAAAAAATGCATAACCTAATGAATGTAAAAAACTAATGACTTTATTATTAACAATAACCAAAGAAAAAATAAACTTGAAAAAGAGATCTCAAGCTACACTAATTAAATGAGAAATGAATAAGTATATGGAAAAATCTATACTACAATTAGTAAAATATAGTACAAAGAAAATAAATGAAAAAAAAACTTACTATGTTTCTAGATAAGGAGGTTGTTGAAAACATAATTCTTCTCAACCTAATTTATAGTTTAACATAATAGCAATCTAAATTTCATCTAAATTCAAAAATGCCCCATTTTAACTGTGCAAAATCACCTTAAAGTACACATAAATAGCAACACTAAATTAACTTTTTTTAGGGGGAATTCGGAAGTAAATGATAGGCTTACTCTTATCCAACATAAAGACATCATATAAATCTACAATATGTAAAATACAACAGTAAATAATACAATGGTAAATAAATAAAAAATAGTCAATTAATTACAATAGTAAATAAATATGTACCTCAGGAATTGATTTGGATAGTGAGGGTTACTTTTAAAGAATATGTACAATCAACAGGAATCACACTAAGACATGTGGGCAATTAATAAGAAGGTTCAACTAGTTAAAACCAGAATTCTAGTCAACCATCTAATGTTAAAAAAAGAACAAAAAAAACACAAAAATTTTAAAGGAGAAAACAATTTTCACCTATTAACTTAGTGATTACTTTTGAAGAAGCCAAATACCCAGTCCTGAAACAGAGATACTCTCTTCATTTCTGTTAGAAGAGTAAAATCAAAGCAATTTGATAACATGCATCAAGAGCTTTAAAAGTGTTCAAATCTTTTGATTAAGTATTTCTACCTTCTGGTATTATGACCTAAAGATTTAAATCTAAAAATAGAAAAAAAGGTGTAAGTTTTAAAATATTAATTTTAGTCTGATTGTAACATCATGAAAAAACAATGCACACCTCCACCAATGAAGGACTGGCCATGCATAGGAGGGAGCCATCCTGTGGTTATTGCGTGTGACCAGAGGAACAAATCCAGGCTCTAGAAAAATCATTAAGCCGTCCCAGATCCCAACAGCAGAAACAGAGTGCTAGGCTGTCTTGTTAGATAAGATACAGTATCTCACATACCAGATACTCAGTGTTGATAAGAATCCTTGCCCTACATGACTTAATCCTTAAATTAGCCTTATGAAGCAGATATTCTATCTATTAAAAAGCCTATATGTCATAGACATTCAGAACGTCTATACCTTTTAATAGCTGAACCTTAATTTGAATTCTGTGAATGCCAGAGATCTACTATAAAGTAAACCTATATATTATAATAGACCTAAGGAGAAAAAGCCAGTTTAGGGATTTAAACACAAAGGTATAAATAATTACAGAAATGATTTTATTAATTCAAATGTATTTCCAATATTTGATGAGAATGCAATTGTCTTTAAAGATCCTGAGATCTGGGAGTTGAAGAAATACTACTTTGTAATGAATTACCTGTGATGGTGCAAAACCAGACATATGAAAAGCTGAAAACACAAGTGGCACCTCTGCTTTCAGTAGCATTTCAATATAGTGAGCGCTGCAAAAATATACTGGATGGATGCCGGTTTCTATAGTGTCAACATGTAGGTACTGCTACATAAAAGAAAGAAATTGAGAATTAATGAATATGCAGCTAATTTAAAATAATCAAACATCTAAATCTTTTGCTTTGAATTTCTACTTCAAAATTAATGTGGTGGCATAACAAGTTATGCAAACATTATACTTATGCCAATTTAAAAGTCAGAACGTTAAGCACTTGTAGAAAGCATAAATCTCAATAAAGACAATATGATATACCTTCCAAGACACAGGAAAAAGCAAACACTGTAATTTTGGCAACTTCAATCCCCTATAGAATGATGGGGATGGGTGCTGTATGAAAGAATAAATACATCAGTGTGTACATGAGTAATAAATGCTTTACTTTGTAATACTAAGGGTATTTCAGTATGTTATTATCCTTGGCTTTGACCAATGATTCCATAATGCTAAAAAGTTTTAGTTTGTTAGCTCTTAGGGATATTTGTCTAATTTCCTTGTACTAAGTTCATGTTAACCCCAACATAAACTTGAGTTACTAATAACTGAAATTGGGCATGCCATAAGAAATTCATCTCTAAGACTAGGCAAAAAATACATAACGATTCACATCAAAGTTCTCAGGCCAACTATTTATTTACATATATATATATGTAAATAAATAAATATATATATAAATATATATATATATACTAAAACAGGTAATTTCTAGAGTTACACTTTTAACTCATAAGCATAAATAATATAGATACAGAATAATATAGATACATAAATTTATATAGATACAGAATTAGTACTACCCATGTATAATGTGCATCCTTATTTTTCCCTCACAAATGGGGAAAAAAGTGCACATTATACAAGGCAAAATACAGTACGTGTTCTTAAAAATAAGTATAAATTTATATTACTGATTTTTATATTTTATATTTATATGTATATTTATATATGTGTGGATATATAAACACATACTGTAGTTTGCCATGTATAATATGCACTTTTTTGCCCACATTTGGGGAAAATAAGGATGTATATTATACACGGGTAGTACTATTTCTGTATCTACATAAATGTTTTTAACTCTTTTATTTATGCTTATGAGTTAAAAGTGTAACTCTAGAAATCAATAACAATATCCGTATGCAAAATAATACCCTGGAATACAACAATTGATTTTGTTGAACTTACAAGGAACTTGCAAAAACAAAGAAAGAGTTCTTGGCCTTCTATGATGTGTAAGTATCGTAAATTTGTTACTGGTACATAAAATTTCTTGTACCATAATGTGTTAAAAAATTAATGCTAAATTCTTTTGTAATACAAAAAATAAGTACCTACATGTAAACAAATAAAAATTTGAATTAAAATGATGTTTTTTTTCCTGAAAGTTTGGGCCAAAAACGTGGGTGTGCATTAATACACAGCAAAAACAGTATTTACAAACTTGCGTATTTCAGCAATGTCTTCATAAAGTTGGTTTTTCAATCTAGCTCTCAGATACAATTTATCAGCATGAATGTCTATAATGTTTTAATGAGTGTTATTGTAAATCCAACATCTAACCACAATAACTTTTTTTTAAACACAGACTAAGTTTGAAGATATAATTTTGTGGCAGGAAAAACTCTTAGTCTAACAATTACATCCTACAGACGTATAATGAAAATTGATACTGAATTAGATCTTCAAATTAGATCTGAAGAATACATAATTAAGAAAGTTTTATACAAGCATTTCTGTTCTTAGCTTTACTGGGCAACTCCTATTTTTAAACTTTTTAATAAAAGAAGACTAATACTTTTAAATTAAAACAAATCAAACATAAAATTAAATAAGAGTTAAAATAAGGAGGATTTCTTTCAAATTTTAAAAGCTAAGCTGCTTTCAAGGACTTAGGTTAAAGTTATATACTAAAATTTCTGAAATTAGTGAGTTGATTTATCAGTTTTCCTGTTTTATCACTCATCATCATAACTGATGATTTACCATTTTACATTGCAGAAATATGTATTTGTAGGAGTAGATAGGTTGTAGAAAAATATATTTTATAACAGGTTCTCAGGAAGATACTTCACAGTACACACAAAAAACATTAATTCTCTATATTGATGACAAGACATACATAACATATTAAGTGGACATCTTGTAGTCAACTTCAGATGGATGTCTAGGACCAAAAAATAACCTTTCCATTGAGTAGTTAAAAATAATAATATGAGCAGTGTGAGAATTAGTATCTTTTATCTTCCTTTGTAAAATTCACAACGTGTTCCACTAATAACTACCTGTAGAGTAAAATTAATGAATTTAATAAGCATATATAAAAGCAAAAAAAGTTAACTTATATATCTATTTTAATTTTCAGTGCAAACTTAGGTAATAGTTTTCTGAATACATGTACAATAGTGTAAGAATTGTCTGCATAGAAAATAATTCTTATACAGCATCTGTCTATGTTGCACTGAAAATAACATATTTAGAGCTGGTCTGTTAAGAGATGGTGGCAATAGACTAATTAATTACATTCTCAAAGAAAACAAGCCACTATCATGTAATGGATTCTCAAAGATAAGGTAAGAATTCCTCTACTCTTAGAGATTATACTCTGTTGGAAGAAATTACGCCATATGTCCTGGTAACCGACACAAGCTCCTAGCACCAAACCTTGCACAGAGTAGTTACTCAACAAGTTATTGACTGAATGATAAGAAAATATGCTAATAATTGCATTAATTGGTCTATTAATTGCCATTTCATAATTCTAATTCATAGTAAAGTGTTCATAAAGCCAGATTGACAAGCACTCTGAGCTACATGAATCCAACAGAGTTGGCTGAATCATCAAATTACAAATTATGTTTGCTATACTTTTAGTGTTTTCATATATTTTGTTTAGTCACAAGTCTCCAAAAGGATGGTAATTCTTAATAAAGGTAACTCAAAATAAAATCCAGAATATCGGATGAAGTAAAACACATGTAGGATAACAGCATTTACTGTATCACCTAAACAACATGTAAACTATGCTAAAATTGTGAAAAAAATTATCAGTAATTTTGACTTGGGATATGCTAGAAGGTGGCAGAATATGAAACAAGGACTTCATAAAATAATGTACACTCAGAATATTTTACTTTAATGATTACAAATAAAGATACGTGCTTTAAAAAATGAAACACAGTAATAAGTTTTTTTCAGTTTTTTCTTCCACTATAGACAGCTCTGGTGAGTTATTAATATTTTATTTCTGACACTAAGAAAAATCTAGTTCTATATGGCTACAGAAATTAAAAAGAAAGACCCAATTAGAGACAAATGCTCCAAGCCAATACAAACTGAGCCAGTCCAGTCCTGTCCAGTCCAGTCCTCTACTCAGGGGACCTGTGGGCAGAGGACGGACCAGCTTTGTGGCAACACTGCAGTGAACCTGTGCAGCATGTGCCTCATGCAGACGCATGAACAGAAAACGCCGAAGATATATTTTTTAATTTGATTCTATAAAATATAAATCTTTCTCCTCTAGGGAAAAAAAAACACATGAGAAAATGGAATTTTCAAATAGAAATATAAGATGTAACGTGACATATCAGGAAAGGTAGGGGTTTTGACACTACTCTTCCCTCCTACAAGTGATTGGTGACATGAGTTAGTAGTGCTGATGTGCTACGAGTGGGTCACAAATGTGACGTGACAAGCTGACGATGGTTGCAAAATTTAAATCTAGTAAATTTATAGGTGACAACAGCAACACAACTTTGTAAACTGGAAAGCAGACGGATGACTTTGCAGGCTTGAAAAAGCTGAATCTGAAGCTAACAGTAACGAAAGCTGAGACCCAACCAAATTTACCCTGAAAAATCCTCAAAAGCCTCAGGAATCTCTGGAAGTGGGAATAAAGATGAAGGGGCTAAAATAAGAAACACTGGATGAACCTTTTGGCATCTGACCTCTCCTACCACCTGGGCAGAAGTCTAAGATTTCATTTCCTGGAGAGGATAAAACATAGGTCTCTAGCTGTCTGGCAAAAAAAAACAAAAATTTTTTAAAAAGTGAAAAAAAAATCTAAATGTGTATTTGAATTCTATTAGAATTTTTAACTCTAGCATTTCTATGTTGGGTAACTATCACTTTATGAGGAACAAGAGAGAACTGTGTGCATATATATACATATATAAATATAAATATATATATATGTATACACAAATATATATATATATATATATATATATATGTATATACATATGAAATAAACATCCCATAGCCTTCCTGTTGAACTCTGCTAGTTCATTTGAGTATTACTTTTACCATCAATGGACTTTTATGTGTATATTAATAATTTTTCTTCAGATGACCAGAATTCAAACAATTCTTAAAGTAATACTTATTATTATTTTTTTTTTAATCTTACAGATTTTCCACTCTTCCGTTTACAAATGTAATGTTGAAAATTCTTTTGGTAATGAGTATGGATTTTGAGTCCATTCACACATTTTCATATCAAGTATTCTTAAAATACTTCAATTTAATTTGTTCTCCTTTTTCATGTTTTTACAAACAGGGTAGGCACATATGATTCTTACTTTTATTATAATTATTATTATTTGGGATTAGGCATTGCTACATAGAAATATCTGATGACTCTGATTCTTGATGAAATTCCATAAAGTGATTGTTTTATCATTTAGAAAGTTTTTTTCCCCTTGAAAACAAATAACGGAAAATATTTAAATCAATACATTAAAGGATACTTCTGGTCTGAATGGCTTCAATGGATACATTTTTCAAATTATTTTTATCTCACATGATAGTCATAGTTTATAAAATTTTGAGAACTTCAAATTAATATTTCATTATTTCCTATACTGCTTATCCTAGGCCAATTTTTTTTCTTTTTTCATGAGTTTGTTGTTGTTTTTTTGTTTAGTTTCACATATGAGTGAGATCATATAGTATTTGTCTTTCTCTGTCTGACTTATTTCACTTAGCATAATGCCTTCAAGGTCAATCCACATTGACGTAAGTGGTAGGATTTCCTCATTTTTATGGCTAAATAATATTCCACTATACATATTCCAGCACATACACACACACACACACACACACACACACACACACACACACACAACTGCACACAACTTCTTTATCCATTCATCCATTGATGAACACTTAGGTTGTTTCCGTGACTTGATTATTGTAAATAATGCTGCTTGAATATAGGGGTGTAACTATCTTTTCAAGTCAGTGTTTTTGTTTCCTTTAGATGTATTCCTGAAAGTGAAGTTGCTGGAGCATATGGTAGTCTATTTTTAATTCTTCGAGGCTCCTCCATACTGTTTTCCATAGCGGCTGTACCTGTACCAAATTTATAATCTGACCAACAGTGCACAAGGGTTCCCTTTTCTCCACATGCTGTCCTAGGCCAATTTTTAAACCTTTTTTGTTTCAATTTGTTTACAACATTCTTAAGAATGCAGAGGATCTAATCTTTGCAATATAGTTCTAAAGTAACATGAGCCTAATAGCCCATACATATTTCTATTTAAATATTAATTCACACATTCAACATATTTATTAATTACTATGGGCCATAGTTTGGGACACATCAGTGAACAAAACAGAAAACCCTGCCCTCAGAGAGCTTACATTTAAGTGTATTAACAATGAATAAATACATAAATTAAGCAATATATTAGGAATTGATGTAGGTTATGGAACAAAAGGAAAAACTAGAACAGGATAATGAGGTTGGGAATATGGGACTAGGGGGACAGGTTGAAGCGTTTTTGAGATTGATTACAATAATGTGAGACGGAGCTAAAGAAGGTGGACAAGTTTGTGCTATTAATAGCTAAAGTATCTCACCACACTGTAGATATGCTTCTTTTATTAACCTGCATAAAAACTGTTATTGCAACGTTTAAAACCAATGGATCAACGAAAACAGAAAACAGACCTATTTTTAAAAAAATATTAAGACTTACTGAATGCACTAACAAGTCAAGTGGCATAGAAAAATAGCAAATCCAAAAGATTATTAAATAAAAAACACTTATACTGTGTAGTGGTGACTGCACAATCATTAGTAAGTACATTTTGATAACAGTTCTAGATAGAATCCCTAAAGAGGAATCTTAGCATAATGCTATTTGTTTCATAAAGAGGCACTAAAACAAACTACTTGTAATGAAATACTCAACTTGGTATATTTCTACTTGAAAAGAAAAAAATGACACTAAGGAACGAACTGCGTAAGTCTTCACTGATGTCACAGATGCACCAACTGAAAGGGGTCAAGGCTTTGTAACAAGAGTTCATTCTAAAATCCTAAGTTACATATCTCTTCATTCAATTCACAGATCTACATTCTGTATTAAACAATGCTATCAAAATAAAATCCAAGCTGCTGGGGTCAGGCCTGGTTTCAGTTTTATAAGAAGAAATACCACTGTAATACAACATCACTGTTAGGTTAAATATAATGTATTATGAAAAAGGTTTATGGATTCAAAGCAGAAATACACCTTGAAAAAATTATGTTTAAAACCAGTTAATTGGTGATATTTGACAGTGTTATGATCTGAATACTGAAGTAGAATAGTTATCACTAGTGGAATGTAGGCATCATTTAAGAATACTTGATAAGAAAATGTGTGGATTCAAAATCCATACTCATTATCAAGAATTTTCAAAATTACATTTCTAAATGAAAGAGTGGAAAATCTGTAAGATTTTAAAAGTTTTATGTACAATGAAAATAATTGTGCAAATTTTGGTTATCAGAGGGAAAAATAGTTTCATTGACTAGAAAATCTTATTTAGGAACTGAACACAGCTACTTCAAGCATAAAGTCATAAATTTTCAGTATTTACTGCTTTAATGCTTTGCTTTTATTTTCCTTATCAATAATATAAACCGAAAAAACATATGTTAAATGTTTTCATTTACTTTCATATAGATACTCTCTGGCCCCCTTAACTTATGCTTGGGTGCCAATGATTCCATTGTCCATGTGCAACATGTCATGGAAAAGGTTTGGGAAGCAATAGCATAGTTTATATAGTAGACAGTTTCCCCAAGTTGGAGATCTTATAAATGGGGTAAGTAAATAAGTAAAACAAAATACAGAAACATTAGTTGAGGGATACACTTACCTCTAAACTAAAATCTGAGATCTCATGGGACTAGTAAAATCTTTAAAAACACACTATAACCCTTTGATCAAAACTCATCATAGATTTCCAAAATGCATATAAAATGTGTTTTTTCTCTATAGAATATGGTTACAATTTTGACTTAATTATTTTCTTATACTGTAATTTAACCAAGAAATTCTTTCTAACAAAGCAAAAAAAAAATATGCATTCAGTAGTTCTCTTTTCACACGTAGAATTTTGTAATTTACTAAATAACAAGTTTAAAATTTAATAATATATCTACTATCATTAATCTTTCATTCAGTTACCATTAGGTAAGACTCCAAGTATTTGAGAAAATGTCTAATCTATATCTTCAAAGAAAATCAGTCAAAAGCATTCAGGTAGAAAATGGATATAAATTAATACAGAGTCCTCTACAAATAAAATAATAAGATCCCAATGAATTTAAAGAGGATTTGCCTTAAAATGTAAAACACTCCTTTAAAAAAAGACTAAAGAGTCTTACAGAAATATGTAGTCTTGGCAACCAAAGGAAAGCAGAGGTCAGAAGCCTGGAGAACTGCTGAAGAAATCGGAATGTTTTCTCTTTGTTCCCCAACATTATCATGAACAAAGAAGATACAAACCAGTCATAGCCAGCATAACTCCCCTGCAGGCAGATTGAAAAGCACAGTTAAGGAAATTTTACAATATTTTATCTTATAAAATGAAATATTGGCAACTCCATAAATATTCATTTCCGGGCTCTGCATGAGGAAAAATGTAGTAATTATACTTAGTCCTCATTTTGTCTTTAACCAATTTACAAGCTATTGATATAGAACTAAATATTAGTAATAAAAAAGTTACACAGTAACTGTTTTAATGTAATATTTGCTTAACTGTCTATTGGAGGCCAATGGCACTAACAACTAGAGGAAAAATTATCTGCTTTATAGAAACATACTTGTTCAAATCATTAACATGATAGTACCATCCTTTGTCTAGTTCAGATTATCTGCTAAATTACTAACATAGAAGTATTTTTAAAAATCCATACATTTTTAGACTCAATAATGCAGTTTGTACACATTTTTTAAGTCAAATCCTAGTTCTGATACCAATTCAAATAAAATAATAGACATTTTATTTTTATTCTAGAATATTACTGCATCAGAATATTCTTTTTCTAGATTAACTAAATCTATTTTCAAAACTTCCTTATATGTCTGAAAATATATTCAAATATTTTAATAACGTTATTCAGTTTACTATTCAATAAGATCGAATTTAATAACTACTACTCAATAAACTGCTTATTTAAAATACAGAATAAATACTATAAAGACATATCATAACAAATAAATCACTAATATCATTTAAGTTAAAGTATCATTTTACTACAAAAGTGTTAAGGTACCCCCATCAAAGAATTATGAAAAACATATGAGGAATGTCAAAAAGGATATGAAGAGAAGATTTTACGGGAGATTGCTGCTGTTTCAGGAATCTCTCACAGTGCTTTAAAACCCAGCTAAGATCGTTTTCTGCACCATCTTTTAACAGGTTGAGGAACTTGCCATACCTACATTAAAAACACACAAAACATACAAAATGGAAAACATCAGGCCCTGTATTGTAAATTGATTTTATGAAATCCATCAAAGTATAGTCCTCTTAAAATCCCAAGGTTCTAAGTTTTCAAATTTCTCCTTTCGTCAAACTACGCTACATAGAGCACTTAGGAAAAATTAAAACTCAATATAATTATTGATAATTATGATATTTCTAGCGGTATTCATCTGGTAAACCCTGGTAATTTTAAAGGAAAATAAAACAGTAATGAGAGAAGACATTGTAGATACCGTAGATCCACAAGTAGAATATAAACATTTTTCTCCTGAACTTAATCTAAAATAAGGGATGGTTGCAGGTTAGATTGACAGACTGTTACATCTAGAAGCAATTTTAGAGTTCATCTAGTTCAAAGATTCTAAAAGGGGATGGTACTTCCCCTGAGGCCAACAGGGAAAGTTATGGGGGCTTTTTTACTCTCATAGTAACTGGGGGCACTACTGGTATATGGTGAGTGAGGGCAAGGAGGTTAGATACGGGACAGTCTCATACAATAATAACTTCAAATGCCCCACCTGTTATTTGCGTGGATGAAAAAGCTACTCATAATGATCTGAGACTAATTCTGTTTTATATAAAATCATAAAATGTTCTTCCTATATTTTTTATACACACTGAATGCAATTATGTGTAAATCAGGGAAATATAGTACTTTGTTTTGTTTGAAGCCTTACTGAGACTTGTTCACCACTGTGGAAAGTTACATTGCCAGTGGCAACTCTCTTATAGTATTTGAAGCACCAAAATAAAATGAGTCTCTATTTGTAGCTGCCAAAGTCACGATGACTTTATATGAAGGCCAGCTATGTCTTACATGCTAGTTGTCCACAAACATTTATTTTTATTTTTTTAATTAAAGTTTATTGGGATGACAATGGTTAGTAAAATTACATAGGTTTCAAGTGTGCAATTATGTAATACATCAGCTGTATATCACATTGTGTATTCACCACCCAGAGTCAGTCACAAACAGTTCATTATAAATCATTTTCCATTTATTTCTTACTAAAACATTATATTGAATTAAAAAAAAACAACCTGTGACTAGCCTGCTTATATTATCTATGGATACCATTTCAGACTAGAAATAGGACATTTAAAATAAAAAGCATGTACACAGTCACAAAACACAATCACTGCATTATATGCCCTATGTGATAAAGGTGGACAAGCAAGAATTAGGACCATAGTTTTTATTATAATGCTATGAATTTATAAAAATACTCAGTCTTTTTAACATCTCATGTTATCTTTTTAAAACTTGATTCTGATTCTTTAGAAAGGGATTATCAAGGACCCCATTTAAAGAGCAAGAATGGTGGTGGTGGTGGTGGTGGTGGGCGGGGTGTTGAGGACACAATCCTTAACTCCCAGTCTGCTGTTTAGCTTGTCCATTCCTTTTGAAAATTGCAATTTGAGCACTAAAAATTCAAACTACAGTAACTGGTTTATTCATTTAAACTTCTACATCTATTCTTATGGTACTTTTGTGCACATCACCGCAGTTTGATAATTTAATTGTATTTTAGAAAATGGCATGATTGTGCTACCAATGTGCTGATTTTTTCAATGCTATTTTTTTGGGGGGAAGAAAACCTGTTAGTCATAGTAGTTTAAATACACTGAAATTATACTCTGAAATAATAATGAACCATACTGATTTACCTGCAGAGGTAATTTAATCATGTGCCAATGTCCTCAAAATAAAATTATTCTTTTCTGAATGACAAACTCTACATTTGAAATATACAAATTAGTTGGTTGTTAAATACTATTAAGCACATATCAGGTATACCTGACAGTCATTTTAATGCCAAGTTGCTGCACAGATGAAAGATTTTCATTCTTCACATTTG
This sequence comes from Rhinolophus sinicus, assembly GCF_036562045.2. NCBI lineage: Eukaryota > Metazoa > Chordata > Mammalia > Chiroptera > Rhinolophidae > Rhinolophus > Rhinolophus sinicus. Next base: position 147,474,744 of record NC_133755.1, read on the forward strand.
CATCAGCAGCTAAAAACAATAGAAAACGGGATTTAAAAATGTATAAAAGTCTGCATAATAATCACATTTTAACTGAAAATTGATGAAAGCAATATTTTTACATATTTGAATGTGAATTTTTGAAGACACTGGTGAATTTGTTCTTTTAAGAGCTTTCAGTTATATTGTCAAAGGAATTATATAATAGGAAACTTTTTACAAATAACTTTTCTCCTATAAAAAGCTTTTAAAAGCATATTAAACACAAAACAATTAATCATAGTTTTAAAGCAATAGAGTTTTGCTTGGCTCTCAGAACACAAAGGCTGTGCACCCCAAAACTGTCAGGAATATTGTACTTTTGTTAATCAATGCATATACAAGATTTTGAATGACATATATTATAACTACTGCTGTGTACTTCTTAAAGATTTAAACATGTGTGTCAAGAAGGAATAATCAGTATTCTACTTATAATGTACAACAGTGTATGGGGGGGGGGAGAGTGAACAAGTTTCTTCCTGCAGGTGGATTTTCTCAGTGAGATAGGAATTGTGATCATCTACCGAAAGAGAAGAAGAGATTGTAAGGTACAGAGGACTATAGAAGAGCTTGAAAGTCTGATTAGTCCTTGAGAACACTGGATGACCAAGCAAACGATAAGATTCAAAAGTATCGCTAGGTAGCACTGAAGTCTAGCTGAAACTTTCAATTTGGGGCTGAAGAAATGATAGCATGCACAGCACACACAATATTAAAGGAGTTGGCCAAAATCACCGTTATTTAGTGATTGAGAGGACCAAAAGCTGGGTTTTCTGAATCCCATACCACAAGTTCTCTTTGCCTCCCATTACACACTGGTGCATCCCATACTATCAACATAACCTACTAAATTCATGGACTCAGTCATTCCTTTTAATAAACCTTTCTGATTAAGTGTGGTGTACTATGCCAGGAGCTATGAGGGATAAAAGATAAATCATACATCATGTCCTAAAAGAACTTCCCATGTAGTGTCAGAGATAAAATGTGTATATATATAGCTCTGATGTTTTAATGTGCTAAGAGGAATAGGAATCGTACAGATAAAATGTTATGTGAATTCAGCAGTGGGAAAGATTAGGAAGATGTGGCATTTAAACTGAACCTTAAAATATGGGTAGACTGGGGGTTGGGGGGTGGGACATGAGGGTAAGGGGGATCAAATATATGGCGATGGAAGGAGAACTGACTCTGGGTGGTGAACACACAATGGGGTTTATAGATGATGTAATACAGAATTGTACACCTGATATCTATGTAATTTTAGTAACAATTGTCACCCCAATAAATTTAAAAAATAAATTAAAAAAATATGGGTAGACTTGAGAAAGACAAGAACAAATTAAATATCACTGTTATCAAACATCTATTCTTTGGACCAGCAATAATTCATCTTTTAGAGCTCTTAGAGCTAAGGTAACCTATTTCTAGTTTGCCTAGGATGACTTTCATAGTTTTAGCACAGAAAGTTTCAGGCCTCAGAAATCTCTCACAGTCCCAGGCAAACCAGACTGCTTGGTCACCTGCCTAGAGTGGTAATTTCCTTAAAGAACAAGAGAGAGATAGAGATAGAGATAGAGAGATAGATAGAGATAGAGATAGAGATAGAGATAGAGATAGAGATAGAGATAGAGATAGAGAGAGAGAGAGAGAGAGAGATAGAGATAGAGAGAGAGAGAGAGAGAGAGAGAGAGAGAGAGAGAGAGAGAGAGAGAGAGAAATTGTGCTTTACATATCAAACGCGAAGCAAGGTACAGATGGAAACAGATATGGACTTAGAACTACTTTTTTTATATTGAAATCAAGTAACAGATGGATGATATGACACGATTCCCTGGAGTCACTATGAGAAGCATTAAAAAAATAAGTTGTTGAAAAAAATTCAATCAATGACACCTGTAGGATCCTATTCCCCTACTTACTTAACAATGCCTAATTCAATCTTATCCTGAATATTAAACCAACTATTTGAAATAACCAATCATTTTAATTATAAATATAATACTCTTAAAACAAAATGAGTTGAACAATTTACTTAATATTGACTGAAATCACTCATTCTGCTGATGCATTCTGTTCTATTTTGTTTGCAAAGCCAGCACATAGAGCACCGGTAGAAGAAATTAAATCCATTCTGCCTGCCACTTAGAATAACGAGGTGGAAAAAAATAAATTTTCAGAAGAGTAAAGAGTTTCTCCCACGGAGGACAAATCCATACTGAGAAACAGTTACTGCTTGGCTGTTCACTGACTCTCCTGAAGCCTTTGTGTATCTGCTGCAAAGTCAGAAAACTCTCAATCAGCCAAAGAAATCAAATAACCAGTACACTTTCTCCTACCTCCTTCCTTCCCCAAAGTCAATCTGCAGTTTCTGTTGCTTCCTTTTTAACATGTGGTTGTATCTATCCATTTTATTCAGTTTTTACCAACACAAAATTCAATTTCTTGTGTCCAAGCTACTGTAAGAGTCTCAGTCTCTTGGGGCCAGCCCGCTGGCTCAGGCGGTTAGAGCTCCATGCTCCTAACTCCGAAAGCTGCCAGTTCGATTCCCACATGGGCCAGTGGGCTCTCAACTACAAGGTTGCCGTTCAGTTCCTCGAGTCCTGCAAGGGATGGTGGGCAGCGCCCCCTGCAACTAAAATTGAACACAGCACCTTGAGCTGAGCTGCTGCTGAGCTCCTGAATGGCTCAGTTGGTTGGAGCGCATCCTCTCAACCACAAGGTTGCAGGTTCGACTCCTGCAAGGGATGGTGGGCTGCGCCCCCTGCAACTAGCAACGGCAACTGGACCTGGAGCTGAGCTGCGCCCTCCACAACTAAGACTGAAAGGACAACAACTTGACTTGGAAAAAAAGGCCTGGAAGTACACACTGTTCCCCAATAAAGTCCTGTTCCCCTTCCCCAATGAAAAAAAAAAAAAGTCTCAGTCTCTTAAATGGCAGTCAGAGTTCTTTGGGGAAAAAGTATTTCTCTTTCCATGTCTTTAATTATGCAATTATGCTTGCCTACAGGGGTTTTCCCCTCTCCCATTTCTTTCCTCTGTAATAGCCCAGGAGACAATGGCAATGCACAGGAAGCTGTGCAGTTCCTGCTTTCTCCTCTAATCTTCCATTATGGCACTCATCAACAATAATCACTCTTTCCACTAAACACCTCTGGGCACTCACAACAAAACCCCTCTGGATGATAACCCAATTCAAAAAGCATATTTAAAGACTATAGCATATTACCTGAAACAAAGTAGCCAGCTGAAAAATGTCAGTTTCCCCTCATTTCTTTATTTTCTATTTTACTATATGCTACAATTTACTTCCTTCATCATCTTAGGTGCATGCCTATTTCCTGTCCTTAAGGAGAGGGTCATTCATATAATATACCTACTTGCAATTGTAGAGCATATTCACAAACATACTCCATGAATGTCAGACAGAAAAGACCATATTTGCTGAATACCCAGAGAAAGTAGAAAAGGTGTTTAACTGTATGTATTAAGTTTAAAAATATTTTAATAGTCAAAAGGTGAAACAACACAATCACTTTTGATATTTTTTCCAATCTTTTGATTAACAACATAAAGAGAAAAGGGATAAAATTTAAATATTTACTACTTTAAAAGGAGGACTTAATTTATCGTTTCAAAGAAGCCCTAAAGTAGTAGAAATACCCAACTTGTTTCAGGGAATTGAGCCAACAAAATGTTAGTCTGTTAAAATTTAGAAAGATACCTGTATGATTTATAAACTACAAATATGCAGAACTTTCTCAATTTGTTCTTTCCTCTTTCTTTAAGAGGATAAACATCCAAACTAATTTGATTTTTCCAGATTTGCAAATTTTATAATGGATGGAAATCCTGAGGGAGCTAACAGATGGATGATGATGTTATTCTAATTTCAGATACCTTAGGGTTTAGCAAGCTGTCATTTTTAAAAAGACAATCAATTTCTCATTTCAGGAAACATGAAAAAACATTGAATATATCTATCCAGCATTTGCTTTGAAAATCTTTTATTTCAAGACACTTTTTTAAGAAATTTATTTAAAGTAAATAAAGTGAAAGTTGGAAATAGCAAACCATTGTTCCACCAGCCAAAAAAGTAAATGATAAAGGATGATGGTATCTAAAGCCCTGGGAAGAAAACAATACTACCAACAAGTGTAACATATAATAAGAAATATTAAACAGTCAACAAGTAGATACCTTGTTTTGGGTTATACTCTAAAATTCCAGGGGATAATTGTTCAACTAGAGGCTTTAAAGAATTTAAATTCACGTGCAGTGTTTATCCGCCTAGATACCACATTAAAAAAAACACAATATGTGAGCTCCCCCTCAGCATAATTCAGAAGTATAACAGAGGGCAGTAAATATGTGCACACTGAGCAATCAGGTTGCTGAGTATTTAGATAAAGCATGCAACATAATGTTAATTTTACATTATCTGCAGAATATACAATCCAACAGAAAAATGTGCCAAGGAGAGCTGTAGAAATTGGAGATAATTATGCTAAAGACTGACGAGACACCCACTCTCACCATGCAAATCTCCATGATTATCACTTCTCTTACTGATTTCCTCTCTTTTTCATAGAGTTGATCGTTAATACCTGTATATTTTCCACATACATTTTCAGGTTCATTCACAAAGTCATAATTTTCTTCACAAACGCTTTTCTTCAAAATTATCTTCACAATTTGTTTTCTTTCCTCTTTACCTCAATTTCCGGATTTTCAATGTAATGATTATGCCTCCTTCAGAGAGTAGTTATGGTATTTACTTGTACAATGCACATCAAGTACCTCAGCACACTGTTCAACTCACAAGAAGTGCTCAACAGATGTCAATTCCCTTCACCTACCTAACTTCTGATTCATGCTACCTTGTATTTTCCTCTCATTTCTTTGTTTCATTTTCTTATGTTCTCTTTTATCCCTTTCCCAAATCTACATTATATGTCACTATCTGTAAATAATTAAGTATATGTTCATATGTGTACTCTGTAAATATCAATATATTTAGAATCATTATACAAATGTATTGGGGTTAACATACATGTTTATTTAACAATATGCATATTTAATCCAATTAAAAACATATCAAATGCTACATTAAAGATACAAAGGAGTGTGAGACCTAGCAGAATAATTTAAATTAATCACATACAATATAATGAATATTAAAATGGGAAAGTGAATGCAATAGGAGTACAGAAGAGGGATTTCTGCTTAAGAGGATGAAAGAAGGTGACATACTAGCTGCAACCTTACAGTTGAGTTAGACATTATCATATGTCCAGACAAATCATATGTCCTGGGGAAGAAAAAGTTTGTCCAGAAAGAACAGTAAGAGCAAAGGTTCAGTGACATGAAAGCACAGAATGTGCTTGGGATAGAAAGACAGGCTGGGCCAGATGGGAAACATACAATTTTTATGGGGCTATGACATATAGTGTCTAACTTGGATGAGTAACATATATGAATGATGGTTTCTGTAGCACAGAAGTCATGTCAAACTGAGGAGGAAAAAAATGCAATATCCCTTGATGATCTATTATCATGAGTCTATATCTAGCTCTCTGCTTTTTCCACCATCTCTCTGTTCACCAACTCCCAAGTACTGGATATTCACATTTGCCAAATTTCAGTTCTGCACTGTACTTCATCCTTTATATAGTTACAAAAATAATCTCCCTGAGGTACATATGAATCAAGTAAAGCTTCTGCTCAGAAATCTTAAATGATTTACACTATTGCATATTAAAATTAAGATAAACTGATTGACACAGTATATATATAAAGCCTCCCTCCTTCATTCTTTTATCCATTCTTTTATTTGTCCAACATATATTGACACTTATTCTAAGTGCAGAGGATACAAACAATAGGCAAAACATAGAAATTACCCCTACTGCAGTTTACATCAACGTGAAGAAGTAGATATTAAGTCAGAATATGAGAATGATATGCCAAAGAAACGCAAATTGGTTTTTACACACTAAGCTGATGATTTAATAATTTGTATTTTGGCTAAATTCCACATTCAAATATCCAGCATGTACAAAGCATGTTTAGCTAAACGTGTAGCAAGTATTCAAAAAGTAACATAAAAACAAGCTCCTAAATCTCCTTCTGCAAACCTGTTCCTCTCTCATTCTTCTCCATCACAATGTATGACAATCCCATCCTTCCAGTGGCTCAAATCAATACCTTCGTCTTCTTTGATTCCCCCCCTTTCTCATACCCATATTCAATCTGTTACCTAATTCTGTTGGTCCTGTCTTCAAAATGTACCCAGAATCCAAGTACTTCTCATCATCTCCACTTACATCCTCATCCAAGCCATTACCAGTTTCATCTGGATCTTTTCCTAACTTGTCTCCCAGCTTTAATCCTTTGTTCTCCTGAAGTCTTTTCTCAGTACAGCACCCATAGTAATATTTTAAAAATATAAATCAGAGCACGTTACTCAAAAGTTCAAGACCCTGCAATAACTTTCAAAATCCTCTCCTGACTTCCACACCAACAATTCCCCCTCCCCCTAACTTCTTTTGAGCCATATTAGTCTCCTTCCTTGTCACTTGCTGAAAGTCCCTCCCCCTGAAAATATCCATATATCTTGCTCCCGCTTCTGCTGGTCTAAACTCTATTTAATATTGTAATCCTCACCCCAAACTAAGCACTCCCTTGCTCCTTTCCCTGTTGTATATTTCTCATTTACTTAATACCATTTGACATACTGCATCTTTTACTTATATTTTGCCTCTCTTCCCACTAGAAGGTATACCCTATGAAGGCATGATTTTTCCCTCTCCTTTGTTTAATGCTGTGTCTGAATACTTAGAGAAGTTCTATTACATAAAAGAGGACAGTATCTATTTGTTAAGGTAATGAATGTGTGTGGGGTGAGGGACAGAAGGGTAAATTGGCAGTGATAATAGTTCTGTGTTCCTGAAAATTAAATGAGGCCTAGAAAGGGACGATGCTAGAGAGGACGAAAGGGAAGACTAATATAAGGCCTTGGTTATCACCATAAGAAACTTAGATTTTATGCAGTGGTCAATGGTGAGCTTCTAAGGGGTAGAGAAATGAGTGGGTCAGATTTGCGCTTTGAAGGTCACTCTGAAAGCAGCATAAAGAATACCTGTGAAAAGAAATCAGACTCTAGTAAGAGACCCCAGGTGAAGAGGCTGCCGTAATTCCCTAGGCAAGAAGTAATGGTGGCCTGAACTAACGAAGAGTGGAAACCAATATAAGTACATACATTTGAGCTACATTAAGAACACAGAATTAACACGGTTTGGGGATTGGGAGGGACATGTGGACTTAAGAGTGTTGATCCTTCTGTGGTTTATGGCTTAGATGGACAATAGATGACTGTATTCCCCACCAAAATACACACAGTAGGAGGAGGATTGTGTATCACATAAGGTCTGATGAAGTGAGGGCCCTGTTGAACATTTAGAGTTTGAGAGTTTCTGTAACACAGTAGGTGAGGTTTACCTACTAAGCAGATGGAAATACGAAAATAAAGCTTATAGTAGATCTATGAGTAAAAGATGTAAATTTAGAAATCATCAATATCTGAGGTATGTGAAATACTACGAGCAGATGAGATCACTAGGGGATAGTGGGTAAAATCGGAAAAGTGGAAGACATTGGAATACATTGCGTTAAGGAAAAACAACTTTTAATGGGTTAAAAAAAAAAGGGAGATCAAAAACAAGTTAGAAGTTACAAGGAAACCCAGACATTTGCACAGAAGAAACTGAAAGATATCTGGAATGTATATGGCACCAAGTGAGAGATTTTGAGGATGAGAAACCTTGGGCACATTTGTAATCTAATTACACATCTCTAACAAATATTACTTGTACATTAAATACTTTTCAAAATTCAAAATGTTAAAAAGGTACCTGTATATTCCACTGAGGGGAAGTAGCATTCCGATGGGCTTCCAGAGAGATGAAGCACAAATTTTTCAAGTAACTCTGCTAAAGCTGCAATAAACAAGAGAATAATTAGAATATTAAAGGTCAAGAGTAATACGTTATAACACATCTCTAAACCACCGAACAGTAGATAAAAGTCATCTGAACTTCTCCAGTTACGCTTATAAGTGAGTCCAATTCAAAATACATACCATTTTAATATTCCTAACAATGTTTCTGATTTAAATTAAATTTTAACTGCTTAACTGAGAACCTACGAATGTAAACCTAGAAAAGAATAATTTGTTATGTTTAGATCCTCTAAGGATTACTTCAGAATTTTCAAAATGATTTCAAACAGAAAGAATATCATCATTAATTAGACTATAATATCTTATCATAATTATTCACACATACAGAAAAAAAAAAGCGTGAACTCCAAGACCAGGATCAACGCAGAGCTCATGTCCTTTTCAAAACCAGTACATATTATGCATTTTAAAAATTTTGCTTTAATGGTATCTGTTCAAGGCACTGGATCAAAAGTAAGTTTGCCAGGGGATGGGGGGAAAGAAGGGATGAGAAGGTAGACAGAGCACAGGATTTTTAGGGCAATAAAGGTCTTCAGTGCACCAAAAATTCCATTATATACAACTCAAGGAAATTAATTCATGTCACAAAAGACTTCTTAACTTCAAAAACAAATTAATTCTAGGATATTGTTATCCAGAAAATAAACTATAGAATATTGTTTTATCTTAAGTATGAGGTCTGACACTTATGTTTCCCAACTTGTTGCAACAATGTTGCTAATCTTTTTTGATATCAGAGGGATTATTCATCATTATGAATTTGTACCAACTGCACAAATAGTTAATCAAGTTTACTATTTGGAAGTGCTGAAAAGGCTGTGTGAAACATTAGACAACCTGAACTTTTCGCCAACAATTCATGGCTCTTGCATCACAACAATGCACCAGCACACACAGCATTGTCTGTGAGGGAGTTTTTAGCCAGTAAACAAATAACTGTATTGGAACACCCTCCCTACTCACCTGATCTGGCCCCCAATGGCTTCTTTCTTTACCAGAAGATAAAGGAAATATTGAAAGGAAGATATTTTGATGAATTCAGGACATCAAGGTTAATATGACAATAGCTCTGATGGCCATTCCAGAAAAAGAGTTACAAAATAGCTTTGAAGAGTGGATGAGGCACTGGCATCGGTGCATAGCTTCCTAAGGGGAGTACTTCGAAGGTGACCATAGTGATATTCAGCAATGAGGTGTGTGGCACTTTTTTTAGGATGAGTTTGCAAACTTAATTGTCAGACCTCATAAATCTTAAATGACAGACCTAGAATTCCTATAAATGGTTTGAAATTACAAATCTTTTCCTTTTAATTATATTTATTCCCCAGGGTGGGACTATGATATAGACTATAAAACCAAAATTTGTAATATTTATATACTGAAAAGGGGACAGGGGTTTCTGCTGAGGAAAAACTAAAGGCAGATTGGTCAGGGATACTTGGGTATTGACACTGCTTTCTCCCTTGGCATTGCCATCACAATAGCAGTTTCCAAAACAATGACTGCTCAATGTCTGTAAACATGCAAAACTTGTCCTGCATTCACTCTTTTCAATTTTTTTTTAATCTTTTATCACTGCTAGTCTGTCATCATATCACAAGAAAATTACACTAAGACTTTAATTTTTTCCCAATTAATTCATCCTTCCTGGAACCACCAGCTGTCTATTCCTTGAAAACTTGCTTATTCAAGAACTCATGGTTCTCTCCTCTCTCTACCCCCATGAAGTTAGAACTCTACTGATGGGTTTCAAACACTTTACAATCTTACAGCATCCAACCATATCTACTTTTCATATAAAATGCAATAAGCACAGTCAATTTTTATCAATGCTCTGAAGTAGATTATGTTCATTCTTTCCTCTATAATTTTTTTTTAATCTTATTTTGGATAATTACAGATTCACAGGAAGTTTCAGAGATAGTACAGAGGTACACAACTTCTTTAATCCTTCATTTTAGGGTAGATCTGCTGATGACAAATTCTTCATCTGAGAATGTCTTGATTTCCTCAATAATCCTGAAGACTAAGTTCAATACATACAGAATTCAGGTTGACAGTTGTTTGCTTTCAGTACTTGAGTAATGTCATGTCACTTCCTCTGTGCTCCATCTTTTTTAGTGAGAAGTCCACTATTATTTGTATCGTTCATCCCCTGTAGGTAAGGTGTTCTTCCTTCCCTGCTTTCAAGATTTCTTTCTTTGTCATTACTTCTCAGAAGTTTGATTATATTGTGTCTTGGTATGGATATCTTTGGGTTTACCCTCTTTGGGATTCTTCAACCCACAGGTTTAGGTCTATTGCCAAATGTGGAAAGTTTTCAGCCATCATTTCTTCAAATTTATAATCCAACCCCTTTCCAGGACTCCAACGACACAAATGTTAGCTCTTTTGTTATGATTACACAGATCTCTGGGGCTCTATTAACTTTTGAGTCTGTTTTCTCTCTGCTGATATCTTCAAGTTCTCTGATTCTGCCTTCTGTCCCTTCCATTTGCTGCTGAACCCATACATTGAGCTTTTTATTCTGGTTATGGTATTTTTCAGTTCTAAAATTTCTTTTGAGGGTTTTCTTTATTTCTTAGATGACACATTCTATTTTTTAATTTGTTTTATGTGTGGAACAAATACATGTGCGAAGGGGAAGGAGAGGTTGCAGCCTAATTTTCAGTGGGTGGTAATGAGGGTGTAAGTTCTAACTCTTTAACTAGGTGTTCTCTGATACCATCCCAGCAGGAGGAGGCAGAGGTGCCAATTACTGCCAAGTAAGGGTGGATGTCCAGGCTTCACCCTAGGTCCTGCTGGCAGGATTTTCTGTGGCGTTTAGCTGGATTAAAGCAGTCATTTTCTACAAGTTTTCTGTCTTAGTAAACTAAACTTTTCCTGGTCTTTTCACTAGAGAGAGCAAGCTTTTACCTCCCTCTCCTCCCTCTGTTTCTTCATCTGTTGGCATTCTTAGTCTTTCAGTCTAGAATATCTGAGGCAAAAAGAAAACACAGGAATTCACCTCTGAGTTGTGCCTTGGCTCCTAAAATCCCTAGCCAGTCTGTACCTTCTATCTTCCAGAGACATTCTATGTTTTATATGTGATATCCAGAGATTTCCGCTGTACATAGTAGGAGGTATGGTAAGGGAAAGAACATCTATTCCATCTTTCAAAAGTAGAAGTCACCTTGTACTTTTTTCATGACAATTATTTTTCATGATAATTAAATTTGAGGATGAATGTAAGTTTCATCACATGAACTAGACCTTAGTTTCTTTATTCATAAAATGTAGATTATCTTATACATTTTCTGTAAAGAGTAACAGAGTTTGATGCAAGCTACTAGACCATTCTGTGCAGAGAGGTGTAGATATATTATTGAGAGTCGCTTGCAATCTAACGGTGAACACTGTACCAGGATAATGAATCATGGAGGTCAACACTTGTGGGAGCTGCCCCAAAATTCCAAATGGAACAGTTTTAATGGTAAAGTTCTACTTCTTTATCCTGTTTCATAGTCATGAATAATGGTAGAACAGGTGACTTTTCTCTTTTGTCTCATCACTATCCCTATTGAGAGGACAAGGAACTACATGTATAATAATTGTGTTTAAACTAAACATTGTACCAAGCTTCTGCTTTCTCAATTTGTTCTCTACCTTTTGTTTTTAGTATGTAAAAAATTCACTACTAGTCTATTTTAAATATTCTCTATTATGCAACCAATGATGAATATATATTTATTATAGATACTTTATAAATATTTAAGGGTAAAATATAGTTTAACTGCTCATTTTATATCACAATTTGAAAATGTTTGATTTCTTGTCCATAGATATATCATTATTCTCTAAAATACAATTTCTTCAACTAACAAAATATAACCTTATTTTTATTTCCTACTTTTAATTTTACAACCAACGATACAAATATGAAAAGCATAAAGCATCACTGATAAAATAGATGATTACTTTTAAATTATAGCTTTGAAGAATCTAACTTATATTTACATTAAAACTTTTGTGTTATACCTTCTTTTTTACTCAAAATAATATGAATAAAAGGATGATTTTAGGAAATAAATGTACATTCAAATATCTTAATACAAAATAACCTGTTTGCTAGTGTAAAGGGGGTCAAATATATGGGATGGAAGGAGAACTGACTATGGGTGGTAAACACATAATGCAATACATGAAGGTATGACAATTAAGTTCGTGAACTCATCCTAGAATAAGTGCTACATACCTCACTGCTGAATATCACTATGGTCACCTTCGAAGTTCTCCCCTTTGGAAGCTATACACCAATGCCAGCACCTAGTCTACCCTTCAAAGCAATTTTGGAACTCTTTTTCTGGAATGGCCATCAGAGCTGTTGTCATATTACCCTTGATGTTCTGAACATCATCAAAATGTTTTCCTTTTAGTATTTCCTTTATCTTTGGGTAAAGAAAGAAGTCACTGGCGGCCAGATTAGGTGAGTAGGGAAGGTGTTCCAATACAGTGATTTGTTTACTGGCTAAAAACTCCCTCACAGACAGTGCCGTGTGAGCTGGATTACATCGTCGTGATGCAAGAGCTATGAATTGTTGGTGAAACCTTCCAGGTCGTCTAACTTTTCACACAGCCTTTTCAGCACTTCCAAACAGTAACCTTGGTTAACTGTCCAGTTGGTACAAATTCATAATGAATAATCCCTGTGATACCAAAAAAGGTTAGTAACATTTTTGCAAACTTAATTGTGAGACCTCTAGATGATGTATTATAGAATTGTACACCTGAAACCTATATAGTTTTGTTGACCATCGTCACCCCAATAAATTTTAATTAAAAAAGAAAAAAGAAAGAAAGAAAATATAGCCATGCCTGAAAACAAAATTTCCTTAGGAATCATTAAATTTATTTGGCTGGATGTGGCAGAATTCCAAAATCTGTCAATAAAAAATTCAATAAAATTTCCAAAAATATAGCAGTATGGTATATTCAGGTGAAAGCTGGTGAAACCAAGTAAACTGTTCACTAGGGAAAAGTAAAGTAGTGTTTCAGTTTTGCTTACCAAGAGCTCTTAGTTTTTTGAAAAGCTTTGTAGTTTCTCAGATTTTAATTTTTGTTCTCTAGCATCAGAGATTCTCAGAAGTCAATGAAATTCTGGAATTAGTATTATGTATCCTAGACATGCTGGTACTAATCTTCAGGAAATACAGCTTCTATTAATATAATTTTCATACAAAAAAAAAAATCACAAAAAATTACCAATGCACTCACCATCTCCACTGATTACAGCAGGTTTGGCCTTCATCATTTTGCAAAATTGTCTTCGGCAGTTTTCTATCCACTCAGTTTGTTTATCAGACATCTTGAAGTGTAATAAAAGTTTCCCAAGATCATTGTCTAATAAGAGAGACAGCATATATCATTATAAGACATACTAGATACACTGAAAAATAAGATTAATGATAAGCATGTAAAGTTACAAATTCTAGAAAAAATACAGAGCATTCATGGCTTTCAAAGGAAAACATTTTTTTTCTGTAATTACATCTTACACCTTCAATTGCTATTTACATTTACTATAATCTTATAAAAATGGATTATTGATTTATTAAAAGCTCATGACATGGATTGATTTATAACCATAATTCTTAAATGTTCTTTTTTATACAACATGACTCATTACTGACTATATGATTTAGCTTAAAATTTTGCTGGACTGATGTGAACATTATACTAATTCTTCGTGTACAATCAGGTGCAATTTTATTCATTTCTGTAAAAGCGAAAAGAAAGCATAAGTGTAGAAATTCTCTAGTCAATAATTTATTTCCTCTCTTGAAAAAAATTATATTTAAAATAATGATTGGTGCTGAAAGAATATGGTTAAAATATAACTTTTCTTTCCAAGCAATTTCATGAATATATGGCAGCTTTCATCTAATTTTATTTTTCCATTATAATTTAAATTGCAGTCACGAGATTTTTTCACCTTCCAATTTAATTTTATTCCCATAAGATTTTGTATTAGGAAACAGCTATAAAAAATATGGGCCAGCCCAGTGGCTCAGGTGGTTGGAGCGCCGTGCTCCTAATGCCAAGGTGGCGACCGACTGCCTCAGCCGGCAGGGAGCGCAAGGCTCATTATATCAGAATGGGCCAGTGAGCTGTGTCCTATACAACTAGACTGAGAAACAACAGCTTGAACTGGAGTGGGGGAGGGAGGCAGAATAAGGGGGAACCAAAAAAAAAAAAAAAAAAAAAAAAAAAAAATATATATATATATATATATATATGAGGATTTAGGTGTCATTTAAAAAAGGATAAGTATACATATATATGTGTGTGTGTGTGTGTGTGTGTATATATACACATACACATATTATCTCACATAAACACATAAGTAATACTTTAAGGGGGAGAAAAAAACAGCAAAGATGTTCTCTTATTTTCTAGAATAGCATGGGGGGCATAAGTAGTCATATGAATTCATACCTTTACTACTTTCATTAAAGGAGATTTTCAGGAGAAAAATGGGAACACGAACCTCTTGAATATATACAGTCAAAGACATGATTGCTCTGTCCAAAGATGTGGTCTGGGAACACTAACACTACAAAATACATCCACTTTTGCTATACTTTGGGTTGATGAATCCCACACTAAAATACCAGTGGTCAATTTGGTACTACAGAGGGTTTCAACCAACTCTGCCTATTTCTTAAAATGAATAAAATTATAAAACAAGTCCTTATTCTTATAAGTTTTAAAAATTAATCTTTCAACCATACAAAACCATTTTGATTTTACTTTTCTACCTAATCTTTGTAAAATTACATTCAATAAGTATGTGTAGAGTTCTTCCTATGAGGCGATAATAATCATGACAGACAATGGTCACTTGCCCTCATGAAACTTACACATTGTGGAGCGTATGTGCACGTACGTGTGTGTGTGTCTGTATATATATATGTACACATACACATATACACACACACAGATTACAATTGTGTCATTAAGATATACATATCATTCCTATGATGTAAATTGGTTTTATTAAGCCCTAAAATGAAGCTATGTATCTTCACACAGTCTGCATGATTATTACACCGGGAGTGCTAAAAAATGTATACAAGTGGACACTTTGATCAACATTGATCAACATTGATCACACAGTAATTTGCCATAATCAGAACAGTCTGGACGCTGATGGTAACCACTTTGAGTACCTCTTGTAATTGCAGAAGTGAAACGTGACTTGTATTCATCTTTTGCTGTCGGTATATATTGAGTATTACAATTTTCATCATTTTTTTCTTTCTTAAAATGTGTATACATTTTTTTGGCACCCTCTGTATATAAAATTATATGATTAAATTATAAATCATAATTTATGTAAATAATGTCCCTATTTTACATTTAGGTCACTAAAAAAACCTTCTCATATACAAACACAAGTATACAAATAAATATAACAAATACATGCATACTCACACAAATATATACATAAACCAAAAATAATTCTATTGAAAGAATGTATAATTCTGATATTAGTACTAATTTAATATATTGTCTTTGAATACCAAGACAAGAATTATCCTGTAATATTTCACACATGGCTTCAATCAGGAGGAATAACAGCAGGAAAATTAAATTGATTACATCAAAGGAGAAAATTTTCTTTTTAATAAAAAATTCTCAAGACCTTTCATCTAAACTCAAGAAACTTCAGAGCTAATAATTTTGTTGAAAAGTATTAATAGCAAAGTTTTAATGTTCAATGTTTCTCGATACGAATTAGATAAAACACTTAACTCAAGAGCATTAAAATGGAAGATGTATAGTTTCCATTTAGAATATGTGCATTACTCATTTCCCAAGAACAAACATTTTAGAGCCTAATAAGAATCACTACAGGCATATACTTGCAAAGACAAATAAAGTTGGCTTATTTTTCATCTTATTTTCTTCCCTATGTCATCTTTTCTATCCATATCTAACCCTGTATTTTAAATCCACTACTATCTCCTTCAAGATAGGATGTCCACATAGCTCTTTCATAAATTACCTACTATTTAAAACTCCAATGCTATCCTTTCTCACTCTACACCCTCCTCTTGCTCTCCTCTTCTTTCACATTTGCTGTTCTGTTTTGCTTTTTCATCACCTCATTCTAAAGAAAAGAGCACAAGGCACCACAATTGTAAGCAGCACTGATGTGGCAGATGTGGTGGTCATTGAATCTGCCTATTGGCAAAAGAACTAAGGGCACTGTTTATGTACCTGTATCGGACTTGAGGCACCAAAGAACTGCTGACAGAGTGACTACAAGACTCCTAGAGATAAAACTTTGTATTCTTTATATACTTCTGATCTAAGTTTTCCTCAACCATCAATGTGTGAGCTTGCCAATTTGCATTCCTTGAAGTTAAAAATATTTAGTAATTTGATGTAATGTTAATTTGAAAAACATGTGTATCTGTGGTATTATGTTTGAGGGGAACAATAATTCCTTTATTTCCCAATCCAAATTTGGGGCCAACTGAAAAGTAGATACAAGTAGATAAATGGAGTTCAAAATATCAGTGTTAGCACTGAAACAAGTAAATTAGGCACTATTATCTGGGTCTGCTGCCACATGGACGTACAAATATCTCCCCTGATCTGAATAAACCGACTCAATCACAAATCAAGACAAACAACCGAAGGTCTCTCCTGACTGCTCTTATTAGAAAATGTGAATATACCCCAAAACAGGCTAACTTGAAAGTACAGCCTACAACTAGGCTAATCCAAGATTTTCCATTCCTTCTCCCAAATTCACCTACCATACATTTTTCCTACCTGACTTTGTATAGAATACGTATGAACATCCAGAGAGAGGACAATGGTGTTAAGTCCAGAAAAGGTCCGGTATATAGAAAATGAGGCAAGGGGAAATGGAATCACAGAAATAGTATCACAAAACTACACTAACTCTAAATTAATGATTATGTGAGTAGAAGAAATGTGAATGATACATAGAATCATAGAATGACATGTTTCCCAAAATTTATCTGTTTATAATCACACACAAAATTAAAAAACAGCATTTTCCTTCTGATCATGATAGAGAAACTGGGAATAGACTTGCCCTCCTGCTGTAAACACCACAAAAACTGGATAAAATGTATCAAAGAAACTGTTTTCAGACATTGGCTATTACTCAGTACAGGACTGCCATGTCTAAGAAAAGGGAAACGAATAAGGTAAGCTTTGCCCAATTGGCCCTGTTTTTTGGTTTATTTTGTTTGTTAGTTTGTTTGTTTCTTGAAGGCACCTGCAAGATCACTGTGCAGAAAGGGAGACACCATGGAAATCTTGCTGAAATGAAGAGACAGAAAGAAGTTAAGTTGCAGACATACTGAGGAAGCTAAGACCTGTGGATCAAGAGTACTGGAGAGGAAGGGCAGAGAAACAACTTCAGAAATCTGTTTCTTTGTCAAGTTGGTTGCAAAATAATCAGCTGTGCAGGTGAGGAGTGAAAACTCCCCAAGGCTGGGCAAAAATGAAAAACCAAAACAGCCAGGAGCTGTACAATGAAGAATTCCCAGAATGTGCACAGGGCTAAGAGATGCCCAAGTTCCAAACAGGGGGAAGGGCCCTCCTTAACTACCAGGGTACTCCACAGAGGAGTCAGAAAAGTCCCCCCTTAGTAATACAGTTAATTAGCCATAAATAAAGGCAACTCTATAACCACTTTAATAGAAAAAATAAAAGAAAACGTAAAGCCTTGACAGATCAAACTGATTCAAGAGTAACTTAACTGCATATGAAAAAATGTCCATTACTCTTTAAAGAAAGGCAACAAAATGTAGCACTCAACTATGTAAAATTAATAATACCCAATGTTCAATTAAAAATCACTAGCATGATAAAAGGAAAGAATCTGAATCATAACCAGTAATAGATCAATTAATAGAAAGGGCTAAAATGACACAATTAACTAGGAAAGATTTTAAAGCATCTATTTTTAAGGATTAAAAAAAAATACAAACACAATGGAATACTATTCCGCCGTAAGAAAAGATGAAATAGTGCCATTTGTGACTACATGGATGAATATTGAGATTATTTTGCTAAAAGAAATAAATCAGACAGAAAAAGTTGAGAACCATATGATTTCACTGATATGTGGGACATAAAACTGAAAGCAACAAAGGAACAAGACAAACGAATGAAGAAACAAAAACTGATAGACACAGACAACAGTTTCGTGGTTACCAGAGAGTATGGAGGGAGGGGGTGGTAGATGAGGGTAAACGCGATCAAATACAAGGTGATGGAAGGAGAACTGACTCTGGGTGGTGAGCACACAATGTGACATATAGATGATGTATTACAGAATTGTACACTTGAAACCTACGTAACTTTACAACCCTTGTCACCCAAAGAAACTTTAATGTAAAAAGAAAAAAAAATACAAAGAAAAAGTAGATATTTAACCAAATTGTAAATTATCAATACTGGAATTCCAAAAGGGAACTTTCATGGGGTCATGAAAATGTTCCATATTTTGATTATGGTGGTAGTTATGTGGGCATAGATCTGTAAAAATTAAAACTGTATTCTTTAAATGGGTACATGCTATTGTATATAAAAATCGATTATATATGCCCATGAGTATGTTAAATGTGTGTGGTATAACCGAAAGTTACCTAAGTGACTAAAAGTTTCTATATCTAGTAGTGTCACTAAAATATGAGCAGTTATATGTCATAATTTGGTATAAACTCTATATTAGAACTTACTAAACTTTAATTAAAAGTATATGCAAGTATAAAATGATTTACTTGTAAGAACTGTAATCATTACAGTGTTTTACAGTATAAATTATTCAAATCCTCATTAATATATCTTCAAATCAAGTTCTGGATGCTTTCTGGGTGCAATCCAGTGATGAAACGAATATTCACTTCTTAGGGCTAAATGAAAAAAGAGGGTAAAGGGGGTCTTCTTCCATGGTGATGGAAGAAGAACTGACTCTGGGTGGTGAACACACAGTGCAATATATAGATGATTTATTACAGAATTGTATACTTGAAAGCTATATAACTTTATTAACCAATGTCATCCCAATAAATTTAATTTAAAACTATATATATTTCACCAGGAAGAACCCAGGTTGATACTCTATCCATTGACTGAATAATGCCTTTCTTAACTCACTTTATTTATTTTTATTTAAAATTGAGAGAATGCTTTTTATAAACTTGAAAAGTAAACAGCACATACCGTAAATACGTAGTGGACAAAGGCAATCTTGTTATAGAATAATAGCAAGTTCCAAATGAACCTTCAAAACCGCAATTTGACAAAAATGCAAACTAAACAACAATAAACACATAATCCAATTTCAAAACTATATACAAATACAAACATTTTAACATTTTAAATTGAAAAAGACATTAAGCAACAAAATAAGACATCCCAAATATCAAAGGAAAAAGCGGAAGTGGCAATCTAATGGCGCAAATGCCTCCAGAACCAATGTTATTGTTAATAATCCATAGGAGAGACACTTTCAAGAGACCATGGTTCAGATTTTCAAATGTCTTTGGTAAAGTAACATGAGACAGATTACAGACTCTGAAGCCTACTGTAATTCTGATTAAGCTATCTGGGCATGCCCTTCAAATCATGTTATGAGATGAGTAAAAGAAAATCTCATCTGCTTCCTGAATTTCAACACATCAACGGCAAACCATATTCACGGTCATAGGACTCTTTCTAGTAACTATGAAGGCAAAGGAAGTGATTGGTATATAAGGAAGTGTGGTACTTCTATTTCCTTTACGTACATTTTGGCTCAAGTAAAAAAGCCTGTAATTAACTAACTAAAGGAGTCTTCGTGTTATATGCTAGATGCTACACACCATGAATAGTGAAGCTACAAGTACTACTTTCAAAGCCTAGAGTTATCTGTTAGCAATGCACATTATCAAGAGGACTTATAAGATGTTTTAAATGCCAACCACGACATGAATGATATGCATAAGTCCAGAATATTAATAAAAATCAACCAGCATGTCACTCACTTCCACTCATTTTAAGTAGGCAGCATGAAAATGGGAATGCTGCTGTGCAGTAATGAGTAGTATATAATGAAATTGGTGTTCTTTAATGAGTACCTGCTCTACATTAATTCCCTTTAAAGAAGCACATGAAATATATTTTTTAAAATATTTTTATCAGTCTATAAAAGTAGTGTTTAGAAATGAAAATGAAACATTTGCATCTTTTTTTAAAACTTCACAAAGGTGCAAAGAATGTAATGCTATGCAGGTCACACGGGCAGGTCAGTACTATTATATCTAGTTTTCCTAGCGGTACCATCATCGTGCAGCAGTGCTTTCTGCAGACTGGACATAGCAGCAGTTCTCTCCGTGTCTATCACAGCATACAGCTCTGTGAGCCCAATGGGGGTCTGTGGGGAGTGGGAGACGTTTTTGGAGTCTGACGGTTGTTAGAGTCACTGCCACCTTCCAAGTCAATCTGTATATAATTGAGGTGCCTGTGATCTAAACTTCAGTGTCTGACATCAAAGTTAAAAACTGTCAATGTATAGTCCCAAAGCCTCGAATATTATGTTTTGTGAGCACTTTCTGGCACTGTTACATTCTCTGTATTTACATAGTCATGCACTGGATCTAGATTATTATGGCAGCCATTTAGAGATGGGTGTCTTTGGTCCTATACTGTTATCCTCATCACCATTTAGCTTGTAGGCTTCCCACACCTGAGGCAAAGATGGTAAATTTTCATAGTTTAATGATGCAGTTCTTCTGAGCTGAGTTGTTGATATTCTGGGTATCTGAGGTACTGGCAGATGTCAGTCGACCTCTCCTGACCCCCAAGGCACTAGGAGTATACAATCCATTTGTATTTTCATACACCAGTTTGTTAACAGAGGGTGCATCTCTTCGTTCATCACTGTCACATCCAGTGTCCCGTTCTGTTATTTGCACCTCTTCCACTGACTTGATCTCTAACAAACTTCTCTAGTTTCTCTTTTTTCCATTAATTGCTTTGAATAGGGTTTGGTCCTAAGACACATCTAACTCTTTTGGGTTCAAGAAAAATCTGAGGATCCCTGTCCTCAATACTACGTGGTTCTTCTTTTGGTGTGTTGCTTTCAGCATTAGAAATCCTCACCTCCAATGGGATATGCACGCTTGTGCAATTTTTCCACTCTTCATGCATACCTGTAGCGTTGACAGGTATGTACTTGTTCCTCAACCAGAAGCAAAGGGTGTGTAGATTCTTCACCTACTGAAGCAGGTGTGCACTGCCTATAGAAAGGTATCTGCTTTGAGGATGGGATGAAGCATCTCCATATCAGGGATATCCAGCAGGTAACTTCTGAGCAGCAAACCCTGGAGCTGTAGGTATTCAAGGTGGTCTGGGGACTTCCAATTCTGACTGGTGATTACTCCTTTCCACCACATTTATACTATTATTTTGCATAATCTCTTGCAACATGTTAAATACTTCTTCTGCACGGGTACACTTAAAGGCAAAGATTCTTTGTTTAGCTTGACACTATGGACCACTTTCAATTGAAAAGAGATTCAAATCAGAACTATATAGAGTTGCAGGCAGAGGTAGGGCCATTTCACCGAGTAACGTTTGAGAGTGTATAAAGTCAGGTCTGTACCTGCAAGTTCCATTATGCCAGAACCTAACTTTTCCCATCACCATTCATATTAGTGACCTTAAACTTGTTCTGCAGGTTATCTGGGACAGTGTCTTTATCTGGACAGCTATGACAACTACCCATGGCTAGTTTCAGAAGACCACGTGAACACTAGATCTGGCCAATAATATTCTTAGCCTCTGCTGAGCATCAGGAGTTTAATCAGACTGCAAAATACCATGTTTTCTTTGTTTCATGCCTTAACCTTGTGGAATTCTCTTCTGAGAAAAAGATACAATTTTGTTCTAATCTGGTTGAAAAGCCCCAGCTGCATCTTACTTTATGATAAATGGACTGTTTTTTGACCTTTGCATCTGGTTACCTACTTCTTAATAGCCATTTCATTGCCCGGGTGCTGGCAGGGGTCAAGGTGCAGGTCTATAGGCATGGACTCCCCAGGCTCCAATCGAGACAGCAACCCCTACTCAGATCCCACATTTTATTTTTTATAGCAACAATTTTCACATACTTCTAACCATACTTATTATTTTTAGAGACAGTATAGTACAATAAATTAGGTCTCAGTATATCCATTATATACCTAGCGATGACGCAGTTTCCATGGAAAAGTGCCCTTTTGTTTTCCCAAGAAAGGTTTGGTGTACCTAGGGAGTAAGACAAAGAAGGGTGTACTCTTTTTCTCTATGTTCCTTCAGACCACGATGATTTATAGGCAACTATGAAAAATTGGAAGAGCAAGTAAAAAATCTATTTTAAACTCATTCCTTACTACCACTGAGGGGATGGGAAAAAAAAGAAATATCAAGTTCTGGGTTTACAAAATTCACCAGTCATAGCTGACAATATTTCATACCTAACCTCTGAAACTCTCTATTACGGTGAGAACTATAATCTTTTCATACTTGAGGATATTGTATAATTTGTTTCTCAAAATACTATTATGAAGAAAATTATATCGATAAGATTATTATAGGTAATGTAAAAAGACAGAGCCTCAATTTCAAGGGGAGGGAAAATGTAAGTTCAATATAAATTCAAAAAAAAATTTTTTACACAGAAAACTTCTTTTCTAGGATGTCAGTCAGTAATTTTCAATGCCCACCTTATACAGAATATCAAAACAGATCCTGCAAATAAACAAAATAAATGGAAGATTTTTATAAACATAAACTAACTAACAACAGATTCCAAGGCTTCATTTAGATCAGGGGTGTCCAAACTTTTTTCAACGTTTTTCACCAAGGGCCATATGCGGTAAAATACACAAACAGCTGGGCCACTCACTTGAGGTAAAGTATGTATTGCCTCACCTGGTTTATTTAAGTAAACTAAATATATTTTTGGAATTTGCTGTGGGCCAATTAAAAATGGATTGCAGGCCGCAGTTGGCCCGCGGGCCGCAGTTTGGACACCCCTGATTTATATGGTCACCATTCTCTGTTATCCTGAAGCTTATTTGTGGAATGTTTGCTTTCCATTTCTTCTCTTCTCCCATGTACATTAACATAGTCATTTCAGTTTACTCTTATAATAAACAAGGTTAGACTTTGGAGTGGTTGATAGTCTACATATCCAAGAAGCAATTGGAAATATGCTTAAATTCTCTATATTAGTTCTCTGTACCTCTCTATATTTGGGAGTATCTACATTCTTACACATCTTTATTTTGTTTGAACAACTGTGGGTTCTTAACACATGAAATCTGTATTTTATATAGATTAGTCCTCACTTTGGAATTATATCACTTTCACTTTTATTTAATATGCCACAATTAATCATTTAGTATAGGAGAAATCAATGAGGAGTTTTTAAAAAATGAGAAATCACTCTTCCCTTATCACCTGCACCTAAACTAGTAGGTGATCTATTTCCCCTGATTGCCATAGATGTTCTTATTTCTAACATGAAAGTAAAAAGAACATGAAAATAAGAAGTTTTACTATTCAAAAAATAATATTTATTTTGATTTTGATTTTTCAACTACGTATCTCAACAGCTTAGAGGAGTAATGTGATCTCAACAGCTACAGTTCAAGATTTACTACATTGGCGAGTAATTGGCAACCATAATTTCAGATTCCCAGTTTCCTCAGCTAACAGGATGATGTCACATAAAATTCACCTTTACCTTTACCTTTATCTGCAGAGACTAAATGTTAATTCCAAGGTTAGGAATAGGTTAGGAATAATAAGAGAAAAGAATGAGAAAACGTCTGACTCAACATGAAGGCTTAGAGAAGTGTTTGATAAAAGGGAGAATTCTTCACCAAATATATTTACAGACTGGCTATATGTTCAAGACATAACAGAAACGGCTTTTAAAATCAGAACAAACAACAGTATCTGTCATCATGTTACATTACATTTTATATGGCACCATACTATTTTTCAAAGCACTTCCATGGTTTTTCCTATGAGATTCTATTTTTAGTTGATTGAAGAAGTGATAATCCTAAATCCTAAATAATTTATCAGACTAGCAATGAAGGCAATCCAGTCTTCATCTGTTAATTCCAGTATTCATCTGTTAATTGGGCGATTTTCATTATTTTATTAAAATGTACTTGTCATTATGTCATTTCATTCTCCCCTTTCTTCTCTGGTTTATTTCTACATACTATGTAGATAGTATTTCAGTTCTGAATCTGTATTATTAGGATTGTATAATCTATACTGTTAGGATTGTCATCCCATTTGTAAATTAAAAAGACAGAAGATAATTCATCAGGACATGGACATGGATTTAACGTCTGAAAAGACAGAAATTATCCAAGTGTCAGCATCAGTGAAATTATCCAAGAAGCAGCATCAGTGAAGAGACTTAAACCCAGTTAAGGGCATGAAAATTTATTAAAATCAAAATAAATGAAAACTGTCTTGTTAGAATAAGGATATTGTTCCAATGACAAAATAACAGTATTTATAATTAAACTGGCTAAATTTCAACATATTTTAATGCACACACTTTAAAGTAGTATCAGCATGTCTTGAGGACTAGGATAAAATATGTTGGTATCATAAGAACGTAACTACAAAACCCATGGACTTTCTTGTTCATTCATTGAAAACTGTATAACTCCAGAAACAAAGAATATGGTATTCTTGTTCTTCAGCTCCACCTCTAATTTAGAAACTTTATCTATTAATAAGTGTTTCCTTATTGACCAAAATACACTGCAATGACTAACTGTTTTATAAACAGTAGTCTGCAACTGTAAAATATTCAAAATAAGCTAATATATACTACCTATCAAAAAGTCTTTTCCATCCCCCCAATATTAATATTTAAATATTGCAATGGTTTGAATTTTCACTCGTGCTTTTATAAAGTACCACGTTTATGCAAATAATATAAATTTAATATAGTGGCTAAGATTCATGGTCCTCATCTAAGAACATAATATGGTTCTCGCAGACCTTTAATCAACACATACAATCTAATGATTAAACACATATTTTATACTGTATTCATTCAGAACTGAAAATTTACAAACTGTGAAAAGCAAGTTCTAATTGTAATTTGCTTCAATTTTGTATGATATCCTCCTTCCTTTTCTCATTTAACGTACAGGTAGAAAATCTACTCATGTTGAGGAAAAAAAACCCCACAAAACTATAGAGACATATTTATATCTCATATAATATGAACTTCAAAATGATGTTTTCTCAAATAGGAATGTCATCTAAAGATATCCAATTAAAAATATCTAAACAATCTGACTGCAAAGATTTTAATATTATTAGGTGCATGCAATTAAAAGGGAATTATTACCATGGAACTTACTCTTTTATAGAGTATTTGAAAGAGAATGTTTTGCCAGGCAGAAAATCAATTTCCTATCAGATAAGTAGAAATGCAGTAGGGAAGCAGTGAATTTAAGATGCTGAAGCTATGAAAGATTAAATTTAAACTATTCACAGGATAAAGGCTGTGTATTTTTTTTGTTTTGTTATTTTTTTCAATTGTGAAAAAATGAGATGTAATGCTAATGAGGCATACCTTTTATGTTCTATGAAAATGTAAAAGCACTACTTTGGAAATGATAAAAACTACATGTAGAAGTTGAGCTCAACGAGCTTTCTGACTGCAAAGCTATTCAAACTCTAAAAAATAAATCAGATCAGAGGTTTTTTTAGATATGAGTAAAAATTTCTAAACTTACTTCACATTAGCCTGGAAGGAATTCCCAGTGCCAACTGACAAAGATTTGAAAGACAGAGTCTGATGATGGGAAAAATAAAGGGAGAAGCAAGCAATCAATATTAATTCATCTGCTCATTCAATAAATGTTTATTATTACCTACTACCTAAGGCAGACTGCATCTTTGTCTCATGGAGGTTACATTCCAGTCCATCAGACAGTGAACAAGTAAATATGTAAGCTCATAGTAAGGTGTAAGTGCTGTTAGAGAAATAAACAGGGAACCAGAGAGTGATAAGCAAGGAAAGAAGTATATTTTAGATAATGTTAGTAGGTAATATCACTGAAGTAAACATGCATACTAAGCTTAAAAGGCTTAGAAGGAGCTAACCGATGAAGAGTAGAAATTAGTATTCCTGAAATAGGGAACACTAAGAGCAAACACCCAAAGGCATAAACTTAATGTATTTTAAGACATGAAGGAACTTTCCAAATCGTATACCTGACAAGGGATATATATCTAGAATATACAAAGAACTCTTACCACTCAATAATAAAAAGGCAAATGACCCAATTTAAAAATGGGGAAAGGATCTGAACAGCCATTTCTCTAGGGAAGATAAACAAATGGCCAATAAGAATATGAAGATGATGGTCAACATTATTAGACATCAGGGAAATGCAAATCAAAACCACAATAAGACAACACTTCACATCCACTAGCATGGCTAGGATCAAAAATCAGATCACAGCAAATGATGACGCTGTAGAGAACACAGAACTCTCTTACCCTGCTGGTGAGAATATAAAATGGTGGTGCAGCTGTTTTAGAAGCAGTTCCTCAAACTACTAAACAAAGAATCACTATATAACTCATTTATTCCACTCCTAGGCATATACTCTAAATAAATGAAAACATATGCTCATGCAGAAACTTGTACGGAAATGTTTATAGCAACACTATTTATAACAGCCAAAAGGTGGAAACAACCCCAGGGTCCATCAGCAGACAAACGTATAATATAAACAGTGTTCTAGCCATAAAATGGAATATTATTTGATCCTTAAAGGAAAGCACTACTTACACATTCTACAACATGGATGAACCTTGAAAACATTATGTCAAGGAAAATAAACCAGTCAAAAAATACTGCACACTGTATTATTCCATTCATACAAAAGTCCGGACTAGAGAAGTCTCTCGAGAAAGAATATAGATTAGTGGTTGCTTAGGGCTGGGTGAGGGAAGGGGGTAAAGAGGGCGCTGGGTTACTTTTTGAGGTGATGAAAATGTTCTAAAATTGCCTGTGGTGATGGTGGCACATAATCTATGAATATACTAAAAGCCAGAGAACTGTACACTTTAAATGGGTGAAGCATGTCAGTTTTATCTCAATAAAGCTGTTTTTAAAAAATAAAAAAAGACACATATGGTTTATAAAGACTATGTGGAATAGTTACTATAGAAAGAGAGAAAGGACAGACTATGGAGATGAAAGAATGGGAAAGCAACACATTTGTTTATATAGGTGGCTCACATTAGCTGTCACTCTCTGTTCACATAAAAATTCCCAAGGAGGTGAACTTTCAGGAAGGGCCTCTGGAGGGATGTACAGGTAAAAAGTGGCTATTGAGGAGTTCCTAGGAACATTGAGAATTCATCTGCAGTAGGAGTTACTAATATGATTGAAGCTTTCAGTGAGTAGCCATTTGAATTTCTAAGATCAAAGAAAGGCAATCAATGCTAAGTGGCCTGGATACCAGTGACCTTGTGAATTAGTGCTATGCTTCTGCTCTTCTGTTGGCCCTGTAAGAAGTACTAGAAACATACAATGACCAAAAAAAAAAAAAAAAATCTACTACTCTCCACTTTGAAGATAACACCCCTAGCTGAGTAAATATAAATCCAAATGGTTTCTTGATAAAGACAGAAATTTCACAGTACAATCGGCCCTCCATATTTGCATATCTGCAGATGAGGAATCCACACACAGGAAGGGTTAATAGATTTAAGGATTTTGGTATCTGTGGGGGATCCTGGAACCAATCTCTCCACAAGTATACAGGGGCAACTGCAGTAAGGTTTATAGGACACAGGTGTAATCTAGATTGCTGATTATTTTATAATGCAGCCTGACTAAACATTATAAAAAATAATAAATAAAATGAATATAGGATGGTGGAAAGAGAAGTTAGAAGAGCAAATGCCTCCTTTTATTGAGCTATGTCTCTCTGATGCTTCTAATGACCAGAGCATGCTATCCAATTCCTCAGTGTGGAAGTACTGGATTTCCCTTCCTCCTTAGAGAAGCAAATCCCCATCCTGAACACACCAAAATAGAATGTAGCCAATTAGGGGTGTAACAATAACTCTTGGGAGATCCAATTTTAGGTTGGATCAAAGCAGACTGCTATCACAATTTTCTTGATTCCTGTAGGAAAGGCATTATGAACCAATCTCCAGTAAATCATGTTGACAGCTCCTGACATGTCACCAGCACATGCTTTCAACCATTACACAACTCTCTTTTCTACATTCCCCTTGCCTCTTTCTTACCTTCTGCACAGATAACAATAAGCTCCTGCACTAACATATTTATTCTTACTTATCTAAACTCTCACAACAGAGAGGTGACATTCTGAGTAGAAGTTATTTCTACCACATGGAAGGGGATTTTCTCACATGTGCAAGATGATTTACAATTATACATGTATGTATGTTTATATGTTCACATATGTGGCATGTTCACATATGTGGCATATGCACATAGGCACATGCGTACATACATACACATGTATACTTATACATATATACACATATATGTATAAATATACATACACAGAGATATTAATCAGTAGCTTTTAAAGGGCTTTTACAGTATAATATGGTGACCCTAAAAACGTGCACAAAGAAAAATAATTGAAGCAGATGATGTCTCAAGAGTCTTATTTACAGATGAAGATAAATCATCTAATAGCTAACACTGATGCCAATGAGCTAACAAGAGGCAATTTAAGAGATGAGGAGATGCTAACTGTAGCAAGGAGGATAAATCTAGAAGACAAATGAGGACGATGTCACCATGTGCACACAGCTGAAGTGATTTTTTTCCACAACAATGAAATGTTGCAAATGACAACTAAAATAACACCTATCAGAATCAGTGAGTCATTTCCTCCAAATCAAAAAACTAAAATGGAAAGTATATGAACTCTTGCCTTTAAAATAGCAATGTGCATCTTAAAATATTACTAGCTTAAACACAGTATTTTAAAGGTACACAGTTAATGTTTAATTTATTGAACTGTATTTAACCAGAAACATTAATTTGAAGCTCCCTTTATACCTGCTAGGAATACCTTTGGCTCCATTTTTCTCATTCAGTTTTCAGAGACATCATAACTATACTCTCTTCAGTACAACAAAAAGCCAGACGTGCTTCTAATTTTCTCTCATTTTCTGCCATCCTACTATGAGTATAGGATCAGTGACACACCAGCAATATGAGAATGGCATACATTTTACTCATATTTGATTCAGAATGTATCTATGTAAAAATCTCTTCCTGAGGTCTTCCAGGGCTATCCACTCGTGCCTAGATCTCCTGCTTAATAAGAACCATAGTAAACCCAGGACAACTATTATTAGGATAAATTATTAGGTATTGCTGTTAAATTGAGAAGATTTGTTTTATGCGAACACTTGTGTTTTAGGGACAGAAAGACAATAGAAGTTGCTGTCCAACACCTTGGGAAAATGTGGAATTAATTAAAGAGGCTTGGAATTATAATAAACTAAAAGAGACCGTGTGACAGGAAGAAAGTCACAAATGTACTGGATCTTGTAGGCTACATAGTTTCCAATGGAGGGTTTCAATTAAAGGAGCAATATGATCCAACCCATATTTCAACAGCATTATTCTAGCTGCTGTGTTGAGAACACACTGAACACTTGGCGGGTTACTGCAATAATACAGGTGAGATGAGGGTGGTAGTGGATGAGTGAAAGTGGTTTATTTCAGGTAAGTAAAGTCATGTGCATATGCTGACAGATTAGATGCGGGGTCTAAAGACAGAGTAGTGAAAGAACGCCTTCAGGTTTATTGTCTAAAGAACTTGGAGCACGAAGTTGCCATTCCTAAAATGAGGAAAAATACCAAAGGAATAGATTCTGAGGGAGTGTCATGAGTTTATCTCAGTTTGATATGCTTATTAACCTTCCTAGCAGAAGCATCAAATAGACAGATATGAGTACACAGTTCTGGGTAGAGACAGGAGCTAAAGATACAAATCTAAGAGCCATCAGCATGCAGGACAGTATTTTAGTCAGGAGACTAGATGACTTCCTCCCAAGAGTAAGTACAGCTAGGAAAAAAAGTAGACAACTGAGAACTGAAGCCTGGGGCACTCCAAAGTTTAGAAGTTGGAGAGAGATGAAAGATCCAACAAAGGAGACAAAGAAGAATTTGCCAAAAAATGCGGGAGGAAAATCAGAGAATGTATTTTCTGAAAGCCAAGGTAAGAAAGTGTTCCAAAAAAGAGGAAGGGATCAAAAATGTTACATCGTAATGCTAGATCTAATAGGACGAGGGCTGAGATCTGACCAGGGGATTTAATCATGGTGGAATGGTAGGGGTGAGAGCCTGCGTAGCTTCGTGAGAAAATGGAAAGAAAGTAACTGAAATACAAAGATTCGAGAATTCCTTCAAGGAATTTTTCAGTAAAAGGACAGAAATGGGATTGTAGTGAAGGGAGTGTGAATTCAAAAGAAGATATTTTAAATATAGAAGAGTTAACTGCATTCTTTTAGGCTATGGAAAAGCTACAGTAGAGAGTCTCACCTGGCCCTAAAAATTTTTTTTTTAAATCAAAAAAAGGAAAGAAAGAAAAAGAACTGTTACAAGCAATATCTTTCTTTTGCCTGATTGCTCTGGCGAGGACTTCCAATACTATGTTGAAAAGCAGAGGTGATAGGGGACAGCCCTGTCGTGTTCCTGAACATAGAGCAAACGGCTTCAGTTTTTCACCATTAATTATGGTATTAGCTGAGGGTTTGTCATATATGGCCTTTATTATGTTAAGGTATTTTGTTTCTATACCTATTTTATTAAGTGTTTTAATCATAAATGGATGTTGTATCTTGTCAAACGCTTTTTCTGAATCTATTGATATAATTATATGATTTTTGTCCTTTACTTTGTTTATGTGATGTATCACATTGATCGATTTGTGTATGTTGAACCATCCTTGTGCCGCTGGGATGAACCCCACTTAGTTGTGATAAATAATCTTTTTAATGCATTGTTGCATTCGATTTGCTAATATTTTGTTTAGGATTTTTGCTTCTCTATTCATCAGAGATATTAGTCTGTAATTTTATTTTTCTGTGCTATCCTTACAAGGTTTTGGTATCAGGGTAATGCTAGCCTCCAAAAGTGAGTTAGGGAGTATTGTCTCTTGTTCAATTTTTTTGGAAGAGTTTGAATAGGACAGGTATTAGATCCTCTTTGAAGGTTTGGTAGAATTCACTAGTGAAGCCATCTTGTCCTGGACTTTTGCTTTGGGGAGGGTTGCAGATGACTGATTCAATTTCCTTACTGGTGATCAGTCTATTTAGATTTTCCACTTCGTGATTTAGCCTAGGAAGGCTATATGTTTCGAAGAACTTGTCCATTTCTTCTAGGTTATTGAATTTGGTGGCATTTAGTCCTTTATAGTATTCTTGGATGACCCTTTGTATTTCTGTGGCATCCATGATAACTTCCCCTCTTTTGCATTGAAGAAAACATAGGTACTAAACTTAAGGACCTTGTGTTTAAAGAACATTTTATGAATTTGACTCCAAAGGCAAGGGAAGTTAAAAGCTAAAATAAATGAATGGGACTATATCAAACTAAAAAGCTTCTGCATAGCAAAAGAAACTATCGACAAAATAAAGAGGCAACCAACCAAATGGGAGAAGATTTTTGCAAACAACACCTCCGATAAGGGACTAATATCCAAAATATATAAGGAACTCATACAACTATACAACAAAAAAACAAATGATCCAATTAAACAATGCCTCCGATACGGGACTTATCGGATATATATATATATTTTTTCCATGTGCTCCTGATATATATATATATATATATATATATACACACACACATACATACATCAAAAGCACATGGAAACTTTTTTCTGTTTCTATTTTATCAGGAAAAGTTACCGTCTGACAGGAGGGATGGGAAGAGGTGAGGAAGGTTTGATGAGAGAAGATTTGAAAACAGTCATCTAGAGACTAGGAGAGTAAATGGACGTGGGGCACACTATATGACTGCCTGGCAGCATTACGGTCCCATTGAGATTAATAACCATTCTGCAGTTATCTTCTGCACTAGACAGAGAAGCTATCATTACTCCTTTTTCTACATCACTTACAAGAGTAGAGCAGGGAGTAAAATCACACTCCTCTGAGCCCTGATTCCTAGGAATTGATGGTATACATTTTTTTTCTTCTCAGGTGTCTATTTAATCTTACTTTTTGATTTCTGTCTGCCTTGTTGAGTTTTAAATAAGGCAGATTTTTTACCCAACTATTGGAAAAAAAAGATCAAATGTGGGTGTAACACAATAAAACAGGTAATGAAATTGCTTTTAAAATAAAGCACAATTTGTTTCCAAGAGAAACTTACCAGAAGTACTGTTATATCGCAACAAGGAAAAGGGCTGAGGCACCAAGAATGGACCATGTGTTATACATTATCTTACCTCCAATGCCTAGTGAAACACCTGGTCTCGAGAAATATGTTAAATAAAGGAATGAGTGGGCAAATGAATTATGAAACCGAAAACAAGAATGAGAAAATATAAAGACTGATTCAGAAGATTAAAGATAGGAAAACATGAGAATAAGAGATTGAGAACAGTTTGGGTTCACTGAAAAATGAGTCAGTGGGAAAAAGGCCCACAATGATATTC
The DNA here is from genome assembly GCF_036562045.2 of Rhinolophus sinicus. NCBI lineage: Eukaryota > Metazoa > Chordata > Mammalia > Chiroptera > Rhinolophidae > Rhinolophus > Rhinolophus sinicus. The sequence continues at coordinate 147,507,567 of NC_133755.1, forward strand.
TCTCAAGAGTCTCTTCTTTTAAAAAAAACTTAATTATCACTTCCACAGCTCTAAAAGCTATAGATTAGGTCACACCAGAGGAAAACACAAAAGCAAAATTTTTCAAGTGTGTTATAAAGACAAACATTAAAATCTTTAAAAGCTTCTCTCCATGTTTTTTCTCTTTCCTTGAACCCTAGGTGAGGTATTATGATGTATATCTCAAACATTAGATAAAAACAAAAACCATGTATATCAACTGATTGGCTCTAAAAATTGCTTTAAGTCAAATAAATGTAGGGAAAGGTGACATATAAAGCCTCACAAAGAAGGAAAAAAACCTTATTTTTCTATAATCACTCCAGAATATAACCTTTGTGAAATCAATTTCATGTTATTTCTTTCCAATGCAAGGTTGATGGTATTATAAAGGAATTCATGTTGCTATAAGATTTAACTTAACAAATTAATGAATAGTTTGATCATATATCTTCACATTTTAAATTAGAATTCTCTAGTATAAAAAAAAAACCTGAATTTGCATTGCTTTTATGGAAAGGTCTAAACACCTGAACTTGAACTACACTAGCTAGTTTACCTGTCTGGTCTTCTCTGCCCTCACATTCCAAATCTCAGTCATCCTTGAACAACTCACAGTTCTTTGAATGTACTTTGCTTCCCCTAGCCTCTATTGTTTCTTCAATTCAAAATGTAATTCTATCATGCAGAAAACACATGTTTATACTTCATGACTTGGTTTAAACATAATTTTCCTTGGAAGGGTATCATACTTATGTGTTATTCTAAGTATGTTCTCTAAGTTTTCCAGGATACAATTTGTCTATTTAGCTCCTATCTAATTATCTGATTACTTGAATGTATGTTCTAAATGTTCATGAACTCCTCTAAGGTGGATACCTAAATTTTTTATTTAATTATATTTACATAGTTTGTATTGTTTATATTTCAAGTCTTGAGCACACAGGACTTATATATGGCACAGTAATAAAAAATATTACTTTGTTGAATCAAGTTCTACACCTAGAATTAATTCATCAAAAAACAATTCCTTTTTCAAAACAAAAAAAAAAAGAGAGAGAAATTCTGATAAAAATTATTTGGCATCACACAAATATTACCTTAGTATGAAACCTAAAAAAAATTAAAGATTACAAAGAAATTGGTGTATTGTATCCACGTACACAAGCTGAGTGAAAAAACAGCATTAATCTCTCTTCTTAATAATTCTTCAAATTATAAAAAAAGGCAACAAAATAACATGACATTTGATGGCAAATATTTCACCTTGTTTTAGATCAGCATTTCTTGGAACTTCTGACAGATAGCAGTTTGGTAAAGGATATGATGAAAACATTGGCCATGGATATGGATCATCACCCTAAAAAAGAAACAAGACAGATAACTTTAGGAAGTATAATAGTTTAAAATATTATTGAATCTTAAGGCTTTCTGAAATATCACTCACTGAATTTGGCTTTTGTTTCATAAAAATTTTAGAATTGTAGCCTAACGGAAAACTATGTGATATTACAGTTGAGTACTCTAATGGATAATAACTATAATGAAATGTAATAGAAACAGTATTAAATAAGTACTGAAGACAAATACATATGGTAACTTGTTCTCGTAACTGGGATTGGTAATCAAGGCTTTAGTATTTTTTTCATGATTGGAAAAGTATGGTCTTCAAAAGAAGCCTGCATTTCCTATGTTGCTTACAAAACTGTTTCTCTTGTGCTGTCAATCATTTCTATCTCATCTGTCCCAGAGTGACAACTAAAGCAAAATGTACTTAATGACAGTAACAATAAAAATGAAAATAACTAAACCCTTGAAGAGAAAAATCAAACTATTGGAAGGAGAGGTACACAATATTGTCAACTAAATACAAAAAAATATAATAATCTAATAAAATTTAGGTGTCATGAAAAAGAAAGACATCAAAAGTAAAAAAAATTCAGACATGAGGAAAATGACAACTTTTTAATTAAATACCCTACTGTGCAATGCAAACCAGCACTTATAACCCCTTGCCATGAAGAATACCATTTGTGTTGTAAAGTGTTTCCTTGCATTCTAAAGTTTTTCTAGAAATAAAAGTTCAACTCTGTGATTTGGACATCTAATAGTTACTGTTTAGTGTCACCTGAGTTGGCTACCTTGCTTCAAAATATATAAAAAAAAAATCCCCCCTCCTCTATACCCCACTTACCTTTTCCAGTGTCCTGGGAGGCAAAATCCGTTCCATTGGCCCACCAATAAGATTTATTCTAACAAGAACATGGTTTCTCTCTACTGATAAGCCATCAATTATAAAATCCCTGAAAAATAATATATCAATTTTGTTATCTCTGTAATTGGAGGTATTTAATTTTAAAATCAAGTGATTGGAATCTAAAGAAAAAAGGCAGATAATTTTCTATAGAAAAGTTTGGAAAATAGATTATCAATCTACCATGTTTCCCCAAAAATAAGACCTAATGGGAAAATAAGCCCTAGCATGATTTTTCAGAATGACGTCCCCTGAACATAAGCCCTAATGCGTCTTTTGGAGCAAACCTTAATATAAGACCTAGTCTTATTTTGGGGGAAACATGGTAGATTCACTCTATCTTATAGCTTTCTTTGCTAGAGCAAAGAATTGATGGAGATATAATTGATATAATGAGAGGAATGAGATTATTAATATTTCTTTGACAAATATGACTGCACTTAAAGAAATAGGATTAAGACATGCATTATTTTCACAATCACTTTATCACATTTTTAGTTAATGTTCCCTTAAGTTCTAGATATAGAGTCTTAATTTCAAAATCTAAACATTGCTCTTAAGCAGCGTCCACACTTCCTGCAGCTGTTAATACTATCCTATATCAAACGCAGAGTACCCAGTAAGGTGCCTTGTCTTTTATAATTTTGCAAAACCTAGCTGATGATGGAGGCACATTTTCTTAAAAATTACACATGAAAACAATGCCAGCTAGTAAACGGGCATTCAATAAATGTAAGCCAAAACTGAGGTAATGACAAGTGTGATACATTAATAGAAAGCAATCATCAAGATATGACCATAACTTCATTTTGCAATAATCAGAATTTATGACTATGAACTCTAACATAATTAAGAGAATGGAGGAGAGAGCCTCTACAAGGGACACAAAATCAAACATTTTATTTAATGGATCATCTTACACATGCAGCCTGAATTTAAAGGTGATACAACTTCATGGAACCATTTAAAAAGTTAAGGTTTAAAAAAATAACTAAAAAACTAAATTAAACAAAAACTTAGGAAGTACTACTCTGTAAGTACTCCCCAAGAACATCTATCACAAAGTTTCTAACTGTGACACTTATACTTTCATTGCTTGTTACTCTGTTATTTAAACCTACTGAATTCAGATAGTAAAGAAACATTAAATTACACAGAGTCTGTAAAAAAACTATGTTATTATGTCTTAATAGGCTTATATTTATTTTTATTTTTTTCTTACCTATGGCTCTCTGAGGTCTCTAAGATATTTTCTTCTTGAGCATTTAGTAATATTTCAGATACTTGATACTGAGCCTCTAACAGAAGAAGAGTGTCTAGATCACAGCATACCATACTTAATAACCTACATGAAGAGAAACAATAAAAAGCAGATTTTATAAAACATCCTAAAAGTTTAGAGACTTTCTTGGTGCCTCAAATACCTACACACAGAAATACAAATTTTAAGAAAGATCATGCAGTTATTTAGGATACATTTTTTAATCAATTTGAATAGTAATTGACTTCAAAAGTTCTTATAAAATATTATTTAAAAATCATGGGTAACATCTAGGTTTAAAAAAATGTATCTATATCTAGAAATAGTAATTTTTTTTTTCTTAACTGCTACTTAATTTAAAAATTAGTTAGGGAATATTAGTAAATCCATAAAAATAGAAAATACCACCACTTTTTATTCAGCAATTCATTACAAAATGAATCACAGAATCATTTTGCTACCAATCCAGGAAATGTCAATGGCTAACTTCAGAATTTTCAGATAAAGCTGAGAACACCTGAACACACTGATCTATCCTAACATCACTACAAGGGAGACAAGTAGGAATCATGTGGCTTCTACTGTGGTGCAAGAGGATGTACACTGCACCATCTAGGAAATATTCTTCCCAAGGAAACTGAACCTGAAACTGACACTATCAGTTATATGAAATACAAGGATTAGAGAAATATTTTATAATCCACCACAAGGAGGAAACAGGCAACCAAATCCAGAATCTAGAGAATCCTACACATCATTATATATTATTGCTCCCAGAGGGGAAGAAAAGGCATAAGAAAGGGGAATAAGGGAAGTTATAAACTGAAAGAAAAACATCGAGCAAACATAAAGGTTTTGCTTGATTATGATTCAAGCAAAAATGTAAAAGTGCCTGTTTGACGCAAACAGGAAAATATGGTATAGGTACTAGATGAGATCAAGAAAATGCAGTTAATTTTGCTAGATTTAACAATAGCATAGAGGTAATATACTTTTTCTAAAAAAAATAGGTCCTTGTCTGTTAGAGATACTAATGAATAGATAAAATAGCATTATATCTGGAATTTGCTTTAAAGTACTTAAGGAAAGAGTGGGTATGGGAAAGGAAAGAGATAAAACAAGACTGGAAAGTACTGTTAATTGATAAAGATGAGTGATGGGTACATAGAGGGTTCATTACACTGCTGCTCATTCTACACTTTATATGTTTACAATTTCTATAATAAAAATATATATAAAAAAGATAAAGGGGAAAGGAAACATTGGGTGACTATGGTAGATTGAGTGGTTAGGGATGGTTTCTCTGAAAGATGGCATTTGAGGAAACATGAGATTCAAGAATAAACCAACCTTCTAATTATATATCTGCTGATTTTTCTTAGAGACATATTCAAACATGAGCACAAAGGCCTACACATAAGGATACTTATTGTGGAGTGGTCATAAGCAAAAAAAAAAAAAAAAATTGTTTTAATGTCCATCCATAGAAAGAAGTTTAAACGTTTGGGATACATTTTTACAGTGGTATACTATGTAGATATTAGAACAGGGTAGCTATATATGTTTTGATAAAAGAATTATCTCCAAGGTAATGTTAAGTGAGAAAGGAAAGGCAAAAACATTTGAATAAAAATGGAGAAATATTTGAATACACATATAAATTCGAATTTGTTTTTACCTAGAAATCTCTCTCCAAAGACAGAAAAGAAACTGGTAAGCTCTGCAGGAGAGTTAGAAGGTGATCTGAGAGACTGGAAGGAAACATAGCTCTCACTGTGTATATCTTCTATAGTTTTTGAATTGGGGTTCAATTGTGTATTTTACCTATTCAATAGCATCTATATAGAGAAAAAATGTTTGGTGGATGTCTTCAAGAGTCAAAAATGGCAATTCAGTATCATTCCCAGAACATAGCTGCAAAATAACCAATGCATAGAGAAGGGGAAATCTACTATCATCAATTTAGAGACATGTGCCATACTTAGTTTATTCAAGTAAAAACACTTTGCATGATATAATCCTTAGATGTCTAAAGATGACAGTGTAAGTTGACACTTCCCCTTTCTCATCCTAGAAATAACCCCAAGGATTGGGGCGGGGGGAGAAGGCACATCATCAAAATTTTTGCCCACAAATGTGTTGAAGGGTGAGTAGGGCAGTCAAAATAGGGCAAATGCTGCTAGGAGAGGGAAAGAAACTGAGAAACAATGTCATGGCAGGCTGCCAGGCTGCCATTAATGTGAAAAACAGGGGGGAAAAAGATACTCCAAAAAATAAATAAAAAGAAGAAAGGAAGCAAATACATTTTTCTAAGTAAAATCAACAAATGTTTCAAACTAAGGAGTACCCTTAGATGAAAAACCTAACCCAATCAAGATAGGATGGATGAATGGATAAGAAAACAAAACCCTTACATATGCTGCTTACAAAAGACTCACTTCAGATTGAAAGACACACACAGACTGAGAGTAAAAAGATGGAAAAAAATATTTCATGAAAATAGAAATGAAAAAAAAAAAAAAGTTGGGGTAGCAATACTTATGCCAGACAAAATAGATTTTACAAGAAAGGCTACAACAAAACACAAAGAAGGACCCGGTAATCGTACTTCTATTTATCCAAAGAAACCCAAATGCTACTTTGAGGGGACATGTACATCCATATGTTCACTGCAGCACTGTTTACAATAGCCAAGATGTGGAGGCAGCCTGGATGTCAGTCGATGAATGAAGGGATAAAGAGGAAGTGGTACATACTGGGGGTGCCAAAAAAATGTATACACAATTTGAGTGATGTTATCTATGTATTACTTTTTGAAGTTGAATTGAATTATAGTAGCAATGTGTAGTATGATGTTCGCTCAAAAGATGGTGTTAATCAAATGAACGCTAGCATTACGAGGCAACAGGCAGGACAATCAAAGAAAATGGCAGAAGCATGTTTGTTGTTAGAGGAATGCAAGACTATTTTGAAATGGTATTTGAAATTTGAGAACATTGTGGAAATACAACAACAATGGAGGCTTGAGTACGCAACAGAACCTCCAACATGCCTAACAATTGCACATGGTAAGTTTGAGATGCATGGTCCTGTGTTCTTGAAGAAACTGAAAATGGCATGCACAGCAATACAAGTGGACGCTTTGGTCAACATTGCTCAAGCAGAAGTTGGCCATAATCAGAAGCATCTGGATGCTGATGGTAACCGCTTTGAGCACCTCTTGTAATTGCGGAAGTCAAACATGTATTCATCTTTTGTTCAGTATATACTGAGTATTACAATTTTAATACAATTTTTTCCTTTCTTAAAATGGGTATACATTTTTTTGGCACCCTCTGTATATACAATGGAATATTGTTCAGCCATGGAAGGGAATGGGCTCTTGTCATCTGTGGCAGCATGGATGGACCTGGAAGATATTGTGCAGAGTGGAGTACGTAAGACAGAGAAAGGCAGAAGCAATATAATTTCACTTAAATATGGAATCTAAAGAGCAAAGTAAACAAACAAAACAAAAACAAATTCATAGATACAGAGAAAATTTTGATGGCGGCCATATGGGAGGGTGGTTGGGGAAGTAAGTGAAAAGGGGGAAGGGATTAAGAAGTACAAATTGGTTGTTACAAAGTAGTCATGAGGATGTAGGGCATAGCATAAGCATTACAGTCAATAATAGTATAATAACTATGTATGGAGTCAGATGGGTACTAGATTTATCAGCGTGATAAATCTAGTAGGGGCTTGGGGGTAGGATGAAAAAGGTGAAGGGATTAAGAAATACAAATTGGTACTTACAAAATAGTCATGGGGATGTAATGCATAGAGAATACAGTCAACAATATGGTAATAACCATGTGTAGTGCCAGGTGAGTACTAGACTAGTCAGGGGGATCACTTCTTAAATTATGTAAATGTCTAATATTGTACACCTGAAAATAATATAACATAATACTGAGTGTCAACTGTAATTGAAAAATGAAAAACGGGTGGGGGGGGAATAAGAGGGCCAAATTTCCAGGGATAAAAGAAGTAAGTCATGGGGATGTAACGTACAGCACAGGTAATATACTCAATAATACTGTGACAGAATAATATGGTATCAGATGGTTGCTGGAGTTACCATGGTGATCACTTCTTTAGGTATATAAATGTTGAATAACTGTGGTGTACCCCTGAAACTAACATAATATGTTAGCTATGCTTTTAATAAAAATCTTAAAAAATAAAATTTAAAAAAAGTAAAGAAGAGTTCTTAGGATCTAGATGGACAATGAGATGATACAAGATGAACGGGAGCAACTCTGAAAGCAAATACATGTCCAAACTGAATTCTCCTCTTTAGCGAATGAGTAAATAAAAACTTGAACAAATGATGTAAGATTTTTAAGATCTTATAAGTACTAGGAATAATGTAAAGCTTAGCAAATTTGACCCAGCAATACATTAAAGAATAGCATACAGTGACCAAGTACAGTTCATTCCAGGAAGAAAAGGATAGTTTAATATGAAAGCATGTCTTAATGTAACCCATGACATCAATATGTAATAGAAAAGAACCATATAATCATTTGGCCAGATGCTTAAAAGCTACTTGATTTAAGATTCAATATCTACTCTCTATTCCCTGTCCTCCAAAAAAGTCTAAGTAAATTAAATAAAGGTTATTTCTTTAATTTGATTTACAAAACAAATTTATCTCAAGGCAAGAGTTAAAAGCATAAATAGGAAATGCATTCCATTAAGATCATGAGGAAGTTAAAATTGTCCATAATTATTTAACATTGTTCTAGAAATTTAAGCCAATATCAAGACAATGAGTAAAAAATAAAGATGCATGCTATCTGAAAAGAGATGATGTTCACTATTAGAAGATGATAAAACTGTTTATTGGAAACCACCCCACTGTAACTTAAAATTCACTTAATTTTAAGAAATATTGGGTGAATACCTACTAAGCGCATACCACTGTTTTAAGTGCTGAGGATACATCACTAAACACACATACACAAAAATCCCAGTTCTGTATGGAATGCAAAATACTAGAGGTGGGGAACAGACAATGAACAAAATAAAAAGTTAAAAACCAAAACAAAACACAGCATGTATACAACTAAAGCAGAGAAGTGAATACAGTGCTAGCAATAGGGCAATAGGGATGGATGACTGTATGCAATTTTAAATAAGATGGTTAGGAAAGAACTCATCAAGAATATGACACTTATGTAAAGACCTAAAACAAAGGAGGAAGCAAGCCATGGAGCGATCTGGGGAAAAAATGTTCCAGGCAGAACAAACAGATTGAGCAAAGGACCTGAGGTGAGAGCACGGCTGGCATGACTGAAGGACACTATGGGGGCCCAGGCAGTGGCAGTGGAATAAGCAGGAAGAAGTATTAGGAGATGAGGTCCAAGTCATATTAGGGATTCAGATCACACAGGACTCTGCAAAGCCATTATGAAGTTTTTCTTTGATGACATGAGAGAAACCACGGTGGTATGGTTCCATCCTGATGATATGAAAAGCCTTGTGAATATAGCATTAAGATTATCTGATTGGTGTTGTAATGGATCACTAGGGCTGCTGTGCAGAATAGGCTAATATTAGAATGGGACAGAAACAGAGACACGTTTTAAAAAATATATAGTAATAATTTATATTAGGTAGTGGCTTAAACCAGAGTATTGTCAGAAGAGGATTTGGTGATCGAAAGGATGGCTCTGTGGTGGAATCTCAGGGGGGCCCCCAGGAGCCCCACCCTCCTGGTACTCATGCCCTTGTGAGAGTCCCTTCTCGAGTACAGGCAAGACTTGTGACTTACCTCTAATCAGAGTATGTTAAAGGTGATAGGACAGATGTGATTACATAATTGCATAAGACTCTGTGCCCTTCTTGCTGGAGTCTTTCCCCTCTGCTGGTTTTGAAAAGGCAAGAAGCCATGTTGAGGAAAACCACATGGCAAGGACCACAGATGGCCTCTTGGATTTGAGGGCAGCCTTCCACGGACAAGCTGCAAGAGCCTCTATCTCGCCTCTAGGCAGCAAGAAAACAAAACCCTCTGTCCTAAAATCATGACAAAATAACAACAACAATCTGTGTGAGTTTGGAAACAGACCCTTTCCTAACTGAGCTTCAAATGAGACCATAGCCACAGCCGACACCTGGATTGTATAGTCTTAGGAGACTGAACAGAGGAGCCAGCTAAGGTGTACCTAAATAGAAACTGAGATAATAAATGTATGTTGCTTTAAGCCACCAAGTCTGTGTAGGGTGACCAGTAAAAAAATACAAAAAATAATTTACTTATACCAATGATAACCAATTAAAACATTACCAAGGAAAAAGAAATCACCTTAATAATAGCAAAAAAATAAAACACGAAACATAACAGTAAATGCCCAGGGCCTATATGAAGACAGCTAGCTACAATGCATCACTTAAGAAAGTAAAACACTTCAATACAGAGATAGCACCTACAAGGATGAGAATATTAAATATAAAGATGTGTATTGTTTTCCAATCCAGTTAATGACTTTAAATGTACATTATGCAATAATGTAATCAAAATATTAAGATTTTTATAAAGCTCAACAAAATGTCTCCACTAATAACCTAAAATAATTTTCTAAAGGAGAATAACAAAATGAACGAATAATTAGTATATCTATAGAATCTCAGAGATTTATCTATGATGAGGTGCTTAGCATGATCTAAATTTGAGAGCGGTGTAACATATTTAGTCTCATCTTCTGTGAGGAAGGTACAGTTACTGTCCCCATTTCACACATGAGGAAACAGAGGGAGGGAGAGATTAAGGATCTTGCCTAAGATCATCTGGCAATGTGGTTCCAGAATCTATGCTCTGACACTGCCATGTATGGTGCACACAGTGGGGCTATAAATACTAGATTCAGAAAAAAATATATAAGACCCCTATGGAAAAAACAACATTTTAATTAGAGTAATTAAAGCACACAAATTAAATAGAGACATACACCATGTTTACAGATTGGAAAATTCAGTATTATAAAGATGTCAGTTCACTCACTATTGTTTTATAGATCCAATCCAATGATAATTAAAATCCCGTGGGCTAGTTTGTGTGACAAGCTGATTCTCAAATTTACATAGAAAGAAAAAGACTAAAAGCAGCCAAGGTATTTTTGAAAAAGGAAAGTGGGAAGAACTGCTCTATTGGTTATTATAAATTATTACAAAGCTACAGCAATTAAAATGATGTGATATTTGCACGAGGATAAACAAAAATCCAATTAACAAAATAGGAAGTTCAGGAACAAGGCTTTGCCTATTCAGATAATTGTTTTGTAACACAATAAAGAATTACATATGTATGTTTACAAAGAGATATGTAGCTAGTGTTCCTAAGCTATGTGTAACAGAGTTGTTTATAATAGTCAAACGTGGGAAACTGGAAATAACCCAAATGTCCACTAACAGCATAATATATAAACAAAACATGGTATAGTCATACCACAGATGGAATATTATACAGCAATGAAAATAAATTAACTGAAATACATCCAACACTAATCTTAGAAACCCTAATGCAACACAGAAAAGCACATATGACAGATATACAGTCAATGGCACCATTAATACAAAGCTTAAAAAACAGTAAAATTAAGATATTGTTTAGGAATACATAACTAGGTAGTAAAAATTTAAAGTAAGTCATAAACATAAAAAGTAAATACCATAAAAGTCAAAATTGCTGTTACCACTGGCAACAAGGGAGGGAGTCATGATCAAACAAATGCATAGCGCTGTCTTGGTTTAGTTGATTGGAATTATGTGGACATTTATTTTACAATTTGTTAAGCTGTATGTTTATATTTTATGCAATATTTATATTTTTTAATATTTCATAAAATACTTAAGTGCTATAGTAGGGTAGATAATGGGAAAAAGTATATCACTATATCCATAAGAAGTATAAATGTGTATTCAACAGGAGAACAAATTCAGAAAACTACTAAACGAATGTACATTTTAATGATAACTCATAAAGATTCATGTAAGACTCAATAACAACTAATGCTATTTACTACTCAATTACCTAATCACCTAATAAACAGATCTTTGTGGTTCATTAATTATAAGCATATTTGTATAAGCTAGCAGCTAGAGTAAACATGGGAAAAAAAGACACTAGAGTAAGACAATTTTATTTTTTTAGCTTAACCATAATATTAAGGGTAGGTTTACAAAATGAATAGAAGTGTGCAGATTATTTTATATCCACTAATCTAGAAAACGATCAGAAAAACATGTCTCAAATTTTACACGTTATTGGGCTTATAAGCAACAAATTGTGAAGTCTATTATATAATAAATAATAATTTTTGTTGGCTCCAATCCAAATTTCCCAAAGTTATGAAAAAAAGAGTCTGCTGCTTTTTTCACATGTAAAGCAAGCTGGTTATATCAAGAAGTATTCCAAAAAAAAAGGTAACAATTACCCAAAGTAAATGCAAATTCATAGGTAAATTAAGTAAAAGTTTCAATGGTATATTTTTTATGGACAGAGATACAGTATTAAAAATCATTTAAACTAAATTAATGTACAGATATCAACAGTTAAATAGGCAAATTTCAGAAGTGTTTGTGTGTGTTAGAAATAGATTACAGTTAGAAATAGATTAACTCTACCTATCCCAGACACACACTTTTTAAGCTTAGGCCTTAACAGGTTCCTTTTATCAAAATAAGAGAAGTTTCTGTACACCAAAAAGACAGACAGTAGTCAAAGACCTTGGCTGTTCATTTCCTATTTCATGCAATGCTAAGCAATGTGCAAATATTACCCACACTATTACAATTTTATGGCTCCCAGAAGCGCTAGCAGTCTTGCACACCAGGAGATATGGTGTTGCCAGTTCGAAAGTGGTGAAGACATAATAGAGAGGGTTTGCCTATAGCAAGCTTTTGGAAGCATGACGGATGACTCCTTAAAGGTGGGTGTGGGGACCTAGACCTCTTTAGTTAACTCTGTGAAAGCATCTGAATATACCTGTGGTGATATTCCCTTCAATCTGTTGCCTCATTTGAGTCAGGTTTATTGGTAACATCTAATAATGGCTTTCTCGTCTCATCTCAGGCACGGAACGCTAAGTCCCTATCTCTGTTAGACATTTAATGCTACACATAAGCATGATCTCTAGACAAATAATTTTCATAGAATCTTACCATCCCTATTAAATCTTTTCTTCCCTTGTTGCAAGAAGCAAACTAAATATTTTGTGAAGAAACACAGACATCCCTAAAACACGTTACTTAAATAAAAAGGTCACAACTTATGAGCTGTATTTGGATAAAAAATAAATCAGCACAAGATACTAACGGAGAGTCTCAGGGTTTTCCCAAGACTCTTCTCATAACAGAGGAAGTTGGAAGCCCCGCTCAATCTACCCGATGTTATGTTTCCCTAAGCCTTAGTGTATCTGTGCATTATATGTAACACAACATCATCAAGGTAAAGTCTCTACAAGACTGAATTAGCAAAGTCTCGACAACTGGTAAGACTATTGATTTGGTCAATGTGAATACTCGGAGTAGTATGCTTTTACTTGACATCAACAGTAATACACTTTATCTTTTTATCAGCTCAGCCCAGGACAGCCTTGATTGTCCTACCATGTCTCAGGTCATCATGGAAAACTATTCTACTGATGCTATAATGTTCACTGGACCCAGGCAGGCAAGAAGTAGCTGGTTCTCTAGATGTTTTAATAAAACATAGGTTTGCCAGAGAATGAGATCCATAAAAATTGAGACATTTCATTGTCATCTCAGTGAAGTTTCTGAGTTCTAGCAGCCTATAATGTCAAAATATCACATGTACTATGTATGCATGATGCATTATTAAATCTTATCCTACTTACCACCAAAAAATGATATAATGCACGATTGTAGTCTCTTTGAATTTTGGAAACAACATCAACCACATTGGGTGTGCTCCTCTCAATTACTTGTCAAGTAACCCATAAGTGTACCAACTTTGTGTGACTCCAAGGCTAGAATAGATATAAAACTCAGGCAGGATCTAACTCAAGAAAAATCTCTCATTTGAGCCTTTAATCCAGAAGATTCAATGTTGGTCAAAGTTTTATTGGCTGATTAGACACTACATGCAGCTTCTGGCAAGGTGCAATACAAAATTCACACATGGAGTACATTCACATTCTCTTTATTAAATATTCTTGTTTTATGATCTTCCCTCGATAAACATAATTTCTAGGCCCTGCAATCAAGACCACTTCATTCATAAACCCATCTGAATAAGCACTAGAATAGCTGAAGAAAGAGGCTGGCCCATCAACAAGAGATATTATTTTACCTCCTTTGCAAGAGGAGGAATCCCTTTCAAGAGCATTCCCATGAGTCAAAAATATTCTTTCAATTTGGGTGTAATCTCAGAGGACAATCTATATGATGCCTTTTCTATTAATTGTCTTAAACTAATCCCCTGATCTTTTTTACTCTGACCATCCAGCCCAACCATTAGCCATGTTTCATAAGTCTATGAAATCAGTATCTGAAGTCATATGCGTATCTTTTTCCAGACAAAGTGAATAAGTAGATACACTACCTTAAGAGTTTCCCTCTGAAAAGCTATAAAGTTATCCAACTCTAACAGGTATTAGCATACTAACACAGTGTCATCTATAAACTAGATTTAATTTTTACTTCTTCCCTGGTCACCTAATTAGAGAAAGCTTCTCATGAGCCAAAAGAGTGTGCTGTGAATGTGTGAATGTGTTCCCCGACTGTACTTGTGTCCTCAGAGCCGGTTTAAGCTTCTTACAAATGTTATTTGCATACTTGATAATGGAGTTCCATGCACATATAACTGTTTTGGAAAATCATACTGCACAATACCAGACTGGTAGCTAATTTACATAGTGGATATCCATTAATTTAAACAACATGAATCCCCTTGTCATAGATGATATGGTTACAGTTATCACCGCGTATCCACATTGTCATAGGCAGAGACCAACACTAAACTCAAGATGCAGCACATAATCTGGGGAGACAAACCAGCTACCTGGTAGCAAGCTAATTACATTAAATGCCTTCTTACTTCAGCTATGAAATTGGACATCTGTGACCACAATGCTTCTCTACCACCAAACACTATCTCACAAATTATATACTTACCGATGCCTCAGTGAAGATCATGGCATCTATAAAACACTACTTCTGATGAAGAAACTAACTACACAAGAAGTACAGAGAAAAATATCTGCAATATTCACTGAACTTATAATGTACCCCTATCTCCCAGAAGTAGCTATCTTTAGATACTGGCAGAATGACACACTGAAAACTAAGTATGGCATCACATAGGACATAATACATTGCAATATCAAGGTGCTGTCCAATAAGATATATAGGTGCCATTTCTCTTGTAACTATAATTTGGGTCTAGGAGCTACAGTGTAGAAGTGGAAATTATAAATTTCTTTGGTTTTCTAACCCCTCAACTCTGTGGGGTGGGACATGGTGGGTGGAAGGGGCTGGATTGGTGGTTTTGAGATCTTATTCCAAATGAGAATACTTCCTACACTTCTACCAGAACTGAAAATTACCCCTAACTGGTTGAGGCTCCTCAAACACCTGGACCAATAGCAAAATAAGGCAACTCTGCAGGGAGAAATTGACCATGATCATTAAGAAAACTGCAGCTATGCAATGGAGACAGAAAAGCAAAGTCTACTATCCAGGGAATACTTTGTAGCACTTCCTAATAGTGCCATGTCTAGCAGTCAGTTAATGGAACACTAATGCAAGACCACTAACGGTTCAAGAACCACAGAAACGAGGCTTTGGGGTGTCCCATACATAAAGAACCCTAACCAGCTCAGGTTGATTGAGTATCAAGGGAAAACAGAATGGGCAATAGGGGAAAGAAGTTATACATATCAACTAAAGCCTCATGTCCACTTGTAGAAACAAGGTATATAGTAGCTAACCATATTTTCAACCTTGCTCTGTTAAGCAAACATTTATATATTAACCAATTTCCTTTTACTTCCATGTTGCTTTCCCCTGCTATTTTATACAGGGTGTTGATTTGTAATTTAGTCTACGTGTTAAAGGCTATGAATAAGTGATTGTAAATAAACTAACAAAGAATGAAAATTACTTAAGAGATTTATGCTAACACAGAGAAGAGAGCCTAGATGTCCGTTAGGGAAGAGTTTAAGAGTACTTTTGTTTGTGGGAGGGGAATGATACTGTGCTAGTGAAAGAATGTTATTTGTATTGCTGTTTTTTAGAGTTTTTTAATGCTCTGAGATTTAAATGACTCAAAATATTTAAAAGTACTTAGAATAATACGTGGCGCTCAGTAATCACTGTTGTATTTGACATTACTATTAATAATAATTACATTTTTGTGGGAACAATCTTGAGATAAATGACTGCTAAATACATAGGAAAAACTAAGCAAATGGGAAAATAATGTCTTATTAATGCTAAGAAAAATAAATCTGGGGAGGAAATGAAATAGAATCATAACGTGTCTCTTGAACTGGCACAGAATAACACGTAGCCTTTTTCAGCACAGTCTCCCTTCCACTCTTGTTTCCCATTCATGATTTCCAGAAGGTAAACCAACATTCTGCGGAAGGAGGGGAAGAACAGTCGCCTAGATGAGTGGGGTAGAAGTGGAGGGAATATGAGGGCCTATCTGTATCTTACAATTTAAACTAGTCCTATTATTGAAAATCTTAGATGTTCAAATAATCTTATACTTCCATCTCCATTCTCAGTGCTGCCTCTAACTCCCAGTGCTTCCAGATGCTGTGATATGCAAAACGTTGCTTCTGGGCCTCCCTTCCTGCCAGCTTGGGTTTTAGCTTTCCTGGCCTGCTAATCAGTTATAATTCATCCATTTATTCTGTAGCTCCCAAAACTATACTGTGGAAGTCTCCAACCCATATCTGTCTCAAAAGACTTCCTCCTGCAGTTCTTTCTTACTGAGAAAGCATCTTCATCAAAACTAGGGAGAAAATCCATTGGAGTCACTTGCCTGCCACCAGCTCCTTCACTTGCTGCTGGTCTCTGCCCTTGCCAAGCGCGGCTCTGCAGCTTCAGCACCTCAGCCCAGAACAATGCTAAAGTGGCTGTGCACAGGGCTTCTGGAGGAATTGGGCAGCCCCTTTTACTTCTCCTAAAGAACCGCCCTCGGCTAAGCCGGCTGACCCTCTATGATATTGCTCATACACCTGAGTGCTGCAGATCTGAGCCACGGAGACCAGAGCGACTGTGAAGGGCTACCTCGGACCTGAGCAGCTGCCAGACTGCCTGAACAGTTGTGATTTGGTGGTTATTCCAGCTGGAGTGCCGAGACAACCAGGCATGACGTGGGATGACCTATGCAACACCAGTGCCACAACTGTGGCCACCCTGATGGCTGCCTGTGCTCGGCATTGGCCTGAGGCCATGATCTGCATCATTTCCAATGCGGTAAACTCTACCATCCTAATCACATCAGAAGTTTTCAAGAAACATGGCTATATGGCCCCAATAAAACCTTTGGGGTGACAACCCTGGACATTGTTAGAGCCAACACTTTTGCTGCAAAACTGAAAGGTTTGGATCCAGCTCAAGTCAAAGTTCCGGTCATTGGCAGCCATGCTGCGAAGACCATCATGCCCCTGACCTCTTAGTGCACTCCCAAGGGGCACTTGGCCCAAGACCAGCTGACAGCCCTCACTGGGCAGATCCAAGGGGCTGGCACACAGGTGGTCAAGGCCAAAGCTGGAGCAGCCTCTGCCACTCTGTCCATGGCTTATGCCAGAGCCCGGTTTGTCTTTCCCTTGTGGATGCAATCAATGGAAAGGTAGGAGCTGTCAAATGTTCCTTGGTGAAGTCCCAAGAAACGGACTGTCCCTACTTCACACCATTGCAGCCGGGGGAAAGTGCACCTAGAAAAATCTACGCATTGGGAAAATTTCCCCTTTCAAAGAGAAGATGATAGCTGAAGCTATTCCAGAGCTAAAAACCTCAATCAAGAAAGGAAAAGAGTTTGTAAAGAACATAAAATCAGAAAGCAATTAGTGAGCAATCCGTTTCTTTAACTAAAAACACTGTGTCACTGTAAAGCCATTTCAGATATCTTTGTATTTCAATTTGCTTTAAAGATTATAAGTTTTGTATGGACATTACCATCACTTCCAAATTGCGGGTCAGTTTACTGGTATATCAGTTATTTTAGGCTTTGGAAAAAAAAGAAAAAGAAAAAAAAACAACAACAAGGAAATAAACCAAGAAATAGGAAGTTGGATCTCAGGTGAAAGACAAAAGCAATTCCCAGGACGGTGAAGGGAAAATTCCCAAGAAGGTTAATATACAGGGCCAAAAGATCATCCAGTACAAAATGATACTGCATGATGTGACACAGGAAAATCGATAACAACACATGCCTTCTATCTTATTGAAGAGTTTCTGTTTTCATAAGTATGAAAAAAACATGGTTCCTGCCCTCAAGAACGTGAAAACCTTGAGACATACTTAGAAAGAATGATTACAAGGCACCTTGGCATTTAACTTGTAGAGCAGCACAATGTATGGGACAGGCAGTACACTCTCTGGAACCAGGATACCTAGGTCCAAATACCAGCTTCACCAATCACTAGCTGTGTCACCTTAAGCAAAGGGCTTAACTTCCCTCTGGCCTAGATGAGTCCATTTGTGAGGCGAACATGATAACCACTACATTACAGAAACCAGGCCTTAGGTGTCCATTCGTAAAAATGGAGGTAATAAGAGTACTTGTTTCATAGGAGTGTTCTGAAATTAGGTGCCTTAACTGTGAAAGCAATCCCAGGACCGGGACCACGCTGAGCATTATGTGAGCACTGGGCAGCAGCGGAGAGGGCTGCATGACTTCGGACATCTAGGGATACAGCACCCGATACACAGAAAATGCAGCAAATGGAAGAAATCATGCAATGATTAGCTTCGGGAAAAATAAAGTAAGAAAAGGGAAATACAGTCATAGTATACTACTTCGCTTATAAGTGAATAATATTTATATAGATATAACACCACAGACGTTCAATAGTGATTTTATCAAGATTGTGAAGAAAACTATACTGCAGGGAGAAAGGAAAAGGAAATCTACATCCTAAGCTTCTAAATCTCTAAAGACAAGAAGTATGTTTTAAAAATCAAGACATAGCAGTATAAGCATGCAATTTAAAAATCTGGAGGTGAGTACCAAAAGAGACAATTCAAAGAACTGACAGTGCCAGCCTCTGGTGAGTGGGAGCTGAGAGCGGGGAAGGACGGGTAGAGGATTACTCTTCATTCTCAAAAGCCTTCCCATACTATTTGGCTTTTTAAATAATGTACATTTATTACTTTAATAAAAATAAATACAAAGCAGTGTTTGGTAGATGTCACATAAACCATGAACTAAGATCCTGTCGAGCTATTCTGCCAAAAAAAGCTATAGACTGTGGGCTGGAAGTAGAAAGTAAACTTAAGCCCCACAGAATCTGGATCTTTACATAGTTCTTTGCTTTTGCTCAAATAGTAAAAAAAAATAATAATACTATATATATACTATAATACTATAATAATAACATATATGTGTGTGTATATATATATATATATATATATATATATATATATATATATATGTTTTCTAAGCTCTAACTCGTCTTTTAAAAAGTCATTTTCACCTTATTAAATTTTATTTCTGTGTCTTTAATGCACGGTATATAGAAATTTACTTGCCTGATATGCAGATCCAAATGCTCAATAAAATTTGGACATATGATGAAGGGAAAACTTAGGGATAGACATACAACACATATAGTGTTAGTAGAGAAGTGATAATTGAAGCCACTGTAGGAAAAAAAATGGAAAAGAACTGATGACAAACAATAGAAGATAATTCAATTGAAAGATATGTAGTAGAGGAGGAGGAAGAATCAGCAAAAATGACTGAGAGAAAGGAATCCAGAAATGAAGAGAAAAAAGTCTCAGAATCCTAAAATAAGGGTCATGTATACCAGTATAATACTTAGTAGGAATTCAGTATTTTCTGAGTGAATGAAAATAAAATGTCAACAGTGGGTAGAATATACAATGGTACAGAGAGGTCGATTAAAATGAATCGTAAAAAGAGGGCAGATAAAAAAAATAAGGTGTGAAAATGTGCCTACTCTTTACCTTAGGAAGACTATTTCTAAAGTTTTGTTGTCAAGAAATAATCATGGGCATACAGCTATTTATGAAGATACATAATAAAAATTTTAAATAACCTACACGTCTAAAAACAGAAAACTAGGATTCATTCATGTACTGGAATATTATTCAGTCCTTTGAAACTATGGTATAGATGAACATATATAGATATAAAGGATAATTTAAAATAAGTAAAAAAGAGTTTTAAAACAATAAAACTCCTATTTCTCAAAAAATATTTCAGCTAAACTTTGAAAAATATGGGCATGAAGAGGCTAATGGTGATTATCTTAAGAGGTACTATAATAAGTATTATTTTTTTCTTTTGTTTTCTAATCTATCTAAATAGGAATTTGTCGATTAAATATAAATTTTGAATGAGTTACTGATGTCTTCAATTAGTAACAGATCATTTGATTGTTTTCTTCAAACTAACTTAATAGAGTAAGATTAGAAATCAGATATGTGTGTATAAATGTCTGCATGTGTTTGCATGTAAATACAAAATGTGGATGGTTCTGGTGTCAGATTATATTCTAATTTCTGACATTTAAAAAGATTACAAGTGATAATTGTAAAATTATTTTTTCATTACTAATGTTAATCACATTTAAGTCTAGTTAGCATCTGGGTCACTGGGAATAAATAATTGGGCGATTTGTTGTGATAGAATATTAACACTTGTCTATGTTTATTAAAATAACAAGACTGTTGCTAAACAGAAAAACAAATATACTTTTTCTTTTCCTCTTAAAGTCATCTTACAGGTCAGACTTTTTACAAAGAGGATAGCTATGCATAAAACTGCTCATCCCACTGTATAAACATAAAATAATAACTGAAACAGCAAGTGATCAAATTTAAAGGCTTTTCTGTAAGTATGAATTCTTGAGCTTTGTTTTGAAGAAAATTAACAATAAATAGACAACATCAGGGTTTCAAATGTAGAAGAAATAGGTTTTAGGAGAACTATATTAACATTTCTTTAACCATATTAAATTTTAATGTGTATATTTAATGAAAATTACTACATAAGATTTAAGTTGTTAATAATGAACAATTCTATGTCTGTAACTAAAATTTAATTTGTAGTTTGATACAAAAGGAAACTATTAATATTAAATGTAAATTATTTCTCCATGTGATATATAGTTTTTATATTGAAATAAAATATTATAGGGCAGAGCATAACATTCCTCTAACCTAAATATAGTTAAGAAAATCTTAAACTGCAAATCCTTGGGCAGTATCAAGTTTCTAGGGGATCTGACACCGAAAGCAAGGGCTAACAAAAGCAAAAATAAACAAGTGGTATATATACAATGAAATATTATTCAGTATAAAATAAACAATATACATCAAACTAAAAAGCTTCTGTACAGCAAAGGAAATCATCAACAAAATGAAAAGGCAGCCTACCGAATGGGAAAAAAATATTTCCAAATTATATTAATAAGGGGTTAATAGATAAAATATATAAAGAACTCATACAACTGAATAGCAAAAATAGAAACAATCTGATGAGAAAATGAGCACAGGATACAAACAGATATTTTTCCAAAGGACATACAGATGGCCAACATGTCCATGAAAAGATGCCTGACATCCCTCATAAGAATCAAAACCACAATGAGATATCAACTCATACCTGTTAAAATGGCTATTACCAAAAAGACAAGAAATGACAAGTGCTGGGGAGGATGTGGAGAAAAGGGAACCCTCATACACTGTTTGTGGGAACGTAAATTGATGCAGCCACTATGGAAAACTGTATGGAGGTTCCTCAGAAGAGTAAAACTAGAGCTACTACATGATCCAGCAATTCCACTTCTGGGTATTTATCTGAAGAAAATAAAAATACTAATTTAAAAAGATAGATACATCCCCATGTGCATTGCAGCATTATTTGCAATAGCCAAGATACAGAAGTTACCTAAGTGTCCATCAATGGATGAACAGATAAAGAGAATGTGGTATATATACAATGAAATATTATTCAGTCATACAAAATTAAATCTTTCCAGTTGCATTAAGGGCATTATGCTAAGTGAAATAAGTCAGACAAAGAAAGACAAATACCATATGATCTCACTTATACATGGAATCTAAAAACAAAAACCAAGCTCATAGATACAGAGAACAGATTGGTGGGGGTGGACAAAATGGGTGAAGGGGATCAAAAAGTACAAAGTCCCATTATAAAATAAGTAAGTCCTGGGGATATAATACAGCATGGTTATAGAGTTAATAATACTGTATAATTGCATATTATATTTGAAAGTTGCTAAGAGAGTAATCTTAAAAATTCTCACACAATGGGATTTATAGATGATGTAATACAGAATTGTACACCTGAAATCTATGTAATTTTACTAACAATTGTCACCCCAATAAATTTAATTAAAAAAAAAAAAAAAAAAAAATTCTCATCACAAGAAAAAAAAATTATGTAAATATATATGCTGACCGAGGTTAACTAGACATATTATGGTGATCATTTCCCAATATATACAAGTATCAAATCATTATGTTGTACAGTTGAAACTAATGTAATATTAGGTCAACTATAACTCTTTTAAAAAAATAAAAAAGAATATATAGAGAATAAGAACCCCATTTTGCCTTAACTGGTATCCTTAAAAGACAATGTGTTCAAAAAAAGGTTTACACCTAAGATTTTCAATAAATGTAATAATGTTTCCAGGCAACTGTTTTAAGCAATCAACAGATTTAGCCAATAAATGTCAATCAAATAATATAAAAGTACTTGGCAACATGGTAGACTTGAAATTAAAACAAAATGATACTCCTGGATGTTTCAGTCAGTGGGAGAAATAAATATTAACTCTGTGGGAATGGCCATGAAGGCAAAGGACATGCAATAAAGACAAGATCAGAGTGTGCAACAGTAAGTCACAGAGAGAGTAATTCATAAAGCAACCTTTGCCTTGAAGGATGAGCCAAATTTGTGTAAGAAGACAAAAGTAAAGGCAATATTCAACTATAAAATACAAGTATTGAGGCAATAATAAACACTGTACTTGAGGGAGGTAGGCTGTCTAACCTCATCAGAATATTAGTTCAGGCTGAGGAAAGGTAGAAAATAATGTACACAGGAAAGGTAGAGGTCTATTATGGAACTCCTTGAAAGCCACATAAAGGATTCTGAAATTAAGTTATTTAAAATGGGAAGGTGGGGAGCTTTACAAGGATGTGTTTCTTTTCTGCATTAACTACCTCACATTTTCCTTTTTCTTAATATCCAATTCCTCACTAGGTAGTGAGGTTAAAGAGAATGAGCACCACGTCTTTCTCACAATTACATCATTACATCATCACATCTAGCACAGAGCATAAGCACTCAATAAATACTGGCTGAGTAAATCAAGTATATAACAGTAAATTTTTAAAATTATAAACCTTATTCTGCCATCATATATAGTAAGTACTGCCTATCTTATGTCACTCCACTGAGAAACCCATATTAGTTTAATCTCCCTCCTGGGTAGAGGAAAATAATAGGATCTCTGACTCATTAAGGCAGGTTAGGAAATGGCAGGAGAACATCCTTCTAATACAGGAGACAGGAAAGGTGGGAGCCCACTGAGAGCATTAATGGCTTCATCTTTCATAACACAGAATCACACAACACTGCCTAAAAGTGAACTATAATGCTCAAAGCACTCCAAATGTTTTACATAATATTTTCTTAACCTTAGGGGAATCTCTGGGGAAACCACCACCCCCGGAGTGAAAAAAACAGTTATTTGAAATTCAGCAATTCCATCTGAGTCACTAGGGTTTCTATTCTTTTCTATAAAATTCAGTTAGAATTTAAAATGGAAACATTATGATTCCATTTTTATAAAAGAAGTTATTTCTATGTATCTATTCTGTCTGTATATAATTTTCCTTAATGCTAATAATGTCACTTTCGGAATTAAGAGGAATTATGATTAGTTTATTACATTGGTGAATTTCTTCATAATAAAGATAAATTACTGTTTGAAAAGCAAAGGAAAAAGTTAAGATGACTCTTAGGATTAGCTATTGAATAGATGGTTGGGCTACAATGATTTATGTTGTTTTGTTCCTTTTTGTGGGAGGAGATCCAAGAGTTCAGTTTTAGACATGTTAACTTCGTGATGTCTGAAAAATATATGAATTGAGATGTTGGGAGGGTGTTGTATATATGAGTCTGATAGTTCAGAGTAATGGTTTAAGCGAGGGATATAAATTGGGGCATCCACCGACACATAGATGATACTTAGAGGCAAAGGTGTAAGTGGATGAACTAGAGGCAGAGTGTACAGTAGTTCCCCCTCATCTGTGGTTTTTACTTCCTGTGGTTTCAGTTTCCTGCGATCTGCTACAGTCTGAAAATATTAAATGGAAAATTCCACAAATAAACAATTCCTAAGTTTCAAATTGTTTGCTGTTCTGAGTAGTATGATGAAATCTTGCTCTGTCCTGCTCAGGTCATCAATCATCCCTTTGTCCAGCAAACCCACACTATACAATGCTACCTACCCGTCAGCCACTCAGTAGCCATCTTGATTATCAAACTGACTGCCACGGTATAGCACTGTTTGTACAAGTAACCCTTATTTTACTTAATACGGCCCCAAAGTGAATTAGTGGTGATGCTAGCAATTGAATACGCTAAAAAAAGCTCTAAACTATACATATGTATAGGAAAAAGCACAGTATATGAGCTTGATCAAACAATACAGAGAATGTTTAAATAAAAAACAAATTATTACAGTGAAAGATACATTGCCATTAAGCACCCTCAAAATATCCCCCCTCGCTTTGAATACACTTATCCCATCGTTCTTGCCACTTACTGAAACAGTTCTGGAAGTCCTCTTTCATGAGTATCTTTAGTTGTGCTGTCGTGGCTGCCTCGATGTCCTGAATCATTTTGACTTTGGGGAATAGCCAGAGTCACATGGTGCCAGATCCAGTGAATAAAGTGGATGAGGACACACCGTAATGTTTTTATTCAACAAAAATTGCTGTATACCAGAAGCAATGTGTGACTTGAAGCCTTTCCATTGTGATCAAAACATGGTAAATGCTGTTGCCAAGTGCCATCCAACGGAAAGTCAGGGATCTTCAATATGGGAAGCAGAGCATCGAACCTTAGTGTGTGACAAGTTTCAACTTGTTTGGTGTGGTCAGTCGGGTGTGAGCTACAGTTGAGAGAAGGTGTGTTTTGAAGTGTCCCGTAAATCATCCTCCATCATGACAATGCTTCATGTCACACATTGCTTCTGGTATATGGCAATTTCTGCCAAATAAAAACATTACGGTGTGTCTTCATCCACCTTATTCACTGGATCAGGCACCATGCGATTTTTGTTGTTCCCCAAAGTCAAAATGATTCAGGACATCGAGGCAGCCATGACAGCGCAACTAAAGACATTCACAAAAGAGGACTTCCAGAATTGCTACAGAAAGTGGCAAGAACGATGGGATAAGTAAGTTTGAAGCGATGGGGAGTATTTTGAGGGGGATTAATGGCAATGAGTCTTTTACTGTAATATTTTTTTTAAACATTCGTATTTTTTTTATCACATCTCATATACGGAGTTCAGTACTAGTACTATCCACAGTTTTAGGCATACACTGAGGATTTTAGAACATATCCCCTGTGAATAAGGGGGGACTACATTATAGATGAAAAGTGGACCCAGGACCTGAGTATCCAACATTCAGAGGTTGCTTAGATAACACAAAGAAGGAGAAACAGCAGCCATAGGAATGTGTAGTGTCACAGATGTGAAGAGAACTTTCACACAAAACAAATGGTACACTAATTCAAATACTTACAGTAAAAAGAGAAGAATCCACTAGATTCATCATTACAGAAGTTACGAGTAACCTTGAGATGAGCAGGATGTGCAGTTCTGACAGAGTTACAGAGTCAATGTCAAATCTAAGTGGGCTGAGGAGTTAATAGAGTGAGCCAAGTGGGGACAGTGGGGACAGATTATGTTTTGCTAATTGGTGAAAGTCAGAGAAATAGGCTAGTAGATGAAGAAGATGTGAAGTCAAAGGGAGTTTCTTTTTGTGTGTGTTTTGTTCTGTTTCATTTTAAGATGGGACACCTGAAGGCATGTCTGCACACTGATACCAACAGTAAAAAAGGACATGTCGGAAGTGCAATCTTCTCATATATTAGTCATTTACAATATAAGATTTATAAGAGGATCTTGGCAAATAAAAATTCAGAAATTTAACTAGAATGTAATGCTGTTGAAAAATTAAAATCCACATTTCACTAAGTCCCATATAGCCTCATCTAAGTGCTATGGTAAACCTAAAGGAGTTGTATCAAACTCACCTTTATGCTATTTCTGAACTTTTGAAGTAGAAGAAAAAATAAAGTGAATGGAACAAGCAATGCTAAATGTAGAAGTCAAATACATGAATGAGATTATCTACTGAAGGGAATGGTGCAATGAAGGTACAATTAGAAACAAACGAAAACACTATGGGAGTGAAAGATACAGGTAAGAATTCAAACACACAGAAACACAAGATTTATATAATACAAAGCTATGATCTAAATTATCACATCACTGGACCTCATAGTGACCAATGTTAGACTGAAATTAGTTAAAAAAAGAGTAAATAACTTTAAGAGTATGATTTAAAAATAAAACTGAATTAAGTATTAGCATAAGAATGAACTTCAAAATACAATGAAATAAATTTCTTGTCAATGAAAAACTTGTTAAAATACAAACTTCCTCAGAAAGTGATTTTTGTCATTTTCTTTATCTGAATGCTGATGTAAACATAGCAAACTATTAGGCAGCATGTGGAAGACTACTGGGATACTGAAAAAAAAATGAAGATAAGTATATTTCCTAGTAAAACACAAAAACAGGAAAGAACAAGGAGATAAAAGTCAACACTTGAAGTACTATCACTGTTACATCTACTACAAACACTTTTATAGTGCTTGTTACGTGACAGGCACTGTTATAAGCCCTTTATATTTTTCACATGTATCCTCACAATAACTCTGATGACAATAATACAATTATCCTCCATCTTACAGATGGGTAACTGAGATCTCACCCTCACACAACTAGTAAACAGCAGGTAGTCTGACTACAGAGTCCATGGTGCTAACAACTATACTGCACAGTCTATTATATGTATCAACAATGGCATGGTAAATGTTCTAGTGTAGGACAGAATGACTCCATTTGGATATTATGAGAAATCACACACTATGAAAATTAATGTATTTTATTCCCAGGAGCATTTTACTTCTTGGATTGCTTTTTACATGACTTGAAATCCTATTAATTTTTTTTTTTTTTTTTGCCAGAAGAACAATAGAGAAAATACTATTCTGTCGGGAAAAAAAAAAAAAAAGAATCATTCAATATATCAATAAAAAGAGGCCAAAATCTATGTTCTGTACCTCCAAAACTCAGAATCATATTTGCTATACAAAAGGAGTCCTACTGAGTTTTTCCTAGAATTCCTCATCACTGCTTGCTCTATGATGTATCTGATGCTAAACACACGGAAAGTTAAAATTTAATGTGAAACACATTTAGAGATAAAGAGTACATCATCCAAAGAACTGTAACAGCTGCAGCTTTTCTCTACCTTCTTTGAACTATTAATGAATGGTCAAGTGAAACTCAGATATTAAATGAACGGTTAAAAAGAAAAGTGTGTGTATAAGATCTATATGCTTTACCATCAGAGAATTCTAATTTTAGAAATCTAATTGCCTTATTTCTTAGATAAAGCATTCTCAGTAACCTCCTGATCTCATGCTTGAAAAGGTTACTTAGTAGAAAGGGGGGTGAAATCACAAACCTAGGAAAATTTGTTTAATTCAGTTGCTTTTAAAGGTAATAATTTGTAGACAGGGAAGTAAATTATGTGTCTAAATATGACTAAAACATTAAGAATTTATGGTGTCTAGCCCAAATACCTCTACTCCCCCACCACCACCAGCCCCCAACTATTTGAACATGATAAATAAAATGCTAAGGATATACACTCAACCAAAAAGATTTAAACCTTGGGAAACTGAAGTTAAAGAATATGATTAACATCAAGGAGCAAAATTTGGGCCTCAAGATAAATCATTCATTTCTCGCCCTCTTTCAAGACTATATTATGGCAGGAATCCAGTTGAATACCAACCCAGGGAATCCCCAGTTAATTCCTGAGTAAACTGAATAATCTGCAAAATGCCTCTAGTTTAATCAAACAAAAATGGAAGACACTTTAAGAATACAGAATCAAAATGAAGACAAAGGCCATAATATAAAAAAGGAATGGCTATAATTTACTTCATTTATATTACATGAAGACAAATTACCTTTAAATATGACTTTAAAAATTAGCTTATTTAAAATTCTTTTTGAAAGTATATAGAACATATGCTTTTTTGCATGTGTTTGCAACACTGAAACTGTATTTCAAATAAAATTTAGCACCTTACCTTAGACCAAAGATGTGTGATTGTTCATAGTTGAATAAAGAACGAATCTTAGCTTCAGAATTCAAAATTACAAGTCTATCAATAATATCCTGAAAAAGAAAGACTTAGAGTGAGACTGTGCTTGACTAAACCATTTAAAGAAAACCAAATCAACAGATTATTTATTCAGATTTGTGGTTCTCAAACTTGGCTTTACTTTTTTTTTTCTTCAGTTCATACTATTGGTCTCTTTTTATTCCAACAAAACTACTATTTATGTTGTTGTAATAAAGATTTTTACAAAAGTTTTTGTTCCGTTGGCAGAAATGCCAAATTAGACAACTGTCCTTGAGGTTTTAGACAGTTTTGCTTTAAGTTCTAGATAGAGAAACTTCAGTTCTGATATAATAGCAACTGAAATTATAAACATATTCCATAAAGCAGTACTTAGATTCAGAAGTGAACCGTACATTTTACATACCATGTTCAAACACTGTAATGAAATTATCTTTGGTAACTTATTATTACAGGAAACATTACCTAATATTCTAATTTTCCCATATAAATTGCTATCATTTATAGATTTCCACATCTCCTGAAGCAGTATCTAGCTTGGTACTACTCAGAATGCCAGTCCATGAAATATTGGTTGCTGGTCTATGAGACAACGGGGAGGTTGTGAAAGAATGTGTCCCTAGGCACACTCTCATTCAGCTGGTATTGTTTCATAGCAAGACTTTCTTGATGAAGGAAGCAGTGTGTTGATTTACATTCCTTAATTAGCGTGAAGAATCCATGTGGCATTTCTTAAGTTCTTTCACATTTTTCAACAGTGGGATATTCTAAAAACCAAAAATACCAGTACTTTGCTCATTTTTTCAAATCTCTCTTCAATTGAGACCCTGCCTTAATCTATTGGCTTTACATCTGAATCACCTAGGGAGCTGTTTAAAAACTAAACAATATTACTAATCCCTGAAATCTCATCCCTAGAGATTCTGAAATAACTGGTCTGGGTGTGTGGCCTGGGCATTAAGAATTGTGAAAGTTCCTGAAATGAATTATCTAATGTTTAGCCAAAGTGGAGACTTACTAATTTATACCCTATCCTGGTAGTACTATGCGAGTAGCTTATGAAGCCAGTTAAATACTGATTAAACTGCTAAAAATGTAAAGTACTTTGAAAATTAAATATGAAATCTACAAGTGTGAAGCAGATTGCTCATGTGAATTTAAATTCAAGATATTTCTGTGACCAATTGGGCAAAAAAGGGAAGGTTTTGCTAAGGAGTAAAATCACGTAATATTTACTGAGGTCTGTGTGGATGATAGAACAAATGTCATATCATCAAATAAGTAAGAAGTGAGGCAATGAGTTTGTAAGGAGAAGGATATAATGGATATCTCAAAATCACATTTGAAAAAATATTAATCAAAATATAATAAAAGTAAGATTATTTAAACTTACGTAGTAAAAGTTTATATCCAACACTTAGGAATCTATTTACCATTCCACAGGTATCTTGTAAAAATGTATAAACAATATTAGCAAAATAATTTACAATCAGAAAATATTAAACTGAATAACAATCAATAATAAAAAGATTGCTATCTTAAAATACTCTTCCATTGTAGTCTGCTGCTTAGCTGGAGACTCCTTGTTTCAGACATTATCATACTAGAACATGAGCTAAGTAACTCATTCATATCCCAGCTTCATATTCATATTCTCATTAATTGACAGTCCTGATTTAGCTGCGGTTACTGAGCCACGGAGCTCTCCTTGACTTGCCCTGGCACCCGGATGTGATTAAGTAAGTAGTCTTTGCTGTACACATAGGAGCGACTGGTTTGCTATGTAGTTCTTCAAATAGGTATATATTTTTACTGCTTAATATTGTAATTGTTAAGACATTATCTATCATTATCGTTTTACTATAGTAAATCTTCACAGGTTGATCTCAAATTGATTATGTATCACTAGCCTTCTCTTATCTGAGAGGAGAGAGACTGCCAATTAGTTCTGTGCATAGTAGCTTCTGAAAGGGTTACTATAGATTTCTCTTCATTCAGAGGGTACTAGCACAAGCCACTAAAACTGACACAGCTATCTGAATCATAAACTCAGATTATTTGATAGCCAACGATACCTTGTGACTCTAAAGTTCTAGCTCTGAATCTAAGTACTAGATACTGTACAAATAAAAAAGACAGAGACTGTATTACCAACAAACTAATGAAAGAGTAGATTGCAGCCATCTATCTTTGAAAATGCATTTTCAAAGAACATTACAGTAAATAATTTCTCCCTCAAAGGGGATTACATTGATGGATCACCACTTAGGGAAGAAAACAAAATTCCTAGGAAGCCCACCTTATGGAGAACTTCAGTTTTTAAGCATTGAAATGTGTGTCAATAAGGCAATCGGTTTCCTACATAAACAGCTTCCCAGCAATAAGCTAGTGCAAGAAAGATTTGGGACTCACAAAAAGTAGTCTGAAACTCTGTCTTTTTAAAGACTATTACCCAGCTTAAGAATACATTCAATAATTTAGTAGGCCAGAATGAGACCAAAACTGGAAAAACAAAGAGGAATATCTAGCTATATAGATAGCTACACATTTGAGGGCCTACTCTATTTACAATTGCCCCAATGGCTGTGTCTGTGCTATCTGACTGACCCCTGTTATGAAAGGGCCAGGTGAAGAGTGAGGGATTGCTCAACCATAATTCCAATATCCCTGCAGCTGCACTACTAGGAGTGCCTTGTGACTGGTTAGTCCATGAACATCCATAAATAAACTCGGTCTGTTCAGGAAGGTCCTTCCTTGTTCTACGTGGGGAGTGGGTTGGTCCATTCCGTCTGCTATAACAATACGATAGACTGGGTGGCTTAGCTTATAAACAACAGAAATTTTACTTCCCATGGTTCTGGAGGCTGAGAAATCCAAGATCAAGGTGCCAGAAAATTCTGTGTCTGGTGAGGGCCTACTTTCTGCTTCATAGACAGTCGTGTTTTCACTGTGTCTTCACATGGCAGAAGAGGCAAGGGATTCCTCTCGGATCTCTTTTTTTGAGGCACTGATCACCTCATAAAGGCCCCACCTCCAAATACCATCACATTGGGAATAAGATTTCAACATAATAATTTTAGGGGCATAGAAAGATTCAGTCTATAGCAGGGAGGTAGAGGAAAATGCCACTCTCGTTTGGTGGTATAGTGAGTTAAATTGTGACAATGTCCCCATGTCATCCCCAAAAAAAGATCCCCAAAAAAATATAGTTCTATGTCATAATTCCCAGAACCTATGATTGATACCCTGTTTGGAAAAAAAGGTCTTTGACTAAACTAAGGATCTTGACATAAGATCATCCAGGTTTATCCAACTGGTAACTAAACTAAGGATCTTGACATAAGATCATCCAGGTTTATCCAAGTAGGCCCCAAATCTAATGACAACTGTCCTTATAAGAGAAAGACAAAGGGAGATTTAAGACAGAAGAGAAGAGGCTTTGTTAAGATGGAGGCAGAAAGGAGAATTATGCAGCAACAAGTTTTGAAATGCCTGCAACACCCAGAAGCTGGAAGAAGCAAGGAAAAGTTCTCCCCTGGAGCCTTTGGAGGGAATGTGGCCTTGTTGTCACCTTGATTTCAGATTTTAGGAATCCAGACTGTAAAAGAATGAATTTCTGTTGTTTTAAGCCACCTGGTTTCTCGTAATGTGTTATGGGAGCCATAGAAAACTAGTACAAGGTGAGATGGTGAAGATGTCATTATTTATTAATGGGTAGTCCCATGTCCTTTAATATAAAGAATGCCATCCGAGAGGAACATGCTAATGATAATTACAGCCAACAATTATATATCACTTATCTGCTAGGCAGTGGTTTAAATTTTTATATTTCATTTAATTCAACTCATTTAATTGTCACAATAACCCTGAAATAGGAATGTCATTGCCCTCTTGTAACACAGGAGAAAACTAAGTGCTAACTTTTCCAAGGTCACACAGCTTGCAAAGAATTAGAAATCTAATCTAAGCAGTCTGGCTTCGGAATACAAACTCTTAACAACCGCACTACACATATGTCTTTCAATAAAGCCAAGATGGACAGTAATAATAGGAAAAGGTACTACATGGAGGGGTGACCAACAGAGAGAGACAGACACACAGACAGATGTGGACCTGACTGCGTTCAAAGTTCTATTTCCATTTGTCCCTGATTTTCCTACAAATTGGCTGTGAAAGTTAATACATTTCTTCTTTTGCCTAAATTAACTCTAGTTTCTCCAATAACCAAAGGGGTCCGATCTAATATATCACTTATATAACTGAAAGTTGAGTGACAGAAATTAAAAAGTAATTGAAAATTGTACCTGTTAAAGGAAAATATTTTTGTGTCATTCACCTTTAATATACCAAAGTACAATCAGAGAGTTGTTCGCAGGGCCTAGCATTTTGGTAGATACCAGATGAAAAAAAAGCCGATGAAAAGTTAAAGCCAAATATCCCCAAAATATAAAGAATTCCCTAAAATTGAGAGGAAAAAGAGTAACACAAATAGAAATATAGCAAAAATATACTGAAAGACCTTAAAGAGAGGAAGAGATGTCAATGGCCATTAAACATATGAAAAGATGTTCAGTTCATAATAAGGAAAATATAAATTAACACTTCTGTCAAACAGACAAATATCTAAATCTCTGACCATCTATAATCTTCTTAATAACCTGCCAGGAAAAAAGCACTACAATATCTTATTCATGGGAATGCAGAGGATTAGTCCCTGTGGATGAAAATCTAACAATGCACGAGGTATGATCAAAAAATACGGTGAATGCTTAAATTTGAAAAATTTATTACAGTAAAAGACACATTGCCATTAATCTCCCTCAAAATACTCCCCCTCACTTTGAACACATTTATCCCACCGTTCTTGCCACTTTCTGAAAAAGTTCTGGAAGTCCTTTTTTGTGTCTTTACTTCATCTTCCATCATAACAATGCTCCATGTCACACATCGATTCAAGTACAGCAATTTCTGTCAAATAAAAACATCACAGTGTGTCCTCATCCACCTTATTCACCAGATCTGGCATTGTGCAACTTCTGGCTCTTCCCCAAAGTCAAAATGACCATGAAAGGTAAATGTTTTGAATCGATTCAGGACATTGAGGCAGCCATGACAGTGCAACTAAAGACACTCATAAAAGAGGACTTCCAGGTCTGCTTCAGAAGGTGGCAATCTTAATCTTAAACTTAATACAGTCATTGCTGAGAAAAGATTTTTATAGATGTAATTAGTCCCTAATTAGTTGTATTTAAAATAGGATTTTATCAGGATGGCCCTGATCTCATCACATCAGCCATGTAAAAGCAGAGTTTTCTCCCACTGATCACAGAAGAGGAAGTCAGAGAGATTCACAGCAGGAGAGGGGTTTGATTTTAGGGTGATTTTTCATTGCTGACATGAAAGGGCCACAGGGCAATGCCCTGAGGCCACCCCCTACTTGACAACCAGCAGAAAATCAGGCATTTCAGTCCTTCAACTGTAAGAAACTGAACAATAAGAATAAATTTGAAAGTGGATTTTTCCCCAGAGCCTCCAGACAAGCACTCAGCCTAGCCCAAACTTTGATTTCCGCCTTGTAATACTCAGAACAGAAAACACAGGCACACAGTGCTCCACATCACACCTACAAAACCGGGAGTTAAGAAATAGGTGTTTTAATTTGCTAATTTGGCAACAATTTGCTACACAGAAATAGAAAAAAACACACACATATACTGGCAAATACAATATCTGAGTAGTATAAGGTAAAGCTATTAATATTGGCGTATTTTACAATAGCAAAAGACATCTAAAAAAAGCAAGTGCCCACCAATAGATGACTGAATGAATAAACTATAGCCCCCATCCGTACAAAACAGTACTATGCAACTATTAGAAGTGATGAGAAGAGCTCTATATACTGCTGTGGAGTAATTGAAAAGATAATAGAATTAAAACAAAAAGGCAAAGGGCAAGGTGTAGTGTTTATACACCTTGTAGTGTATTATCTTTTGCTTATGAAATCTGGGGGAAAGAAAATATACATATTTTTTAAAGGGACAGAGGATAAATCAAAAACTCAGAATTGTTAGCTATAGAGCAGTGCTGTACAGAGAACTTACTTCAACAATTGCAATGTTCTCTTTGTGCTGTCCAACGTGGTAGCCACTGGCCACATATGGGAACTTGAATGGGGATGGTACTTAAAGAAAATGAATTTCTAACTCTATTTATTTATAATTAATCTAAATATCTACATGTGGCTAGTAGCTATTTTATTGAAAGTCAAACTCTATGACAAGAGAGGGAAAAGGGTATTAATATATAAGAGCATTCTGTAAATAAACCTTGATACATACTGGAATCACATATTTTTCTACAATTTAAAAGACAAAATGAAGACAAAAAGAAAAAAGGAAACAACCTCTCTAAATTTAAAACACGCTGAAACAAACCCATCAACTTAGTGGCATAGCCAGGCTAAATAGATGTAGTTACTTCAAATGACTTTACAACACAATATTTTGATTATAAATTACCAGTGGCATATATTCTAAGAACAAAACTAACTGAAAAGAAATATAAGATCTCCTTCCATCACTCTGGTAAGGTGGGCGTTGGGGTGGCATGAGGGGAAAAGGGGTCAAATATATGGTGATGGAAGGAAAACTGACTCTGGGTGGTGAACACACAATGTGATACATAGATGAGGTATTACATAAAAGTACACTTGAAACCTACATAATTTTACCAACCAATGTCACCCCAATAAATTTAATTAAATAAATAAAATAAAATCTAATTCTTAAAAAAAAAAGAAGTATCAGCATGCATTCACTAATCTTATTTTAAAACTACTGTATGTAAATTGTACAATAAAATAAGTAAGTTTGATCATGCATTAGGAATCAAGTTTTCCAGTGAAAGAGAAAAATAAATAAGAAATACAAAATATCAACATAGGCTTATGATTAATTTTTCTCTTAAAAAAAACAAAACAAGAAACTATGTTTTCCCCTTGGCTGTCCACTGAAAGAACTAGTAATAATGACAACCCTAAACAGTGAACATTCCTAGTATCTAGGTTATAGTTTCTAAATACCACTTCCTACTAAAAGGAACATGGACTAGTTGAAGATGGCTGGTCCCAGCCCTGAGCCAGAAAATGTATAGAATTGGAACATCTTATATAAGAAAACAAAAAAGCAAAATATCAAAAACTAATAAGTGTATGTCAAAAGGACTCAGTAGCCAAAGAAGAAATAACTTGATCATCAAAACCAATAATGACTGCATCGGATTGAAACATACACATATAACAACTAGAAGTTCATAATGACAATAATCAAAGCTCTTTTGGATATAATAAACCACCAATTCATTACTATGAAAATGTACTAAAAAAGCAGAATGAGTGAAGCATGTATTCTGCCATTGCAGAAAGAGCTGTATTTCAGGGTTTATTTATTAAATAATTCCAGTTAAATACACAAAGAATGACAGAACTAGGAACACTATTTCACACCTCCTAATGAAACAATGTTAATGTAACCCAGGACAAATAACAGTTTCTCCAAAAAATCAATGACATGAAAACAAAGAGGGAGAACTCTTTTAGAATAAAAGAGATTTAAAAGACATAATGACTGGATGCAACATATGGACCTTGTTTGGATCATAACTTGAATGACTGTAAAAAAAGGATACCTTTGAGACATCAAAGGAAACTTCCATATAGATGACATATTAGACAATACTAAGGGGTTACAGCTAATATTTTAGATGTGATACAGCCACAATGATTTATTGGGTGGTCATTCATATCAAAATAAAACCCAAAGAAGTCCTTATTAATTAGAGATAAAATATTTACAGATGAATTGACATTATGCCCAAAATATGCTTTACAATTCTCCAGGGGGGGGAAAAAAGCTGGAGTAACAGACAGAAAACTGGAAAATGGCTAGGGAATAGGTGGAAGAACACAGATAGAATGCTGATAAAAGCTGAAGTTCAGTAATGGAGAGAGAGTTCATTATACTATTTTTATTGCATGTAAGTTTGAAAATGCCCACCAAATAAAGCCCACACGTGTATGTGCACACGTATGTGAGGGCGCACAATTCTTCAGTATCACTTCCTAGTGTTCCTGCCATCACCTGATTCCCAAAGAAAATAAAATGATTGAACTAAATCCTTTTGAACAAAGCCTAAGAAGAAACCAAATCATTAAGAAATAATAAAATAGAGAGGTTACTGAGAATCTACCATGCTCATAGTAGCAAAAAAATTTTTTTTTTAATCCCAAAACCCAGCTTGCTGGACTTTCAGGGCAAAAGGCAAATAAGACACAGTTCTTCTCCTCATGGTATTATGGTGTATTAGGAGAGACAATACAAAAATAATTATAAAATAATGTGACATATGCTTTATTCATGGACAAGGTGCTATGACAGTACATTAAGAGGAACCCACTAAAAATGTGATGAAAGATGGACAGGGAAGACTTCACAGAAGAAGTAAAGCATGAATGAAGTCCTGAAGAATAAGGAGGTGCTATCAAACCAAAAAATAGGTTATATACCTTCCAGACTCCAGAGAAAGAAAGAAACTTGTCCAAAGACTCTGGATGTTGAGAGTGGAAGGTAAGAGAACAAAAGAGGACTTTGAGAAATAAGGAGAAGCTGAACACCAGATAAAGGAATATGGACTATGCATGGCGGCAAAGGGAAAGATTTTAAACAACCGAATGACTATATCTGGTTCTCTCTCTCTCTCTCTCTCTGTGTCTTTTGGTTTTCATTTTGAAGGACCACTTTGATTATAAATTAGTGTGAGGATAAATCAGGGGTTAAAAGTGGAAGAAAACGAGCAATTAAGATCTTACTGAAATAATCTAGCAAGAAATGAGGGTCAAAGCTAAGGTGATCTCAATAGGAATAGAAAAGTAAATAAGACCAAGTTGTTAGGAAAGTAAAAATCTATAAATTGTAATTAATTTTAGCTATAGAAAGGAGTCAACAATGAATTCCAATGAATTCCAGGTTTCTAGCTTATGCAACTGTGTGGATAATGCTGACATATGCTAAGATAGGAAAATAGAAAATGGAATTCATTTAGGATGGAGAATACATTATATTCAATAGTTGTAGACATGGTAAGACTAAGATGCCTATCAGTTTTCCAGATGTCCATTGTCTGGTAGAAATCTTGGTACAGATCTGGCAGTCAAGTGAGTGATATAGGTCAGAGAGTTCTCGGTGTACAACTGAAGCGACGGAACTGGATGAGATCAACCTGGAGAACATATGACAGACACAGGAAGAGAAATCCACAAAGGAGACAATGAAGGAGAGATGAGAGAAGCTGGAAGAGAACCAGAAGTAGTACCACAGTCAATAAGGAGGACTGGATCAACTGTGCCAAATGCCACAAGGTGGCGAATTAAAGGAATGAGGAGGTTCCATTTGGTAAAGGAATTACATATTTATTGGTGACTTTTGGCAGAACAATTTAAGTTAAGGAGTACAGCAAGATGCCAAATTACAGTGGCTTCCAGAGCTGATAGAGGAGAAAGAAGTAGACTTCAGGTATGGGCAATTTTTTCAGGAAGCTTTTCAGGAAGGAAACTAAAAAGGAAACCATAGAGCTGTAGCTACAGAAGACACAGGTCAAGGGAGTTGTTTGTTTATTTTAACAGAGTTTATACATGTTTAAATGATGATGGGAAGAAGTGATTCTCCTACAAGGTTAAAATAAAGTTACCAGGAGAGGTGGAATAACAAAGCTATTTGCAGTTAAGTATTTTAAGATTAAATAAAAAAAAAAAATCTCCCCCTAAGTGAAAAGATATTTTTGAATATACACTCTAGATAGCCATGAAAACTTAACAGAAAAAACACCCAAGCTATTGCTCTAGATTAAATGATGCAGCTCATTTGTACTTAGTTCCCATAATCAATTTCAGTAAAGGAAATAATATTAGGGATATTTTCAAAAACTATTCATTGGACATCTACTATGTTCTAGATTCTAAGGTTGACTAAGATCCTACGTGCTCTCAGGTACTCAGTGTTATCAGGAAAGACAGGCAGATAACTGGCTAATTATAAAACTACTTGAGAAGTGCCAAAATACAAGTAAGCACAAAACAAAATTGGATCCCTTCAAGGAAAAAAGAATATAAAATAAAACTTTAATGATAGAAGTACCTACCTTTATCTTTTATTCATATAGATTATCAAAACTTTTCCAACGTAGAGAAAGTTTAAAAAAATTAAAATGTTTAGAGCTATCAAGAATTAAAAGTATTCAAAAGAGCAGAACCATGTAAAAAAAACACACCACCATACAGGACAAATGACCAGAAAAATTAAAAAGTAAAGATTAATTGTACAATTTCAGTATTAATCAAATAATTCTTTACTAATGCATATATATACGTATTTATGTGTGTTTAATTCAGAAATGTATCCAAAGATGAGGAACTGAATATCTCTGGATGATTAAAACAAGTTACCCATCTGGGAGTATGAATGTGAAATAAGTCTCAAATTAAATAAACATGTATATACTGCCCTCATGGGGCAGTAATATGTAGTTCGTTAAAATATAAGGAGAAAATGTATTGGACTCCTTGAAAACAGTTTATTCCTAATTATCCTTGCCAATAAAGAAACAGCACTGGTATGACGAATGACATAGTAAGTCATCTAAAAATCATTCATACACATACTTCCATCATACTTCTATGTGTGCCAAATCTCTTTCCTTGTTGGGGAGTGTTAACCTTGTATTCATGCCGATAGGTGTTGCAACTACTAAGTGACCTGAATCAAAGATTCCATACACAGGTAATTCAGAAGCTGATATTCCATGAGTAAATAAGTCAGCCTCTAAATGCCATTAAATAGTGTTCATTTTTTTTTCTGTCAAATTGCATTTTTACTGCAAATCTCTAAAAGTATAATTTATAAAAGGGAAAGATTAAAAGAAAATGACTTACAATAACACACACTGGGACTTCACGAAGAGAATATTCTGCTTTATTAGGAAGATCTTGATTGCCTACCAGCTCATAAACAGCAGGATAAGATAACAAGTTCACCAGTGCTAGAAAAGACTAGGGGGAAAGAAAGAAAACAGTCATTTAAATGGTTCATTTTTCTAACGACATCCATGGAAGAATAATTAAGGTAAAATTTTATAGCAGTATGACTGCAAGGGTTAATTTTTTAAATAAGCCTAATTAATCTGCATACATGTGAAATAAATACATATATGATAAGTACAAAATAGTTAACATTAACAATAATCTATGAGTTGACAATACATAACAATTGTAACAAAACATACTTGAGTGTTGGAAAATGTTTTCATATATGTATCTCTTGAAATGTTTGCCTCTGAGAAAAAAATGAAATGATCCACCGTTCTCTTTCTTTGCATTTGTTATATCTGACATATAAGAAAATATAAGAGAATTTGGGGTCTGGGGAAAAAAGATAAATTCTATATATTCTTTACTTAGG
The DNA here is from genome assembly GCF_036562045.2 of Rhinolophus sinicus. Taxonomy (NCBI): domain Eukaryota; kingdom Metazoa; phylum Chordata; class Mammalia; order Chiroptera; family Rhinolophidae; genus Rhinolophus; species Rhinolophus sinicus. The sequence goes on from NC_133755.1 coordinate 147,547,370, forward strand.
TCACAAGTCCATCTTTATCCTTTAACTACATTCACTGTAAATACAACTAACCTAGTTATAGTTAATTTTTTAAAGCCATGGCTTTTCTTATCAAAATCAGCTCATTTTCTGGTGCAATCTTAACAAGGTAATCTCTCCATGAAATTTTTAAGCTCACCATCTCATTCTGTCTTATTAAAGACAACCTGAATATTTTTCTCAGGCACGTTTCATTTTTTGGATCCCCTGTACAAAAGCATGCAATGGTTGCCCATCACTAAACATCAAATCTAAACTCCATAGCATGATTTTCAAGGCACTTTACAAATCAACACCTTTCTTCTCTTGAGTCTCAAAAGCCTCGTTTCCCATTATTCCTCAGCATGCAGTCAGGACTTCAGTCAATCAAATCTGCCTGTGGCCTCTTTCAAGTGAGTGCCGAAAATACAAACTTTTCTTATCTACTACCACGCTTCTCCTGCCCTCTCACATACTCATTATCCCACTTCATAAACATTCAAAAATGGTCACATCATTTCTATCTAGAAGGCTTTCCAATTAAGTTAACTCGAGCCATTAGAAGCCCTATATTCTACCAATACTTGCACGTTTAGTTTGTACTGTATTAATTGTAATTATTTGTAACTATTACATTTTCTGCTTGCCTTATTAAAAAATTTTCACTAGACTCAGAAAATTTAAGAATCAGACAAATTCAGAATTTTCATTAAAATCAGAACATTGAGAAAACTAAAAAGAACAGTTCATTCAATCTCTCATTTAATAGATGAGAAAACTTGAGCACCAGCGAAGTAAAGTGATGTGTCAAAGACACAAAATCAGAAAGTTGGTCATAGAACTAATCTGTATTTTCTCATTTGCAGGCTAAGGTTACTCATTACAAATCACTGGATAATCTTCAGATGCCATTTAACAGATGCTATTTAACCCTTGCTGCATAGTCCTTGTTTGAGGACCTGGATAGTGGAGTCCATGTTACACCATCCCCCTTATCATACCAAATGCAATGTTATTTAACGACTACAGGAAATACTTTTAACAGACAGTTTTTAACAAACGCTGTGGTAGTATGAAAAATGAATTCATATCACGTTTTTTAAAGTTTCCTTTTTCCCCCCATAAATATTCCATAAAATGAAGATGAAATTTCTAACCAATTCTAAGAAGAAAATAATCAACAAATTCATGGTTTAAAGCTAATATCTATTTGGGTAGCACTAACATTATCATAAAGTAGAATAAATACATTTAATAGCCTAGTTGCCATTTACTGAATGCCTCTTTAAAGAGAACATTATGCTAAAAGTATGTACTATAGAGGAGGAAGAGAAAAACTGATGTCAAGGAAAAGATGTTTGAGGAACACGTCTGTTAATAGTACATAAAATGAACTGCAGGAAAACTATATAGGAAACCGCTCTAAAAATTCACGAATCACCAGCGTGTTGCCTAAAAAGATGATTAAAACAGATGTCAGAACAGTTTTATTTTTAATCTAATTTATCATAAAATAAAGCTAACACATGCTTTAGTTTGACTATGTAAATATTTCATAAATGTCCTTAATATTAATGTTAAGGTTCTGTAATATTAAGATGTTATAAGATCCACTAATACTTAGATACTGTCATAAATGTCTTTTATGTTTAAAAACATCTTTGTTATCTATTACAACCATGACAGATTACAAAAAACAACTTAATAAATGTCCTTTTTGACATTTGACATCATCCATAAAGATGTATGGTCTTTACAAATCACATATATCAATATTATATTAAGGGTTTTGTATTATTTACACATGAAGAATTCCATTCGTGTTTATGGACCCTCCCTACCTTCACATAAGAAATAAAACAATGTAAACCACATAATAGAATCATAACTTCTGATATGCTACTCTAAACTTATAAAGAACCCTAGGTGAAAACAATTCAGTAATTGTATTTGAACTAAAACGACCTAAACAAAATTTTAAAGAAACTTAAGATTTTAGCAGCTTGTTACTAGGAGAAACAAATCCACTTCTCACACACTAAGCATTTTTAAAAGACATTAGCAAAATTGTGATGTGTTGAGCACTTCTAGAACTCAAGAAAATATTTACAATGTAATCATTAGTTCCCAGCTAATATCAGATACTAATTATACTAAAATTTATATGAGCATAAAACAAAATTCTATTTCATCAATGATTTGAAGAAAATAATGGGGTTCTATGTAGTAATGATAAGAAAATTATGCAAGGTTAAATGTTTGATATATTTGAAGACTACAGCATAAAATTAAAACTAAAGCCAAGAACTTGTCTTAGGAATCAAAAATCCTTCAGGATGACAATGATGATCCATTCACTTATTTATTCATTCCAAATAGTTTAATGCCAGCTGCTTATCAGCAATTGTGCCTGATGCTAAGCATAAACATAGGAATGACAAAACGGTCCCTGCCCTCAAGGACTCACAGTGTGGTACAGAATAAATACACAATTAGAGGATTTAAAATAGTGCCCGCAATGATCTGCTGGTATTGAGAAGAGTGGGAGGACACTGGGAGGATGACACTACACAGTAAAGCAGGGAGAAGTGAGAGACATGGCTGCCTGCAGAGGTAGCAGGCAGGTAGGCAGGAGGAGATGTGCTATGTGAATGACCTCTACCTTTATACTGTAGGAGAAAGAAGGAACTAATGAAGTGTTTTCAGAAAAGCAAAGGGAATTATATTTTACATTTTAGATAGAATACTATGAAAGAAAATGGTTGCAAGGGTAGACAAAATTGGGAGAAAAAATGGGATTTGGAAGTTCTAAGAATGACAAACATATCAGTTCTAACCTACTATAACCAGAGATGTTTTTTAAAGTGTTAGAATAATCAGAAAGTGATTCAAAGGCAAGTTTTTTGTTTGTGATACTTTTAATGTAGTAGTTGATATGGCTAAACCCCAACTCTAATTGACAGGCTGAATTTTTAATTTTAGCTTTAATTAATTTAAATTTGCATAGTAACATGGGACCACTGTCTATCATATTACAAAGCTCAGCAATAGAGTAAAGGAAGAGTGTTGAGGGGACTGGAAGTACATTATTTAATGTACCTCATTATATAGTGTGCCCACATTATTGGTTTGCACAATTAAAAGGACAGGATAAAATTAAATCCCAAAAGACAACAGAATCCCTAGGGAATATTTAGGACTACATGGTGCACACTAAGAATGTTTACTCCCATGAGTTACTATTTCTAGATCTTCCAGTGCATAGCATAGAGGAATATACAATTTTTTAAAGAGAAAAGTTAATTATTCATTTATAATGACATTACTAATTCAAAATGAATGAAGTTTAATAAAATCCCTGTAACCTTAAATTTGAATTAGAACTATTTCCTAGAGATTAAGAACTAATATTGTGTCACTTTATGTAAAATGTAAAAAACTTGTAACCATGAAGATTTGTATACCATTTGCTTGTCCTGAATAGTGTAACTGTCATATATATTACCTCTAAGTATAAAATGAATCCCACTATGTCATAGTTTTCTTTTAAAGAGGCATATGTATTTGCAAGCCAAGAAAAATGTTTTTTTTAATGTTCTCTCACCTATTTGCAATTTCCTTTTTTAATTCTGAAAAGCCAAATATCTACTATCATTTTCTTTCAATCTGAAAAAATCCCTTTACTATGATTTAAAATGCAGCTCTGCCATAAATTATTTTCTTAGCTTTCAATTTTAAATTTCACTTTTATTCTTAAAGAATATTTTTTGCTAGAAATAACACAGACTGACTTGTTTGTTTTCCCCTTTCAGCTCATTAAAGACACCTGTTCCTTTGTCTTTTGGCCTCCACTGTTTCTAAAGAGATAGCAGCAAATTTATCTGCTGTTACCCTGTACTGTATGTAATGCATGATTTCCTATCACTTCATTCAAGATTTCCATTTTATCTTCAGTTTTCAGCAGTTTGTATGTTTATAATGAGACTTGCTGTGGTTTCTTTGTAATTTCATTCTTTGAACATTCTTCCTTGGGATTCATCGTTTCGTGATTTATAAGTTTTGATAAATTCAAAATTTTCTCAGATATTAATCAAATTTTTTTTCTGCCCCATTCTCTCTTGTATTTCTGGTATTCCAATCACACATGCTAAAAACCTTCTGATAATCTCACAAATCACAGAAGTTTTTCCAATTTTTTTTTCTCTCTGTTCTTTAGATTGTATGTATATGAGTCTGACAATTAAGTTCGGGAACTTGTTGCAACACTGTTGCTAACCTTTTTTGATATCAGAGGGATTATTCATTATGAATTTGTACCAACTGGACAGTTAACCAAGTGTACTATTTGGAAGTGCTAAAAAGGCTGCATGAAAAAGATGACCTGAAATTTTCACCAATTCATAGCTCTTGCATCATGACAATGCACCAGCTCACACGGCACTATCTGTGAGGGAGATTTTAGCCAGTAAACAAATAACTGTATTGGAATACCCTCCCTACTCACCTGACCTAACCCCCAATGACTTCTTCCTTTACCTGGAGATAAAGGAAATATTGAAAGGAAGATATTTTAATGACATCAAGGGTAATACGATGGCAGTTCTGATGGCCATTCCAGAAAGAGTTCCAAAATTGCTTTGAAGGGTGGACTACATACTAGCATCAGTGCATAGCTTCCCAAGGGGAGTACTTTGTGTGATATTCAACAATGAAGTGTGTAGCACATTTTCTAGGATGAGTTCACAAACTTAATTGTCAGACCTAGTTTATATTAATCTCAAGTTTATTGACTATTTCTTCCGTCATCTTTAAATTTCCATTAAGACCATCCACAGAATTATTTCAGAAAATAAAATACTTGGTTTAGAATTTCTTTCTGGCTTTTTTATACAGTTCATACTTCTTCACCATAATTTCTAATTTGTTAATTCGCTATAAGCATAGTGTCTTTTGCATTCTACTTACTAATAACTGCTTTAAAATCCTTCATAAATAATTCCAACTTCATCATTTCACAATCTCTATCAGTTGCCTTTTTTCTGGACTTTGAATTGAATTTCTCTTTTACTTTATATGTCTAATACTTTTGGATTGTATCTCATACATTGTGCAGAATATGGTGTAGAAATGCTGGATTCTGTTGTATTTCCCAAAAGAGTGTTGATTTTAATTTAGTAGTTGATGTGGCTAAACCCGAAGTCTAAACTCGGCTTACTGTGGTAGAAGCATTTGATATCTGTTAAATTCAAGCGCAAAGTTCAGGAGATAATGACATATTTGGACAGACTATCTACACAGTTTGGAGTACCTTCTATGTTCCTCTCTCCTTTCCAGGCATCTCCTTGCCTTTTCCAGTTGCTGTAAGTCCCTAAATCTTATCTTCTGGTTTTTACAAGTTTGTTAGAGTATGGATTTTTATCTGTGGAGCACCAACTGGTACTTGCCCTCAGGCAAAAATCTGTTAAATCCAGAATATTTAACAGTAGGATTCTCTTCATCTGTATTGACTCCCCTCCATTTCTTGTCTATTTTTTTGCCATTCCAGTGCTTTTAAACAGTTGCTTTTCAAGTTATTTTTCCTGACTTTGTGTTTTCTACGGAAGGGAACTAGTCCACCATTACAGAAAGCAGAACATTTTTCTTTTTTCTTTTTATTTTGATTAATTTTAAGACACCCTTTGAATGAAAATTTCCCAGGCTACCATAAAATCAAAGCCAGGAATCATCATTTCACTTTAGTGAAATTTGGAAAGCATGTTAAATATATAAAACCCATTGAATTACAATAGGACATTGTGTGGGTACTTAAGAGTTTTGTTTGCTTTGTTTCCGTTTTACTACATTACTCTAAATGATAGCACCTTCTTTCTGCCTACCCTTTCGTCAAATAATCCTAACAATTTTCTATTAGATTTGAATTCAAGGGGAAAAAGAGTCTTTGCTTTTTTTTTTTTTTTTTTTTTCTTCCATCAACTGTTTTCAGTTTCAGGGTTTTTTGTGTGTTTGTTTGTTTTCTAACATATCTGGTGTGCATTACTCTTTATTAACAAACAAAAATTTTAGTAAAAAATATTATAAAAGAAAAACATCCTTCCAAAACTTAATTCCCAGAGAACACTGGTATTTCTATCATTCACTAAATTTATTGTAAAAATTAAAAAAAAGAAAAAGAAAAAATTAGAAATGAAAAAAGAGAAGGGAAAAGAAAAAATTAGGAAAGACTGCTGGATGTAACAGAATATAGATTAAAGTCTGGATAAAGAAATTTCTGAGAGATATACTTAAAATTTGTACACAATTAGATAAATGATTTCTTACCTTTTGACAGCTTCGGTCTATAGGATCCACTGGAGTAGATCTGGGATGGGTTACTCTAACATCATCTCTTCCACATTCCAGATTGGCCCATAATTCAGTTATAAGTGCATTAATAAACCCTAAGAAGAATTATTTTACATCATATTTATAGTATACTATTTCTTTGGATTATGGAGGCAAGATATAATTATCCCTCTGACAAGACTGGTCCAAACTGGTCAAAGACACATAAGAAATAAACTCTAACCTTGGTAGAAATTCTACCTGCTATTTTTTAATTTACTTTTATGATCCTCATTATCATAAAATTGTAGAATGATGAAACTCTTAGAAACTATTTTCCTGTAGGACTGAAGTTTGAGTACAAGCTTTTATCCTCTGGCCAATAACTTCTCTCAGCATGTTTTCTGAAAAATAAGGTTTACACTTTACTCTGCAAATGAGCCAACAGTAAAAGGTAGGGTGTGGGGTAGAGAAGGTATTAGAATCAAGGGTAGAATCCAAAGAGTATATGCATTCCTTTATTCTAATTATTTTTATGTAATTCCACATACTTAGAACATTTTTCCAACTCATACAACTTTTGACTCAGTCGTCTTTAAATTCGCATGAGTCAGGTATTATATATCTTAAAGCGACTATTCAGTCTGATTACTAAATCTTTTATGAAGAATCAAATCATATGGAAACATGGAAAGCAGAACATCTAATCATAAAATCAGTAGTTTTTTAATAACATTAGAGCAGAAAGAGTTTCATAATAGAAAAAACATAGGCTGAGCCTATCAGGTTTCAAACTACAAATCTACCAGTTTATTAGGTGCATGTCCTTAGACAAATCCCTTGACTTCTTAGCGCATCAGTTTCCCCATGTGAAAACTGAAACAATAGTGCTACATTCAAGTATAAATAAGGTCATATATGTAGAGTTGTCAATATAGTATCTAAGACATTACAATAACTCAAGAGTGTTAATCTTTCTTCCTCTGTCCTATGAAAAGTTGCCTTTAACTCTCTCATGAAAAGTTAGATACTATCAGGCTCAGAAGTTTAATGACTTAAACAACAAGAAAATCTGAGATTAAATCTAGTCTCCAAATACTGAGTACAAACTACAATAAATTGGATTTCAATCTAAATAGAAGAAAAAATAAGCTTAGGGCAACTTCTGCCAAGAAAAGTGTTTGAAAATACAAGTGCAGATTAGTTCAGCCATAAAATATTTAAAATATGCTATAGAAAAATATTTTTATTTAACGAGAGAATCAATAGTGATTACTGATGTTATGATTCATCAACTCTAAGCCTTGAAAAATATAATCTCTATCAGAGATTACATCTTGTGTCTGGTTCAGGGTTCAGAGATAACCTTAAGATATGATGCATTAAATTCCCAATATTTGAACTTAGAAATCCAATCCATAGTGGATTATACACGCCAACTGCAAACTGCAAAGATAGTGGTGAAACATAAGAGGTGAGAGGGAAGCTTTTAAGAAGGAAAGAGGAAGAAAGGGAGTAAAAGGGTATGTCTGTGTGATAACTATTATAATTGTCCATTTTGATGCACATATAAGCCACTGAAACTGAGCATTAAGAAATCCTATCAGATGCAATTGTACTGAAAGAGGATGATATTCTTGATTTATAAGATGAAGGCAGCTTCTTAAAGCATCCAGTATTTCTTAGTTTAGTTCATTATGTGCCATTGTTCTGAGGAAAGCACCTAAGGAGGTATATTTTTCACAGGAAAAGAAAATTCCCAGTGGAATTTGATGGAAAAGATAAAAAGGAAACCCTATAACTTTCTTTTACCTAAGGCCTAACTTCCTTACTCGGGTAATACCCTGATACTTGACCATGCCAATTAAATTTTCCATTTTATTTAAATAATTATAATTCTACTTAAAAGAAAAACTGACCTGAACTCTGCAGTGCTCTTGCACCTGCTGCTGTTGATGCCACTTGTGTAACCAAAACGTCATAGCCAAACTTCTTATGCCTGCTGATCTAAACAACATAAATAGGGAACAATACTGAGAAGCAGGTTAATGTTTTATTATATGTTACATGTAGAGTTACTGATTTTTTAAAACTAGAACACCACACATTCTTCCAAGTAAAGATAAGCGCAACAACATCAAACTCAGAAACTAAAACAATTAATGAGTTAATACTAATGTAATATTTTCAACAATCTTATTTCAGATTTAGGTTCTGGTCCCAGCCCTGAAACTAAGTAGCTTTTTGACCTTGAACAAGTCACTTCTTTCTCTAGGTCCAAATCTCTTCATACATAAAGTAAGGGACTTTGATCATACATAAAGTAGGTTTCTTACAACTCTAAATTCTATTATTATATTATTCTTTAGGTTGGTTCTTCAATAATAAATTTCCTCAGTAATAAATATATACTGACTGCTAGTTTTTTGAACTAGGCTTTTAAATAATCAAACAACTTTAAAAAGAACAATGGTATCTTCTTAAAAATGACAATTATTTTTAGAGGCAATTTTTGCCCCTAAAGAAGAGAAATATATATAAACACCAACAAAGAATGCTCATCATTAATGTACAGGTTTCTAAACAGTATTGTAGAAAACCTTAAATAATGTGTTATTATACAAAGAGAGTATTATACATATATTCATGGTAAAGTACAGAAGTATCTCTCTTAGCTGAAATCAGAGTAAGTAGTAACAAAGACATTATAAAACATTCTTCCTTCTAGAGTGGGTAAGATCAGATTGGTTTATAAAACGTTTGACTTCTAAACAGAGGTAACCATTTAGAATTTATATTTAGTCAATATTTCATTGAAAGGATCTGTTTCAATCAAATTTTTCAAAATATAAACTGTGCATTCAGTTTTAAGGGCAAAAAACAAAATAGAGATAAACTAAAGGACTATGGGAAAGAATTAGATTAATTTCTTCAATTTTCTGCTGTTCGTGTCTTTATAATTTGAGTTCCGTTTTCCATTTTCATTCTCCTTAACTTATCATCCATTAGTCCTACAGTTAAATGACATAGAAGTACAGTAAAATAAATTTCTATCATTTTGCCACTTGCCCTTCTCCATAAAAACTGAAAAAACACCTTACTCAATCACCCCCATTGAGTAAGGGGGTGCTGATTCAGGTATCAGTAGCCATAGGTGTTTCCCAGATTCATGCTAAATACTGAAAAGGCAGAGGCAGGGAAAACCCACAGAAAAGTTAGACATGCTTTACTAAACAAGAATCAGATTTCATGAACACGGTAAAATACAAATGTGAATTCTAGTCTTACTTCTGTAACCAGATGTGTAAACATAAGCAGATCATTTAACCAGCCTGCCTCTCTTTCTCTTCAGCAAAATTAAGAAAATGGCCTCATTGCTTTTTTAACAAGGTAACTGAGAATCTAAAATTTCAGAAGATGTTCTGAATAGCATAAAGCACCATTAAAGTATTATACTAACTTATAAGGTTATAGGTTACTGAGGTTCAGGGCACAATATCTTCTATTATAACCACCAGCATGGCACAACGGAAGACAAGATTGTTTTCAAATTTACGAATGTAAAAAATAACATTGTAGTTGTAGGTGTATTACAAGGGTAAAAGCTGTGTCTGCATGATCTCAAGCATCTGAATGAGCAAGGAAAATGTCTTTGAATGGCTTGAATATTTCCAGAAATGTAAAAAAAAAAAAAAAAAAGAAAAGAAAAACCCAAATGGGTAACTAGTACATAGGGAGATTCAAACTCACCAGCAGAAAAATTCAAATTAAAAAAGAAGTCTGAAAAATTTCTATACTTGGTATAGTTTGAATGTGTGGCCTTCCAAAATTCATGTGTGTAAATCCTAAGCCCCAAAATAGACAGTAGTAAGTAGGGACTTTAGGAGGTGATAAGGTCATAAAGGTGGGGACTCCTCATAAATGGGATTAGTGCTCTTATATCATATCGAAGATTCCAGAGAGGTCCCTACCCCTTATGCCTTGTGAGGATGTAATGAGAAGTCTGAGAGTCAAAAGACGATTTTCCATTGACCATGCTGGCATCCAGCCTCCAGAACCATGAGCCACCCAGTCTGTGGTAATTTGTCATAACAGCCCAAACGGACTAAGACAACATACTACAAGAAACATACATATCCAAGGACATTACATATAACGCATTAGTGTGAAAGCTCAGGATAGGGGATGTATGCAGAGTGAAATGGAACTGCGAATCAGGAATGACAGGCGATAAAATTAATCAAGACAGAAACCTTCCATGGACTACTGAAAACAGTAGGCCATGAACTGAGACATGTAAATAAATTTTCTATACTTGAGGTCCATTTAAATAAAACCACGTATCTGTACAAACAAACTGAATATCATAAACCCATGAACTAATGTTCATATGTGTTATTTATAGAGATGGCCTGGGCCCTCCCTCAGGAACTACTTATTCTTCATAGGCAAAAGCAACTCTAAAAGTTACTTGTTTTTTATAGGCTCAAACAAAAAACAAAAAATTAGAATTCAAGACTAAGGAAAAACAAAGTAATATTTACAATCAGGTAACGTTAATAACACATCAAAATAACAAAATAATAACACATCAAAAAACAACACCTGTCAGAGACAAAGAAAACACTTCTAAAATCATACCTATGATCCTACAAAGCCCAGAAGTCTAGAGACTTTAACACCAAATAACTGACTATACGTCAATGACATCTGTCTTAGAAAGGCATATTACACTGTAAATTTCATTTAATAGTAGCAATAATAAAATCCCTCTACAAATAGCTTTGTTTCTTTTTAAATGTGAGGCCTACGTTCTCACTGACATGTACACTTAGACCCAACAGATTTTTCTCTTGGAATTCCACCTAATTTTTGTATATCCAGATGTTTGATATCACATTTATAAAACATCTGGATTAGCTGAAATTTTCAATTCCATCTCATTGTTTGCCACCCTGTAAATATAGCCATAGATACCAACATCAACTCACTAACGCTTTCTAGAAAAGAATATCACGTTAAATATTACCATGCTGTATGGCTTTTTAACTGAGGTTTAATAACCTCTTCACGTGCAAAAAACAGAATGATGTTTTTAATGGCTTTGAAAGAAACAAAAATTCCTTTTGCCTATGGCAGATGGTAATTCATACCTGCAATTTGTTTGCATATCGGTTGAACATAAATGTCACACATTCGTTGATTGCACCTGTTCTTTGAAGAAGTAGTAGTCCTTTGGGGGTGGCAGCAAAATTTAGTAAATTATCTAACAAATTCTCTTCCCAAGCCATACTGAAACAGGTAAAAGAAAGGTATGAGTTTCTTTATTATACTCAAACTGAAAAGAAAATATTTCATCTTAATACTGCTAACAATTAAATTTAGAGTTCACATTGGTTGCAAAGTACTCAATCAATGTTTAAAAATATAATAAAAAACATATCTTCCTTGATAGTGAATACGTTTATTCTTATATCTTATATCCCAATAATTTTCCTGAATGAATTAAATGTTAACTGTGTATGCCAGCATTTTTATTATACCTAGGTTCCCTTATCCATTCCTTAAATAAATTTTGTCTTCCTATTATAATTCTGCCGTGCCTGGATTTCCCAAGCACAAACTCTCCATCATATTGAAATGTACTTTCTTTTCACTTTAGAGTACCTATCTTCTGACTTTCTAAAGCAAATCAGGCATATTATCTTTATTTTAATAGGTTTTTAATTATACTTCTGGAGAATGACATGTTTTTTCTCAAAACATTTCTAAAAGGAAGACTAGTAGCATTCTCCAGAGAAATAAACTTGAAACAGTCAGATGACACAGTTAATAAAAGAGTCAGAGCTAGAAAACTAGAAACACAGGAAGGAATATGAGCTCTTCATTCTGAAGTAACAGAAGTAAGAGAAAACATACTACCTACTGGGTAGTAATCCTAGTTGTCTGAAAACAAACTGTGGGCGATTAAAATAGGTCAAAATCAAATGTTTATATACACAATGAAACTAAGTATGTAAAAAGTGTGCCTTTTCCCATCCCTCCAAGGAAGTTTCAGGTCTATTTGGGAACTTCTTTTAAGAGAGATGTGAAATCTGGGATTTTTCTGATTTAAAAAAAAAAAAAAAATCAACACATATCCCTCTGCACAAATCACACAGCAATGGTCAAAGATATAACCATGTTCAACTACAAAATAAAAATCACCATGGACAAAAAGAACAGAAGCCTAAAGAAGTGAGACTAGTTTTGGGGCAAATGTAGGCAATGGAAGCCAAATTTGTCTCCAACACAATATATAGCACTACAAGAGTCACATGTGAGATATAAAACCAGTACCAGACTCAAGACTGCATAGACTAGTAAAAATAATATATATTTAATTGAAGTTAAAATTAATATATAATTTATATATTTAAAGAAAATATTATAAATAAACAAAATACATATACTATATGTATAAAACTGGGGCTTTTGACAAAGCATAAACTTAGACAGGAGAATACAGATAAAGCCTCATTTCTAGAAATGAGTTGATCAATTCATCTTCTAATCCTTTAATTGTACCTGTTTAATATCTCCATCATCACTGACAGAAGCCTTAATGCCAATACAATATTTATTTAAAACATGGGGTAAAAGAGAAAAAACATAAAAATGCTGAACAGGGAACAATGAACACAGAACTAGAAATTGGGAGAAATAAGGCAGGAGGGAGGAAAGTGGGAAAGGAAAAAAAGATTCTCACTTAAAAATGGACTTGCAATCAAACTTCAAATGCTATATGCAGCTAAGAGCCAGAAGAATCAATAGTCATGAAGTGAATTTATTCCAGCTGAAATAATTTTCAGAAATAATAATTTTAAAATAATCTTATTTCAAAATTCCATTAAAACTGTGAAAACAAAAAGGAGAAATGAAATTTCAAAATTAGATTTTTAATAAATAACAATTGGAGAGCTTGGAACTTTCCAATTGTTATTTATTAAAAATCAAAACAAAACAAAAATAAAATAAAACAAAACAAAAAAATAGCCATGTAAAAAGCTGATAGGATAAACTACTCTAGGCCATGGTCAACATGAGAATTACTGAATTGAATGATAAGTAGAAAAGAAACATTTGAGAAAACAAATGAGACATAGAGAATAGACTGAAAGGTTTCAATATGCAGTTAATAAAAAGTCTAAGAGAAGAAAATGGAAAGAATATTTGAAAAGAAAATAATAAGAATTTTCTACATTTGAGGAAAGACACCAGTCAGTCCAGGCTATAGATCAATAGAACAGCGAAAGTACTAAGGAGGATAAACTTAAATAACATAGAAACAGCAAACACACCCCCCCCCAAAAAAATTAAAATCTATGAGAGAAAAAAGGTATGACCTATAAAAGTAAGGCAATTATATTGACAGATTTATCAGTTACTACTTATTCCAGAAGACAATGAAGTAATAGCTTCTAATTCTGATGAGAAATAATTGTTTATCAAAACCTTTATACCCAGAGAACTACTGTTTAACAGGGTTGGAGGGGCAGGGAGAGACAAGGAGAGGTTATATGTGTTGGCATCATACTAGTCTAGTTAATTGGCTCACATGGTTTTACACTCAAGTTTTACCAAACTACGAAGGAACAAAAAATGCCCATCTCATGCGAACTTTTCAATTAATACAAAATAACAAAAGATACTTGATTCTTTCCATGAAATCATTTAATTTTGATGACAAAAAATGAAATCAACAGCTTTGACTATTACCAAAAAGTCTTATTAAATCTTTTGTTCCAAAGACTTTAATATTTAATATTGGGGAAACCTCCTTTTCCCCCGGCATTAAGTTTCATATCTACCGTAGTATAATCCCCAGTTTAACACTGCTTGCCTCTCTCTACCTAATCACTTACTCCTCCCCATGGAAGAAGAACGGATACTGGAGATTTGGAAAATGACTTAAATAAGCATGCTTGGCTGAGCAATTCCTTTCCCCCAGTCGACTTCCTCTTTGTGCAGCCAACTGTAGGAAGCACCCATTCTGCTCTGTTCTCCTATGTAATTAAGTTTGATCTTTGTAAATTCTGCCTTAGAGGAAATCCTATGAGCATCCACTATTGATTGTGACAGAAGGGCAAATCTGTCTAATTCTTGAGATCAATCTTAGGAAGCCTGTTATTCAGTATTTTGATTTGCTTGACTTTCTTATCTCTTATTAATTGGTTCATAATTCAGGAGGAAAGGAGTGGCATATAACTTATTAGCTCCCTCAGACTGTACCATCAAAATTCTAAAAATATTACTGACAGTAAAACACATTAAGTACATTAATCACATTCCCCCTTCTAGCCTATTGACCACACTATTTCTTCTACCTGGAATAATGTTCTTCCATTAGACCATTAGTATCAATTTATTCGTTTTCACTTAGTTTAACAACTTTTAGGAAGATTTCTCTACAAGTTCATTAACAATGAACCCCACATGAACCTAATCATATAAATTTAGCATACTATCTCGCCATATTGTATTTATTTATTTGTATTCTACATTACACAATAAGCTCTCTGAGGTATACAGGTATCCTCAGAACTCAACAAAGAACTTCATCCAATAAATAGCTGAATGAATGATTATAAAATGAATGCATGAATGAAAACAAAAAGTGACAAATCATAGATTTCTAAAACAACAGATCTAAAAATTACCACAAAAATGAATTGCAGAAATATTTTTCTTACTCCTTAGTGCAAAGAAAAAAATGGAAGTTGATTTAAGTTTATGACAACTATCAGAAAAAAGTTAATTCCCTAAAAATTAGCTATAATTATTTGTTGAACTATTACACTGTTAAGAAAATACAAAAGGCTTTTTGTTTGACTGGTTGGTTTTCTTTCAGTTAAACTGTGACTACCTAAAAAGAAGTATTTGTTTTTGGATTTCTCTTAAGAATATCTCTTAAGATTCTTCTAAGTATTACCTTTTTAGACTATACCAGCACTCAACTAAGAAGAGAATCCAAGAACATATGTCAGATCTTCATTTTAAAAATACATATATGTATTTTCCCCATTAATCTGACCCCACATCCTATTGATATTTGTGAAGAAATACGGAGAGACATCTAAATTAAAAATTGGTGTAAATACTGATTTAAATAATTTTTGCATGCCTAAATCTAATTAAAATGAATTCCCATGTACTTTGAAAACATATTTTTAAATATAAATGGACCTCGTTGCCATTTAAAAACACTTTTCTTCTACTGAATTCCTTAGTTAGGTTTCTAGTTTTAGCATTTGGTAATTTTCTAAATTTTCTGGAAATACAAAAAGACGTCAAGTTTCCTAACCCAAAATGTAAATACAGGATAAAGCAAGGATAATAACTATTGCTAGTTTTTTTTTTTTAAAGGTATAAATATTATATGATCTCTCAAGTTCCTCTTAGATATAATTTTCCTTGATCCTATATGTATACATTTACCTTCCCATAAAACATCTTTGCTACAGTATTCTACTACATTCTCATTTTAAAATTATTTCAGCAAATGTGAAAAAAAAAGCAGATGAGTTAATCAATTGTACTTACATGTTTTGGGATTCCTGGCTTACTGAAGACAAAGAATCCGAACCCTCTACTGGAGTAGGAATTCTTTCTGATAGCAAACTTGTCTAAAATATAACAGATTGATTTACACTATTTTTTTTGTTTACTGATAAGACCGCATGCTACATTTTTATATTTGATCTTTAATGTAACTAAAATTAAATGATCTTCAAAAGTTAGATTCAGTTCTTAATTAAATATCATGTAAAGTATTTCATACAGTGTATATTGAGGGGAAAAAGACAATCCATTAATATATACTATATTCGACTACTGCTACATTATGATCTCCAGAGTCCATAATAAAAAATCCACCTACCAATGAAAATTGCTCAGAAATAACTTCCAAAGAGGAACGTCAGTCTATGCAAAGATAATTTACCTAAAGCCTCTCCTACCATATTTCCCCAAAAATAAGACCTAACTGTAAAATAAGACCTACCTTAATTTTCAGGATGACATCCCCTGAACATAAGTCCTAATGTGTCTTTTGGAGCAAAAATTAATATAAGACCTGGCCTTATTTTCAGGGAAACACGGTACCAGAAGAAAAGACTTTGTAGTGCCCACTTAGGTCCTAGAGATGTGTCCTACTAGAAGAGGAGGTACTAAAGTCATCCTGTGCCAAATTAAAAAGCATCATGTCTCCTAGAGCACAGTGATGCTAAAGAAATCATATTTGCCCCCAGTAAAATATTTTAACTGCAGTATGACAGACACTATAATCGTGGCTATATTTCAAATAAAGATTTGCAGGGAGAAAAAGAAAAATCTTGAAAATATTTACCTTCTTCCATGCCTTTGCTATAGATTCATGCAAACTATAAGGAATTAACAACTGCAAGCCTTCACATGTACCATATATTTGGCGACACGCAGAAATAAAAGCTCCTGTAACCACAGGCAACATTTCCGATCCAGAAAAAATAGAAATATCTTCATCAAGAAGTTTTTTTGAAAACTGAGCAATTATATGAGCACCTGTGGAACTAAAAGATGATACCGAAAGTTGAATCCCAGGTTATGAAGCATGACTTTATAAAACCCTACCAAAAAGGCTAGCCTGACCACAAAGTCCTCATTTGTTTGGCTTCCTTTTAGTCCTCCTCTAGCTTTTCTGACATATCAACATGCTGTTCTCATCCATACGCAGCTGTCTAATACTGAGAGTATTTCCAGTAGAATAGAGGAAAGAATATAAAGATAGGAAAAGCAAAAAATCTTATACACTTTAAAGGTTATGGACACAATGGGTTCAGGACCATGTGTCACCACTTTGCTTGATTTTTATAGTGAAAGCATAACCCTGAGTTCTACATTCCTAGCACTTGTTACACATTCCCCGGACTATTAACCAGAATTAATTCCCCCTATCTTAGAATACGTGCATAATTGTTTCAAAATATACTAAATGAAGTTTAAGATTACTTTGAGGATTTTTGTTTTTGACTGTGGAATACATCCCGCCAGAAATGTTTGATAGAATTAGGTCACATGAAATAATTGTTTTCACTGCATGTATATGTCACTAACTTGATTGTTTAGTAGTTAAGTTCACTGATTTCCATTTGTTTATATTTTTTTTAATTTGACTTTTTATTTTTGATTAAACTTTGTTTTACGTTTAGTATTTAAAATAGCTACATGATCCCAGAGTTAAATTTAGGTTGCAAATCTAGGTTACAATCAAGGTATAAGCCCAGATGTACCACATCAATAACTCCCAATCCATGGAATTATTCTCCCTTCCTCTAAAACTATTTTCATTACTTTTCAGTTTATCCTTCCATCATTCCCTTTTGAAGATACACATGATTTTATTTATTCAAGAAAATGGAATACTCTAAATATCAAACTTTTTTTACATAACCTTAAGGGTAACCAGTCAAAAAAAGTCCAGAACTGAAACATATACTGTAATAAAAGAAGAAACAGAGGGAAACATCATAGAATACCACCACACAGAAATAATAGACAACAACAAAAAGGCAAAGAAACAATGGAGACACAGCCTTACCAGAAAACTAAAGATAGAATGACAGGAAATCCTCACATATCAATAATCACCCTAAATGTAAATGGACTGAACTCACCAATAAAAAGGTACAGAGTAGCAGATTGGATGAAAAAACTAAACCCAACCACATGCTGTCTCCAAGAGATACATCTTAGCTACAAGGACAAGCATAGACTCAAAGTGAAAGGGTAGAAATTGACACTCCAAGCAAATCACACCCAGAGAAAATCAGGTATAGCCATAATGATATCAGATGAAACAGATTTCAAGGTGAAAAGGATAACAAGAGACAAAGATGGACATTTCATAATGGTAAAGGTGACTATGAAACAAGAGACATAACAGTCATCAATATTTATGCCCCCAATCAGGGAGCACCGAAATATACCAAGCAACTACTGACAGAACTAAAGGGAGAAATTGACCAAAACACAGTTATACTAGGGGACTTAAATACATCATTGACAGCTATGGATAGATCATCCAAACAGAAAATAAATAACGAAATAACAGCCCTAAATTACAAATTAGACAAAATGGACATAACTGACACATATAGAGCACTTCATCCTAAAACATCAGACTATACATTCTTTTCTAGTGTACATGGAACATTCTCAAGGATAGACCATATATTGGGACACAAAATCAGCCTCAGCAAATTTAAGAAGTTTAAAATCATACCAAGCATTATGCTCTGATCACAAGGCTTTGAAATTGGATATCAACCGCAAAAAGAAAACAGGAAAAAACACAAATACATGGAGATTAAACAATATACTTTTAAAGAATGAGTCAAAGAAGAAATTAGAGGAGAGATCAAAAGATACATAGAAACAAATGACAATGAAAATATATCCTACCAAAATTTTTGGGATGCAGTGAAAGCAGTTTTAAGAGGGAAATTGATATCATTACAGGCCTATCTCAAGAAACAAGAAAAATCCCAATAAATAACCTCATGTTACAACTTACAGAACTAGAAAAAGAAGAACAAGTGAAACCCAAGGTTAGCAGAAGAAAGGAAATAACAAAAATCAGAGCAGAACTAAATGAAATACAGAACAAAAAGACAATAGAAAAAATTAATGTGACAAAGAGCTGGTTCTTTGAAAAGATTAACAAAATTGACAAACCCTTGGCTAGACTCAGTAAGATAAAAAGAGAGAAGACACTAATTAACAAAATCAGAAATGAAAAAGGGGAAGTTATCACAGACACCACAGAAATACAAAGGATCATCCAAGAATACTATGAAGGACTATATGCCACCAAATTCAATAACCTAGAAGAAATTGACAAGTTCTTAGAAACATATAGCCTTCTAAGCCTCAACCATAAAGAACTAGAAAATCTAAACAGACCGATCACCAGTAACGAAATTGAGTCAGTCATCCAAAACCTTCCCAAAAGCAAAAGTCCGGGACCAGATGCCTTCACTAGTGAATTCTACCAAACATTAAAAGAGGATCTAATACCAATCCTGGTCAAACTCTTCCAGAAAATTGAAGAAGAGACAGTACTCCCTAACTCATTTTATGAGGCCAACATTACCCTGATACCAAAACCTGGTAAGGACAGCACAAAAAAAGAAAACTACAGACCAGTATCTCTGATGAAAACAGATGCAAAAATCCTAAACAAAATTCTAGCAAATCGAATACAACAATGCATTAAAAAGATTATTCATCACGACCAAGTGGGGTTCATCCCAGGGGCACAAGGATGGTTCAACATCCACAAATCCATCAATGTGATACATCACATAAACAAAATAAAGGACAAAAATCATATGATTATATCAATTGATGCAGAAAAAGCATTTGACAAGATACAACATCCATTTATGATTAAAACACTTAATAAAATAGGTATAGAAGGAAAATACCTTAACATAATAAAGGCCATATATGACAAGCCCTCAGCTAATCTCATAATTAATGGTGAAAAACTGAAGCCCTTTGCTCTATGTTCAGGAACACGACAGGGCTGTCCCCTATCACCTCTGCTTTTCAACATAGTGTTGGAAGTCCTTGCCAGAGCAATCAGGCAAGAGAAAGAAATAAAAGGCATCCAAATTGGGAATGAAGAAGTTAAATTATCACTCTTTGCAGATGACATGATGCTATATATAGAAAACCCTAAAGACTCCACCAAAAAGCTATTAGAAACAATCAACGAATACAGTAAAGTTGCTGGCTACAAAACAATGTACAAAAGTCCATTACATTCCTATATACTAACAATGAAATCTCAGAAAAAGAAATAAAAAAAACAATTCCTTTTGCAATTGCAGCAAAAAGAATAAAATACCTAGGAATAAACTTAACCAAGGATGTGAAGGACCTATATGCTGAAAACTATAAGACATTTTTGAAAGAAATTGAAGACACAAAGAAATGGAAAGACATTCCGTGCTCATGGATTGGAAGAATCAACATAGTTAAAATGGCCATATTACCCAAAGCAATATACACATTTAATGCAATCCCCATCAAAATCCCAATGGCATTTTTTAAAGAAATAGAACATAAAATCATCAGATTTGTTTGGAACCACAAAAGACCCCGAATAGCCAAACCAATCTTAAGAAAAAAGAACATTATCATTCTGCCTGAGACAGGCGGGAGTTCAGAAAACTTACCTTCTGTAAAACCTGTTAGGTACGTGAAGAAAACACCACACACAGCACCAGCCCACTTTCTGTAAGGTACATGTCATGTGTACACACTAAAAGCTAACCCTTAGTGCCTCACACATGGTAACATGTTTAAAGTTTCAACAGCCCTGTGAAGCAGGTAGTGCTGGTTATCCCTAATTCACAGGTGAGGAAATTCAGGCACAGGGAAGTGCAATGACCGAGTGGTAGGGCTGGGACGTACCCCAAGTGGTCCGAACCAGGACCCATGCACCTAAACCTCATACCATGCTGCCTTTCAACTTAGTTACTATTGCTACCTCCCTCCTTTCCAAGTTCACTGCCAGGAGTATGTGTTACTTTGTAGACAGAAAAAGTTAAAAAAAAAAAAAATTCAGTGTGAAATATTCAGTGTGAAATAGGTCAAAAATAAAGAATAAGAAACAAACAAAAAATCACCCCCCTTATACTGAATTACACTTAAGGAAACCCAAGCCTCAATGTTTCCATCTATATAATGGAGATAACCACAGAGACACCCTCCTTTGTTGCTTTGAGGATTAAATGGTGAGCTTGATCCTGTGTAACTACTACCAGTAAGACAAAATGTTTCCAGATGTAAACAGATTAACACACACATATGATGACAAAAAATAAATCATAAATAACAGAAGGCAGAAAAAGAGAGAACAAAGGCAAGTAAATAATATAGTTAGATATTAATCAAACTGTATCAATAATCACTCTAAATGTCAACTACCTAATATATTAATTAAAAAGACAGACTGTCAAACAGATTTTTTTAAAAAGACCTAATTATATGTTGTCTATAGAATCCCACTTTATATATAAGGAGAAAGATAGATTAAAAGTAAAGGGATGGAAAAAGATATAACATGCTGATAATCAAAAGAAAGCTAGAGTAGCTATTAATTTTAGACAAAGCAGAATTCACAGCAAGGAAAATTATCAAAAAGGGGGATTACGTAATAATAAAGAGATCAATTTTCAAACGGCACAACAATCCTTAATGTATATGTACCTAACAGCATCAAGATATGTGAAGTAAAAACTGAGAAGTGCAAGGAGGAATAGAAGAACCGCAAGAAGTAGAAGAATTCACTAATGGAGCTGGGGATTCCAATATCATTCTGTCAATAATTGACAGGTCCAGCATGAAGATAATCAGTAGGGACATAGTTGAACAGAAAAACACACACCATCAACCAACTGGATATAATTGACATCTACAGAAAACTTAATCCAACAAAAGCAGAATATCCGAGTATGTTTTTCTCAAGCTCACACGGAATATTCACCAAGACCACGTTGTGGGCCAGAAAACACCTCTTAACAATTTGAAAATAATATAAATCATACAAAATATGTTCTCAGATCCATAAATAAAACATAGGTCAAAGAAGTCTCCAGAAAAGTTCAGAAATATTTTGAACTAAATGAAAAATACAACTTACCAAAATCTGTCGGATGCAGCAAAAGCAGTGCTTACAGGGAAATTTACAGCATTGAACCCATATTATTAAAAAAAGAAAGATGCAGAAATCAATAATCTACGCTTCCGTCATAAAAAAAAAAATACTAGAAAAAAAACTAAATCCAATGAAAGTAGAAAATAATAAAAACTAGAAGAGAAATCAATGAAATTAATAACAGGAAATCAATAGAGAAAAATTTAAAAAGTAACTCAAAAGCTAGTGTTTTAAAAGATCAATAAAATTAATACCTTTAGCAAGTTTAAAGAAAATAAAAGGGAAGACACAAATTACTAACATCAGAAATGGAAGAGGGCCCATCAGTAGTGATCCCACAAACATTAAAAAGGATGTTACAAACGATCTATGATAACCTAGATAAGTGGACCAGTTCCTTGGAAGACACAATCTGCCTAAACTTGTACAAGAAAAAAGAAACTATCTGAATAAGCCAATATCTATTAATGAAACTGAATCAATTAATAATCTTCCAAAATAGAAAATAGGTTCACTGTTGAATTCTATCACATTTAAGAAAGAAATTATACCAATTCTCTACAGTCTCGTCCAGAAGACAGAAAGGAAAGGTATACATCTTAACTCATTATGAAAACAGCATAACAATGATATCAAGACCAGACAAAGATATCACAAAATCTACAGACCAATATCTCTCATGAACATAGACTCAAAAATCCTCAACAAATATTAGCAAATAAAATCCAACAATGTATAAAAATAATTATATACCACAACGAAGTGGGATTTACTCTACGTATGCCAGTCTGGTTCAATATTCAAAAATCAGTTAATGCAATCCATCACACCAACAGGATAAAGTAAAAGAACAGTTACTGTGGCATTATTTATAGAGGCAAAATCCTAGATACAACTTGATATCCATTCATAAGGGGAAAGTCTGAATAAGTGATGGTAAAGCCATATCAAAAATTATTATGGAACTGTTAAGAATAGTGTTTCATTCTGTATTCAACTAGAAAGATAATCATAGTTATACATCCTCTTTTGTAAAGAGCATCCTCTTTTGCAAAGAGGAAATAAAAATTCTATGCACATACGTTTGATGCATCATTATAAACACAGAGACATCTAGAAGCATAGCCAAAATGTTAGCACTGGTTGAGCCAGCAGATGAAACTGAAAAAGGGTACAGAAGGTAGATGAGGAAGTAGTTTGCTTTTCCTCTGTGCAGCTTTGTGAGGTTTGATTTGAATCATGTGTGGCTTTGGAAGTTTAAACTATGAGTCCAAAGTAGCCAAAGATCCCATCTAGAGTGAGCCCTCCTATTCTCATTTTAAAATTACAGACATCTGCCAGCATAGTCCATATCTTGGCTACTTATTCAACTTTCTCAAGATCATTCTAGTATGCAGCTGGTCAGGAAAGCTACCTCTACTTTGAATAGTTATCCAGAGTTTCATTAACATATAGCATGACATTTGGAAACTTTGAATCAGATTAAGAAAATATCCTAAAAATTCCACAAATTATTTAAAACAGACACATACCTTTTTTCTTCAGAAGAGTTCATATTTTCTCCATAAAGAAGTAAGGTAAGTCCTTCTTCTATGGATGCAATTCTTGCCAAAATATCAGCTATATAAATTAAAGCTGTTTCAGAGCAATTTGAAGCAGGCTGTACATTAAAAAGATAAATCATACAATTTTATGACATGCTACCATATCACAGACTAAAATTCAAGGGTGGTAGTATATTCTAATGAAGTTATATTACTACAACAAAGAGAAAGTTATGAGTTTTGGCTGTGAAATAATGTCTGAATTAAATGTTTCATTAGATATATATTCTCTTACCAGCATAGTTGATGAGGCAAATACAAACAGACTTTTTACCCAAACCAATTATTGTTTATTAAGACAGTTGAGAGAATCTCTGCTCCTACTGGTTTTACAGGTCTGATAATTAAGTTCACGGAAAAAGTGCTACATACACCTCACTGCTGAGTATCACTATGGTCACCTTCGAAGTACTCCCCTTGGGAAGCTATGCACTGATGCCAGAGCCTAGTCCACCACCCTTCAAAGCAATTTTGGAACGCTTTCTGGAATGGCCATCAGAACTGCCATCGTATTACCCTTGATGTCCTAAATGTCATCAAAATGTATTCCTTTCAATATTTCCTTTATCTTCGGGTAAAGAAAGAAGTCATTGGGGTGCAGATCAGGTGAGTAGGGAGAGTGTTCCAATACAGTTATTTGTTTACTGGCTAAAAATTCCTTCACAGACAGTGCCGTGCGAGCTGGTGCATTGTCGTGATGCAAGAACCATGAATTGTTGGTGAAAAATTCAGGTCGTCTAACTTTTTCATGCAGCTTTTCAGCACTTCCAAATAGTCAACTTGTTTAACTAACTGTTTGTCCAGTTGGTACAAATTCATAATGAATAATCCCTCTGATATCAAAAGACATTAGCAACATCGTTGCCACAAGCTCGGGAAAGTAATTGTCAGACCTCCTATACCAATTAGCCTGTGGCAAAATTGACTTTCTTATATGTTGTTTCTCTTAAAGTCACAGAATCTACAGATGATGTTAAGTGAGGACTTACTGAATAGAGAAACACCTCCCTGCCAGAATTAGGAGAAAACATCAGAGAAAAATATAACCTACTCAGAAGAGAGGAATTTATCAAGTAATTTAAAACTTTCCAGGATGAGGGAAACATATGCAAACAGGGAAATATTATAACCTTGTTTAGAAAATGCAAATGATGCTATAACTGGAATATATGAGAAAGAAAATAAGTAGGATACAAGAACATGGAAAGCTTGGTAAATGTCTAGTTTAAAAGTTTGAAATTTATCTAGCAAGAAAGAAGCAGGAAAGCATCATTAACAGCCTTAGTGGCAACATAGAGGATAGGCTAGAAAGGTGAAAAACTGTAAGAAAGTAAGAAAATTATTTCAATATTCCAAGCAAGGAATTATCAGGATTTAAACAAAAGCAGTAGCAATGGGAATTAAGAGAAATGCATGGATTTCAGAGATATGTAGGAAAACAAATCTACAAGTCTGAATTACAAATTGAATGAAAACAATGAGGAAGGAGTGTGGATTTACAGTAGTCCTGCTCCCCATGCAGGAAATATGAGCAAGCTTGAAGAAGTGGAGCATGGGCAGAAAAATACTGTTTTTAAAATGGTGAGTTTGATTTCCTCATCGAATAACTTGAAAAGGTGTTCAGCAGGCAGCTAAAGACGAATCTGGAGCTTAAGAAATCTAAATTTAGGAGTTAACTATACACGTATATCTAATCCAAGGGACTACAGGAGATTATCCAGGAAAAGTGTACTAAAAGAAAAGAAAGTGAATCTGATCCTGAATCCCTGAAGAAAGCAAGGACTTGGAAGGGGAGCCCTCAGAAGTGACAGAGAAAGAATGGAAAGAAAGGGAGGGGCAACATGGTCCATTTAGAATTAATTTTTGTGTACCATATGATGCTTAGATTGAGGTTCCTTTTTTAGCCTATGGATGTCCAATTACTCTAGCATCATTTGTTAAAAAGACCATCTTCCCTCCATTAAATAGCTGTAGTATCTTTGTCAAAAAGGAAGAAAAAAATAGAATGATTTTAACTCTTTCGCTCCATTGATTTCAAGGTGTTTTTTTCAAAATGTGTCAGAAATCCACAAAAAACACAAAGTTGATATTTTGTGTTTATGTGTTTAATAATAACAATTTGAGCTGCTTTGTATATAAATGCCATTATTTTTATGTATAAAAATTTCGGATACATTCATTCAGATATAAACGAATGTCACAGCAAAAGGTTTAAGAAGGCCAAGTAAACATAACTTCTTAATTTCAGAAGTTATCTACTGTGTTAACAATCAGGTAAATAACAGTCTAAAAGTGGTCAGTAGCTACATATTTAGGAGGTTATGGGCAACAGCAATCAAAGCAGCATCAGTGATATAATGGAGGAAAGATCATAATGCAATTATTTAAAAAACGATTGGGAGAAGAGGGAGCCAAGACAACAATGGCATCCTTCCATAATTAAAAGTTCATCATTAGAAAGATCAGATATTAAGTGGCAGATAAAGATGTACAGTGGGTAATCAAGAGCATTTCCCATCCCAGCTATGAGACAGACTCAGACATACTTACAGGCAAAGGAAAAATGCCAAAAGAAAATAAAACACTAAAGATATATGAAAGCAAAGACACAAAAATAGCTATGGTATAAGATCCAAGAGCACATTTCTCAGCTCTGGTATGTGGTTTATATTTCACAATACTATATATATTATGACATTCTATTATATTAAGCTGTATTAGGTAACCTATTTGTTTCTTCCCTACTTATTTGTTTTCCCAGGGTTGACTGTAAGATCATCAACGTAATTTATCATTATATGTCCTTAATCTCGCAGAATTCCATACCTGGTACCACATTCACATAAATGCTTAATGTTTTCTAAATAAACAATGAATACATAAATGGGTGAGCAGCTGCCCAGTCTATTGAGGGGTAAGCGTAAGAGGCAGATGCAATCAATAAAAACACTACATAAAACAGACATGGAAAGGCAAAAACCTTTAGCTTATTGACAAGCTTTAAGTCATTCCCCAGGAGCTTAAATCATCGAAGTGAAGGGATATAGACAGACAGCAGTACTAGCAGTGGTACCAACTCTGCCGCCTGTTAACTATCTGCCCTTTAACATGTCACTTCTTTGAGCCTCGGTTGTAAGGATTAATTTATATAATGTGAAGCAGTATACTGTACAAACTGTAGAGACACATATACATGTTTAGAACTGGGATGTTTGTAAGCTTTTTTCCTAAAGTAATACTAGTTCTTCTTATAAAACAGCTGGCTTTTCAGAAAAATAATCATATTTCCAAAGGCTATAAAATTGCCGTTAAGACAAATACTAAAACATTCACAAGATTTATTAGATTTGCAAGACAAATAGCTTCTTAACAGAATAACTTTTTTCAGTCCTTACAATTTGCAGATCTAAGCCTAACTAGGAAAAAAAAATTTAAAATGTTATATGTGTTTTTCTCCCACACTGTCATAACTAATAAATCCATTGACTGCATAAACTTAGGCCTTAACAATAAATAAAAATCTGTCAGCATAAAATACATCTGTCTAAGGAAAGATGGTATAATAAAATAGTATTTCAAATATATAAAATTTAGAAATAAAACCCCATTGAATATTCACTAATACACAAATAAGAGACTTTTTCTCTTTAGTAAATACCAACCTTAGTGCCTTTCATTAAATCATGAACAGGCTGAAGAAGTGCCTCAACTACAATGTTGTTATATAAGCACCCGATTGCACATTCTTTCTGATCACAGAGTATCCGAAGAACTTCAGTCACCATACTTGCAGGAGAATAATTCTCTGTAAAGCAAGAATAATTTCTTATTTTAATTAAAACTTTAAACATGAAGTACTTCATGTATCTTTTATTTATGGTTTTAGCTATTGCTGTTCCAAAAAGCCCATCATCAAGGTTAAATAGTTTAAAAATCACAAACTCAATGTCCAAAGGATGATGTATTACCAAATTATAACCTGAAACTTAAGGAGATTAAGAATTAGCTTAACATATCTTCAAGTTAATAAAAAGTGAATAAATGACAAATATGAATGCCAAAAGATAACACTGTAAGGTTATTTGCAGTTTGAAATTAAATCATTGCTTGAAAGTGAGGATGTGGTTAGAAGCAAATTTATAACTTTTCTCCCCCGGCAAACATTTACTTTCACTTTTATTATTATATGTAATATTTACTCTTATTCTTTTTCTTAAAAAGTGTATTCAGGTGTTGATCTGGTAGAAAAGTAGAGTCATTAAGACAAAATAGTCAAAAAGAAGGCAGAGGAGAATTTTCTTATAGACTAGTATACTTCTTGTGATACCATAAAACCAGTGAAATGAATAAGCATTTTTAAGATTTTCTTTTAAATATACATACTGGAAAATACAAATACACATAAATGTAACAACCCGAATGGTCATTAAAATAGATATGATATTTTCAGTTTCATAAAAAAATGTATTTGCAGATTATTTTACTTAATATACTCAGATTATTTTACTTAATATACTCAGAAAAAGAAGAAATTAAGGAACCAAAAGCCGGCAGTGTAAGCTTGTCCTAGTAAGATACAATACTAAAATAATATCAAAGTTCTCAATTTGTTACAATACTCAATACTCCATAAACACATTAAGACTTCAAGTCAATACTTGACAAAAAGAAAATGGAAAAGGAAAGTTAAGTGATTTTTTTTCAACCAGCTACAGATGAGAAACCCTATTTGCGATGAGGTATCATTGATTAGCATATGGCCATTCATCCATTCATCCAATTGTCTACTATTTTTGAGTGTCAGACACTGTGCTAGGCAATGTAGACAGAAGTAATAAGACAAAAACAATCCACTAGATGGTAAACCAAGACATTAACAAGTAATTATAACAAAGGACATTTTTTTGTCATAAAGGAAGCACAGAATGCTGTAGGAGCACACAGTGGGGGAACCTAACCAATACTTTATACATGTAAATGCTGTAAAGGCAAAAAGAGTGTGAGAACCATTGTTAGGACAAGTATGCCATTATAACTGCAAAGATAAAACCTACCAATTGACAGATGTGTTATTATAGCACTAACGTAAGGCCCAGACCATTTTTATCCCATGATTGACTCAGACTCTGTGCCAGTATTTCTAGAGTAACCTCCAAGTCTAAGACACTATAAGTCTATAGATTATGGGGGTGCTTTGTTAAAGTATTTCACTTTGGAAACTTTCATTGATATTCAAAGGAAAAATTATGTTATCTTTTAAATGTAAATGTTTAAAACACTTTAAATATTAAACACTGAAAGGCATTTACTGAAAATCATGAAGCTTTTTTGGGGAACTGGGGACTTTATTCTTTAGTAAGAGAAGATCATGAAGTTTTGGATGTGAGCTGAAAAAAAGCAAGCTGATCAAAACATCCAGGAAAATATAAAGAATACAAAATAGCAAGAAAAAATACATTTGTAGCTATCAATCAAACTTCCCTTAACAGCATTACTTAAGAACATCTTAATGTTAATAAAGAACAACATTAAAATTCTCAGCAAAATTGACTCCAAATAAAAAAGCAGTAGATTAGGAACATCTTAAAACATCAATGAACAAATTTAAATTTCATGGTTTACTTCCAAGACCAATGTAATTTGTTACAAATAATACT
The DNA here is from genome assembly GCF_036562045.2 of Rhinolophus sinicus. Classification (NCBI taxonomy): domain Eukaryota; kingdom Metazoa; phylum Chordata; class Mammalia; order Chiroptera; family Rhinolophidae; genus Rhinolophus; species Rhinolophus sinicus. The sequence goes on from NC_133755.1 coordinate 147,576,694, forward strand.
GGATTTTACGAAACCTCTCTACTAAACTAGGTCAGTCACTCAAAACATCTAGACAATAGACTATTAGAGTATTTTCAGATGTTTTCTATTTCTCTATTTAAAATAGAAGCAGAATTACCTAAATGTGCAGCTGATGTTATCTTTGGACAACTTGGTGAGTAATAGATAAGTTGGATAAACAGAACCAGAAGATCCGTGAGGGAAACTGAATCTTTAAAAAAAGAAAAAGAAAATTATTTTCTGGCATAGATTTACAACTTACAAAAATCTAACTGAGCTTCCATCCTCCTAGTCTGAGCTTTCACAGAGACTGGTATAATCAGGGAGAAAGGGGTTATCGTCTAAGATCGAAGACTCCAGAAGAACAAATTAGAGTAAATTAAAAGGTGATAAGGCAAGTGATGCAGTAGGTGCTACGTGAAGGTGTAGTTTTACCATTTACATTGAACCAATCACTTAATATAAACCTACCATAGGAACATCTATGAATCTGACCAGGACTGCTTGATTTTATTCAATTAGGATCAGTGCAATTCAGCTTAATGTGTTGGTCCAGCTAACTTATCAGAATCAAGGTCAGAAAACATTTTTCTGGACCAGGTAGTCACTATTTTAGACTTTCTGGCCAAACAGTTTCTGTGATAAATAATTCTGATGTTGTAGCACTAAAGTAGCCATAGATAATATGCAATGCACAATTCTGGCCATTTTCCAATAAGACACTGGGTACACCAAACTGGTATATATATTTTTCACATCACAAAATATTATTCTACTTTTTTCCACTAATTTAAGAACATAAAAACTATTCCTACCTCACAAGCTATACAAAACAGTGTTATCAGATTTGGCCCACCAGCTGTAGTTTACCAACCTCTGCTACAGAACCTTCACATAAAAAGATTCTGGTGAAAGCACATGTGAAACTTAAAGGTAAACGCTGACCTATGATAATACAGTAGAATAGATCTCTCAAAACTGAGTTTAGAGATGACCTGTGATATTTGATAGGACAAAATGTAATGTTAAAAGTTAATATAAAGTGCTAAATTACAGATGACAGACATATAAACATCAGTTGAATAACTGCAATAACATCACAAGTATATATTAAGCTTTCTATGTCTGCTAAGTTTAACCATATGCTATAAAACACCAGCACTTTTCTTGAAAGTCAGTTCTCTACTGAGTGCCCATTATGCCTAGAATTACACTACCAGGGAAATACAAGAGAAAGACATATAACAGTTCCTTTACTCAGGAGCTCACAATCAGCCTAACATGATTTAGGTAAATAAAACAATTAGGAAACAGTACACAAAAAAAGTGTTCAAAATGAAGGTACTCTGTAACAGGATTGGCAAACTATAGCCATTCTGGACTAATTTTGTAAGGCTGGCAAGCTAAGAAATTTTTTTATTTTTATTTTTAAAGGCATGTAAAATGTGTCAGATGTCCTCAAAACCATACCCAGATTCAATGATTTACTAGGAAGACTCACAGGATTCAACATATAGTTGTACTCCCAGCTATGATTTTTTTTTTTTACAACAAAAAGATACAAAGCAAAATAAAAAAGGAAAATGTAAGGTCCAGAACAAAGCAAGTAAAAGCATCCAAGGGTTCTCTCCTAGTGGAGTCACACAGAATACATTTAATTCTTCCAGCAATGAGTTGTGACAACACACATGAAATGTTGTCTACCAAGAAAGTTCATTAGAAACTCAGTGCCCAAGGTTTTTATTGGGGGTTGATCACTTAAGTACCCTTTGCCTAACACATGAAGACTCTGGACTCCCAAAAGGAAAGCAGGACTAGAGCATAAACCACACTGTGTATACAAACATTTTAGGCAGAATGAGCCACTCTTATCAGTTCTAGAAATAGTGAGATTATCCAATTTCCCAGTTGCCAGCCAAGGTCTGACATTGTAAGCAGGCCTTTCTAAGGGTAGCAGTCTCAGGCATGCTGTGGTAACTCTTTTTTGCACACATGAGCATATGCATGTGCACGTGTGTGTACGCGCGCACACACACACACACACACACAGAACATGCAACACAGAGTATGTGGCCCACAAAAACCCAAAATATGTACTGCCTGCACATTACAGAAAACATTTGCTGATCTCCATACCATATCCTAGTATAGACTTGAAGTTTTAAGGGAGGTAAGGAAGATAACTAACTAACATCATGTGCTGAAGTTTGATGAGGAAAACTTTAAAAATGGACTTACGGTAACAATAACACAGTAAAATATCAAATGTCACAGGGCTTTGCAATTTATAAAACAGTATTCTCAAACCTCATGTTTTTGATAATCACAAAAAAATATGTGATCCCAACATCACTGATATCATTATTCCACTTTTACAGATAAAGAAAATGAAACAACTAATTTATAGTTTTAGTAGTTTTACACTACTAAAACTAGGTCTTCAAGTTCTAACTCCAGACCTGGATCGCTCAGGATTTTGAAAGGCAGAGAGAGAAATAGGTAAGCATTAAAGACTGGATGAATAGAAAAAACTACACATGAAGGAAAAAGCACATACTGAAAAAGAAAAATAATGTAACACTTCAAGGTGTACAAGCCATCAACAGACTAAAAAGTACGTTGCCAAGTGCCCTAGAAAAGACCATGCAAAATCTCCAAGTTCCAATAATCCATAGTCCATAAATCTTATCATACCTGAACATATTCATTTATCCTAGTTGTACATACCTTTTTTATTCTTCAGCTTTATGGGAAATAGCTTTCTGCCTTGTGTATAGATCAATAATCTTCCCAAAAGGCACAGTGAATGGATGAAATAAATATATTGTAATTCTTGCCCTGAATAGTAGAAAGTTTTCTGTTTGTTCCCTTAAGAGAGAGGCAAACAATTACATTTATTTTAATGCCATTATATTTTATAGTACCTGTCTTCATTCCCTTCTAAACATTAAACAAGTTAGCAGTCTATAATGGAGACACTTGGTGTAAATTTTAAAAAATAATAATTTTCCTTACCGTTTCCTAAGATCCTTTAACACCTAAATCTCTGGGGAAAAGCATTCGCTATAAAACTTAGCAATCAGAAAAGTATAATATATACACAGTGTCATTCTAAAACAAATACCCTACGATTATCAGAGTTATCATCTATCATCAAGAGAGACTTCAAGAGTAAGTTAAGGGAGGGAGGAAATCAATAGAAAACATTTGTTAGTATTTAATTTTACCAACTAAAAGTCAGTGCTACAAAAGGTATTTATAACCATGTTAGCAAATGAAATTAGAATCTCTAACATAATAGAAACCTTCAAATATACATCATTCATTCACCATTCAGTCATATATTCAAGACCTATTGAGTATGTGTTTTATACAAGACCTTGAACTATTTGCTGGTGTCAAAAACCAATTAGAAACATGACTGGGCTTCCAATTCAGAGTATGACAGTCAAATGTAGCCAGAGAATGGGGAGGACAAGTGGTATAGACAAGAGGCTAGAGGGCATAAGGGCAGAACATGGAAAACTTAACCACAGAAGGAATATAGGCCTTCTTATAGAGACAATTGGGACAATATTAAAGGGTTTTAAGCAGGAAAGTAACAAACAAATATGCATGTATAAAACTGATTCTAATGCAGCACAAAAGGTGGATGGAAGAAGGTCAAAGCTTGAAATAAAAATCATCAAAAATATCATAAACAAAAGTCTCAGCAAAAAGAATGAAGAGCAGATAGATAAAAATACCGTGTTTCCTCAAAAATAAGACCTAGCCCGACCATCAGCTCTAATGTGTCTTTTGGAGCAAAAATTAATGTAAGACCCGGTCTTATATTATATTATGTAAGACCTAGTCTTATGGTAAAATAAGACCGGGTATCGTATCGCATTGTATCGTATCGTATTAGACCCGGTATTATGTAATAGTAAAGTAAGACCGAATCTTATACTAATTTTTGCTCCAAAAGACACAGTAGAGCTGATGGTCGAGCTAGGTCTTATTTTAGGGGAAACACAGTAAATGTTCAATAAAATAAAATCAGCATGGCTTAAACAGGACTACCTGTGGACTGGGAAAAAGTAAGAAAATTCTGAAGTTCCTAACTCAAATATCTGTACATAGTGAATTTTTCTTCTATTTAAGTAATTCTAAAGGGTAGGGGGGGGAGACAGGTCTAGAAGGAGAAGATAGTGATTTAAGCCCTTAACATTAAAATATTGAAATGCCCATGGACAGTTATGCTAAGTACAATATGAATACATGGGTCTAGAATTCAGGAAAAGAGTGTGGACTTAAATATTTCAGACGTAATATTTGAAACCATGAGTGTGAACAGGCTTCCCCAAGAGAGAACAAGTAGATTAAGGTGAGAAAAGAACAAAGGGCAAAACTTCTGTGAATACAAACATGAAAAGAAACGAGGTTGTTCTCAAGTGATTCAGAATTTGTTAGATGAGAATGAGGAAATACAAGAAAGAATGGTACCAGAAAGAGAAGGGAAAAGGTCAACAGAGGCAAGTGCTGTAAAATGAGGACAAGAAAGAGGGGAGGTTGATAATGGGAAGGTCGTGAAGTGGCAGAAATAGGAGCCTCATTTCTGCAGTGGAAAAATGAGTAAGAGGTGGAAAAAAATGAGGCGTGGGTGTATAGAGAATACTTGGAGGATTTTTCTCTTAAGGGAAACAGAGAGGTAAGGTACATGTGAATTTGCTCAGTTTTTTATGAAAGATATGTAAGTAGGTTTAGAGGATGCAGCAGAAGGTACCAATAGAAAGGGATACACAGTAACAAGCAAAAACACAAAGAACACCAGACAGGAACAGAAGAACAAATGATCAACCGTGAACACAAGGATAGCTCCTCATTCATTGTGGCCCAAAGAAAGGGGATATTGAAAAAAGCATATAAACACGCATTTGTATGCACAGAAGCAGGACACCTGGGGAATTTATATCTGGAAAGTGCCATTTTTCTAGTGAAGTAGGATGAAGGTCTCCTCTTGAGAGAAAAGTAGGGGCTTGATGAGACTGGTGAAGGCTTACAGTAGCTGTTATGAAACACTGAAGAAAGAACACCTAAGAGGATCCCAAAGCAACACAGACAGCAGCTGAGGTTAGAAAAGTATATATGTGCATTATCAATTTACATCGCAAACACTCTGCTTAATTTCCTGAGGACCAGAAAAGATGGAAGGTTGAATTGATCTAAAGTTGGGAAACGGCAGGCAGAAAACTCTGAAATAAAAAAGAGCAAAAATTTTGAAAGGAATGGTAGAAGAATGCAGTGAAACACCCTAAGAAGAAAGGGAAGAAGGAAAAGAAGTGAAAGGCTGGGGGGGGGGGGGGTAAGGGGGTGGGAGGGTGCAAAAAAAAAAAAAAGCTAGATAAAAACATTTTACAATCAAGAAGTTAAAAAAAATCTATAAATTTATCAATGAGGTAAGTTGACACAAACTTAACTATCCTTTCCTTTTTATCTTTTTATTCCTTTCAAATAATAAATTCTGGTTTTTGCACTTTCTCCTCCACTATGAAACACAAGCTTTTGAAACCCATTAGTTATTGGTCTTAAACCATTTTTCTTGCATGAGTTAGATAAAGAATTTACCCAAGGATAAAAAAAATAAGGTATCTTCATACTCTCAGAGGATTTACTATTTGCTTAGAGAAGTGACATAAAATAAAAATAACAGAATGATAAATACCTAATTTATATGACAGGTTGTGTGAGGTAAGCAAAAATATAAAAAAAATTCAGAATAGGCAGAAAATCCTTCTTGAAAAATTTAAAATAAAGTGCATTTTTTCACAATAAATAAGAGATACATTAATGTATGGGACTGTGGATTGGGGCAGTCAGTAGCAGTAGAATTACAAAGGTGTTCAGGCATTGGTATACAGAAGAATCTGGCTGTAAAATTCACTTTAATCAATAATTAGAAATAAGATTAGAGAGAGAGATTAGGGCTAGATTACGAAACATCTAGGCTATTTTAGCTCAGAGTAGGGATAAGCAGAGAGGAATCACAGAGTGGAGTAGGTTGCCCAATAATAAAACAGTATTTTGTAGAAATTTTCCTTCTACTAAAATGCATAAGTGACGATTAAATGGCTGATGGGAAAAAGTGTGAAGTACATTATTGCTGTATACACAGACTAGGGCTTATACTCTAGGATGAACTGAAAAACTGCATTTGGTAAGAATCAGTATAGTAATACATTTTTCAAATGTAGATCTGTTACAAAAAGCCATCATTATGGTGTATCTTTTAAATTTGTGAAAATATTTTACATTAGCAAAAGTAATCTAATTTATCATGATACTAAAAACTAAAAATAAAAGTTATTACTAAGCTATTTTTATTAATAAAATGTATTATTTTTAAAAGTATGTAACAGAGAAAACTAGACTTACCACAATGCTTTGAATGTCCCAAAATCTCATCAGCTTTCATGGTCTCACATAACTCAAAGTATTGAACACACTGCTGAACTGCTGTAGTTATCTAATAAAATAATAACTTATTAATTATAGAAATTGTCAGCCTACAAGTTCAAGTATTAAAAGAAATTAGTCAAGGCTGTAAAAATACGCTGGAAAGATATTTAAGAGAAATATTTAGACTATTTAGAATAATAGTTCCTTTGCAGGCCACTCAAGTTCAGTCTCCCCAATTACATTTTAACTATGGCATATTCCGGGAAACACTGAAAATATTTATAGTCCAACAAGTAAAATACTTTTATAATGTTGGTGTTAATAGACAAAAAAATAGACACATACTTCACATTTTATAATTAAAGATGCAAAAATTATATGGCCATGTTTTTAAAAATTCTTCCCAATATCCCCAATTCTCCTGCCTTAGAGTTTTTTCCTCTGACCTAGCCAGCAAAATATAAACTAGATCAAGCCTTCATTTCCATTTCAGATACCAGATTTACTGAAAACTGATAAAGAAAAATCTCATAATTTAAAGAACTGTCACAATAAAAAGTTATCTCTGCTGTACCCAGTGACTCTCCCATGACTCTCCTTTCTACCTTCTCCCATTCTCCACAAGCAGAGATTTCAAATCTTTCCCCTTTCCTCTGCACTTACCTACTTCTGATAGATGCCCTCTCATTCTAATTCTCATAGAAAATAGAAGCCACCAGTGAGGTAAGTAGTGACAATTGTTAGATTTGGTAATAAGGAAGTTGTTGGTGACTTTGAAAAGATCAGTTTCAAGGGGGTTTGGGGATTATAGATTACAACAAAAAGGAATGGGAACTGAAAAAGTAAAGATAGCCAACACAATTTCAATTTTCAGGAAGGTTGGCTGTGAAGAAAAGGGGAAAAAGGAGGACAACAGGTGGTATAGGAGGTCTTGGAGTCCAGACTGAATTATTTTTCAGGTGAGAAGGATATAATCACGCTTAACTGTCATGGGAGGAAGCCATTAGAGATGAAGAGTTTGACTATACAGAAGAGAAAAGAAGTTGAAGGAAGGATTAAGCTTTAAATGAGAAAAAGATGAAGGTTGTATGGATAGAAGCAAGTTCATAACTGTGGTGTCAAGGAACTGATGGATTTCCCAGTCTCATTCATTCTTACCAGTTTGATGCAGAAAAGTGCTAACATGGCAGGACTCCCATAATTAGAAAGGCCTGCATACGAGGTTGGACCTTGCTTCACTAACGTCTGGTAACTTGTATTTCAGGAGGGTTCCCACCATTCCGAGAACTGGTAAGAGAGATTCACTACACCTAAACTGTGCAAACAACGTAATTTATGCTGAACACCTTCTTTTCTTCCGGGAGACTGGAACCCTGGTTTGTGCGAGACAGAGGATGTCTATGTGATCAACCAGCAATTTTAAAAAATAGACATTCTTAAATGAACTTCCCTGGGAGACAACTTTTCACATACGCTGTCACAATTTTATTCAGGAGGAATGAAGTGGAGTCTACTGGGAAAAAGACTTGATCAAATGTGACTCTTTCATATGCCAATTTTGCTTTGTATACTTTTTCTGTTATAAATCATAACTGGTGTTATGACTATATGCTGAGTGCTGCAAATCCTCCCAGAAAATCATCAAATCTGGGAGTTGTCTTGGGCACCCGCTCCCACATCTATACATCTTCTTTAATCAAACTGTAGGGATTCAGATCAATAATATAAAATTTACTCCTAAAAATCCGAATCTCAAACTAGATGTGACCAAATCTAAAGTTTCTACCTTTCCCCACTCTCCTATTAGTCTCCTACCGCTGTTTATCTCAATGAATGACATTAGTCACTCAGTATGTCCTCACCCACTCCCCATTCAAAAAGGCAAGTCCTTTCAATCCCACATTCTAAATATGGTACTCCTGAGTCCATCCATTTACCCCAACTCACACTGTCAAGAGTCCTTATTCATGTTTCCATCATCTTTTGCTAGGATTACTGCAAAGCCTCTTAATCTCTTTGCTTCAACATTTCTCCCCTATTTTCACCTAGCACCTTAAACCCATATTCCAAAGCCTTCACATGATATTACTTCAGTACTTAAAAACCTATCAGTGGCTCACCACAATTCCAGAATAAATGCCAATCTCCTAAATTTGACATTATACAAAAATTCTTTATGATCTGACAGTCTTACTCCACTTACCCTTCAGGTGTCCTCCTCCCTAACCACACACACACATGCACAAACAAATGCAGAACTACATCTACCTGTGTAAAAATCAGACACCAAAGCCAATTCAACATGTAAACAGTCAAAAGACCAACTTATCAAAAGCAAACTCAATGAAAATCTCACCCACCAACACACACCAGTTAGATTTGAAACACACTCAAAACTGACATTTACAACAAACTCAACTCTGTCATTTGCAAAAGGGGCTAAAGATTTCCTTTAAGTAGGTCTTTTCTGCTTTTATGGAATTATGCCCTGCACCAGGCATGAATTAAACAAACTGAAGTAAAATGACATATACCAAATTTAAAGCATCCAAGAACATTTCAAAAATCTTCATCCACTTAACATTAGCTTTCAGAGAACTGATTTTCAAAAAATTTCCCTAATACCAATTCACACTGCCTTAGCAATCTATGTTGTCATATAAAACATGTACAATTTCCAAATGCACTATGCACCTTCCAGTCCCTAGGTCTTTAAACATGCTATTCCATTACCCTGAAATATTTTCCTGCCACTACCTGGAGTACACCTCCCCACCAAGATAACACCAACTCAGTAAGAATAACAAAAGTCCCCCCAATTCTCAGAAAAGAGTACTTTTTTCTATATATAACGATAAACACTAGATACTGATTTTAATCTACTTTATTAGTCTATAATAAACCTATATAATCATGGTAACAGGTATCCAGCAGAATGAGTTTAAAATTTTGTAAATCAATATATGTCAACAGATCTTAATGAACATACTTCTGAAAGCCAAGCAATCAGTGTTAGCCCCTTGCTTCTAAAAATCTGCCAACAACAAAAGACACACTCCAGGAAATGTATCTGCACAAGCCAGTTAGTCAGCTGCAATCTCACCTGAGTTGCCATTCTTCTACAATCGGTTGAACTCACTCTCCCCTCTGAAAGACCATCAATCCCTGAGTTCCAAGCTTTTCCCAAAAACCCTGTAAGATTAACAATCTGTTTTGCCTGACTTAACTAAGAAATGAATTCAGCTTTATGCACTGTTTCAGATATTGAACCATGGTATCAATCCTTGACAATTCTGGAGCTTTCATTAGGATTACCTTGAATACTCTGACTTGGCAGCATTTAGTGGGATCTTCAGACAAAGAAGAGTGTAGTTCACTGGGCCCCCTGGAGTCCCAAACTGGCAGTCCTTCAGATCTGCCACCACGTGAGTCTGTGTCAACAACAGTCTGAGCACTGACTGCTTCATTGAGTTTTCATTGCTAAATTTATTTAGGGCTGCTAATGAAATTTGTACAAATTTGTATAAATAGTCTTTTATTTTAGAGGGGCACCATTTGGTAAACATTTTTGCTACTAACCTGCTTATTTTTCTGTGCTTGTTTTGCTTTGCTATTTGTACAGTCTTAACTCCTGTCTTATTCTGGTTTATCTGGTGTCTACTGACTATGTAAAGGAGTGTCTTATAGGGAACAGAAGGAGGCATAGTCCAATCCAATCAATCAATGCAAACCAGCCCTGAGATTACTAGCTACCAGCAACAAATTCATGCAAAAGCAACTGGTCAGACTGCCATGGGACTCCTACAAAAATTTCACGAGGACCCTCCCTGACTTGTCAATTCATGAAAGAGGGAAGTCAATGATTCTCCTGTCACTGATTATATAGCCCCTTCTATTTTCTGCTTGGTCAGAACCTGAGACACCGTTCATAAGCACACAGTTCTACCCAAAAATGCAGTGATGTTTCATGGTTGTCATGAGTTTCTCTAAGTCAAAGCAGCAACCTCCTCCTGATAGAGCTCCTACTTTCTAGATGAACTTATTCTTACAATCCTAATTCTTACATGTACCTTGTTAAAAAGCAATAACAACAAAAAAAGGACTTAGAATACCAATTGCCATTGTGGACAAATTTTGACATGAAAAAAATAAATACACTTAAGAGAAACTCTAAAGAATTAGGAAACAAAAGAGCAAAGATTAGGCACCTCCTTTAACTGAGAACTCAAAACACTACCTCCAAAACAATCTCTCAAAGACAGTTAGTTAACTTCTATTCAAACCTTCAGAAACCTATCCTCCTTGCACCCATCTCTACCAGCTTTATCTTCACAACTCACTCACACCCACTTCTGTTCCTTCTACTCTTTCCCGTCGCTTCTAAAATGTGCCACCTTTTATTTGAGAAAAGGTAACAATCACAGCAAAAAAGTACAATTTCCATAGAGAAACAATCACATTATACAACATCTCCTTTAAATTGCGGGAGCAGAAAGCAGATCTAGAGTTGGTAAATGTAAATACTAAAGAGTCAGGCTGAGAGTATAAAGAATGATTTTCCTAAACCTCAGGAAGATAGACAGAAACTTGCTGTAAAATTAGGAATTTAATTTGATACTTATTCTCCTGCACTATCAATATACACCAAGATGGGACAGAGTGGGGGTTAAAAATACACTATGGTAAGAAAAACCAAGGGAGAATTTAAATAACCTAGTGGTCAATATTATTTTAAATGACTTTGAGAGGGAAAGAAAAATAGAAAATACACTACATAAAGCCACTTCAGAAGCTATTTCCTTAAGGGTAGATTGGGCAAAGATTCAAGTTGTGAAAAATAAAAGGTTAAATATTTATACTGATTTAGTCAAAATGCTTTTCAACTAGTTTATGACTGTGCAATGCTATGGAAATAAAGGTCGCGACTCTCAGATATCTCTTTAAAAAATGACCGCATGTACACATAAATTATTTGTTGTTCTGTTTCCCTAATCACATTTCAAGCTTTCAGTAGACACACACAGCTAGTGGATCCCCTATTTGGACAATGGAGAAATTCCATTGTAGAAAATGTTATGGGACAGCACTGAAGAGAAGCTAGAGGAAATGTTGTAGGAGGTCACGTGCTAAATAGGCTGCTATAACTACAGTCCTCATGAGAGGATCTCTTACACAACAAAAAACAAATCTATGGAGTGATGCAGTTTCCACTGCAGATACACAAAATGTGATCATCAATTCTGAAAAAAAAATGGGAACAAATAGATCTTGCATCCATTTTTCCCAATGTTTCTTTTCAAAAGTTAGGCCAGGTTCACTTTAAAACATATAACATTATACATGAATAACCTTTTGATATTTTGTAAACTTAGGAAATCTTTTTTTAAGAAAAATGAAATTTAAGCTGAAATCTCACACAAGTTTGACCCATTATGTGCATGAAATAAAATATTTGACCAAGTTGATGAAATACTGAAGTTGTTTATAATAAAGTAACTATTTGCAGGCTAAAAATGGATTATGGCATAATTAACTTTTCAAGTAAGGAACAGATTTTAAGAGTTAATCTACAAAAAAATACTTGAAATGCTTCCATCAGGACTTCTGTGATACCAACAGTGAGTTATCTGTATGCCAAACAATGGGGACAAAAATCATTTTGTTCTTTATTTTTTCTCATTTCTCTATTCTAATAAGATCAGTCTATGCTCACATGGTTACAACAACTTTCACTTAAAATGGCAATGGGAGAGAAATGAGATGTGGAAACACTTTATTTCAATTCAGTTTGTCTAAAGATTTATAAGCACCTATTACCTCTACAAATAAATTCTATTTATTTTATTCAATATCCCTCTCTCCTCATTTCTGAAGCTCAATTCTTTTGATTCTCAAACACGAAACAATTATTGTTCTCTTTCTTTCATTTTATGCTCTACTGCATTCACACAAAAATTCACCATTCCAGGAATCTTTCCCTTCACTTGGCTTCTAAACTCAAGATTTTATTAACTATATAAACCATATTTATCATCTCAAAGTCATATTAGCATAATTTTTAATATGTTAATACATTTCACATTTTTCATGTTTCTCACAATTATTTAACTTAATTTCAATTTCTTTCACTGCCCTTACATATTGCTCTAATAGCAATAAATGTAAAAAATTTTGCTAATATATTTTACAGTATTAGTTTATATTTTATGGAACTGAATTAATTTTTGCAAATGCAAAAGCATTTATCATTCTGAGTTTTTTCATGCAACTTTTAGTCAAAAGCATGGGTATACTCTATACAGCTCACTAACAAATACCAGATACGAATTAAATTACATGATAATACTTAAAAATATGGTTTCTCAAAATGGTTTGTTTGAAGCCCAATTTACTTTGCAGTTAGTATTTCCTAGTTGTTATCCTGACTGTATTTTAAGTCTCTATTTTTATCATTTTATGTTTCATAGAATAGTACTTTTAAAATCACATAAAAGGGGTATTGCTTCATTATCCAATATTAATTATCTCAACTTTACACATTCAAGTTATTACATCATATATCTTTTTGTGATATTATTTCTCCATAAGAACAGAAATATAGACTTACCAGAGATTTATATTTCTTGTCAAGAAGTCTCAGCACTACAGTTCTGCTATAATACGCATGCTAAAATTAAGAGAAAAATGGTGTTTAATATTCAACTATACCATTCAAAAGCTATTGTCTTGCATCATTTCTAGTAACATCATAAATTACACAATAACTTAGCTTTAAATTATTGTAATCAGTGCAAAACAGGTTTTTCTATGTACAATGAATTATGACCATAGCAATCACAAGAATCCAAATCATATCAATAAACTGTGGTTGTAGTGACTGACCAGTAGAAAAATATTCTATCCCTCAATTGTGACCAGTCGCCATATTAATCTATTTTAAAACCACCACCCAAAAATGTACCTACCCACCAGTGCATGATAGAGCCTAAAGGGTACAAAAGTGGGGACAGAGGATGGAAATCACAGCCCTCATACTGTAGAGGATACTGTACTGTCTAGCTATGCAGAAATTTGCCGAGGTCGAAATGCTCTGAAGGGAAAGTATCTTAAACATACTATGTTTTTAAAATGATTGGACATGCCAGAAAGATCGTTAATCCTCTCCTTAAAACTAAATATAGATGGGATTAAAACATGCTTTTATGCATTGTACAAAGCAAGGGGAAAATACACGTATTATTTAAATTATATTAGGTATCATTTGTGCTCAATGTATGTAGTTTCTTCATGTTACTTAAGAATAAAAATTATTCCATGGAATATTCTGTAAAAACTATCTGAATTCTGGGAAATAGAGTTTAATTAAATGGGGATTTAGTAAATTGAGGATTAATCAAAACCCTATGTTTTAAGCTAAAAACATTTAGCTTTAAATGTTTTTAAAACCATTGATCTTTTTCAGCTTTAGTAAGAGAAATATGTTGACCTACAATTAAACTAATGGCCATGTTCTGAAAAGAAATCCTCATAGTTCATCCCTTAGACCCACCAAACGATAGCCCTCAGGACAATTTCAAGCTGCCACCTGATTTGGTAAATAAAATTTACTGGAACACAGTCACGTCTACTCATTTATATATGATCCATGGATGCTTAGGGCAACAGCAGAGCTGAGTAGTTGCAACAGAAACAGTACAGCTCACAGAGGCAAAAATATTTACTGTCTGGCCCTTTACATAAGAAGTTTTTCAACCTCTGCCTTAAGGATGTAGAAAATTTGACGGCTTTTCATTAATACTAGAACACACTTGGGGAGCTGATTTTTAGTAATTTTCTATTGGTTAGTTTTCCTGTGATCTGCCTCATTCTCTTAAGAATCAAATACTGATGACAAAAATGTTAAGTGAAGAAGTTAATTAACTTAGCAGAATATGATTTTCGTTAGAAAAAAAGACCTAAACAGATAAATTTTAAAGTATATGAAATAAATGTAACTACATATATCAAAATTGTAATAGTTATTATCCCTGCATTGTAGATTTAGAGAAATTTAATTTTATTTGTGCTTTTACAAATTTCGCATATTTTCTACAATAATGCTGTTAGAGTGATAATCAAAAACAAATTTTTAAAAAGTTCTGTCTCAAATGTGAGAAACAAAAAGTTCAGGTTAAATTAAATTGCGCAAACATTTATGAACACATACTAGATAAGGCAGGTAAGTGGGTAAGTACTGGACAGAATTGTGTTTTGGTTAATTGGGCATTATTGTACAGTTTAGATAACACAAGGAAAAAAAAAAAAAAAAGCCATCAGCTAGATAATGTCCAAATTGTGCTGAGCAATAAATGAATATGTTGCTGCTTTGCATGGCAAGTCATGGGCCCAGCCCTTCCTTCCACAAGCCACAAATACATAATGCCCAGTAGATAGGTTAAAAGGGACAAAGCTGTGAGAACATAAGCCAACACTGCTGCTGCTACTGCCGGACACAGACCACTGTTACTCAACAGCAAATGAGAGGTAGCAATATAACAATCTCTTTACTCTTAATATTAGTTTCAGTTCCGGGACAGTGGTGAACTCCATAGGAAATTATCAGCATTCAGGCATTAAACACATTTCCCGAACTGCAGGTTTAGTAAAAGGAAAAAGAAGAAATATTTTCAGACATATCACCTAAGCCACAAGAAAAATGAGCATTGAACCCTTATGTTCTACCACACCTGCTTAAAAATTTTGAAGTTTTTAAACTAAAAATGATCAAATTTTGGATAGGTCATTCGGCTCAATTGGTCCAACTGAACCTATCATTTAGGTTCATTTGAACTTAAATCCTATTTAAATTCGAAATTTTAAATCAAATTTAAAATCCTATTCTGGCTCTGTCACTTACTAGATAAACAATCTTGAGCAAGTCATTTAACTTCTCTGTGCCTCAGTTGCTGCATATGTAAAATAGAGTAATAATACCATCTATCTCTTAGATTGTTATAAAAATTAAATGAGTTTAAAAAATAAAAGTGATTATAACTCTTAGAACACAGTAAACACTCAAATATTAGCTATTCTTTGAAATATAGCTATAAACTGAAACATAACAAAACATATTTCATTTTTCCTTACCATCCACTTTTTGAACCACACAGCCTTGGTATCAACCAATGCAAGAAAGTAGACTGGATCCAAAATCTTTTGTGAGACAAGATGGCTTTGATCATGTTTAACTGATAATAAGGACAAAGTACTCTCCACAATTTCTTCCATATACCTTAAAGATTGGAAAGAAGTGAGTTTAGAAAAAAATAAATGCTATTTGATATAAGGACAGGTGATATGTTTTATATTTATGGAATAATAAAGTCTTAAGTAATCTTTAGAAACAGCTTTTTTTAATATTTCAGTAAATGGCAGAGATGGGATTCACACCATTTTTTTTTTATTTTCTGTTTTATAAACTTATATTCTTTCTACTCAACACTGGCTCTCCAAATTTAACTTTCCCTTTTAGACTCATCATTGCTCTTACAACCTTATTAAAAATTTTAGAACCAAAAGGAAAAAGTTTAACGAACACATAAGGAACTTCTCCAAAGTAGCAATAATAAAAGGCCAATAATAAAAGAACCAGAGGCTATAACACCTTTTTACCTTGTTGGTGATAAATAAATGGTATAAAATGGTACCTGCATTGAGCCATTCACAGAGCTAAGTACAAACATGAAAAGCTAAAAAATAAAACTTTATTAATCCCTTCCCTATCAAGTAAATCATTAAGACACTCTCTACTCTTTCTCTTTGAAATGTAACTGGGACAGTGATATACCTATATTTGATGTTGGCATAAATTAGGGGACTTACTTCTCAGAGTGGCGAATCCAGAAAGATGGAGCCTCTTTCTGATATTCATTTAGAAGACGAACCTACAAAGCAGTTATGAAGTTTTCAAAAAATTAGAATTCTTAAATATAGAACTATCGAAATAAAAATAAAGGCATATTATAGAAAATGAATACCTTTTTAAGTAAGCGAATCACATTAGGATTAGTTAGATCTATACCAGTTGAAACAGTAGGAATATGACTTTCTCTAGAAATAAAGCATAACTCCAAATATTTAGCTGAAAAGAAAAAGTAAAAAAAAATATAACTATTAGACCATTCAATGACAGTGCTTTCTGAAAAAAGTTATTTCTTATCCATTTTTCTCAAGTACAAATAAGAGAAAAAGCATTATAAAAATGATTTAATAAACATACCTAAGCTTGTATAAATTTCCTTGGTCATGTGTAATGGTGAAAGTGTAAATGTCTGCGCATAGAATTTTAAAATCCGGTCCTATGGAAATTAAAAAAAAAAAAAAGATTTGTATACAAAATTCTTACAAAAATAGAATAAAGATGAATCATTTTTCACATAGTAAAAAAATTAGAAAATAAATCATTCAGAAACTTGTATACGAGTATATCTATAAAAAAGGGCACATTCTTTTGTTTGTCAGTAAAAAAGTAAAACTGACTAAAACTAATAGTAAATCTAAGACAGCAGTATATTGTAAACTCTGGTAATAGTAGAAACAAACATGGGGTGAGTGGTGAGGTTTGACAGAGGAAGGTACAATGTAAAAATCTCAAACAAGGAAACAGAGTTGGATTACTAAATCTAAAAAAAAAAGAAAAAAGAAATCACTCCTCTCCGAGTACATTTTTTTTCACTTGCTTACATGGGTAGTCTTAGTAATTAGACATGTAGGACTAATAATTTTCCCTATCCCCAAGAAAAAGTGTTATATAATAATGTATTTTTCAGAACTTTACATTATTAAAACTTAAAGTAGAAACTATCAGAAGGTAAATGAATCAAATGAGATAACAGATGTAGTTAGAATAGTAGCTCGAACTAGTAGTACTTAAAAATGATAGCTATCACTGTCATTTTAATTATACCAACTTCAATATTGTGATGATATTAATCCTAATAGTGAAATTCAACTTCCCATTAAATAAAATCATAAAATTGCCTCAAATGTTCTATTCTGAAGGAAGAAAACACTAATAATCTTGCCTGTATCAAATATTAGGACAATGTACTTACAAAAGATGGTTACCAAAGTGACTAAAAGTATCTTCTAATAACTCCAAGAGATTCCTACTGAATATAGGAAATTAAATACTTTGGGAAGTCTACTTTTATAGTTGCAGCAATTGATCAATATGCCACACTTTTCAAACACTACACGCTTCAGTCAGTTAATATGTTAAGAGTCTTTTAGAGAAGGAAAAGAAGAAACAGAATCAAACTCAATATGAATTTAGATTAAGCATAAATTCAAAATTTCTATAAAGAATACCATGCCTTGTGTTCTACTCCAAAATGACTGATTCTATTATCATTTCCCCTCTTTAACAACGTCTTCCAATGTTATTAACTTAAAGGAAAATGCTTATGAACCTTTTTCATATATCATGAATTCTTTCAAAAATGCTTTAAATGTTCTTTTAAAATATTTGTATTAATTCAAACACAATGACACAAATACTTGGATATCCCTTTACACGATAAAACAAAATGGGTAACAGTCTACTGTTATTTGGCAGTGAAGTGTTATAGTGACCATATTTTTAATCTAATCATGAAATAGTTAACTCCTTTAAGGAAAATCTTGACAATTCAAAAGCTAGAACTGAAATTTCATAAATATTTGAGCTACTATTTTTAAAAATTATCATATTCCATTTGCTTCTAAACTGATAGGAAAATTATTTTTAATATTTCTATAAACATTTCCTTACACTAAACACAGGATCAGGATCTGAAAGAGATGCTGTCAGTTTTTCACAGAGAGTGGTCCAATTTTCACAGTTCAGTACATCAGTTGGTGGAGCTGAACATAGTGTTTGCAAGGCTTCGTATCTCACCTATAATTTTTAAAAGATTTTGATTAATGGTTAGTCACTAGAATAACACCAAGTCTCCAAATATTTAACAAATATTGAGAGGCAAAGACTGGATAATTGTTTTAAAGAGCCAATTAATGAGAATTAGATGTCCTTTTATAAAACAATTCTTGAGAACTCATTTTTTAAACTTGTCTTAAACAAAGAAAAAAAACAGCTTATTTTATGTAAAGCAAAAATAAAAATACTATGTGTATTAGCCATGTGACCTAGAATCTCTTAAGTGGGAGAGAAGGAAAGATGGTGGCAGAATCTAAAATCACCAGGGCAGGTTTTCCAAGGGCCTCATCCCACAGACTTTCCTTACTTGCGCAGGCCCCCATAGGTGGTCCCACATTTTCAGGGTTTTAATTTTAAAACATGCTCCTGGTGAAGCATTTGCATTCCAGGATATATGAGCAATTCTCACAAAACAATCTGTACTTTTGCTATATCATATTTGCTGACCTTCTAACCACTGAGGTAGAAAAAAAGTCATTCAGCAGCGTGATGCAAAATTGAATTTCTGTATTTTCACAGAAAGCTTACTTCTTAATCATTGTTCTCAAAATCCAATCAGAATTCACTCAAAACAGTATGAACCAAGGGGCAGCAGTGAAGAGTTTAGCTCTACTTCTAACATGAATGGTACAAAGTTGCTCCCCTACTCATTATCTAACAAAGAATAGTAACACACTGATTCCAACTTGTTCCTCAAAATCTGGTTGTTCCCCAGATCAAATAACTAAAGACTGGTGATTTAAAACAAACAAACAAACAAAAAGAAAACAAACAAAAAACATGAAGAGTCAGAAGAGTTAGCTAAAGACCTCAGGAAACCAGACATTCTGAATCCTAAATCAAGATGTCACGTTTTAGATGGAAATAGACAGAATACACACATATTTTTAAATGTCTATGTATTCACATGAAAGAAAAACTAACAAAAACTTTGTGATATGGATTATGGGGGAACTATGGAGAAAGTTTAAAAACATTAAGTAATTTCTCCTTTTCAGTTAATTTTTAGAACAAAATCCCATTTAGAATTCCTACTTGCAAAAGTAGAATAAAGGTTTCTAAACAAGCATGGATTGCCAAATAATCCACTTACTAAAGATAATAAGATTATTATCACATAAAATTCAAATCCCATTTTAGTATCTTTTGAAATATATATTTACTAAGAAGCTAGAAAATAAGTCAGAATGCAGGATGCTGAGGGGAAAAATAATTCTATGATTTTTTTTTTAAATCAGTGGGAGTAAATCATAACCATTCATTCAGTTTAAAATGAAAAGTTGAAGAAAAACAATTTATTTCAAAAATGGAGACTCCATGGCAAGATATATACAAAAGTCTTAGGTACTTCAAAAATAATATCATATTTTCTATTTCAGGCTGAATTTCAAATGAAATAATACTTCATAAACAGTAATTTATACAAACTTTTAAAATATAAACAGACACAGTTCAATACAATTGCTTCTTTAAAATCCTTTTTCTAATAAATGAATATATGTGTCAAAGTTGCTCACATATTCCAGAAGTAGAAAGAACATTAAATGAAAATTTTTCTTCAAAGAAATCACTAAAATATCACATACAAAGAAACAGTGAAGGAATAGCTTGGGGGGCAACTGCTCATAACTTCATCACTTCAAAATGGGAACTAGAAATAAAAATTTCCTCTTACAAACTATGACTATTCTCTAAAGAAAGCCACCCTTACTGTGACCTTTCATTTCAAGACCGGAAAGTCTAGCAGACACATCAGTCTAGAATTGCCATAATAATAAAGGTTATCTTCAAGAGAAACAATCCAGCTGCTACCGATTATAATCATATATATCTGAACTTGACAACTATCCTTTAAACTTACCTCTTTAGGTTGCCCTGGATCCAACTGGTCTAAAATCAATTGTAATTTTCCTTGACAAAATTTGTAACTCTGCAACACAATAAACAGAACAGTCATTTATTTACTAGACCTTTAGAAGTACTGCTCTAAATGATTTTTAAATATAATTCAAAGCAAAAAAAAAAATGCATTCTGAACAAGAGAAGGGGGTGATCTATTTTGATTTGGCAGCAAACATAGAATTTTTGTTTCCCAAGGCATTTAAATGGGAACTGAATGTCCCAGTAGAACAGTGTACCTTCATGTATATAAAAACTATTATTATTTGCTGAGCAATTGCAATGTGTAGAACATTATATGACTCAAAAGACGTAAAGCCAAAATGTTTTGTACCCAGAAATGTGAGATTAATGATACCAAAAGATAAAACAACATAAACAACAAGGCACTAATAGTACCCTCGGCATAACTACAATGCTGCTGAACTTTTTTATTCCTTTTCTTTCCTGCTCTTTTCCTCAGTCTTTCTCCATGCTTCCTCTTTGGTGAAAAACTCCTGAAGTAAAAACTTCCATCTAGGAAAACGTTTACAGTAGACCATAAGCTATTTTGTAAAAAGGAAGGGTCTTTTAATTGACAAAGGCAATTTAAATATTAATACTTAAAATAATCATCTAAAATTAGCAAAAATAGCAATAATAGCAGCTATGTATTATCTATTATGTAACAAGTCCTCTACTATCTCAATTCACAATGACTCTGTGAAATATGAGAACTAGAACAAACAGAAGGTTAAATAACTTCTCCAAGTCACCCAGCTATCAGAACTCTGATTCCCATCCACATTAGAGACCCTCTTCACTATCTACACTCTCTTCCTGAGGAGTTCTCATCCAGTTAAGTATACCATGATGACTCATTTATATCAGTCACTCATCTCCACAGTTACTTATATAATTATCCTCTCAACATTTCCACTTGGATATCTATTAGGCTTCTCAAACTAATGCGTACAAAACAGAATTCTTGATTTTATTCTGAACTTGCTCTTCCCTTAAACTGCCCATCTTGGTAAATGGAACTACCATCTATCCAGATTTTGAATTAGGTCAAAAATAGGAGTCAATTTTGACTCCTCACTTTCTCTCATTTCCTATATCCAATATCATTAAGTCCTGCAAGACAACCCCCAAGTTTTACATATCTTAACTCCAACTACTCATTACCACTCCCCTGCTAAAGTCTTAAACCAAGGCAATCAATTCTAGTCTAGAATACATCAACTCATCCTAAATCATCTCCCTGTTTCTACTCTTATCCCATCCTACTCCACCCCACCATCCATCCTCCAGCAATAATTAGATGGAACCTCTCAAAATTATTAATCAAATCCCTTCATCTCCCTTACTTCAACCTTGCAAAAGACTTTGCATTTTATTCAGAATAAAATATAAAAATTTTACTTACATGATCTGGCCCCTGCTTATCTCTAACTCTCTCTCATACCATTCTCCCCTCTGCCATCCAGGTTTCAGTCACACTGGCTTTTCCATCCCTAGAAGATGCTATGCTCGCTCTAACCTAGGAACCTTTGCTACTGCTGTTCCTGATGCATCACAATGCTTTTCCTCCAAAGCTGTACTCTTATCAATTAGAATTTGGTCTTTTTCATATAGTATCCACAATACCTAAAATAGTGCCTAATACAAAGCAGGCACTCAATGCACATTTGCTTAATACAAGAAAGACCCCAAAGCCAGTCTTCTCACCATGTCCCTAACAATACAGGCCACATAGAGCAACTCCACAACAAACCCAAAACAGACCAATATTTCATATCATACAACATAATTCTTTTAAAGCCTTAAAAATGTCCAGAGTTTCACTCCTTTCTAAAAGTATATATTTCAACTACTCAAAAGTCTTTACATGGTAAGTTGTAAAATTAAACATACTGTATATTAAATAATAGAGCTTTAATTTTGAATATTCATTATATTACAGTTAAAATACTAATATTTATAAATGATAACTACTAACAAAGTAAATGTAAGTATATATGAATGTAGCTGTCTTGCCTAATGGGAAAAAAGTATATAGGCATGGATAACATACGGTATCTTACATAGCATGTGTGTATATATATATATATATATATATATATATATATATATATATACACACACATATATATATACATACATACATATATATCCAAAATATCATGTATGTATGTATGTCATATACATACACACACACACTATATATATATATATATATACACACACACACACACACACACACACACACACACACACACACACACACATATATACAGAGAGAGAGAGAAATGTATACAAGTGAACACTTTGGTCAGCGTTGCTCAAGCAGTAGTTTGCCATAATCAGAATTGTCTGGATGCTGATTTTGAGCACCTCTTGTAATTGCAGAATTCAAACATGACCTGTATTCATCTTTTGTTATTGGTATATATTGAGTATTACAATTTTAATAGTGTTTTCCTTTCTTAAAATGTGTACACATTATTCTGGCCCCCTCTGTCCCAGTGTGTGTGTGTGTGTGTGTGTGTGTGTGTGTGTGTTTGTGTGTGTGTACACACTCATTCTATTCTATTGCTAAACAAGTTTTTTTTCTTTAGTTTGGCCCTTTTACCTCTCTCTTGTAAACCTGATTTCCTCTGGTGCTTCTACTTCCACCATCATGACTTTTACCAGATCAGTATCTATGTCTAAAATGTCTTTCCATCCAGCTCATTAAAAAATAAGCATAATGTCAAAGACATAAATTTTAATCCAATAGACTCAATCTTCTAACTACCTATATGACCCTGATGTCTTTAACCCCACCCTGTTTTCACATCTACCTCCGAACATCATTGTAAGAATTAAATGAGAAAATAATTATAGTCTTTTCTTGATCATTATTAAAATTTTTAAATTTGAAGTAAATCTCATGTTTCTCAGGAAATTTTCTATAACAAAATATCAAATAACTGACTCCATCTACCAACTGCCTATTCAAGATCAAGCAATCTAAAAATATAATTCATTGATTTCCAGAAATTTCCATTCTAATCCAGTTTCCACCACCACCACCACCCCAAAAAAAGAGCTCTGACAAATGGGGAGTCAGACATTGTTTGAAATTTCTCAATTGCAGGGAGTTTATATTTGGTGAGACAACCAATATTATGTCAAACAGCAGTCAATAAAAAAAGGTACTACTTCAATTTTAACAAAATTAATTTGCTTAACTGTTCTCCACGACAAAGACTTCATTTCCTAATCTCTTTATGGGCAAACCACAGACAAGCAACCCTTACTCTCTGAAAATGTCTTCCTTTTATTTCTCAGAAATGACTAAGGCCAATCAATATGATGATCCCTCAACTTCCCTCAATATTATTCTGCAGTGAACTGTTGACCACTGATCCAAAGATTTTTTTCTTAGTCATCTTAGACTTCCCTCTGGACTTCATTGCAGCTAATTAACCATTACTCCTGCCTTGAAATTCACCCACCCTTAAGCCCCATGGTTTGGTACCTTCTTTTCTGAACCATTATTTGTTTCTACTAGCCCTCTGAAAATGTATTTCCTAAGATCTCACCTATTGAGATGGCTTCAGTAGTAACACCTCAGCACAATTGTCTCACACTGTGTCATCCCCAACCTTTCTACCAAGTGAATCCTGCATTTTCAACTATTTGTTTCACCACTGGACTACCTTACTGATATCTAAAATTCAATGTATCTTAAAAAGAATAAACTCACCGTATGCTTCTCCACCCCAAACTTCGCTCCCTAATTCCAAGCGTGGTTCATGACACCATCTTCTTCTGACCACCTTGGCTTGAAACTAGCTAGACCTTTGACTGCACTCCTACTTTGCACTACTCCCTCCAAAACACTTCGAAAATCAAGTTAAATGATCCTATCTCTGTAATATTCTCACATCAGTCCCTATTTATTCCTACAAAGCCTCCTCAAATCCGGCATGCTCTCATTACTTCTTACTTCAACTACCAGGACAGCCTTCTAACTTTTCTCCCTACATCAATTTTCTCCCCCTTTCATGTCCTTCTGCAAACCGACAGGTAAATCTCCCTGACATACACTTCTCTGTTCAAAAACCTAAAATGAGTTCCCTTTATTTACAAAACATAATCCAATTTAGCTTTTGAATGTATTCATTTATTCCTCAAACATTTATTCAGAATCTATTATGTGTCAGACACCTATTATGTACCAGGCACTGTGATTTTATAGCTAAAATCTGTAATAATTAAGATATAATTTTTGCCTTTATTCCATAATCCGGCCTTAATCTACCCTTCCAATTTACTCCCCCCAAACTCTTCGTCCTAACCCTTCACATAAACTACTCAGTTTCCCAGATATGCCACATTCTTTGTTGTTTCAGAGCTTTGGTCCATTCCTTTGTCTGAAATACTATCCTCTATAGCTCTCTGAATTCTTGGTTATAAGGACTCCTCTTTGGAATCCCCATGACATATTATTTCTACCTTATAACCCTGTAACTATGAGTATATCCAAGTTAGCTCTTAGAAGAAACAATGCATATCTGATTAATCTTTGCACTTTTGGAGGGCCTAATAAAATATAATGCACATAGCATAAGTCCACTACTTTTTGTTGGATGAATGTACATCCAGAAACTTGAAGCCCCTCAATTCTAACATATTTACATGTACTCCCAGGTTATAATGCATATTAGAAAAGCATAGCCTTTAATAGTTTTATGTTTGGAGTACCCTCATTAATCTACTTACTGGCCTATAAGATTCCTTTAACTATCATCTTAAACATAGTACAAATACTCTTTAAAATGTTGGTTAAGCAATAAAAAAATTTTTATTACACCAGAAATCAGAAAGTGTCTAATACCTGCTTTAAACATTACCCATATTTTTAAGGTCTCCTTTTGTGTTATTGTGTGTCCATATATGGACATAAATTGCCATAGTAACTAACTGTAATAACTTATATAACTAGAGGATGTAGATAGTGTTCCATTGAATATAGATTTGTTAGACTTTCAGCCATTCTAGATTATTTCTTAGATTAAAAATCCTGAGGAGCAAAGCAGTGCCTACCAACTTGATTTGTAAAGCAACATAGGACAGATTTGTTGGTGATATCAATATAAGTAGATACTAACAAAGGAAAGCTTTTTAAACATATTTACATGTGTGAAACGAAATAATTTCTAAGGAAATAATTTCTAAGCAAACACTAAGAGGAAAAAAGCAAAAAGTAGAATAGGTTAGTCTAAGATAGATTTGGTCCTCTCGTAGGATCATACGGATCTAATTAAAGGTCTTTACATAACAAAAATAAAATCTGAATATATTTCTATCATATGCAGTTTACCTACAAATTATAAATATAAGATGCATTCTGTAATTTTTACAGAGATATACTCAATTACTTTATTACACCATATACTGAAGAATATTCACATTATTCAATAACTACATCTTAAATTAAAACATCAAACCACCTTCAAAATTAATTAACCCTAGAAATTTTAAAACTTTGGTTTGTAAACTATATAAACTTTTTAAAATACAACCAAAGAAAGATAATTATTATTATTGTTCTAAGAAATGGTTATGGGAAATAAGAGAAATATATAAATATTGAATCTAATGGTACTTCAGGCTTTAATATGTCTAACTGCACAATGATTTCTAGTTCTAAAATAAAGGAAAAGAAAAACACCACCCAATGATGATGACAATAATAACAGCCAAAAGTTATTTAAGCTCTTAGAATATACCAGATAGTGTTCAAAATGCTTTGCACACGTTAAATCCACAAAACAACCCTATAAGGTAGGTCAGGTCCTGTTTCTATCTCCACTACAACATAAGAAAACTGAGGCATTGAGAGAGGCTAAGAATCCAAGGTCCACAGCTCATCAATGGCAGAGCCACAGTTTATGTCAGACTGTTTTGTTTGCAAGATTCGGAATGAATTAGCTTCATGTAGAATAGCTTTTTCAAATTTTAGTGCATCTAAAACTTTTGAAATTATGCCCCCCCCTTCATTAAGCTTTAAATACAAAACATTTTTAATTCAAAACAAAAGCATGAGGTTTAAAAACATTTTCAAATAATAAACTAAATTTTTCCTAACTTCCTGGATGTTTTTATTGTTTTAACAAAAGAAGAACTTTTGAACCTTTCTTTAAAAGTGTCACCATTAAGAGGTAGCAACAAAAATCTATTAGTATTTTAAAGTATAAAGAAACTTTAGGGATTCATAAAGAATATTAGCACTCAATCAAAGATATTCGTTTTTCTGGTGTCAAACTGTCTCAAGAGACTATTATTAAACAAGCAAGCCACAACAAAAGCTCATACCTGCACCTACCTACCCAATTCTTGTCCCAATCCACCTGCCTCAGACCTAATTCCAGGCACCTGAACTGTCAACACTACAGTGTTCATTTTGTCTACTTGCAGCTACATTTTCCTTTGCCTTCAACATTTTTAAGATTTTAGGCCCCTTATCTTTTTCTGCTTGTAAAATAAATAATAAGAAAATCATATCAATTGAGGGTAGCTAGAAGTGGAGGAACTTCTGAAGTGTAGGCTGGGATGTGCTACTGTTATGGCTTATATTGCCAAACGAGATGAGAGTCTTGTAATTCCTCAGCAGTAGTAAGAAATCCTCAAAAGCAGAATTCCTCACCAAAAAGAGCATTGAAAATTTGAAGATTTTAAGAGAGGCCAAAAAATGGTTGAACTCAAAATACTGAATAAAAGTTGAGAAGTCAGGGCAAAAACATAAATTAGGATAGTTGAAAACACACACTCTGAAAGACAGGAAAGGCCATGCACCTGGTAAAGGAAAAAAGCTACTCACGAATAATCTCACTGGAAGAACCAACATCTAACAACAAGATGGAATTCTGATTGTTCCCAGGAGGCAGTTCAAACACAAAGTCTAAGTAACAGTACCTTCTTTTCCCAGAATTAAAAACCAGGAAAGATAAGCCCTGTCCTTCAGGTGAGGCAGTAAGGACAATGGCACTACAGTAGTTTCCTAATGCCCCTACAATTACCATACACTTAGTGACTTAAAACAACACAAATTTATCATCTTACAGCTCTGGAGGTCAGAAGTCTAAAATGCCAGGCTTGTGATTCTTCAGTAAGCTCCAGGGGAGAACCCATTTCTTTGCCTCTTCCAGCGTCCAGAGACTACCTGATTCTTTGGCTCATGGACCTCCTTCTCTCTTCAAAGCCAACAGTCACGTCACTCCCACCTCTACTTCAGGCTGCACAGCACTTACTCTGACTCTCCCGAGTCTCTCTTATACAGACTCTTGTGATTACATTTGGCCCAGTGAATAACTCACGATGCTCTCAGCATCTGCAGATCCTTGATCGAATCACACAAACAAAGTCCCTCCGTGTAAGGTAATGGGTTCACAGGTTGAGGATTAAGACATTGACATTTTTGAGGGGGCCATTATTTTGCCTGCCATATATACCAAAAAATAGGTTTCCGTAAGAGGTTGCCTCGACAGCAAAAAACAGTAAATGTCTTAAACAGGTTCATGTCATGCAAGAGCAATAGAGGACTATTATCCTAAATTCAACTTCTCCGTATAAAGTGTAAACCATGGGTTCCCTTAAAACATAATACAACAATCTGCATACCAGGAATAAGTATAATGGCTGTGATATATAATATATACTACACTGAATACTGTCAGGGAAGAGGAAGACAGAAAAACTGCAAGAGGAAAAGGTATGAATTTTGAAAGTTTAATTAGAGAACATATTCTCATTTCCCAGCAGTAGAAAATAACCCAGAGAAGCTCAGAAACCATGCATGACCACAGCTGAGAAACTTTCTATTTGAGCACGTCTCTAAACAGCATGCATTTCAGCACACCGTTCAAGAGATAGCAATAACAATGAAAGCTAACATGTATGGAGCAGCAGCGACTGTTCTAAGGACGTGATATAGATTAACTCGGCTAATCTTCTCATCAACCCTATGGGGTAAGTGGTATCATCATTCCTATTTTACAAATGAGAAACACTATGGCCCAGAGAAGTTAAGACATTTCTCCAAAGTCACATAAATAGTAAGTAGTGGAACCAAGATTTGAACCCAAGCAGTCTCCAGGTAGTGTAGCACAGAACAAAGAGAACACATGAAGGAGAGAGACCAGGCTTAAACTTATGGTTCACTCCTAACTAGCTGTACAAGTTCGAGCAAATTACTTACCTATTATTACAATCCTCACTTATTTATGTAAAGTGAGCTAGTAATACCAATAGTGATTATAAAGTCAAGCAGAGGGACCAATATATGGCAGAAGTCTCAATAACAGATAGCTAGTATTATTAATTCTCTCTTTCCAACATTATTTTTCAAAGACCTTTTCCTGGTTTAATCATGATACCAAATCCTTTCAGTGCTCTGTTAACAACTATAGTAAAAACCAATCTGTCTTCTTTATTCTTTAATATTATCAAACTTACACTAATAGTCTCCAAAACCAGCAATATCCAAAGGTTATTCAATAATAGATCAAAAATCCATATATAATAAGGCTGCAATCTTTAAAATAGTAACAATGAAATAAAGTCAATTCTATTTACAAAACACAAGTGTTCTAGTATCAAAACAGGAGCATCAAATTGTTTACTCAATGTTATTCATGAAACAACTTAGACAAATTTGGTTTTAAGCCCAAAGCAAGTATTTATCAATTTTGAAGGCATCCTTAACAACATCAGTATTCAATGGAATGAATGTCTCATATATTAATATTTTCAAAGACCCTTTTACTTGTTTCTTTAATTGGTTTCAGTTGTACAAAACAACAGTAATGATTAGACATTTGGACCCCTCACAAAGTGATAACCCCAACAAATTACTACCTATCTGACACCATACATAGCTATTACCATACTATTGACTATATTCCCTATGCTGTAATTTACATCCAGTGACTATATATATTTTTTAGTTATAGTTAACATTCGATATTATTTTATATTCATTTCAGGTGTATAGCACAGAGGTTAGGCATTTATATAATTTATGAAGGGATACCGCCAATAAATCCAGTACCCATCTGACACCATACATAGTTTTTGCAACATTACTATGTTCCCCATACTGTATTTCACATCCCCATGACTATTTTGTGACTACCAATTTGTACTTCCTAATCCCTTCACCTTTCTCACCCATCCCTCCAACCTCCATCCCATCTAGCAACCATGAGACCTTTTCCCTTTTGATCATTTAATTTAGCCTCTCTTTGGTCTCTTTTCACTAAGCAAAAGCCTACCCAAGCATCTTCTAGAGCTTGGCCACACTGGAAGAGCTTTCAGGGTAGTTCTGACATACATAGGCTTCTTTCCAAAAGTCCAGGGATCCCACACTTGTTGGCAGGCATAGTTCATTTTCAACTCTATTAGTCCCTTTTGAAACGAATTCATACTCATAGGGCAGACACTTGAAAATGCATATATACCCTATGGAAAATGCCATATGAACTTAAAGCTTGATTCCTTCTCAAGACTCAAAAAAAGAAAAAGAAAAAGAAAAAAGTATCTTCTGAAAGTATGACCCCATTTCTACCAAAGCTTTAAATTTCTTCAAAAATCCATGAGTCTATGACTGGAAATAATATAGCATTTGGGATTAGCACCTCCTAACTGCCAGTTACTCAATTCAGTGCTATGTGGATCTGAATACTTGCGCTTCTTAGAACAAATTAACACTGCTCCGTTTTGTTCTCTTGTGGTTCAATTTCAGTGTATAAAGATGGTTCATCAAATAAAAAAGAAAGCATTATTTTATAAGCCCCAGAATCCTAAAGTTTGGTTTTTCTGTGCCTTTTAATTCCAGAAAGTCTTTGACCTAAAGAAGCAGTTTAGTAAGCCTACTGAATAAGCCACATGATTGCATTAAACTAAACTAAAAAATATATAGTACACTTCCAACACCATTTTTCCTTCAAAAGTGCAATCTGAACTGTGACCAATATACACATTTTTTTCATGTTTCACCCAAACTACTCAAATCCCTTTTTGGTATATGGTTATAGAAATATCCCTATAGTAGAGCTAATTAGGTGAAAATGTTTCACTGAAAATATCAGGTAGGATTCACACGAAGGTCAGATAGACTCCAACTGGCCCGAAACTTTCTGTGTGAAAGTCCATGGTACATGCATGGGCCCTAGTCTAACTAGTTTCCTCTACTAGGACTAATCTAGCCATTGGCTTTTCTCTTAGCTCTGTTGTAGCCAAATGATAAGGATTCCAATAACCTGGAAAGAGAAAACGTAAAACCTTAAATGTCTCGACATCAAAAAAAAAAACCTTAATGTTTTAAAACTAACAATTCACAGCAAACTTCATCTCCCAAAGATACATAAGGGAAATGTTTTATCTCCATATCTCCTCTATAATCTGAACTCTGATTAATAAGGATTAATTAGGAATAAGATGGTTTAATTAAAGTTTAAGCGGATTTGTTTCCTGTTATTCTTTTTTAAAGCTTCAAATTCAATTAGTTTATTTCCTTACCTCATTAAGAATTATCTTAGATATAATGTAATCACTCACTGAACATATAATTCCAGATGTTATTTCATGGATTAAATATTTTACATTCGGTTACTTTACTGTTGTTTTTTTTCTTCTTCTGAAACTTATAACTAAAAAAGCAGGAAAAAAGCTGGCTAATAAAAACGTAGTGAAGCTAGTGATTGTTAAACACCATTTCAAGACATAAATACAAAGCTAACCAACACACCTGATTGAATGACGAATCACTGTCAGAGCAATTGTCTGTGCAGTAACTACTGCTTTTGTCCTTTGGGATTTTTTTCTGCCTCTCTTGACTTCGTATCTCATCTTCTTCAAACTTGTTAATCATTGATTCCACCACTACCATCATGATGTTCTTCAGGGAATGCATCATATCTTTGTATCTTTAAATTCAAAGCAGTCTTAGTTAGAGAAAGACTATTAGCACAAATTAAAACATTCAACTAAATTAAACTACCTGATTCATTTTTCTGTAAAATCCCTTTAAGAACACAATTCTAAAGAGAAAAAAAAACAAAAACCTACGTCAGTTTTCTTTAAAGAACAAATGGTACAATAGAATTCACATGACAGGAATTAAAAATTAATAGGAAATCCAAAAAGTGTGTTTTCCTGAGGTTTTTTTCATCTGGTTACATGGACCAAGATAGTAAATAGAATCTAGAATAGAATCTAAGATGTTCCAGTGGCATGGATTCCAGAAATGTGAAATGTGCAATAAAGTCAACTGTTAATATCATACTACCAAAACACAGCTTATTTTTTACACTTTCCTTGTCTTATTTCCTTTCTCTATCTTCCCTTCCTCTATTTTCTTTCCTTCCATTTTCCCTTGCCTATTCTTTATATGCACCTGTAGCCACAATTGAAACCTAAATAAGAGTTAAGCTACCTGTGGGTCCTTTAAAATAGAGGTTAGAGAACCCACTGTCAGGGATGTTAGAAAAGGGATCCCTATAATTAGTATTAGGTTGATGCAAAAGTAGTTGTGGTTTTTGCCATTATTTTTAACCTTTTAAACCGCAATTACTTTTGCACCAACCTAATAGGAGTTTGAACTGGATAACGTCTAAGATTCCTTTCAGCTCTATGGATCTAAAAAAAACCTCAAAAAGAACTTAAAATAAAGTTCTCCATTTATTAAGTGCAAAATCTCAAGCATCCATATTAATATTAGACTAAGATACACAAAAACCTTAAAAATTGAATTTTAAAAATAAATGGGACCATAGTCGAGCCCTTTATTTTACAAATATATGTGACCTGAACCACTGAAATCTCTGTATTTCATACAGATTTAAATAAACACAGTGAATAAAGTACTAAATTTGGAATCAGAAAACCTAGATTAGAATCCTGACTACTTCATTTATAGCTCTGTCATCATATAAGTCTGATTTTCCTCAACTACAAATGAATTAAAAAGAATACAATCTAGCTGACCTATTTCACATGGCTGTAGCAAGAAATGCACAGGAATATATACTGCAAAGTTCTGTATAAAGTACAATACAAATATTTATTGCTTATCATTATAATAATGGTAATAAATCAGGAAACTAAGCATAGAAACTTCCTTTTCTTTACATTTATGGTTAATAGGTCATTGTAACTGCAATAATCAAAGGAAGGCTAAGTAAAGTACTCTTTCCCATTCAGATAGAAATAGTAGACAGAGATTTTAAAGTTTAAAGAAATTTTAAAATGTATTTTAAATGATATGCATTATCTGTTGTTAAATATATGTAATTTCTATATATAACTTAAAATCTAGTATATGTTTAGTCATATTATTTAACAATATATAATTTACATATGTAACTATAATTAATATAATACACATTGTTATATATGTGTATATTTTTTAAACCCCAGAAATTATGAGAAAACAAAACTATTGAAAGATGAGGCTAGATTAGGAACAAAACAGGGTACAAACAGATACAGAAGGGAACTGCTATAGAGGTGAAAAAAGAGTCCAGGGAAGATCCAAGCTTAAAGCAAAGGGATATAAATAGCAAGAAGGAATCCTAGGACACTCATTGGACTAATTGGCTAAGTACATATAGGATAACTGAGCCAGGAGGCCCCAGCTTCCTCCTCTACAACTTCTGAGCATCAAGAAACAGGGAGGTATAACAATGCTCTGGTAGCAATCAATACCTATCCACCCAATGCTGCTCTCTCCTTCCACAGTAATTGGATTACAGCTAGGCATACAAATAAACTACACTCCCGCCTCCTGTGCAGTTAGGTATAGCCATGTGAACATAAAGTCCTGTTCCCCTAAACTTACAATATGGTGATTTAATAAAATATATGAGTAAATCTCAACGATTTACAGGGTAAGAGTAAGGGTAATTAAAATCTATAGAAAATCTGTAAGTTTCATTTTAGACATGTTTCCTCTAGACCTTTTAGTAACCACCAACATGAATTTTTCTGCAAGAAATATCAGCAAACTGGCTACAGGAAAAGATATGTATAATAATAAAAAAATAAATTAAAAAAATAAATTAAAATAAAAAACCCACTAGAGAGCCAGACCCTCAATATCAAGAGTTAAATGAACTGCAGTCAACAGTAGACACTGCAGTTTTGGGAAAAAACAAGGAAAAACACATATAGGCTAGCATATGGACACCATTGAGAAGATTCCTTCAGACGCCAAGAAATCAAAATAAGAAAAAGCTCTAAGAGGGAGTAAATAAAAACTACGTCAGTTAACAACGAAAATTTACACAGTGAATACTTCCATATACATACATATACATATACATATACATATACATATACATATACATATACATATACATATACATATACATATATATGTAATATATGATACATCCTACAAAGACCTCTTCCATGTGCAAATCTCCATGTAAAAAATAAATAAAATGTTTAATCAGGAAAGTAATTTGTAATTGTTACAGTAAAAATGTTATTAGTAAGTGTACTGTTGCCACATTGGCCTTAAGTAATTTCTGAAGAATCACACATACACAAAAAAAGAAAAATTGAAAGAAAATAATACTTTGTACAACTTAAAGTCTTTCATCCATTTTCACAAAGCAGAAGACAAACATTCATTAAGACATTTAAAATCTTTGTGAGGTAATTATTATTGTATTAATTTTTATACATGGATGAACTAAAACAGAAGAAAAATTGCTTACCCAGATAAAAGGTAACTCCCTAATAATCCCATATCAAGCTTAGCCCATAGCATTAAAATGGCTTCATTTTCTGACTAATGAAGTATTTTAATATTTTATTTAGAGTAAGTTTAATAATACTGCCAGAAATAGACTACTAGAAATTATATTACCCAAAAATGAAGATAACTCCAGTTCTTGGTTTTTTTCCTCCAAATCAACAAATGAGAAAATTTAATATCTATGGCTTTTAACTTAATATGTATTAGTGATTTAAACTTGTTAAATTTATTAATAGCTGTATACTATCACTTTGTTCAATAACATATTTATTTAAATAATGCAATCAGTTGTCACAAAGAAAAACAGGTCTTGTCCAAAGTAATAAAGTATTTAAAAATAAATCAGATTTAATGCTTTCAAATACAATAGCTAATATAGGCTCAGGTATATATTCCAAGTTTTCTAATACTAGAAAGATGAGCCATATACTAAGCTTCAACACCTGCCTTTAAACTATATAGGAAGCAACCATAATGGCTCAGCATGGAGAGAAACCAGATGTCAAAGGCACTCAGAGACATCACATACGTCCAAGTCCAGAGACTAGAATTAACAAAGCAAATGTCATATGGAGAAATCGTCAAAAAAAATAAATTTGTGGGATCCAAATTTAAAAGGTTTTACTGTGCATAAAAGTAACATAAAATTTTTATTAGAGTGAAAAAATCATTGCCATCTAGTTTCAGAAGACAATTTTTAACATTAGGTAATACAAATATGCTAGCTTCCCTAAGAATTTTAAGATAAAGAATACATCTACACTAATAAGCATAAATTAAGAAGAAACTAAAAAACTACTTTACTTCCCTATCCTGTCACTTATAGCCCTAAAATCTTCTGTTATGTCATATTTCACGCTGGGGATAAAGGAAAAAAAAAAAGACTTTAAATCATCAAGTGTTGAATGAATTCAAATGAGAAATAGGAGATTAAATATGAGAAGAAAACCTCAAACGTTTCATCTCAGCTATGGCTCTACATTAAATTGTATTTTTTATGAGAGTTATGCATTTTGTCATGCTGTCCCACAGCTCAACAACCAAGAGTGGCTCCCTAATATCTATGGTATCCACTCAGCTTCCATTGAAGGCTTCCATCTACCCAGCCAATTTTCATTCTCATGACCTCTTTAGTCCAAAGATGTGGTTTCTAACGTACCAAATCAAGCAAAAACTATATTCTTCCCCATCTTCTGTCGTGCCAGAAAGGCAATCAAGCAAATAATTATATACATGAACATTAGAACATTTATAAAGAGTTGAAGGTCAGACATGTATGTACCACACAGTTCTTGCCCCTAGGAATCTATAGTGGATTAACAGGGAGTCAACAACACAAATAACTGTAAAAAGTAACTGTAAAAAAAAAAAAAAAAAAAATGCAAGAATTCTTACAGGGCAGCACACACTGAAGAGTGTCCCCCAAAAGGTAACCAACAGAAAGACAAGGCTCCACGTTGGACTCCATATTCAAATAGCTATACCGCTCCAGACAACTCACTTAACTTATCTATTCGGGCTTATAAAATGAGGGGCTTAGAGCAAATAATTTCTAAAGTATTTCCCAGCACTGATATCCTAACAATCTATGGAGTTAAAATTAATTTAATAAAAACTGAGCTCATAAGTGGCCAATTTACCTTGTTCAGTCTTCTGCAACTATTGTTGGACTAGACGGAATGACCTTATAAGAGGGTTGACTGTCCCCTGTATCCAACCTCCCCCTCTTCCATATAGTAGTAGGTTAGAACCCCTTGTAGCACATGATCGTCACCTAGGTATTAAACTTCCCAGTCTCCACTGTAGCTAAGTGTGGGCAAATGACGAAGTTTTAGCCAATGGAAAGTGAGTAAATAAAGAATTTTACCCTCCCTTGGTCAGGTAGAAAAAGAGTTGTACGGTTAGTGTGGCTGGAAGAGTAGCACAATCTGACAAATTGTTTTAACTAATCATTCTGGCTGCTATGAGGGAGACAGACTAGGGGGATGGGGCATGGGTGCTCTCAAGGACCCCTGTTGAAAGAAAAATTATTTTAAAATACGATTGTGGGCATACTCACTCTTTAGATTCCTGAGTTCTTTTAGTAACATGCCGTACAACTGTGTCATAGCCAGATTTTTCACCCTGATTCTGATCAGATGTCCATTTTTCCATTTCTTCTTCAATCATTGACCCCAAAGTGTTGCATATATGCTGTCTAAGGTATTTCACAAATTCATAGCTGAAACAAATATTTTAAAAATAAATGCAGTAAATATCATGAAGTCACTGATTAACCAAATCCAGAAAAAAAGTTAGCACAGAAAGATCTGTATTATAACATATTCAGATTTCTTACCTTAAACTAGGATTAAGTTAGTCATCCCAAATCATCAAAGTAATCTAGAATGTTGTTGTTTTTCTGAGACACTTAACAAACATTATTTAACAATGATGGGCACATATTTCAGGACCAGCCCAAACTTTAGTGGGTTAGGAGTCTTTTTTTTTTTTTTTTTTACATAGGGAATAGAGTCAATGTAGTTATGCTCCTATCTTTAATGTGTGATGCACATTAAAGAGAAAACAGTTGTTAGACATTTTTACAATTATTCAAACTGATGAGGAAATCCAGACTAGAATAATAGCAATTTTGAAAGATCAAATAAGAAAATGTTAAGCTCCAATCATTAGAATTTTTGTGTACTTTTTGAAAGCGGTAACTGACCTAAATTCCACCTAATCAACCTCTTCTTTGTGTTTACAGAGAGAAATGTATCAGAGAATTCAATGTGTTGGACATTTTTCTTCATACTGTTAGGTTCATGCTGACATTAAAATTAATTTGCAAACTCAGACAATATAGCAAATATGAGAGGGCAAGTGTTCCGGGAGTGGATAATTACTTCATGAAACATGTTTACTGAAAATAAAGAGCAATGACTATAATTAATATCATGGTTTAGAAAGGCTAGAGTTTTTGTGGTCTCTCAAATGACAAAGATAATTTAGGATGCTCCATTTTGTAAATATCACTATGTTCAAGGCTTTCAGTTTAAATACACCACTGCATAAGAGCCCTGTATCTATGCAGTACAGCAGAGCAAGACAGCCTGAATAATTTTCTTCCCATGAGTCCATCATGGTATCCAGCATATAGTCTTCAGTCCAATATTTATTAAATTACTGAATGTGCTCTAAAGAACAGCCACCTTACCCAGGGAGCCAAAAGATGTGATTTTCAATTTTAACCACTTTTGATTGAGATTTTCTACCCTGCCCAATTCTCCTTAACTCTGAACACATCACTGCCTCTGGGAATCCCCATGACTGCTTCAGTAGTATAAATGCAGGCCGGCCATAGACAGTGCACATCTCAAAATTCAAGTAGAGATATCTGACATGAAGCCATGTGGTATTATAGCAAAAGCAGAGTCAAAAAGGCTTGAGCACCTGCTCCTGCTCTACCACTCCAGTTATGTGACGCTGAGTAAATCTCAGTTTCCTCATCTGTAACTTGGCAATGATCAAATCTAATTCCACCCCACTACTTTAAATTAAGGAGGCAGTAGACAAAAAAATTTAAACTTTGTAATTGTAAACTACCAGATTAAAAAACAAGGGGGAGTTTAGAAGATGTATTCTCCACTCACATAGTTTCAGCTTTAGATTCAATACAAACAGGTGATTTAGCTCTTCCTTCAGCCAAAATGTCTCTTCAGAATGCCAGACCTATACACTAGCTGCCTGCTGGACAAGGCTACTTTATGTTCTCTCACGGTATCAGTCAGCATAACCAAAAGCAAGTCGATCACCTTACCCACCCCCTCACAAACCACCCTCTCTCTGACATGTATCTTTGTTAATGGCACCATCCTTCAACTAGATACCTTTAACCAGATAAAACTGTGGACTCAAACAGTTTTAACTCCTATCTCTCCATTACATCTCATATCTAATGGGTTAGCAATAATTCTATAAATTCTCCCTCCAAAAATTATTTTTCTCTTCCCACTGCCACCAGATTAATGTTCACATCTTCATAACCTTTAGCTAAACAATTTCAAGAGCCCTTTCAAGTCATCCCATAAGTCAGTTCTCAAACTATAACATGTCATCCCGTAAATCAGTTCTCAAACTACAACATGGACCAGAATCACCTGAAGGACTTAATTCAGATTGCTAGGCCAACTCTCAGAGCTGGGACTCAGTAGGCATATAGTGGGTTCCCAGCAGTTTGCATTTCTAACAAGTTCCCAGGTGATGCTGATGCTAGTGCTGCTGCCACTGGTCCCACGCCCGTAACTGGTGAATCACTGATCTAGGCAGAGAGCTCTTAAACTAGCCTAAGGTTCCTTCTTAAATAAGCAGCCTTAACCCAAAAAATTACTGAATAAATGAACATTTAGTTTCTTTATATTAAAAATATTTCAAATACCTAGGTACCATTTTATGATCCTTTAACTGACTTTTTCTATTAACAGGCCAAGTATCAATCCCAATAACTTAGAAGAAGCAGGTCCTGCCATGATTTTAAAAATCTCTTAGAATTAGTTTTTAAGTTTAGTTCCCCCACTCAATAGCTGTATGAAGCTGCCCAAGTTACATATCCTCGCTAGGCTTCAGTTTTTTCGATCTGTAAAATTGGAAAAGTATCTATGCAGTGTGATCAAAAGATACGGTGAATGTTTAAATTAAAACAAATTATTACAGTAAAATACACATTGCCATTAATCCTCCTCAAAATACTCCCACTCGCTTCGAACACACTTATCCCATCATTCTTGCCACTTTCTGAAGCAGTTCTGGAAATCCTCTTTCATGAGTGTCTTTAGTTGCACTGTCGCAGGTGCCTCAGTGCCCTGAATCAATTCAAAATATTTACCTTTCATGGTCATTTTAACTTTGGGGAAGAGACAGAAGTCACATGGTGCCAGATCCAGTGAATAAGGTGGATGAGGACATACTGTGATTTTTTATTTGACAGAAATTGCTGTACAAGAAGTGATGTGTGACACGGAGCATTGCCATTATGAAGGATGAAATAAAGACACTCACGAAAGAGGATTTCCAGACCTGCTTCATAAAGTAGCAAGAACGACGGGATAAGTGTGTGTGAAGCAAGGGAGAATATTTTGAGGGGGATTAATGGCAATGTGTATTTTACCGCAATAATTTTTTTTTCTATTTAAACATCTACCATATCTTTTGATCATACCTTGTATGCTAGAAATCATTATAAAGTTCCTGGATAATATACGCCCTGCACCCACACAGGGCCTGGCATAACTTCAACAATCGATATGTGCTATTACTATAATTAAAGATACATTTTGCTACTGACATATAAAGCCCTCTTAAATCCCAACTTATCTCATCAGATTTATGTCTCATTACTACCCCTTACACAAGCCCAACACTCCTAGCATTTTCTTTTCCTAAAATCTTTGATAATATTTCACCCATTTAGTGTTTTACCACCACCTCTCCTTAAGTAGGATCACCTTCTGCATCCTAAAACGCTACCTCACTATAGTCTTTCCTAGTTCCCCAAAACCTGATATTCTTTCTCTCCCAAGTCCCACGAGTATTTTGCCCTTCTCTATTAGCACTCAAAATATTCTACCCTGTGTGTAGTCATGTGACCTGCTTTATCCTTTGCTTGGATCCTGATCATCTAAACCCTGATTTTTATATTCTTTACATCCTTGAGAAGAGGACAAATTCAGTTATCAGCATATAATCTGCAATACCTTTTAAAATACTTGTTGAACTGAAACATACAAGCATGGGGGAAGGTTTTATCTCTTCCATTTTCCTACAGTGGTTGTCAGTTTGAATTTGCTTATCCTTTCTAAATATTTTAGTGGTTATTTCCTTGTTCATTAAATGCCTACTAATAATTTCAGGTAGAATTATGCTACAATTAACCCCCTTTATACATGGTCTCTTAGTCTTCCTATATTCCCCTCTGTAAGAAAAAGAAAAAAGAAAGAAAGGGTAGAGTACAGCAGAAAGAACCCCCCACTTCCCAACTACCCGCCGCATTTCTGGCACTAACATTCTCTTTCAGAGCTCCCAGACTTGATCCCATGGACTACTCTTTAACTTTATCTTCTGCACCTCACACCCACCCACTCTATCATATCCGTCCAATCACCAACACTTGTCAACATTTCCTACACATCCTGTGGCTTCATCACTTCCTTTTTTCCCACATCTATCAATCAGTACAAAACCACATCATTTCACACAGAGATTACAGCAGCCTTCTTGCTTGTCTTACTTCTACTCTCCTCCCTTTCTTACTTATCCTAAACACTGTAGTTACATTGGTCTTCAAAAATCAATGATTTCATTATTTCTGAGTTAGAGCCTTTTTACTCATACCAATACTTCACTCCAGGCCATATACATAAAGTCTCAATAAATATTTGTTGTATTTAAAACTAATTATTGGCTGCCTATTATCTTTCAAATACAGTTTTCTTGGCCTAGAATTTAAAGGCCTATTTAATCAAGCCCAGGGCATCTCCATTTAAATGTGGCCACACTCAATATTCTCATCATACCACCAACCATGTTTGCATGTAAGCAAGAAGGTACTTTTAAGTGACTAACATGTGCTAGACTCTGTGCTAAGCACTTTATTAATATTGTGTTATTTACCATACGAGATAGGTAAAATAGATGAGGACATATATTGAAAAGTTAAAAAGCCTTGTCAAATTCTCAAGCTACTAATTCAGGTCCACCTTACTCCAAAACCCATGTCATTCCCACAACCCCCCCTCTCCCAAAAGACATAAAAATTCCAAAACCTTTAAGTAATAAGATGTTCTTTAGTGGTTAATTTAGATTGGAAAGGGAAATAAATAAATGTAATAGTCATATTTTTACCAATCTGTATACTATTTAAATTTATTTCATTTAGGGAAGTAAATCTATTACATTTTCTCAAAATTATAATTAGCATATTACATTTAAAAGTATAATTTACTTATGAATTTATTTTACATTATTCATTGAATTTAAATTCTTAATATTTAGTACTCAAAGCGAGTAACTTCTAAGCCTCTAACCATCAACTAAGCAATTTTTCCTTCTTCCAGTGATTCATCATTGTTTTATATTACTTGAAGATCTTCTGTTATAGAAGCAAACTTCCCATCCACTCTAAATGTTAATTTATTTTTTAGATTGCATATTTCTTATTATAAACTAAATATTTGCATATTCTATACAAAACGGTAAAAAACAAGAAGGAGAAAAAGTCACAGATTAAGGTTTCAAGAGAATCCTGTAAAGATGTTCTAAATTTTTTAACATTTGACAGTCCCTATACTGCCACCACAAACACACAGCTGGCTTTGAGACAGAACTGGCAGACGTGTGTGATGAGATCCAAAGAGCCCAAAAAGATGTGTGTTCTCCACAAGGTTTGCACCACAACTAGGAACCTTCTGAATAAAGAATCAGAATATCTGAAATTTCAATACCATAAAACTATCAGTGATTTCTTTGAAATTCTTTGAAAATGAAAAAGGATCCAGGAATAGAGAATCCTTTCAGCCAATCACTGTGACCTCACATCCAGCTTCTTCCTATTGGGAAAGGGAAAAGAAATGTAAAAGTGGAAGAAAGTGCAGAAGGGACATGAAAAATCTCCAAAAACAATCTTTAACCTCTTCACAATGCTACCCAACCCTAAGCAGTCAGACACACCAGTTTTCCTCCACATCTGAGATACTCAGTGGGAAATGTAAGGGAGGGTAAGCCTGAGTTATTTCTTGGGAACTAAAGGGATAGCCTCTCTGAAGATGAATTCTACATCCCACTATAAACACCTACTATGGAAAAACAGAATTATCCTTCTTAGTTTCATCAGCCCCATCCCTGGGCCACAAATAAGGTAAGTCGGAAAAATGAATATTTAACTGAAAAATGTAACTTTTGTGTTTGCTTTGTTTAAAGCCCAACCTGTGAGCTACAAAAATTATATGTTCATAACTAAGGTAGTAAGGAAATATGACACAAGCCCATTAATAAAAGGTATTCAAGAAAGTAAAGAGAATACCATTATAAAAGACACGTTTGAAAAGAAATTGCCCACAATTTAGCATCAGCTATAAAGAGCAAATATGTTAGAAAATTCTTAAATCTGCTCTTTGGGAACTTGAATAACCACACACTTTTTTCTAATGACATTTTACACCACAGTAATATCTCTCAGAAGACCCCCTTCAATGTGCTTCAAGGTTTTGGTTCACCTTTCAAATTAAATGAACCTAAGTATCCTGAGACTGAATCTTACCTGAAGAGGTTACTGCTTTTTTTGAATGAATCTTTTAAGAGAAAAAGATCTCCTGGGAGGGTAAGGCCCTCTATTATGCAAGGGCTACTAAGATGCCCAAACCCTTAGGATGCTCTCCTGACTCACTGATCATGGGAAACCTCTACGAGCCTCCAATCCCAAATTAGTGAACAGTCATTTCTTCTTACTCTTTGAGTAAGTGTAACCCAAGTCTTCAAATACTCATTAATTTTGTGTTGGTTCTCTTACCATCTGAAGTCATGGCAATACCCAGTAAAAATCCTAGATGTTGTGTCTCAGGATAGAAAATTATTGTTCTTATGGGCTGGGAGAAATATTACTATAAAATTGAGTGCTGTGTTGCCTTCATTGTAATCCGGATAGTATTACAAATGTCAGCCACTTGCTCTTACAAAGAGTAGTATATCTAACCTAAAAGATTGTTGGTAACTACAGATTTCTAATCAATTCATTGAATCATTTTTGGAAATTATTCTGGAGGTGTAGCAATTTCTCCTGATTTTGTGTAAAAGTAAAACCCCTGGATGCCTTAAAGAGACCTTCAAAAGGTCCTATACTAATTTGAGGGATTGCGAGCTCAGCTGTTACAGAGGGTAGAAACATAAAGTAAAGCAAGCCTTGGTGTCAGAGAGAAGAATAGAGGCAGTGGTGAACTCAAAAGGACATGGCTCAACTAAAAGGAAAATCTTCGACATGGTTCCAGCCACTTGCTGCCATTCAGGAATACATGCCTGACGTTAATCTTTCAATGTTTTAAGAAAAGCCAGAAAGCTGATATTTTATGTGCTCTCTCTTCTGTGTTAACCTTTTCAGATAACATATTCTAATTGTGCTGGATAGACCAAGATTATAATATCAGGTTTAAGTTCTACATCTTACACTAATCCATCTTGCAACCTTAGATAAAATATCTGACCTTGCTAAATCTCAATTTCCCACTACTTGATGGTAGTGATAATCCTAATGTGAAAACTGTTGTTTATTTTATATACTATTTTTTTACACTTTGACACTTTCCTCACCAAATAAATTATACATATACTTCACAACCTTGTTACCTTAAAAATGATTTAATAAGAAAAAATTAAAATTTGGTTTCAATGACACTATTACCAAATAAATACAGAATATCTTTCTCCAAATATTCCTAAAAGGGGGACATTTAAACCTAAGGGGCCAGTTGTTTGCTACTAAGGAAAAACATGTT
Source organism: Rhinolophus sinicus (assembly GCF_036562045.2). NCBI lineage: Eukaryota > Metazoa > Chordata > Mammalia > Chiroptera > Rhinolophidae > Rhinolophus > Rhinolophus sinicus. The sequence goes on from NC_133755.1 coordinate 147,620,303, forward strand.
GACTTTACCATATTGCAGAAGCAGCTCAATTAAAATACATAACAAAGTGCCTGATGACTTTGCTTTACTACTGATGAATATGAAATTTTTCATTTACATAAAATTTTGCAAAGTTGAGTAAAAGAATATTCACTTTTTCCATTATTTTTTCTACAGCTTTATTACCGAAATTTTCGAAGAAAATTTAATGATTTTTCCATGATCAATTTCTGAAATGTTCAAAATGTTTGTATTAAAATATGCAGATACAGAGATTACTGTTACAAAATAACAACATAAAATATCTAATATAAGTTTGTTTCCGGAAATCATCCTCTTAACTATTTAAATAAGCAAGAATTTTTTCAATCATATATAGAAAAAAATATCAGTAATGATGTTTTGAAAATATATTTTATTAGTGTAAGTTATGATTTATAACACTTATACTTGGAATTCTTAAATTATATTTCAGAATCATAGGATTTATTATATGACAAACTTAACTATGTACCATATTAGTATATAAAAGGCTATGTAAAAACAAAGAATGAGTATTTTATATCACCTACAACCTTTTAGTTCAAAGGATAAACTTCTGGGTCATGATGAACAGTTACTAAAAACGCATTCATTAATTATGCAAGCACACATATAACTCTTAATTTCTCTATACAGGGACAGCACTTACATATGGATATTTTCTTGAAGTTAACAGTTAAACACACTAGAGTGTAATAATTTAAAAAGCCTTTGGTAGACTCTTCCGTAAAACAAAGAATAAACTCAATTCAACAAATATTGTGTTCTTTCTGTATCAAACCAAAAATAGCAGACTAGAGGGCTACAGTGCATTAAACACTGTTACAATCATTAGGGTTGGTAAGTAATAAAAGAAAAAACTACACACAGCAGCTCCTCCCTATTAGTGGATTCGCTTTCTGCGGTTTCAGTTTCCCACTATCAACTGCAGTCCAAAATCATTAAACAGAAAATTCAAGAAATAAACAATAAGTTTTAAATCATGCATTGTTCTGAGTAGCATGATGAAATTGCTCGCCTTTCTGCTCTGTTCCCCAGACATGAATCATCCCTTTGTCCGGCATATCCACTCTGAGACAAGTCCCACTAATCACTTGGTAGCAGTCTCAATTTGCAGTGCTTGGGGTTCAAGTAAACCTTACTTTATTTCATAATGGCCCCAAAGCACAAGAGTAGTGATGCTGGCAATTCAGATATGCCAAAGAGAAGCTGTGAAGTGCTTCCTTTAAACGAAAAAGGTATGTATGTATAGGAAAAAACATAGTACATATAGGGTTTGGTAGTATCCTAGGTTCAGGAACCCATTGGGGGTCTTGGAATGAATGTATCCCTCTTGGATAAGGGGAGACTACTGTAATACAATTCTCATTGAAACGCAAGTAAATCAACCCTGGCAGCATTTTAAAATCACCTCGAGAGCTTTTCCAAAAACACCAAGGCCCAGCCTCTACCAAGCCTGCTCAGCCAAGCCCCCAGGCAATTCATTTACAGCGAGGAACATCATCAGTAAGAGCCTCCAACTGATTGCAGTGCAGCCAAAATTAAAACCAGCGCTGACTGTTTTATAGGGGGGACAGTCCAAGTGTAAAATTTACACAACATATACACACATAACAAAGGCAATGTCCTCTCCCTTACCTCTCTCCTCTCCCACAGGCCTCAAATCCTTGCTGCCACTTTCAGAGAAAAGGGGGAAAGCTTGGATCTTTTAGAGAATATGTACATTTTAAGGTAGAAAAATAGAAGAGAGTATGGAAAGCAGAGATAGTTTAGGGTGCTGCCCTGTGGGACAAATCCCCAGATAATGCTATAAAGCCTGCACTGTGGTTTCTCCCCAAATGACTGCAATCCCCCCACACTTAATTATACTACCCGAAATTCCATCATTGATGGACTCTATTATCTTAACAACCATTTTCTTACAAAAATACCAATAGCCTAGACATGAGTTTTCCCTGTAAGTCTGTTTAATAAGATTATTTGTCTTGCTAATACTACAACATCAAATGGATTTAAGGAAGCAATGTTCTGATAGTGGAGATGGGTGTTCTGAAGTATGAAACACCTTGGGAAGCAAAATACATTGATACCTAAGTAACTTAAGAACATTAATGGTTCAGAGAGAGTGAAGTCAGTGAAAAGAAAGACAAATGAAAATATGAGCACCTGAACTAAGTGATCTTTAGGATCTCATCCACCTCTGGAATTGTAAGATGCCATGAAAATACCACAGACAAGCATCTCCTCTTTTCCTCTCCTACTGAGTTCCTTCCTTCTAAGACACAGGCTACCAAAGCAAACACATGAATTTTACTATTTGGACTTTTAACACCACAAATTACTCAACTAGTTTCAGGATTATAAATCTTACTTTTAAGACTACACATTGGTTATAACTTAAGTGTGTCTGAATTTTTTTAGGTAAGCCAAAAATGAATCTCTTTAGTAAACAGTAAGTTAACTACGCATATTAATCAGCAAGCATTTAATTTATCTAATGAACTGTTGAAGAAAAGTAAATTACATTATAATAAGAGTTGTTAGATGGCTAAGAAGAACCACAATGATCCAACTTTAGCTTGAAAAAGCATTTTAAAGTTGACATAGCTAAAGCAATACCTATAGGCAATTCTGTAGCCTTAAATGTTTACATTAAAAAAAGAAAAGCTGCAAATTATGAGCTAAGCATTCATTACAAGTTTCAAAAGTTTCTCACAAAGAAAAAAGGAGCATAAATTAAAGAACCATAGAATAAATACATACTAGAAAGGAAAAGCAAAGCTAATAAATGGTTCTTTAAAAAGCTAATAAAATTAATAAACCTCTAACAGTACAGATCAAGAACAAAAGAGAGAAGGCACAGATAAAAATACAAGAATAAAAAGGGGGACATAACTACAGATACTGAAAATACTAAAAAGGTAATAGGATAGTAATAAAAAAAAACTTTATATAAATTTGAAAATCTAGATGAAATGGACAAATTCCCAGAATTTGATCCTCGCAAAAACTGACTCAGTAATTTACAAATATTTTAAACAACATTTTGCATATGAAATAAAAGCCATGAATTAAACCCCAAATTTAATGCCTGATGTGAATTTGTGTGAGGTAAATTAGTATTACATGAATATACAAAACATTAATGACCAAAACTGAATTTGAGAATGTTGCAATTTTTCTGTATTCCACTTTTTTAATAAATCAATAGCTAGCCAATAAAAGCAGGTCTTTGGTATCTCCAAAATAAAGAATATTATCATCTAATAAGCTATTAGTGGATTTAATAAAGAAATAAACAAGAAAATCATGGAAATACAAAAGAAACCATATGTATACCCAGAAATACTAATGAAACTAGAAACTCCATATTAAACAGGAATTCTTTCCACACTTTTTAAAACTCTCTTGAGAATCTGGTGAAAATTATGTTTCCCCCATAGAACTGCAAGCAAATGCAAACTTTTGCATAAAATATTAAAGGGTTGAAGATCCCCGGATGCCCATATATGAAATGAATAGAAGTTTCAGATAACTTCAGGGCACCCAAAAGTCAGTAAAGGTTAACAGAAACAGAAAAAAAAAATGTAAATGTCATCTCTGTAAGATCAAAATGAAATACAAACGCTGAATTAAAAACACCATTACTACGAATAAATTGAGACACCTGGCAGTAAACGTTTCAATGGAGAGGATTAATTTAAATAACATGGATCAAATCAAAAGAAAAACACAGGTCTCTGAAAAAAACAGATATACCTGAAATGGAACTTCTCTCATTTAACTTCGTCTGTCTACTGCTCCCAAACCCAAAGCGATCTGTCCCTCTTCTGTGGCACTTACATGTCTGCCATGTATCACAAACATCTGAATATGTACCTTATCCCTTCATAGAAATGTAAGCTATAGGAAGTTAATAATCTCACGTCAGTGTTTATGCAATCCTCAGAATGGATAATTGGTGCAGCCACTGAGTTACCAGGTCACCAAAGGAACAAGGATCTTGGGAACTCAATGCTTTTTGGTATAGTGACAAGAATACCTGAAATAATAGAACTGCTCTTAAAAGAACATGACTGAATAATCTACAATTAATGTTACTGTGTTGCCCAAAAGGAAAAAATGGAGAAGTAGAATATGCTCTTGGTGTGGTAGTAAAAACAAAGCAAGTTGAAACTATGAAAAATAAGTAAAGAATAAATAATAAATTCGCCATGTGGATAAATGAAATAATGAACTTCCAACTTGAGCGCTATTTTAACAATAATCAAATAAACATTCTTTATCTAACTACATTTAGACTTTTCTGGGACAGCTGGTTTGTTTGCTTAAGACATCAAAAGCCATTTTACTTGTGAAAATTTTCATCAGTTTCCTCCAGATGTAAGAGGATCTCCTCGGCGCACTCTAGGGAGGGAGCACCCGTGATTTTCTCCTTCACGCTCTGAAACAACTGCTTCAGCATCGCCTGCAGCATCTCCTGGTCCTCTCCGGAGAAATGGGCCATCCTGTTAGAATCAAACGCCCACGCCCATTACTCCGGGTCCCAGCAAACGCTGCGCACTGCGCACGCGCATCCCCACTCAGCCCCGGCCGGCGCGCTGCGCCGTTCCCCGGGAGACCACGGCAAGCGCTTTGGGGTGGGCCCTCCGCTGCCCGCGCGTTTGGGAAATCGTCACCTTACTTTGGGGAAGCAGGGGTCCACGAAGCCCCTCCTTTGTTACTCGTGTTGGCCTTCAGTACCAACAGAACACAAAGTGCTCCGCAAGTAACCGCAAAATACAACTTTATGGGTGGGCCTGACGGCGGGACGTCAGCTCTACGCGTGACGTCAGGACGTTGGCGTTGCTTCCTAGGTGGGAGGGGCTGTTGATTGACGACTCTAGGCGTTCTTGGAGGACCTGGTGCGCTCGTTTTCCTTGCCCTGGGAATTGTCGGTAGATGGGTAGAGTACGAAGAGAAAGGGTCAATAGAACAAAGACAATAGAAGTGAAACTGGAAGTAGCCAGAAAAGTTTCAGTTGAGGAGTGAACAGTATTGAAACGTTGCAATGCTCTTTTCCTCTAACAGCTAACGTCTGTTGACTGCTACCTCTTTCCAAACACCTTGACCAGAACTATGAAGAGGACACCGGACACCCTTATAATCTAACAGACACAAAAAGGAAATGAGCGATTTTAACTCAGTGCAATTAGGTGTTATACTACTAGTAAGTGCTGTGGAAACCCAGAATCACCTTTTAACCCAATGTAAGAGTCAAGGAAAGAAGCGAAGTGAAAACAAACTGGACGTGTAAAGGAGAAGGGCCTTAGAGATTGTTGCATACTCTGTTGTTTGACTTAGTGGATTTAGAAAAGGAAGTGAGAAGGCTAGAAAAGTAAATAAGCCACATCTGAAAGGGTCATATTTGGCACATTTAAGGGATTAAGAGATTTATCTTGCAAGTGGTAGGACTCAATTGGATTCCAGAGAGACAAGGTGAGATAGAAAGATCACTCTGCAGGAAGCTGCAATGGATAATCACGGTCCCTCATCTCATGTCCAACCTAGATAAATCCCCAGACAATGGGCATATCCAAGCTACAAGATGCCAACCCAATCCCAAGCGATGGACAAGTAGCTTAATGTCAATAAATTCTCCCTTATCCAGCCTTATATTTTACTCCCCAGTCCAACAATATCTGACACACTTTACGTTTGTCAGGATCAATGACTCATGTTTATGCTGTTACTTCCACAAACAAACGAATGATGTGTCTTTGCCAGCAATAGCAGCATGTTTCTTAGTAAAATGTATGCTTAATCTTGATTGCCTCACTACTAAGAAAAAAAATAGTAGTATTATATATATATAGTCACAGGATATAAAGTTAGAATAGGGAATAGAGTCAATGGAATTGTAATAGATACATATGACGTCAGAGGGGCTATAGATTGGGGGAGGAGGGTTATCATTTTGTGAGGGGTGAAATGTCTAACATTGTTTTGTATCCCTGAAACTAAAAAAACAAACAAAAAAAACATATATTTGGTATTTAAAAAAAACATATTAGTAGAGTAGGCACACTTATGACTTTATGTGTAGATAAAGCTATAAAACTCAATACTGATATGTGCCTGTATGTGTATGTGCACATACATAGAATCACCATCAATGTGACAGCTACATATTCAGCCTAACACCGGTGAATTATATTGGCAACTCAAACACTAGGATTCATATTAGCCATTAGTGATGTGATTTTCTGAAATGAAACTATTACTGGTAAAATTCTGAACAAAATGAAATACACTCTTTCTTTAATTTACAGTTTCTGCATTCCTGGAAAATGCAGTTCATTAAAACTGTGCCAGGTATGATTTTTTATGTAATGGAATTAATTCCTAGATTCAGATACTTATCAAGAGCTTTGTTATCTATATGAATGTCTAGCAAGACCATTGAAAGTCATATGGGAACCAGAACAATTACTTTGTGTGGGAGATTGTCTTGTGTGTATTTCAAGATGTTCAGCATCCCTAGCTCACACTACAAATGCCAGTAAGTGCCAACATTGTGATGGCAAAATATCCTCATGTATTTCAAAATGTCTTGGGCGGGAGGGGGGCCTAAACTGCTCAGACTGAGAACCACTGTTCTAAAGGCTATACCTTAGAAAGAAGAAAAGTAACCGTAAAAGAATACCTGAGATTCAAGAAGGAAAGATAGTCAAAACGGGGGTGAGGGGTGTAATGCATTTAAGTAAATCTCAATAAATACTGTCTGTATAAAATTACCTATAATATTCTAATTTAACAAAAAGCTCCAATTAATTCAAAAAAATCAAAGAATAAAACTTTGGCATCCCCTACTTTAGAATAAACTTTGCTATTTGCCAGGCAGGCATTTTGTTGAAACCAAAGACTTACTGATGAAAAATTCCTCCAAAAATCTGACATAGAGTTTGGACATTTACCCAAAACATAAGTGCTTGTCATTGAGGGTTTGCTCCAAAGTCTGGAAAAAGAATTTGAATTAGTATATCTATCTATTTTTACATATCTATTTTACATATCTATTTTTATTCTGTAGAGAGTTCACTTACTGATCCCACCTAATTTGGCCTAAAGAATTTTCCAAATTAGTCTCTGAACTTTTGTCCTACCCTGTCTATCAATCTTTTAACAAGATGCCAGTGAGAAAAGAATCTCAGTCTCCTAAAAGCAAGATTATAGTACATTCCCTGTCAAGTATAACTGAACCTTGCTTTTGAAGACTTGACTTAACACAGTTTTTAAGTACTTAACCCAACTCTATGTTTTGAGGGCACAACCAGAAGTTTTTAGTTTTTGTTTTTGTTATTTTTATATATCAGAACTGTAAATGAGCTATTTAAAGCCATTCCTGTAAACATATGGCATATGCTCCCTCATTAAACTAGATAATACCTGATGACAGATGAACATGCAGTCATTTTTAGACTTGAGCTCAGCCTTCAGAGTTCACTTATATCTTGTATTAGTGTGGTTTACAATATAAGCACTATAAAAGAAAAGTGGGTCAGGCGCAAAGATATAGTAGCTTAAGTAAGAAAGAAGTAAATTGACCTCTTACGCAGGGATACAGATGTAGGCAGCCCTAGTCCGGGACAGCAGCTTCACCATCATCAACAAGGACTTTTCATCTTGGCATCCAGCGTGGCTTCTCCCACTTCCATGAGAACATTTGTTTCTCAGCCAGCAGAAAAGACAAACAAGCAAGGGTATCACCAGAAAGTAAAATGCATAACTTCTGTTTACACCTCATTAGTAAGAACATAGTTACATGAATACAGGTAACTGCAGCAGAGGCTAGCTAGGAAGTGAAGGCTTTGCCTGACTGAGAAAAACTAAGATCTTCAGTTACTAAGAGAAGACAGGAAGAATCGATATTAATGGATAGCTAGCAGTCTGCTACATACTGTGTGGTAATACTATCCTGACTTTCTAAGCATTACATGTTAATAGTAAATGGCTAGATCAGTCAAGATTCAAGTCAGGAAACAAAAACAACCTTAGATATTTTAAGAAACACAGGTATTGAGGAGTTTACAAAATTGCTAGAAAGGCGAGAAAACAAGGCTTTAACCTGAGCCTCCAGAAATCATCTCTAGAGCACTCCAGAACTGATCCTCCAGTACAAATACTACATGTAAGCTACCATAGAACTATTGCATGTGTGAACACAGGGCGATAGCCAAATTCAGGGATAGGAGGCCTAAGTCTCGAAGCCTCTATGATCAGCACAAATGCCTCCCAAATTCCACAGAGCCATTTATTGGGCACTGACTTATAGCTACCATCTCCTCTGATATTGCTTCAAATACATAGGAAGCTCGATGTAAGAGTGTGGAATGTTGCTACAAAAAGTGTCACATTTCCATGGCCATGTTTACGAGCACATACACCACCAAATTATGCATACACTGCCTTCCAAGTTATGCAAGCACTTAATCTGCAGAACATAATTCACATCCAGAATACTCGCCGCAAGGTATTCTACAAAGGTCATTGATAGTTCTATAGCCTTTAAAGGATGGGAAGGCACAATGAAAGGAGTATGGATTTGGAGGTGAGAGAGCCAGTCTCTAGTACCAATGTGGCACGCAGCACCATATATTCTAGAAGAGAAATTGATGATCCATGGACACAGCTGAGCAAGAATTCAATTCAAACTCCCACGACTGACTGGCTAAATATAAACATGTGGTCATCTGGATTATTAGCAACCAAGAAAATACGTTGTATGAGAAGAATAAAACTTTATCCTGCAGACAGTGGCTACACTGAAAATATTTTAGCAAAGATAATGTAATTGATATTATTTTTATTGCCCAGGATTCTATCCCATCACAAGGTTTGGGTAAATAGCCACTTGGGCCTCTCATTTCTGAAGCCACATTAGGAAGACTCTCCCTCCCTCAACACCAGGTGGGCAGGTAGAGGCAAATGACACAGCTTGAGTCAATCAGTTGTTGCCACATGTAACTTTGTTGGTAATCCAATGAAAAGACTTGCTGTCTTCTCTGCTTACTTCTCATCATAGGCTACTACAAGGATCTGTTTTTTCAATCATTCAATATACATGCATCACACACCACACCAGTCAAATAGCAAAAAGTAAATGGGATAAACCACAGGAAAGAGAGAACAAAATTAAAACAAGGATCATAAAGCATCAAATACATAAGTAGAATAAACATTGCCACTGGCCTTCCAATTTATAAAAACCATCTCACCTCAAGATGGCAGCTATATGCAATGACTACTACACATGTTTCAATATCAAAAAGTTGTATTGAAATCCCGTAACCCAGCCAAAGGGAATTAAAACATCAAAGGCCTTGAGGTAAGAGAACACTTAATGTATTTTACAAAGAAGAAGGAAGCCTGTAAGTATCAGAGTGGCTACAGGAGGATGGAGGAAGATTAGATGGAGATTAAATCAGAGAGGGAACACATGGTGTCTTGACCTGGGGTGGTATCACTGGATGTGATAAGAAATTAATAGATTCTGGACATGCTTGACAGTGGAGCTGGGAAATTTTCCTGATAGCCTGGGTAGAGTATATGACTTAAGGTGAGGAAGCAAGGATGATTTCAAAATTTCAGCCTGAGCAACTGAAAATGAGGGTGGGTCATTTACTGAGATGGGAGAGACTCAGGAAATAATAGGAGGCAGAGTATGTTCAAAAGGTGGATTTGGAAATAGTAAATTGTGAGAGTCCTATCATCAATATTAATAAGATTGCTAATACTTAAAATTGCTTTCCTTTGGGATTTATTTTTAATGTAAAGAACAATCAATAATGTTAAAAAAGAGAAGTAAATCAATTTATAAAATACTTCTCTGAAATATTAAAAAATTCAAATTAGGGATATAGTGAAACATTAACCTGAAGAAATGAAAATGTTATGTAATAGTAATAGATATGAAAAAATTTTCAGCTACACTTGTAATAAAAAAATGCAAGCTAAAACAAGGTAACTATTTTAAATTTACAAAATTAGCAAAGTTTTAGAGCATAGATATATTTAGGGTTGAGTAATATTCAGTCAATTACTGTTTTACAATGTTATGAGGAGTGCAAATAAGCAACATCTTCCTGTGAAGGAAATTGACAATATGTAACAAGAATATTTGATTCAGTAGTTCAATTTCTAGGAATCTACTCCATCAAGCAGAGGTGCAGTTGATGGATATATTATAAAGATGTTTACAGACAGGTTACTTGTAACTTTAAAAAATTGGAAAACCTCCTAAATATTTACTAATATATTGAAGGTTAAATAAATTATAACGTAGCCATATGCTGTTAATGTCAGCCATTTTTAAAAATGTTTCCTATGAATGTTTCATAGTAGGAAATACTCACATTTAAGTGGAAAAGTCTGAACTTAAATTATATATATTCACTCAATATATATTTATTGAGTGCCTATAATGTGCAATGCATGATTATGTACTAGACAATGCACACACACACATAGACATATCACAACTATAGGTGAAAATTTCTTCTACCATAATACAAAATTAGTATATATAATGATGAACGTTAAAAATAAAAAAAAATCTTAGTCCAGTGATGGTATAAATACACTGAACCCTCATACACCATAGAAGAAAGCCAATGGATTAGATCTAAAGTTGATAAACTGGTAAATAATGACATAGTTGTATTATGTTGAATTAATAAGGAAACTATCAAGAAAATTAAAAACAAACATTTGAATATGGTTTCTTCTGAGAAATTGAAACTGCGATGGGGCTAGGGCAGCAATGAGGCAGAAGCACTTGTTTTGGTTATAAGTCCTACTACACTATTTGATTTTCATTAACATATTTTGCACTTTCATTTTATAAACAGAATGCCCTTTTAAAAGCTGGTAGCACATGGGAGCTCAATAAATATCACTACTCTTTCTCACCCAAGGTCAGAACTAACAGAGAGGTAAACAAAGGAGTCAGACAGCTGGAAATAAAATATCAACTTCATTAAAAGTTTAATTGGAGAATATGATTTATGTATCTGGCATAGCAGGCTTGCTAATATTTCACCACTAAATTAGCCTTTACCCACCCCACCACTTGCATGGCTCTAAAATAGCAGGCCACCTCTATAGTGGCAGGCAGAGAGGAGAATAGAATGAATGCATTCTATGCATAGGCTGAGGCTAAAAATCAAAGGGAGAAAGGAAAGGAAGCCAATGTATTCTGTTACTTCTTCCAGAATCACTGATCATCTCTATAAAATCACAAAGCCATCTACTAATCAAACATATCTGAGACATCTGCTCTGTGATAGGTAGTTTACTACATGTCACGCTAGGCCCAGCAAACAGTAAGATAGGTAAGACAAGACTACTGTCCTCAATAGCTCACAGTATGGTGAGACATGTCACAGGTCAGGGAGATGTGTACAAATAATTAGACACCATGCTACATATCGTCTGGAATGATTCCCTCCAGTTCTAAGAATCTGTGTTTGGTGAGACCTTACATTTCATCAATTACAAAATTATAGTAAAATGTCAAAAGCACTATTAGACTACCAGCAGTAAGTACTGAATAATTTCTCAAGCTTTTTTTTTGTCATTTCAAGAAACTTATTTTGCAAGTAAGGAAGGTCACCTATATACTATACATTTGTTATAACTAAAAACACACTATAACAAACATTTTGCTGAATCTTTGTGATGTAAAACTTACTTGGTCTGTTAGATATGGCAACTTGAACACATGCATTGATTTCCACTCTATCGAGAAACTCCACTAAAATGATGATAAAGAAGTACAATGACGTAAGTCCACAAAGACAAAGAGGATGTTGACAGAAGATAACAGAGAATTTGGTTTGTTCAAGTGTGGAGACTGTAGGTGAGGGTTTACCTAGTCTGACATACAAGGTCAGACAATTAAGTTCATGAACTCATCCTAGAAAAAGTGCCATATACTTCATTGCTGAATATCACTATAGTCATCTTCGAAGTACTCCCCTTGGGAAGCTATGCACTGACACCAGTGCCTAGTCCACCCTTCAAAGCAATTTTGTAACTCTATTTCTGGAATCACCATCAGAGCTGTCGTTGTACTATCCTTGATGTCCTGAATCTCATCAAAATGTCTTCCTTTCAATATTTCCTTTATCTCTGGTAAAGAAAGAAGTCATTGGGGGCCAGATCAGGTGAGTAGGGAGGGTGTTCCAATACAGTTATTTGTTTACTGGCTAAAAACTCCCCCATAGACCGTGCTGTGTGAGCTGGTACATTGTCATGATGCAAGAGCCTTGAATTGTTGGTGAAAAGTTCAGGTTGTTTTCATCTAATTTTTTCACACAGCCTTTTCAGCATTTCCAAATTGTAAACTTTGTTAACTGTTTGTCCAGATGGTACAAATCCATAATGAATAATCCCTCTGATATCAAAAAAGTTTAGCAACGTCATTGCAAAAAGTACGTGAACTTAATTGTCAGACTTCATAGGCTAACAGTTCTGGGAAGAATCTTTAAAAGTTGTGGGTGATGATTTAGCTTAAATTCTCACATCATCCTATACAAGGAAACATATCTTAGGAAGAATACCAATGGTTCCTGTAGATACTACTTTTCATAAGTCAAGCTGTATTGTAAAAGAAGAAAATTTGGATGGAAGCCTTATGCGTGTTCTGAGTGGGCAAGGGTTTATTGTCTCCCAAGAGGCAGTCAAGGGAAAAGTTTGTGTCCTCTGAGTGGCAGTGAGGATTTATCCTTAAATCAGACCTCATTAGACATAGGCATATGTACTCAGAGGAAAAGACTTAGGTGTGCCAGGGATATAGGCATGGGTTTACTGAGATGTGAAGGGCAAACTAACTTGAGAGAGAAATCTTATTTGTTTAGGTTGACTAAAATAGTCAGAAGACATAGCTCACTCAACTCGGGCAGCAACACCCTACAAAAACTTAATAAACCATGACTTTAAAATACCAGCTGTATCATGATGACTCCCTAGCTTTTATCTCCTGCCCTAACAATCCATCTGTACTATAGATTCTTAAACACAACTGCAGAGTGAACATTTCCATCTGAACAGATGATAGGACTCTCACAATTTACTATTTCCAAATCCACCTTTTGAACATACTCTGCCTCCGATTATTTCCTGAGTCTCTCCCATCTCAGTAAATGACCCACCCTTATTTTCAGTTGTTCAGCCTGAAATTTTGAAATCATCCTTGCTTCCTCACCTTAAGTCATATACTCTACCCAGGCTATCAGGAAATTTTCCCAGCTCCACTGTCAAGCATGTCCAGAACCTATTAATTTCTTATCACATCCAGTGATACCACCCCAGGTCAAGACACTGTGTGTTCCCTCTCTGATTTAATCTCCATCTAATCTTCCTCCATTCTCCCGTAGCCACTCTGATACTTACAGGCTTCCTTCTTCTTTGTAAAATATATTAAGCATTCTCTTATCTCAAGGCCTTTGATGTTTTGATTACCTCTAGCTGGAATGCTTTTCTTTTCAGGTATTCATATAGCTGATCTTTCACTTCCTTTAGATCTCTGCCCAAATATCAATAAAACAAATAGAGATCAATAAAGACAGATCTTTACTACCTTATATTAAAAATATAATAAACTAAATACCCTTTCCCAATCTTTCATCACAAAATGCTCCTCAGTCTTTACACTGTCTGATTATTTCCTGAGCAGTTAAAGAATCATGCAAAAACTTTTCAACTCTCTCCTTTGAAATATTTAATATTGATTTTTTACTTCAATTTAGAATGTAATAGCTATTGTACCTTAGTGCCTCAGTAGAAACTTCCTGTTTGACTACCGCATTTGTTGTGTCATGCTTCTCTCATTAGAATTTCAGCTCTGTAAAAGCAGGGACTTCACAATCTGTTTCATCACTATAACTCCAGTATCCATACTACTGCCTGCTACATAGCTTTCTAGAATATTTGTTGAATGAATGAATGAGTGAATGGGTGAATTAATTAATGAATGAATACAGAAGAGGTGTGAGGGAATGATCTAGATGATTATAAAGAGACACTTCAGAATGCAAAACCTGGCAGACTCAAGTAATACCCAAGCCTCCATCCTCAGACAAAGATGAACAATTAGTTAACTATTCATGAAAAAAAACGCTCTGAGAGAGATCTGGCATCCAACTTTAATAATACAATGAAACAAAAGAAAGAAAGAGAGAGAGAGAGAGAGAGAGAGAGAGAGAGAGAAGGAAGGAAGGAAGGAAGGAAGGAAGGAAGGAAGGAAGGAAGGAAGGAAGGAAAGAAGGAAAGAAAATAAAAAGAATAACTGCACAAGCAGAGAAGGAAGACAGCTTCATTTCCCTGCACCATCCCATTCCCCAAGCTGGGATCACTCAGTGCCAAGGGGAACGTCTCAGCTAGAAAGAGCTCCCCTCACCAGGAAAGAAAAGCTAGGTGAGCAACCAGCTTCCCCAGCCTTTGGAGGCACCACATAAAGATCATGTGTGTTTTTTTTCACCACACCTGGACCCGCAAAGCGGAGATGTATACAGACTAGAGATATGGCTAGGAATAAAGAAGAGAAAGAGAAGCAGGGCTAACCAATTACAGCCATGCAGTGGAAGAAATCACAGTTCACATTGACCTGCTCTATAGAAGAACACAGCAGATTTCACTACTGAAGTAACCAAAGCCAGCACAGCTGCCATGGATCCCCTGTACTTTCTACCAGCTTTCAACCCAGAGGTATTTACATTCACTGATGTCAGCCAACTGAATGAATCCCCTGCTTCTTTCTCCAACCCCCACCAGAGCCCAGGAGCCACACTGGCAGCCACCCCAGCTTTCCACGGCTGCCCTACTGCAAGATAAGAACCTAGACCCTGCAGCTGACAACTAGTACCATACGTACACTTGGGGCTGGCCCTTCCAGCTGTGCACTTGCACACTGACAGCCTGACACCTGTCATCAGCATCCACTGGAGTGTGCATGCCCAGGGAGATATGCAGACCTGAGAGCACTCCAACAGCCAGGGCTCTCACAGCTGCTTGTAGGCCTGGATCTGGCCATGTCTTCTGTCACTGGCTTGTACCACTGTGCGCCAGTGCCTACTCTCACCACTCCTATTCAACATAGTGCTGGAAATCCTAGCCAGAGAAATAAGGCAGGAAAAAGAAATAGAAGGTATCCAAATTGGAAAGAGAGAAATAAGTTGTCTTTGTTTTTAGATGATATGATTTTACTTAGAGAAAATCCTAAAGACTCCACTAAAGTAAAAAACTGTTAGAACTAATAAGTACATTCAATAAAGTTGCAGGATACAAAATCAAGGTACAGTAATCAGTTGTGTTTCTATACACTAACAATGAAACTTCTGAAAAAGAAATAAAGAAAACAATCCCATTCAAAGTAGCATAAAAAACAATAGAATACTTAGAAATAAAGTTAACCAAGGAGGTGAAAGATCTATACACTGAAAAATATAAGACTTTCATGAAAGAAATTGAAGAAGTCACAAACAAATGGGAAGATATTCCATGGTCATGGATTAGAAAAATTAATATTGTTAGTTTCCATACTAGTGAAAGCCATCTATAGATTCAATGCAATTTCTATCAAAAGTCCAATGGCATTTTTTACAGAAATAGAAAACAATCCTAAAATTTGTGTGCAATCCAAAAAACCCTGAATATTCAAAGTAGTCCTGAGAAAGAAGAACAAAGCCAGAGGCATCACACTTCTTATTTTCAAACTATACTATAAAGCTATAGTAATCAAAACAATGTGGTACAGGCACGAAAACAGACAATATAGGCCAGTGCAACAGAATCAAGAGTCTACAAGTATGACCTCACAATATGGTCATACCAATGGGAAAGGATAGTCTCTTCAATAAATGGTGTCGGGAAAACTGGATAATGACTTTCAAAAGAATGAAAATGGACCCCTATCTTACACCACTCACAAAAATTAACTCAAAATTAATAATATAAACATAAAAACTGAAGTCATAAAACTTCTAGAAGAAAACATAGGTGAAACACTCCTAACGATGTGTTGGCAACATTTTTTTTTTTTTTTTTTTTTTGATATGGCACTGACTTCACAAGGAGAATCCAGTATGCACAATTTTCAAACTGACTTCATGTCTGTCTCCCTCCCTTGATTCAAATTCTAAAAACCAAGACTCTGAATGATTAGGTCTGTATACAGATCATCTACCCCTCATGGGATGACACGCTACAAACATAAGCACCGGAGCTCATCACTTCAACAAGGTCTCTGAGAGGAGCACAATTTCAAAGAAGGGGCCACTGTTGGAAAGTTATATTGACATGCCTAGCTCACCGGATCTAATCACATGCTCACTGAACTATGCTTTAATAATTTGGATTACCTTGAAACTTGCCCACTAGGGGAAAAGGCAGTGCCCTTTGGGAGTTATATTTCTCTTTGTAAATAAGTAAATTGAGCAAAAATATAAGCAAGAGAGAAAATAAACAGAGAGGATCAGTCTACAAAGAGGAAAATAGAAAAGACACACAAAGGGAATGGAAGTACAAGAGAGAGAACTAGAAAATTACTTGACTTTTTAGTTCTTGTGATTCAGCTTCATACCCTGAACTTTCCATGAGATCCCCTGGTAGCCTGCAAATACATCACATTTTTACTTGATCTACTTTGAGTGAATTTCTGGTTTTTCATCTGTGGCACACTGACAAAAATGTTTAAAAAATAAGTAACCTGAAACACTATCGGACCTCAGTGTCAGACTGCAGTAAATTCTCCAAGGTAGTGCTGTCCGATGAGGTTTCTTGGCAGTCAGCCAACTTTCGCTAACCTTCGTCGACTGAATAACATTTATGGATTTGCTTCTTCGAACTAAATATCTCTAATGAAAAGTCTACAATAATATTTTACTTGTACAAAAAAAACCTATATATACCCTGAAGATTTTAATTAGCAGTGAAATATGAATGTTGTCACTTAATTTTGTTTCCTCAGCCTTAATTTTTTTTAAGTCCAAGAGGTAGGGCATGGAAGTGGTATGAATAAAATTATGATAAATGTAGCATCTTTGTATTTTACAGATATCAAAAATGGGCATAGAATCCAAAATTTCAATATATTTAATATGTGTCGTAGATGTCACGCTGGATTCCTGTGTAGTTTTCTCTGAATCATGTCCAGGCCTTCCTTTGCATGTCAAGACATAAAATACAACAATTATTTATACTCATCACAACTTTGATTGCCTGCAGTAGACACAAGGGAAAGACTAATAACATAGATTGTAAGTGCTTGCATTTAGGTATGCTACAAGGCATGGCACATGGATAGGAAAAAAGCACCTTTAAGACACATAAAGTACAATATTAATTACTTGCTAACTGAAGAATCAAGAACCCCAGAAAAGCAGTTAAAAAAAGAAAATACCTAGCTGGATTCAATGGAGTCAAATGTTTAGATAGGAAGAAAGGAAAGAAGAAAGCAAGGGTGGGAGGGAGGGAGGGAGGGAGGGAGGGAGGGAGGGAGGGAGGGAGGAAGGAAGGAAGGAAGGAAGGAAGGAAGGAAGGAAGGAAGGAAGGAAGGAAGGAAAGGAAGGAAGGAAGGAAGGAAAGGAGAAGGGGAGAAAGGGAAGAAGGAAAATTTGTTCCTTCAAATTTAATCAGAGTAAATGCAAACTTACACTGTTCTAACAATGTCAAGTAATTAATTCATTCTATCAATATTACTTTCTCTTAGCTTGACAGGTTGGGGAGGAATGTTAATAATTCATTATAGCTTTGCTACTGTATTTAAAATGTTCTACTTTGTCCAATAGCCAGTGATCTGGAAATATATTACTTTCCAAGTTAGTAAATTAATGAAAAAATCATATTTTATGTTTTTCTTTTGCTTGCTAGTTAGCCTATGTCTACCAAAAGTCTGGTCATACTTTTTGATATCAAGACAGACCTTCCTCAGGGCAAAATTTGTTAAGGCTATTCATTTCTTTTTCAGCAGCACTAGATAAACTTAAAGGAAGGATTAGACTCCAGTGAAGAAAATATTCTGCCATCAGCTACTTCACTACACATTTTAGAACAAAGCAGACAATCTCAGGGACCTGTGGGTCAACAGCAAATGACAGCTAGGATTCTGCCCCCTGCTAATTCAGTATCTTGCTCTCTGGTTTTCTGCAAAACACATAATTAATCTTGGCTGTTGAGAACTTATAATTGCCTCTCTCCACCTTAGGATAAACTCTTTGCTTCCCTTTGCTTTAAATATTACCAAAAAAATGATTTCATATATGTGCAAACAACAGCGGATAGAAAAGTAAATATAACAGTTTTAACTTGTATCCTGTGTATCATCACTCCTGTGGTAACGATGATAAGTTATAGCAAATTTTATATTCTGCATATATCTTCTGAAGTTACTAAATGTCACTAACAGGAATTAAGGATGGCCCTGTGCGATAAGTCTTAACATTATCTGACAACTAGGCTAAGGGTGACAGAATTTTCTCTAAATCGCTCAGATTTTATAATAGTGCTTAAGTGAGAATTTATCCTCCCATGCAACAACATTAGTTTATTTCTGGGCCAACTTCTCCCACAGTTAAACATAAAGCACACTTACTCACTGTACAAATTTGTTAACATGCAGTTGTGATGAAACAATGTTATATGGGGAAGAATTACATGATTTATTTTTTTCCTGAAGATCTAATCCTTAGATTTACTTTAAACTGTTTTCTAAGGCAAAAATCCAAAACAAATAGTTCTTTCAGATACCTAGCTGTTAAGGCTTTGAATAAAAGTGTGATAATCTTCAGCAAGCACTCAGATACAAAGATGAGGTTCAAAAATTCTTGATATTGATAGTGTACATTTTTATTTCAGAGGATCAATGTATTTCAGAAAAATGCCTCCCAGTGGCAGAGAATAACAATAACATAGCTCATAACTTTCTTCTAAATTTCCAAATGAATGCTCAGAGAAACTGTACTTACCCCTTCAATAAATTGTTTATAATATGAACCAAAAGAAGTGTCAGTTTCATTCCGAGAATGAAATCCCTGGATTTTTTTACATGGAGAATATTTTTAACTATTGATTTATCTCTAAACCTCAAACATTTTTCAAATGATTATACCATCTATAACATAATATATCAAAAATTATTCCTAATCTAAAATTCCTTTTTGGGTGTGGTTAGGCATCAGTATAAAGAATGAAACATTTTATCATTTGGTAATAACAATGTTCTATCAAGTTACCCACTCCTGATTCTATTTTCTCATGATAAAAGGACATATCAGCAATAAGCTCTATCAGAGAAACCGGAGGGTAAATATGATTTACTGAACTGGGTATTATTCAGTATTGCTATTCTAACTCTCCCTTTTGCTTTCATGTTCCAATAGAATGTTTCAAATTAGCAGAAACTCTTCCTTACTGAATTAAAAAAAATCACTTGACTGATAAGGCATTAAGTTCCCCATTCCCTCATTTTTGCTTAAACAAAATAAGAAATAAAATGATCAGAGATTCAAAAAAAAAATGATTCAAAGATACAAAAAGGGTACCTCTACTAATTATTCTGATGAAATATAATTTTAATATTATCTTTGTCAATTTTGGAAACAAAGACGCTGTCCAAAACACATACTTAACTATACCTACCACTAATATTTAACTACTTTAAAGTGTAACAAATCATTACTTTTTTACTAGAAACAATTGATCTTCATTTTCTTTCCAAAAGTAGACTTGTCTTACAAGCTTCCCATATGTCTAAAGAAGCCAATGATTGTAATCATAGCTATGTTCCCATATTTATATTTTCATTTAAATAGTAAGCATAAGTGAGGGTTGAAAAATAAATACTATATATCTGTATAAGTATATGTCTGTGTTATCATGTATTCTGATATTTTCCCTATTTTACAACTCTACTTGTTGCAGAAAAAAATATTAAAATATTTTATATCCTTTTTCTTTCCCTGCTCACTATGAATAATTCTATTTTCCCTCTTAAATTCCTGGGTTCTGTTGTACAGATTAGGGTACCAGGTGAGGGAAGAGCTGAAAAGAGCATGAGTTACATTGCTTTAAGTTGGAAAAGACAGAGTTGCTTGCAGAAGAAAATTGTGGAAAAGAATGAAAACTAAAGGAAAGGAGGGCAACAAAGGTAAAGATCAATCCAAGCTGGTTTAGGGGATGTCTTAAGCAGTTCTGAGGGTGAGAGTTTAGGGTGATCTGCTGTATCATGTGGTCAGGACTCTAGGAAGATAACCGAAAAAGAGGATTTAAAGAAATTGTATGACTGAAATCATTGGTAAATTAAGTTGCTTTCCACATTTTGAGGGATGCTGTATTTTATTTTTATTTGTATATTTCTTTGTTCTCCAATTACACACTATATTCAGGTTGACGTCAGAGCAACAGCAATGAGGTCCAGCTTTATATGGATTATGATACAGATTATAGAGTATTGCTCCATCAGGTGGTAGATAACAGGGGTACCAAAAAAATGTATACACATTTTAAGAGATGTTATCTCAAAATGTGTTTACATGTTTTTCACCCTCTGTATTTAATCTGTACTTTAAAGAAAATTAGTCTTATTTTTTAAAAAATTCCATCCATGTTTTGTTGTGAGCTATAACATAATAAAACCAGATGACTAGGAAGCTGATATATTCTGCATTAAGCTTATATATAAGGAAATCAATTTTCACAAGTATGAAATAGTTTATGAGTAAATATTTAAGACCAAAGTATATTACCACAAAAAATTAAAACAGATTGTGACATGATAAAACCACAATAGTGCATAACTAATATTTATTGAATGCTTATTCTGTATCAGGCATTGTTCTAAGTGGCTGGCATGTATTAATTAATTTGATATGCCCACTACAAGTCTATGATGTAGAATTAGCTTTTTCTGCTTTTTTCCAAAGATGACACTGAGGCAGGAAAAAGATAAATAACATGCTCAAGGTCACACAACACCGGCTGATAGATAGTAGTATTATGTGCAAACCAGACAGTCTGGTTCCTGAGCCTACCTTCTTAACCTCTATATTATACTATCTCTTGAAATAAGATTAATAATTGATCTGTAAATTACAAAATATCATATTACTGGTACTTGCCCAAATAGCAAAAAATATTGGAATGTAAAGGTATTTCAGAATTAATAACAAAGCATATATAAGGAAATCAACTTTCACAATATGAATTTCAAAGTGATCCTACTGTCAGTAATACAAATAATATACTGTGTACTGAGTTTCATTTATGTTCTACCCCACTCTATCTACTACTCACTTTGCTTTCCTGCTAGAGCTGCCACTGTTGCCACCATTGAGTAACGCACACATAAATCTTGATGGGACTTATTTAAGAATAAAATAGCAAAGTCACTTTTTTCTGTATTTTTTTCTTAAGTGAGGGAAAAAATGTCAGGATGTTTCAGACTTACAAAAGGAAACTAATTTGACTTAAAAGGGTTTCTAGGAACACGTAGTTTCTGCACATGTGTGGTACAGAAAGACCGGCACTGTCTTCAGAGAGTGATGATAGATGATAGATAGATGGTAGATAGATAGATAGATAGATAGATAGATAGATAGATAGATAGATAGATAGATAGATAGATAGATGATAGATAGAGATAATTATATATTACATATTATGATTTATTTAATGTATACTGTCTATGTTTGCCAAAACTAATAGCTATAAATCCTATTATTGAGTCTGGTTGCTTCCTGAGAAAGTAATATCAGATTTCTTCATCGTTGCTTTAGGGTCATAATAGGGTTGATGGGTGTGAACCTGGGGACACAGATGTCAGTTAAAATTTATGGTCTCTTTAAAGAGTAATGCATGTAATAGAAGTGTGGAAATGGTCCCAGCAAGGCAGTAAAAGGGTCAGTCTGTGGACAAATATATCTAATGATCACCATGGTAACAATGCTGATTGCTATAGAGTAACCTTTCCTTCATTATCTCAAAAGATAATTCTCCTGGGGATGGCTTGTATGGAGGATTTACCAGGATCATCTCTGTAGTTGTTGAAATTAAATTGCCACTTTTGTAGGAAATTGCTTAGAAAACGACTTTCTCATGGAAAAACAACCTGAGTCACTTCAAAAACAATACTTAAGGGACTGTTTTGAGAATGGTGAGAGCATTATTAACATTCTAAGAGGGTGTTCCCAGAATCGCCTAGACTAGTTGATTTCCAAACCATCCTATTATGCTTTACCACGAGACTCCCTAAATGTGGAATTTAAAACCTAGAAATGTTTCAATGTGTGGATGAGTTCATCCACAAAGCTATTTAGTTGACTCTAAAAATATTTTGTGCTCTTTTTGTGAGTGATCTTTTTATTTCAGAGAAATGAATGCCTTATGGGAGACCATCAGGAAAATCTTATTTGGGGACCTGGAAATATCTGCCACTACCATGTAATATGTTTCTTCCTCCGCATGGGAAGTAGGTGAGATTAACAGACTACGATATTTGTTTGCTGTTCTTACTCAAAGAACTGTCTAGATTCATGGCCCTTTCCTTGAAAATAGGCTGCTATCTCTGCTGGAAATGAGAGTTTCTTGCAGTATGTACAT
The DNA here is from genome assembly GCF_036562045.2 of Rhinolophus sinicus. Lineage (NCBI taxonomy): Eukaryota > Metazoa > Chordata > Mammalia > Chiroptera > Rhinolophidae > Rhinolophus > Rhinolophus sinicus. Next base: position 147,642,959 of record NC_133755.1, read on the forward strand.
CCTCAGCTCAAAGCAACTTTGTTTAGTCATCAGTCTTGTGGTTTTTTTTCTGTCTATGAAAGATAAGGAGAAACTCACCCTCAGTGCCCCAGATGAGATATGAGGATTATGAATGCCTATCACCAGTGGCCCACAATTTCTTCACTGAGGAAAGCAATAAAGGGGCCTGGAACATCTTCACCCCATCAGACATTAGCTCAGTCTTGAGGTAGAGGCTCCGCTGCAGGTGTTGAGCAGCTCTTTGTTACTCACTTTCACCTCTGGAACCTCAAACTAATTGGAAAATTAAAGAATGCCACCTTCAAGCAGAAGGCAGGAACAGTGCAGGTAGTACCTGAATATTCTGTGTCACTATGGCTGACATGGAAAAAAATGTCAGGATGTTTCATAAAGGGACAATGAAATTTTTGTAGCTGATGTCTCTATCTTGAAGACTTATTATTATTTTTTCTCCTTGTGATATAATAGTTTCAACAAGCAGATGGGAAAGTATCTCTATTTTTGACACACACTAGAACTGTACAGAAACCACTGAAATTCTCCAAACACTGACTTCATATAAGTGCAGATCTGATGAAAAACAAACAAACAAAAATTAACAAATTAAAAAAGCAAGTATAGAGGATGAGGGGAAAGTGTGCTGACCTAATAGTACCATAGGAAGTATGTGGAGTCTGTAAGACTGAAAACAAATGAAACGGTACATAAGCACTATCCACTAGTGGATAAAATTTTTGCTCCACAGGAGTACAGGTTAACAATTCTGATACTGCTATCCACGTACATTGGAATTGAAAAACTAAGTAGATTAGAATTGAAAACTAAGACATGTGAAGATTCTGGACATGAGTCATTCAACCCTCCCACTATTTCACTTCCGTTTATAATTTGAGGTGCTCCTGGGCCTCAAAGACCTAGTTAGGTTAAATATTACTCTTTCTGTGCCTTTTAAAATAATTGGATTCCTACTTAGTGCAGGCCCTCAACAAAACTGTGGGGTCTTGTTATAATACTTTGTAATTTATAACCTTCTGTTAGATATATTCTTTCCTCTCACTCTTACAGCACTCTGTGTGATAAATGATAGAGGTGAGAAACTGTGGTTCAGAGAATTAAAGTGATTTCTCCAAGGCCATGTATCTGGAACATGAGGAGCTAGGATTCAAAACTGAGTCTTCCAACTATAAATCCTTTTCCACATGGATTCCTTCTTGAATGTATCTGATTTACAATAGGGCAGTGACTCCTTAACCTTAACTCTGCCTTAGTAAATTACTCATACTTTTACTTTATCATCAAAAAGTAGTTTGTCAAGAATCGCTGTCAAAAATTCTTAATATGGTGAACTGTATTGCCCTTCTAAATTTAACTTTATACAAATTATGCATAGACAGATTCCTTGGCCTGCAGGCCTGAGATTCTGGAATTTTCTGTTGTGCTTGACAGACCTTTTTGATCCATCACATTTAGTCACATCAATCATATCACCTCGAAGAACACATTGTAAAGAAAATAATGTAACATGATTGATGTGAACAGATGTGACATGGGACAATTAAGTTTCAGTTTAAGGACCCAAGGAGAAAAACACCTGATGCTCTGTAAGGTTCACTAAACAAAGACTCCATTGCTAACAGTATAAATATAATTTATAGGCTTGTTTTCCCAGGTGGAAGAGAGAAGAAATACAATATGTGTAAATAGTATAATGTGTGTTTATCCACCATGCCTGGGTAGAAAATTTCCTCTGAGTGTCTGAATCTAATATTTCCCATTGCATTTCAGAGCCAAGTCTAATTTAGCAATGCTAATCCACAGTGAAAAAAAATAATGTGTTTTAGGAAATAAATTATTTATCATTGTTATACATATGGATGAGAACATTTCAAAATAATTCAATACATATATTATTTTAAGAAAAATAAAGAATTTTAATGATCTGAAATGTAAATATTTTTTGAGAATATTTTTAAAGCATTTTCAAAGGTATTTTTAAAGCTCACTTACATTGTTCCCAAATGTTGTGACCATTCCTTTCAAAGCTTTCTTTTTGTTAAATTTTAATTCATAATTTAAGCCTTCATAAAACAAAGATCAAAATATATATACACACATACATGTTGTAAAAACAATATAAATGGAGCAACTTAAAAATGAAGTGGGAACTATCATCCCAGAGGAACTGCCTTGCTAGTCTTACTCCTCAAACCTTTGAAATGATAAAACTGAGCAAAATAACCGTTGGACTGAGCCTAAAGCAGCATTGTACCCCAAACAACTGTTTGCAAAGCTAATAGGAAAGCAGACATTACGACTACTCCTCTAAAAATTGAAGATATCCTTTAGAATTAGCATCACTATGTTAGATTATCTGCACCTGTAGTTATTCCTTCCTTAGCTTATTAACACACATAGAAATTCCTTCCATTTGTTCATATAATTATTCCCCTTCCTTTTCTCATAAATACCCCTGGCATTCATCTCCTAATATGAATACTACTTGAGTTTTTACCTGAATCAGTGCTTCCTGAGTAGCTAATCTTTGGATCTCGAATAAATGCTTATTGCCTCTCTCTTTAGTACATTTATTTATTTATTTATTTGTTTGTTTGTTTGTTTGTTTGTTTGTTTGTTTATAGTTTTAGGTTAACAGTGCATATGTGCTCTTGTTGCCCATTCTACGGTCTTTAACTATAATGTCCTCTCTTCTCTATCAAAATTCTACTCACTCTTCAGAATCATCTGAAATGTTATCTCCACTGGGAAGCTTTTCTTGGTTCTGCCAGATGAGATTAATTATCGCCTCTCTGACTCCACAGCTTGCTTATAACTCTAATGTAGTCCCAGTGTTTACTTGACAGTCTCCCCTACAAAAATCCTTGAAGATGGGATCTTGTCTTATTAATTTATTTATTCCGAGCAAGAAAACTCAGTAAATTTTGATAGACTAGATGATTAAAAATCTATATAGTAATCATCAACTGTCATATTGTTCTTAACATTTTTTAAAATGACATTTTATGGATGTTGAGACCTTAAGACATTTCTTCCAATTTATAAGATACCCTCATGCAAGCACAGTTATTAACAAGAAGCAGAGAGGTTTACAGAAAGCCAGAAAGCACTAAAATGGGAGATTAGAAATCTGGCTCTGGGGCCGGCCCGGTGGCTCAGGCGGTTAGAGCTCCGTGCTCCTAACTCCGAAGACTGCCGGTTCGATTCCCACATGGGCCAGTGGGCTCTCAACCACAAGGCTGCCAGTTCAACTCCTCGAGTCCTGCAAGGGATGGTGGGCTCTGCCCCCTGCAACTAAGGTTGAACATGGCACCTTGAGCTGAGCTGCCTCCCGGATGGCTCAGTTGGTTGGAGCGCGGGCCTTCAACCAGAAGGTTGCCAGTTCAATTCCTCGACTCCCACAAGGGATGGTGGGCTCTGCCCCCTGCAACTAAGGTTGAACATGGCACCTTGAGCTGAGCTGCCTCCCGGATGGCTCAGTTGTTGGTTGGAGCATGGGCTCTCAACCACAAGGTTGCCAGTTCAATTCCTCGACTCCCGCAGGGATGGTGGGCAGCGCCCCCTGCAACTAAAAAAAACAAAAAAATTGAACACGGCACCTTGAGCTGAGCTGCCGCTGAGCTCCCGGATGGCTCAGTTGGTTGGAGCCTGTCCTCTCAACCACAAGGTTGCCGGTTCGACTCCCGCAAGGGATGGTGGGCTGTGCCCCCTGCAACTAGCAATGGCAACTGGACCTGGAGCTGAGCTGCGCCCTCCACAACTAAGACTGAAAGAACAACTTGAAGCTGAACAGAACCCTCCACAACTAAGATTGAAAGGACAACAATTTGACCATTGTTCCCCAATAAAGTCCTGTTCCCCTTCCCCAATAAAATCTTAAAAAAAAAAAAAAAAAAAAAAAGAAATCTGGCTCTGTCCTCGCTTTACCTACTCATTAACTGTATCACCTTGAGCAAATTATATCTGAGCCACAAATATAGTCAACTCACTTGTAAAATAACAAGTTAAGCTAGATAATTTGTAAGATTATTTCCTGCTCTAATATTCTACCATTCTACAAATACCAATCCTGGGGCCTTACCATTACTTTGCTTTCACCCAAGAACTTACACTGATAACACTGAGTATGAGGTTTTAAATAATGTGGAGAAAAGTTATCTATCATTGAGATGCTGTGCCATCCCTTTTTTTCTGAAAATGTTGGGAAAGACACCAATGTTGACACATGGTCTTAGTTGCACTGAATATGTAATTGATGATTGCTTTAAGTCAGGTTCCCTAGAAGAGCCAGAGATGGAGATTCCTGTTCAAAGGATTTATTGGAGAGTGTTCTCAGGAGAAGGAGAGTGAGGGAAGAGGAATACGGCAGGGGAAAATAAAGCTCAGCAGAGATGTAGTCTCAGCTGAATAATAGCTTTAGTCTGATCCCATGGAGAAGCCCCAGAACATAAATTACATGACAGATTTGACTCGCCTTAAGTTACGAGGGCTGATCTTTGAATTCCTGTATCTCGCACTCATTGGCCAAGGTTGGAGAGAGGGTAGCCTCCAAGGTAGGTGAGGTGGCTCCTGTCCACACTTGACCTAAGACAATTCTCTGTATAAAGAAAGGGGAAACTTGTTGATAGTAGCTAACAGTCAGAGCCCCTATAGATTGTTGCTTCAGCTATTAAGAAGACCCTAAGCAAGTACTAACACCATCCTCTGATTAAAATCCCTTTGCCTCCCAGAGCAGAAGTAAGTGCTCAAAAAAGTAGAAGTGTTTCCATGTTTGAGAAAAAATGTTAATAATAGAATATTCTAAGTTCTTAATGTAGCCATGCATTTATTTACTTCTTCATATATTCAATTAATAAACTCTTATTGAGTCTTGCTTAATATGACCCACTCCAGTATACAATGCAACATTGTTCGAGTCAGATGCCCTTGAATGTGACAGTCTAAAGGCTTTCAGTGATTTAGTATAAGAAACCATACTTTAACAAAAAAAATCATCCCTGGGTGGGATGGATCTATGCACTCTCGTTTCTGAAAACGGAATAGATAGCTTAGACAGAGCCACAGGGTATGGACCTGCACCTACAATGAGCACAAACCAGTGACCTGTTGGTATCAAGACCCAGGACCAAAGATACTACCATTTCTACAAACAGAGCTCTTGACCATGTAAGAGCCTCTATATGGCAAAATAGAACATGTGGGGCTTTGATTTCATGTGCTCTACAAGTCGCATATTATCTGTTTCATTTTTCCTCTTGTATAATATCTGTTTGGTTCTTTCCTATTGATTAAACTTCTTTTGAGGTGGTGGCCAACACGCTTGCAAGTAAGGAAGTTGTTGCCAGCTTGACGGAATGCGCAGAGAGTGTTCGTTCGCTAGCACCCTGAATGTAACCTAGGTCACGGATAACTCTAATCGATATAAAAATTCATACTTAAATCACTTCCTTACTGAAGAGAGTGACTACAAAGAATGACTTCAAGGTTTCTAGTGAGATTGAATACGGGATAATAGTACTAGCAAGTGAGACAGAAAATAACTAGAAGAGGAGGTTAGGGAGAAAAAGTTTGAATTGGCTCAAAGAACGTAACAGCTTTTCCCATCCACGCAGTTATCTCATAAGAAGTCTCCCCTTGTGGGAGGCTTTGCTTCTTGAGTCTGATAACTCCTTCTTGCTTGACATCAGCTCTAGTTCATCCCTTTGGACCCAGTTCTTAAATCTTTTCTCTCTCGTTGTAAAGTTTCAAGCTGTTTCTTGCTTCCTTAGCCTCTTTGCCTGGTGCTGTGCTATATGTTGTCCTTTGTCCATACTTCATTTGTGGACTAGGACTAACCTCATCCTTTCCATGCATTTCCTTGAATTGTAGAAACCTGAACCAAGAAGAACCCCAGATTCCCCAGTCATCAGGAAGAGGAGATCTTTTATTTATCCTTGCGGCCTCAAGTCTTCAGCAGATTTGGGATTTCTAAAACAGTGGTTCTCAATCAGGGGCAATTTTGCCCCTGGGAACATTTGGCAATGTCTGGAGACATTTTTAATTGTCATGGTTGGGGAGAGAGGGCTACTGGTGTCTAGTAGGTCATCCCTCTAGGCCAAAGATGCTGCTAACAATCTTACAATGCACAGGAAACACCCAGGAACACAGAATTATCCGCTCTAAAATGTCACTAGTGCTGAAGTTCAAATCTAGAATGCTATATTAGCCTTTCTCACCTCAAGCCTGCACTACTTGGCTCTCTCTTTACTGGGGTTGCAAAATCATCTCCTCCAGATTACAAGAGGACATCTGTTTTTATTAACAAACGGCTGGCTCCCAAATTACATGCTACTTCCAGCTGCCAATGAGGAGCCTGAAGTGGCCAATGAGTTCCTTAGCTTACTTGCTGCTGCTCTCCATGGTCTCATCTCTCCCTCTAGCGGAAAGCATTGCAAGTGTAGCTGGAAGGACAGAATTTCCCATTACCTGGCATCAATATAAGGAGGGTGGTATTGGGAATTGTACTGTGTTTCACAGACTAACCCCTATCTCCTCAACTTCCAAGAACAAACATACTTTGGAAACATAACAGAACTTTAAAAAAAATACATGAGGTCAGCTAAAAGAAACTTATTCAGCTATAGTATAAAAATTACGCATTTCTCATGAAGATAGAAGATAACCTACCACTATCAAGCATAACTCATTGTAATGCCTTCAACATTTTAGAAACCATCCTTGGCATTCAGAGCATGAACTTGAGCTCAGGCATTTACAAACTATGTGATCTTGTGATCTTGGGCAAATAACTTTTCAAAGTCTCTGTTTCTTCATTTGTTAAAAAAAAAAAAAGTTTCTTTATCTTTATAATAGTACCTGTCATATAGGGTTTAGTGAGGACTAAATGAACGGCTGTGTGTGAATCTCTGAGTGGCATTTGGCAGTCAATCAATGACAGATATAATGAATATTGTTATCGGACACACTATACTCTGGGTCTAGACAGGCAGCATGTGTCACCTTGTTGCTTTCCATTAGGCAGTGAAAGCAAGAAATGTGCCTGTGCCTCTCCTTTGGCCTGCTCAAAACCTACCCCAGTCCATTGCAGCACAAAACTGCCTGCTTCGTGACCCACTACAGAAACCATCTTCCACAATTACTATTAACAGCCCAGTACCATCAGAAGCAGATTACTGGCCTTCTCCACTCTGCATTTCTGGCTCCTAACCAGGAGGCTGAATGGACTGACTAGCTCTTAATCTCAAGGCCAGAAAGAGCCCATAATATAAATCAATGGCCTGGAAGAAACTATAAATCCCCAGCCACTGTGGATGAGCTTGACTTCACTGTGACCATATTCAACACTATCTGCCTGTAACTGCTCCTCCTCTCCCTTTATAACTCAAGGGGTTGGGGCCCGGACCCTTGTGGTCTAATTCAGACACTATTAGGTGGGAGAGAGGGAAGATCCTGTGTTTGCAGATGCAAATATAGTTGGTAAACTATAAAGAAAAGCAAGGAAATGATTACCATAAAAACAGGCTTTAGTTACTGTAAAGAGGCAAAATAAGTTCATGATAGGCTTCTGGAATGCTCATAATGTTCTCTTGACATAGGGGTGTGATCACTTAGAAAGTGAGATCACTTTCTAATTATTTGTTGAACTATACTGATATGTTACATATTCTTTTCTGTAATATATTATATTTCACAATTCAAAAGTTTAATATATTCATATCACTAATACTCGTGATGGCACAAAGGATGGTATTGTAAGGAAAAACTGAGTATCAATGACTCTGAATCTCTCAAATGAGTTGGACACTGAATGTGAAGAAGTTTTAAATATATTTTAATCAATGTATTTTGCTAATATTTTTCTTTCTATATATGCCCAGGAGTGACATATGGTAAAAATATGTATATAAATCCAAAACAATATTTCAATAAATATACAATAAAAATGCTAAGTCTTAATAAAAAAGGAGAATGTTATAATAAAAATGTGAGGAAAATTCTCATGTGTCTGTTGGTTCCCTTTATCATCACCCAATACTAATGTATACTGGCCCAGTTAGCCTTATACAGTCAAGATTACCTCATTCTCTTCTAGCAAAATTTGACCTGTAAACCTTCCTCTGCCTGTATTTCTTTCCTGTGGGAGTTGGCCACAGCAGTCTCCTCTGAGGAGACTACCCTCCCAAATAATGTTCTCTGGTGAGTTTAGGTTTCAGGGGCCTCAAACTTTTGCCAGAAGTTCCTTTGGCGAGAAAACTTTGTAACCTCTTACTCCACCTGAGCCAGCAGATGGAATGAAAATTATTCATAAATGAAAATGTAGAAAGTAAGTTAACTTTGAATATATTATATATATTTATATGTGTATATATATACAATATTTAACACTAATAATATATTTAAACATTAATAACAGGATACAATTATTCCAAAATTTTCCAGAAAGACCATTTATGTAAAGGATTTTTATGATTGTAGTTGAATGCTACTATACATCAACATAACCTCTTTACATACAATGGCTCAGATAGAATTGCTGACATTCATTTAGCTCTTCATTTATTTAAAGCAAAGAATAATTAACATATTCTAATCACTGAAAAAACGTGATCACTGACCCATTTTAATTTAAAACCTTTCTTACCTTTCCAATTTTAGGAAATTCCTTTAGGGGTTGTTTTTTAATCCCTCCAACAATTCATAGATGGTTAGTTGAATGAACAAATGAATCACTCTGTCAAACAATAGATTTTGTTTATGCTCCTATGGAAGAACAATACTCTCATGGAGCAAATAGAACTGACGACTGATTTCATAAGAGACACATTGAATGACACAATGTAACTGAAAGCACCTTAGAATGATGTTTGGAACATCATAAAGATTTAAATAAGGTTATTAAAATTTCAATTTAAATGCATTGCACTTCTCACTTGTTTATTGTAACATATGTAAAAATATGGAAATTAGAGAAACAATAATATTCAGAATAAAAATTCTTACCATAAAATAAGCAGTCCAAAAATATTTCTTATGAATAAATGAATTCCAACAGTTCTTAGAGCTAATTATTATTTTAATAGATTTTGCTAAGTTTTTTTCCCTGTGTATTTTTTTATAGAGGTGAGATCATACAGTATACAGTATCTGATATTCTGCCTTTCTGGCTTTATATTATAAAATGTCCTTTCCTCATAAGCACTAAAAATCATTTGAAAATATATTTTTAATGGCTCCCTAAAACATTTTGTACGCCTTAATTCACAATTCCCCTTTGTTGATCAACAGCATTGTTCAAATTTTTGTTTTCTGTATTTTACCATTATAACTAAAGCTAGACTAAACACTGACGTATGTATGCATCAATAATTTCTTAATATTCATGCACAAGAGTGTTATTAAAGGGTGAAAAGATGTAGTACATATCTATTGATTTTTCCTGACCTTCATTTCCCCACTTTGGGAGACAGTACCTTACTTTAGAAAATCACCCTGTATCTCAAGAGATTTGGGTAAAGCCGACTCCATCCTGGGTCCAAGGGGCATGCAGGTAGGACCCAAGCCCGGGGACTAAGGGCATACTACCCTCCTGGATGCAATGACTGGTTCAGGACTGAATGTGAGACACAACTCAAGCAATAAGACTTAGTTTCAGGAACTACAGTGGAAAAGTCATTTCCTTTCATTGCTAACCTGCTATGATGCTAACCCAATTTTCTAGTGACCACTGGAGAAAGCCAGTCTTGGTATAAAGCTAACATAAAGGAAAGATGGAAGCTAGAGATTAAAAAAAAAAGGAGAAGAAGAAGAAGAAGAAAAGAAAGTTTCCTAATCACATAATTTCAGTAGCAGATTCCATACTGAAACTAGAATATAATAATTTCGTTTTTTAACCTAAGTTGGTTGAGGGCAAGCAGAGTTTTCCACCCCAGAATATGATTTTTGGGATATTGGTTATTTTAAGCTGGCTCTTTTTAAGAAGCAAAATACTCAGAGAGAAACTTTGATCTTCTCCCTAACTACCTAAAAGAATTTAGATAGAGGACCTGCTACAATAAGGGAACTATTATCATAGATAACTATAGCTTAATATGAACCAAGTGTGATAAACAGGGAGGAACCAAGCAAGGCCCATTTGATCAAAGTCCTCTCTGGGTCCCATTGGTAGAGATGGCCTGACAAACATTTGTTCACCCAACAATTGCTCTTCTGTCTCCTTGTGAATTGCCTTTTGGCCCTTTGAAGTCCAAAACCATGGCCCCTTTCTTCTCCATAGCTCAAGATGTCATATGGAGCCTTAAGTGCCCGATCTGTCAATTTGTCCTTGAGGTCTCAATATTCTTCTAGAACCCTCATATGTACATATGTAAAAAAAAAAAAAAAAAGGGCATTTTCTCCTGTTAATCTGTCTCATGGTAATTTGATTATTTGTCCAGCCAGAAGAACTTAGAAAGGCAGAAGGAAAATTACCTTTTCCTCCCCCACGGGATATAAGGTAGGGATTTCAGTCATTTGCAATCCTCAGAGACCAGACTGTTTGAGAGACTATAACATGTTTGACTGACGCTTTATTGTTAAACTACTTTCACAAAGTTGTAATTTATACACATGGTAGCATTGAATAAGGATGTGATCACACCAATATCAGTGCTTCATATTGTTATTTTTGAAATCTCTAATTTTATATGGGAAGTGCTATTTTACTTTAATCTATATTTTTTAAATAACTGGTGGTGGTCAATTTTTGCAATGTATTAACCATTTTGATTTGTTGATATACTTTGTTAATTTATCTATTATTGTTATTGATGTCATTTTATGCAATCTGAATTAGTTTTACACTAGGGTTTTTTAAATTTTATTTTCCATATGTGCTACAAATATATTTTTTTAAATCTATTACTTGACTTTTACATATGTAATACCTATTTTTTCCCCCAGGAAAATTTCTCTAATTCAAACTTGAGCAATAGAGATCTGATAAGAAAAGCAGGCATGTTCAATCTATATTCTTATTTAATTTACTTGGTAGAAAACATAAGTTTTAGTTTATAAAACAATACGTATGTCGTCTTTTGACTGGCTGTTAAAAAATATTCTTGGTGCTATTTCTAACAAAGTAAACTTTAATACTGTATATGTTCCTGATCATTTAAACATTTCACATCCTCCTTCCCAGTTCCCCATACTCTTTTACAAGGAATTTATCAGAAGCAATATGGAATTTTCAAGGAAAGACAGTTTAAATGATGAAAAGGCTATTAAGAATAATTTTATTAAGTCTTTAAAATCATAGCAACAAGGATTATAAAACTTCTTCTAAAAGTCAAAGACAGTGAGTAGCATCAGACTGCAGGGAGCTTAATTGAACTCGCTTAGTGTATTTTATCTAAAATACTCTTACAGCAACAAGTTCCCCCAAAATGCAAACTTGTCTAACACATATTTAGCACACTACTCATAAAGGAAGATACAACTATCGAATGGAAATTTTTATGTCTTTGTGGAAGTGGGTGAAATGGCTTTTCACCAATCGCTTATGGCCGTCTTTATAAAAGCAGCAGCTTGATGCTTGACTACTATGTCTTTTGAAAGTGGATATATATTCTATAATGATGCCAATATGACACTGTTGAATTGTTGAAAAGAGCCATTATTTCTCTCCCTGGCTGCTTATTTGAGTGTGAGCAATACACTGTGTGTTTCATTAGGGAAGAACAAGATCCCAGAAGTGCCCCAAAGCATTGTCAGTTTATTTTCTTAGTGAGGTGATTGTACTGCGAAGGCAAAACTACAGAAACATTGAGTTGTTGTTTTGTGTGTGTGTGTGTGTGTGTGTGTGTGTGTGTGTGTGTCTGTGTGTTTTATCTTCCACTGGAATGTACAAGGTGTAATCAAAAAATATGGGGAATGTTTAAATTTTAAAAAGTTTATTACAATAAAAGACACATTCCCATTAATCCCACTCAAAAGACACCCCCACACACACTTTGAACATATTTATCCCATTATTCTTGCCACTTTCTAAAAGAGTTCATGAGTGTCTTTAGTTGTGCTGCTGTCTTGGCTGTCTCGACAGCCTTGATGTCCTGAATCGATCCAAAATGTTTACCTTTCATGATCATTTTTACTTTGGGGAAGAGACAGAAGTCACACAGCACCAGATTCAGTGAATAAGGTGGATGAGGGTACACCATAATGTTTTTATTTGACAGAAATCGCCATACCAGGTGTGATGTGTGACATGGAGCCTTTCCGTTGTGATTACAAAATACGGTGAATGCTGTTGCCAAGTGCCATCCAATTGAAAGCCAGGAGTCTTCAGTATGGGAAGTGGTTCGGCGAACCTTAGTAAGTGTGTGACAAGTTTCAACTTGTTCAGTGCAGTCAGTCAGGTATGAGCTATGGTTGAAAGAAGGTGTGTTTTAAAGAGTGCCATAAATCATCCTCCATCATAACAATGCTCCATGTCACACATTGCTTCTGGTATATAGCAATTTCTGTCAAATAAAAACATTAGGGTGTGTCCTCATCCACCTTATTCACCAGATGAATGGCACTGTGCAACTTCTGGCTCTTCCCCAAAGTAAAAATGACCATGAAACGTTAACATTTTGAATTGCTTCAGGACATTGAGGCAGATTGGTGGCAACTAAAAACACTCATGAAAGAGGACTTCCAGATCTGCTTCAGAAAGTGGCAAGAATGATGGGATAAGTGTGTTCAAAGTGAATAGTAATGTGTCTTTTACTGTAATATATTTTTTTAAATTTAAACAATCACTTTATTGTTTGATCACACCTCATAAGTCTCTTGAGGTGAGAGACCTACAGTATTCAACGTTGTATCTTTGGTGCAGTGCGGTGCTTTCAATTTGGCAGGACATAATGATTACTTATGACAATAAATGGATGAATAAATGAGCAAATAAATAAGGCCAGCTGTTTCTTAGTTTTGTAGGGGGATACAGTATGTATATTATACTGAATTATAGTTCTATATCATTTGATACTAATAATGATTATAATAGTAATAAAATATAATAAGTTAACTTTTATTGAGTTCTTATGTGCTAGGCATGGTAATAAACACTTAGCTGTATGACCTTAATCCTCACCACAATTTTGAGGTGGATACCATTATCATCCTCATTTTATAGATGAGAAAACTAAAGAAATAGAACTACTATGAAGAAAAGCAGAAACTTTCAATAGGAAACCTTCCTCCCTGTTTTATTTTTTGGTGTTTGTTTGTTTGTTTCTTTTATGTTGCTACTTAAGTGACTAGTCCAAAGCAACAGGGCAATGTAACAAGATAGCCAATACTAGAACCCAGTTTTCCAGATTGTCAGATGAGCAGTTTCCTCATTACCACAGGGACTTTGGAGTGCTTCACAATCACCCACGGATCTGTCTAAAACTATAGATCCCTAACTGCTCCCACCCCAAGATTCAGATTCACTATACCTCTTAGGGACCCCAGTCATCTGTATTTAAAACAAGTTTACAAATTAATACGAGTATCATATTCTGCAAACTGGTACCATTATCCCAGAGTCTACTAAAATGATAGAGAGGTCACAATGATATAAGTAAAAGCCTTTGTGAATAATGTTTAGGCAAGATTTTAATGGTAAAAAACACTTCTCTTTGTGCAGCAGGGTCTGCCATCCCACCATCATGACCTGTGACTATAGAAGGAAGTTTTAGCACATACAGACAAATAAAACTGTAGGCTTGAAGACTTCTGTCCATGCCCTGATTTGGTTTTCAGGAAGAATCAATGTTAAGAATAATACATTATACCTTAGAATCATAAAGGGCCAATTCATGCACTTACTCCATTAGAATGACACCTGCCTTTGAAGTATTTTAATTCTTAAGTACATGATTTAACTTTCTGAAATGTTTACTATCAGTCTTAAAGTTTCAGAAATTATTTTGATAACCAGGAATTACCACTGGATAGGTCAATTACACATATGAAAATTTCAGTAAATATGAAAGTTAGGTAACTTAAGAAAGGCACATGTGAAGTGAAAAAAAATATTTCTACCCACTGACCTTGGTTTTCTAAATGACAGCCTGCTACAGTGTGTGTTATTTGGTTAAAAATGTAGCCTTCTAAAACAGGTTGTTTTGTAATTGGATTTTGTGTTTGTGAAGTTGAAGTTAATACTTTCCCAGTTAATAAACCTAATTCATCATGTGGGAAATGAGTTAGAGAAAGACAGGAACAAAATCCACTCAGAGGCCCATGTCTTTCTATAAACATAAGTCTTAAGAAAAAAAAAAAAAAGACAATTCAAAGTGCTGAAGTCAGAGTTTCTGGTCAAGATGGCAGAGTAGGTAAATGCTGTGCTTACCTTTTCTCATAACCACACCAAAATTACAACTAAACTACAAAACAACCATCATTGAGAATCTCCTGAAGCCTTACAACTAAGAACATACAGAAGAAGCCACCTCAAGACTGGTAGGAGGGGCTGAGATGCAGAACGGGCTGGTCCTACACCATGTGTGACCATTAAAAATCGGGAGGGATATCGCAGCTGCGGAGGTTCTCCTGGGAAGAGTGAGGGGTCCCAGCACTACACCAAGCTCCCCAGCCCCAGGTCCCCAGGGTTCTAGTATCAGGGAGAGAAGTCCCCATAATTTCTGGTTGTGAAAACCAGTGGAGATTGTAGCTGAGTGGGGACAGTGGCAGCACTCCCAGGTGCTCTTCTTAAAGGGACCATGTGCAGACTTATTTGCTGATGGACTAACTCACTCTGAGCTCCAGCGCTGGGGCAGCGGCTCATAAGACGACAGGGACATACGGGGAGGAAATGAGTTGTCTGGCTGCAGGGTGAGGGCCATTGGGGCAGCTTTCTCCTGCACGAAGGAGCTGGCAGAAGCCATTGTTTCTGTGTTGGGCCCTCCCCCTTCCCAGCATGCAGACACAGGCAGACACAACATCTGAGTCTCCATCAACTGGGCTAACACCATTGTCTCTGCCATGGTGATTCTGAGACCAAGTCCCACCCAAATTTTGGGCATAGCCAAGCTGCTTCCAGTGGTTTTTTCATACAAATTACCTGCCTTGGCTCATGCTGCAGACTTCCCTAAAGCTTCTCAAATGGTCACAAAACCCAAACAAACAGGATCTGGCTTCAGCATGTCCCATACTCTGGCTGAGAAGCCCTAAGCCCAGCACTAGCAATAGCCGCCCTTGGTTTGTGGCTTGCCTTCTTAAGGCAGCTACAAGCACAGTGCAGCTGCAGCTATCTGTGATTTCTCTGTGGTTCATGCCAGGTGGCCCGGGGCATGCCACAGGCTGCAGCTGAACTTGGCTGGTAGTGAGTCCCCTCCCACGTGACCCAGGGGCTGGTACACCCAGCAGCCAGCTTCAAACTGAGCTGGAGCATCACCCAACCATCTCTAAGGATGACATACCTAAAGGACACACAGGGCAGGCACCAGAGCCTTGCTAAAGTAAATCCTGCTCTATAGGATCAGCCCATCCACAACATCTCCTTCATTATAATCACAGTCAGTCCTCACAACCAATGACCCCGAAGGTCAGTCCCTCCCACTGATGTACAAATAGCAAACAGAGCTCAACTATAACAGGAGGATACACACAACCCACACAAGGGACACCTGGAGCACCCAGCTATGGTGACAAGGGAGACTGTGCCACTGGACCCCACAGAACCTCCTACATAAGTCTACTCTACTAAGACTGGGAGACATAGCAGCCCTACCTAATATACAGAAACAAACAGAGGGAGGCAGCCAAAATAGGGAGACAAGGAAACAAATCCCAAATGAAAGAATAGAACAAAGCTCCAGAAAAAGAACTAAACAAAATGGAAACAAGCAACCTACAAGATGCAGAGTTCAAACCACTGGTTATAAGGATGCTCAATGATCTCAGGGAGAATTTCAACAAAGAGAGAGGAAACATAAAATGGAGATAGAAAACATAAAAAAGAATGAGTCAGAAAGAATACAATAATGGAAATGAAGAATACATTAGAGGGAATCAACAGATTAGATGAAGCAGAGGATCAAATCAGAGATTTAGAAGATAAGGTAGCAAAAACACCCAAATAGAAGAGCAAAAAGAAAAAGAAAAAAAAAGAAAAATCCCAAAAGATGGGGTCAGTTTAAGGGTCCTCTGGGAAAATATCAAGCATACCAACATTCACATCATGGGGCTACCAGAAGGAAAAGTGAGAGCACAAGAAATTGAAAACCTATTTGAAGAAATAATGATGGGAAATTTCCCTAATCTGGTGAAGGAAATGGATATTCAAACCAGGAAGTACAGAGGGTCCCAAACAAGATAAACCCAAAGAGGCTCACACCAAGACTCTTCAAAATTAAAATGGTGAAGACTAAAGACAAAGAAAGAATCTTAAAGCTGCAAGAGAAAAGCAGTTAGTTACTTACAAGGGAGCCCCCATAACTGTCAATTGATTTTTCAACAGAAACTTTGGAGGCCAGAAGGGATTAGCAGGAAAATTTTCAACTGTTAAAAAGCAAAGACCTACAACCAAGATTACTCTACTCAGCAAAGCTATCATTCAGAATCAAAGGACAGATAAAGACCTTCCATGACAAGAAAAAGCTAAAGAAGTTCATCATCACCAAACCAGTATTACTAGTAATCTTAGAGGGACTTCTTTAAGATGGAAAAAAAATAGTAAAAAATGTAAAAATAAAATGTCAATAGCTACATATCTCTCAACAGTTACTTTCAATGTAAATATAAATGGATTAAATGCTCCAATCAAAAGACATAGGGTAACTGAATGGATAAGAAAACAAGACCCATACATATGCTGCCTAAGAGAGACTCACTTCATATCAAAAGACACACAGAGACTGAAAATAAAGAGATGGAAATGTTATTTCATGAAAATGGAAAAAAAAAGAATGAAAAAGCTGGGGTAGCAATATCTATATCAGACAAAATAGACTGTAAAACAAAGACTATAACAAGAGGCAAAGAAGGATCCAGTAATCCCACTTCTGGGTATTTATCTGAAGAAACCTAAAACACTACTTCGAGGGGACATGTTCATACATATGTTCATTGAAGCATTACTTACAATAGCCAAGATACAAAGGCAACCTTGGTGTCCCTGAATGGATGAATGGATAAAGACGACATGGTGCATATATACATTAGAATATTACTCAGCCATTAGAAAGAATGAAATCTTGCCATATGTGACAACATGAGTGGAACTAGAGGGTATTGTGCTGAGTGAATTAAGTCAGATGGCGAAAGACATTGTCATATGATTTCACTTATAAGTTGAATCTAAAGAACAAAATGAACAAATGAAACGAAACAAATAGGTGCAGAGAACATTTTGATGGTTGCCAGATGGGAGGTGGAATGGGGTGGGTGAAAAAGGGAGAGGGATTAAGAAGTACAAATTGGTTGTTACACAGTAGTTATAAGGATGTAGGGTATAGCATAAGGAATAAGAAGCATAAATCAATAATATTGCAATAACTAAGTATGGTGTCATATAGGTACTAAATCTATCAGGGTGATAGATGGGAATTAACATAATATGTTAACTATGTATAATGCCAGGTGGGCACTAGACTGGTTAGGAGGATCACTTCTTAAATTATGTAAATGTCTACCCACAATGAGTACACCTGATGTAAGGTACAGCACAGGGACTATCGTCACAATAATATTGTGATAGCATGGTATGGTATCAGATGGTTGCTGGACTTAACGCGGTGATCACTTCTTTAATATAAATGCTGAATAACTATAGTGTATACCTGAAACTAGTATACTGTATGTTAGCTATATTTTAACAAAAATCTTTAAAAAGTACAGTGCAAATAATAAAGAACCCTAATTTTTTTAAAAGTGCCAAATTGAGAAGTAAGAGACCTAGGTTCTAGTCATTGATGCATTTACTAGTTACATTATTAATAAAATGGGAAGGTGGAAGCTGGGAGAGAAAATAAAATTAGAGAATCTCAAGGATCCTTTAAGAGTTGGCCAATTTTTTTCTGCAAAGAGTTAGAAAGTGAATATTTAGGTTTGGGGGCCATACTGTATTAGCTGTACCTACTCATCTCTGCTACTGTAACACAAAAGCAGCCATTGACAATACATACACAAATGATCATGACAGCATTTCAAGATAAAATAAAATAAAATTTTATTTACTGGTATAATTAATCAATAAACAAGCCAGTCTTGGGTGCTCGTAAAGGAGTTTTGAACTTAAGACAGCATATTATAACTCATTAGTTAGCTGACCGACATTTTCTTTGCCAAGATAAGGTACCAGACTTCCAGATGTCCCTAGAGATAATCATAGAGCTGTCCTAGTCTGAAATAATGTTATCTTACACAAATTCCAATGAAATAATTAGCTGCTAAAACAAAAGAAATATCAGGGGAAAATAACAAAATCCACAATATCAACAACATATATAATTCCTAGGATATAATTAAAAATTGCCTGGCATACAAAAAAGAATAACAGATAAATGGAATACTCTGCCAACAGAAAAGAAAATCAACTATTAATAAGAGCAACCCTGAGATGACCCAAGGTTTGGTACCCAAGAAGTTAAGGGTGTTAAAGTGGCTATTTTAACTAACCTCAATGAAGTAAAACAAAATATATTCACAATTGAAAGAAAAATAGGAAATTGCATAGAGAGATAAGAATAATAAAAAAGAAAACCAAACGGAAATTCAACAACCAATAAATATACAATATGTTAAAAAAAATAATCAGCGGATGAACTTAGCAGAATGGAGATGACAGAAGGAAAAACAAATTAATTTGAAGATAGATCAAAAGAAATTACCCAATTTGAAGAACAGAGAGAAAAAAAAATGGGCAGAGCCTCAGGGACCTGTTTGATGATAGTAAATGGTTCTATATACATGATGGTCCAAAATGGACATGGAAATGAGAATGTAGCAGAAAAAAACAAAATGCTTTTAATTGAAGATATAATGCCCCAAATTTCCCAAATTTGATGAAAGACAAAATTTTCAGTTACAATAGTTGCACAATTGAAAACCAAAGATAAAGAGCAAATCTTGAAAGCAGCAAGATAAATTATTATTCTCCTTACATAGAGGAGAATAATAACTCAATTATCATTCTCTTTACATAGAGGAGAATAATAATTCAATTAACAGCTCACTTCTTAGAAATCATCATGCCAGAAAAGAGTGAAGCATTATGTATGAAAATGCTTAAAGAAAAAAACTGTCAACCCCAAATTCTATACCCAGTGAAAATATTCTTCAAACAAAGCAAAATAATCAAAATATATAGAATTATCCTAATGTCATCCTAATCAAAATCCCAGCAAGTTTTTATTCTCATTTATCTTTTATTTTTTGTGTGTATTGAAATTGAGAGTTTTATTTTTATTTTTTAATTATGTAGAAATGCAGGGACAAGTACAGCCAACATGACCTGAAAAAGAACAAAGCTGGAGTAGTTATAGTATCCTATATGAAGGCCTATCCTAAATGTATAGTAATTAAGACAATATGTTATTGGTGCAAAGACAGACAAAGTGATGAAAGGAATAGAATACAGAGTTCAGAAATAGACCCAGACTTATATGGTCATCTGATTTACAACCAAGATAACATTATAGTATGATGGGAAGAGGATGGTCTTTTTAATAAATGATGTGAATCAACTAAATGTCTATAGTAACAAAATGTATAGTGATCCTCACTTTATACCACACACAAAATGAATTTCACAGGTATTGCAGTTCTAAATGTGAAAAGTAAAACAATTCAAATTTAGAAGGAAACAAGGGAGAAGATCTTCTTGATTTGGGTTGGAGTAGGCAGATATTTCTTTAAAAGGTTATAACAGGTGTTAGTTATACAGGAAAAAATGATTAATTAGGTTATGCTAAATCTACCAATTCCTCTATCAAAAGAAACAATGAAGAGAGCAAAAAGCAACCCAAAGAAAAAAAAAAGATACTCACAATATGTTTACCGGACAACAGACTCATAGATAGAATAAATAACTCATACAAATCAATAAAAAAATGACAGACAACAACTCAAAAGAACTGTACTAGAATTTTCAGAGAATTTTTATTTTCAAAATCCCAATAATGGAAATTACTTAAAAGCCCATTAAGAGTAGAAAAGATAAATAAATTATGGTATATTCAGACAAGGGTATATTACACATCAATAACAATGAATGATCTATGACGGCCTACAACAAACAATATGGATGAAAGTGAAAGAAGCCAGACACATAAGAAGTACATTCTTTAAGATTAAATTTAATTAAAGAAAGAAGAAAGACTGGATAGTGACTATCTTTATGGAAGAAGTAATAAAAGGAAGGGGCTTCAAGGAAAGTTTGAAGTGATGCTGCTGATGCAATTTTCCATTTTTTCATATGATTGCTGGTTAAACAGGTGTATTTGATTTGCAAAAATTCTTCAAACTACATATTTAGGATATGTTCTCTCTCTGCAGATATGTTACACATCAAAAGCTCATATAAAAGAAAAGAGAGACAGAGAATTATTCAAACAAAAGTGAATACTAGCAAGCTACTGGTAAAGATGGAGCTCCAACTTCTAGCCTGGAATGCAGATCCTTTCACTCAGACACCAGAATGGTCAGAGATGCCATTGTCAGAGAGCCATTTGGCCAGGGCCTTGTATTCAGAAAGGTCCTCAAATGTGGAGCTTTGATATTTCCAAATAAGATTATACATATAGTTTGGAGACAAACTGACAATTTGAAAAGAAGAATGTACTCATTAAAAACCTTTAATCATTATGGGCTCATCCTGCCTCCTGATGAATTATTAGGCAATAATATTATGTTGTTTTTAATAAATCCTATAATTTATGATATGAATAGCAAAATTATATAGCGCTGTGGGTTTTTTAAATTAAAATTGTTAGCTAGTTCATTTAAATATTAAAGTATACCAAGCATTTTATAATTGAGCTTTGGCATGTCTTCATTTTTAAGGATATTGGAATGCTGTCCAAATGAGTCTGACTTAACAAGATTGCCTTTACATAAAACCACAGAAATACTAAAGAAATAATAGGCTTTCCATAACTGTTTCTTGAATCTGAGTCCAAATTTTCTGTTTTCATTGCCTAATTAAGGTCTAAAATAAAGATAGATTTTATGGCCTATCTGGTTCACTGGTCAATTCATTAAAAATATTTGCTAAAGCTGGCTGTATTTTAGAATTTACTCTAAAAATACAGTATGCTGTGTTTTTTATACATGCGTGTAATCAAGAGGTCTGATTCACAACTCTGTAGTCTTTTCCCCGCTGGGTAAACTATTTCGCAAAAAGCCAAGCAAGTCACTGAAACTCTTTACATAAAAATGTATGAAACAAGAACTATATCACTGAGTTCTATCCATTGCCTCAATAAATGCTTAAGGATAATATATATATATATATATATATATATATACTCTATTACCTATAATAATCATAAGTTGATTTCTTTCACTTCCTACATTATAATATTTTGAATGTTAATATTTAAAATCCAGCAATATTTTATTCAAGAATGAAAATAAAAGAACTACTAAAATTACTGAAGAGAGAGTGGCGATTGGAATGAATCCCACTCAATAGCACATGAATCCACAACAGATTAAAAAGTCACCTGAACCTTCCAAACATATCAAGTCTGCAATTTTGACTGGGAATTTCATAAAACAGGATTGTCAGGAGAATATTCAATACCAACTGTCCCTGCTGCTTGCAAGACCAGAAGTCTAGTAATAACAACCTGCCTACCAGTATTTCAACATGAGGGATCTGAGGCCAGGAAAATGGCAGGGGTGCAGGGCAAGGGTGAGCTAAAGAGGGTCAGTGTGAAACATAAAGGACAGTCCATTGAGTATGACTAAATCTGAACTTCACATGAGATAGGATTCAAGATATGTATGACATAAATATGTATAAAATATTATGAAGTATTAAGAACACATATTAATTTTCAACTAAAAGCTTTTAAATAGTTATGCCTTAATTTAGGGGTAAATACATAACTTCGTAAGATGGGGCCATTCAAATATAAAATTGTTAAAATATCCCTATGTCAACATTCTCCTGGTATCTCCAGGAAAATATCAATATTTTCCTGGTGTGTCCTTTCAATTCATGGCTTTCACTTCCACCAGGAATCCAGGAGCTAATTCCATTTGCTAGTGGACTAAATTGCACTATATAAGCAGTTCATAGTCTCCCTATTTTAACAATGTCTGTCATTTACATTTAAAAATTTCAGCAAAGGTACAGTACTTTAAATGTGTATGTGAGTTGGTAGAAGTTACAGGTAGAGTCTGGATACTTAATCAAGAATTCATGATCTAAGGGTGGGTGGCAAATACACATCAAAAAGGCTACCTCAGAGATGACTACAAGTGCTTTTATATCTATATCTTTGAAACATACCAGACATTTGCTCATTAGCATCCTGAATGTCAGATGTGGTTTTTCACTGGCAAAATTAGTTGTTTGTTAATCAGCGTAATGTATGTTAGAAATAGGCTATCGTTGGTGAAATTTAGGGTATTCAATGTACTATATGGATTGGCCTATAATTTAGAGACATTTGCACAAACAGGATTTAAGAAACAAGTGACTTGATCCCAAAATGGTCCCATGTCCAGTCATTGATTTAGAGGATATCTGGTGGATGAGTGTTTCTATTTGTAATAGGAGTGATGTTTCTGAAATATTGTCACTTCTGTCTTAAAAGAATTTTTCATGCAAGATGGTGGCCTCAGCGCCTAAAAAGAACAGAGTTGGGACTTCAAAGAGAATACAAAACAAGTTGTATGAAATGTTTAGTTCCTGCTTACTAAGAAGAGCTTATGAAATAAACATCTAAATGTGAAGCCAAACTTGATCTAAAGTTTGTTTTATTTTCAGCTGGTACTAAGGCCATGGAGGAGTATCCTCAGTACAGCTCAGTCTTTTGTGATGTGATGGTTACTAATACCATGCAAAAAGGAACATAAAAGTTGTGCTCACCAAATTGGCTTAGATCAGTTCACAAATCCCTTGATTTATTTCTGTTTATTCCTGTAAAAATTTGTATCTTCAATCTTTTAAAGTTCTCTTTGTAAGTCACAATGGTAAACTATTTTTTGTATTTTTTTTTTTTACCCTTTCCAAGAACATTAATTTCCATTTTGACCTTGTTAATGACTCCAATGTCTTACTAAAAAGGTGGAACTTTAAAGGTGGAAAATTTAGCCTCCATAAGGAACGAATAGTGAAGGCAGATTTGGTTTTAAAGAGCTTTAGACGTCCAGAGCTATGTCACTGGGTGATAATATTCTGACTTTGTATTGGGCTGGTCCTGGCCTCTAGTGTTTTGTTGTAGATAACCACATGAATATTCAAGAGTTTAAAAAGTTACCTAAGCCTTCCAAACATATTAAGTCTGCGACAATAGTTTGAGAACTTTTTTTTTTTAAATCAGCAACCACCTGACACTAAAGTACCATTCATTTCTAGTAGTGATTAATTAATAAATAAGAAAACTGGAGGTTCCTTTAAAAGTTTAATGGTTTTTCTTTAATTTTGTCATTCTTAGAGCTAAGTGGGCTATATTTGTTTTTATTAGTTTAATAGATATGGAATTTATAGATACTCTGATGTATGTTTTCTTAAAGTTAATTGTATTTTCATGTTATCCTAAATGAAAACTCTATTAAATTTGGTGGTGTCCATAAAGGATATGTACTGTATAAAGCTGTCCATAGGTACCCTTTCCTGTGCACTAAAGCAGACTTAGACATACAACAGAAAGACATTTTAATGACTTTGGTAAGTGGTGCTATAACCAAGTATATAAATATTTCATTTGGGAATTTTTATCTTAGCTCACTTCTGAAGCAATGCTGTCTTCTTCTTTGGCATCAATCCAACAAGGATGTAAATAATTGTGTTCATATATTTGTAATTATAACTATACGTTGGTTCATGTTCTTAATTGTTTATAAATACCTTGCACATAAACGAATCACCTGCACTTTTAAAATGTTCTCTATGTTCTCCAAATTTCCACTGTACCAAACATGTCAAGTCTGCAATACCAATCATAAAATGATGCTGAAGGATTATGTATTATGCTGACAAGATACCTACTTTGTTTAATGATTTTTAATTAATTAATTTTCATCTTATTTGTCTTTAAATATTGTAATATTTCTTCATTTCTTTGATGATATTCAGATAACTTAAATTGTTAGAGCAAATACCACGTTTCCCCGAAAATAAGACCTAACCAGAAAATAAGTCGTAGCATGATTTTTCAGGATGCTCGTAATATAAAATAAGCCTTAATGCGTCTTTTGGAGCAAAAATTAATATAAGACCTGGTCTTACTTTGGAGGAAATACAGTAGGGCTTATTATATATTCCGAACATCCTGAAAAATCATGCTAGGGCTTATTTTCCAGTTATGTCTTATTTTCAGGGAAACACGGTAGCTAACTGTCAATCTATACAAATACCTTATTGTCTCTCCTTACATAATCAAAACTAATATATATGCAAAATCAAGAGTTTCAGACCCAAAATCTCTGGCATTGGGGGCATAGCTCAGGGGTTAGAACATTTAACTGCAAAATCTCTAGCTTTGCTTTTGGTAATTTTTTTTTTTTTTAAGTGGGCACACCATTATTAATAGGATGCTTAAAAATAGCAACTCCTTGTGGAATTATAGAGAAGAAGAAAAAAGCAGAAAAAAACCCAAACTGGTATTATTTTTCCTACCAATATTTGCTTGCTTTTTCAAAGTTCACTTAAAGAAAACTCAAAGCCCAAAGCTAAATAAAGCACAACCTGATACTGCTTTTGTCTTCACTGGGTAACTAAAAAAAATCCTCATTTAGCAGAGTTCCTGAGACATAATAAATATTTGCTGAATTAAAGAATGTAAATATTCACATACGATCATAAAAATAACCAAGCTAATAAAAAAGGTGAAATTTTTAAAAGTGAAAATATTAAATGATTTACCAGTTACTTCTTATGATGTTCATTTTCACTCTGTACAGAAGGTGGAGCCAAAGACACATGTATTCACTGGCTAGGATTCTTTTCCATTAAACAAAACAAAACAAAAATTCTTCCCTTCAGAAAAACTTTTTATGTGTGTAGCCTCACAGTAAGATTCGCTTGGACATAGATGTCGGCTACAGAATGAGTTCAGATTTTAGGTTGAGGCAAACTTTGATCCTTAAATCTCTCTCAAGGATGATAGAGTGCTAAATATATGGGAAGAAAGTTTCAGCTAAGTGAATATTTTGGAACTACAAAATAAATTCTCACACTCCAGAATTACATCTATTGAAGAATTCTATAGCACAAGTCAGTAATATGATGGGAAATCATCACTCTCTAAAGGAAATATGTTTGATCAACAGTCACATCAAGAACACATTTTCTGGCTGGTTTTACCAATGGGGGTAGAGTATTTCTGAACTCGAGTACTATTGAGGTCCCAATGAACTTTTTCTCCTTCCTTACTGCATAGTAAACATTAGATAAAATGGAAATTTGGTGCATAGACAGTATCATTCTGATGCTAATGAAAGGCATTCCATAAGACAATGCAATCTTATTCCATTACAAAATCACTTTAGACCTTCTCAATCTTAGATAATCCTTTTATTCTTCTACAGCTGCCTTTGGATTCCTCCAGATGTAAACTTTTCATCTCAGCTCAGCTCACTCTTATCTCAGAGTTAACTGATAACCTCACCTACTTTACTTTAGATGTGACTTCAACCCTAGCTTCCTAATGCCCATGATCTCCACCTCAAAACATTTTTTCTTTATGATCTGAATTCACTCTTGTTTTAAAGGAATAACTGTGCTTTTTGCAAAGTTAAGATTCCCCCAATGTTCAGGTGATATTTTTCCTTACAAACAAGCCCACTTATAGCCATTTTAAACACTCTTCCCTTTCCCAGTATCTACCTTGCTTCTTTTTTCATTTTTTCTTTGCCTGCATTAAATGAGGGTGTGCACTAAGCACACTGCCTACATTCCATCTCTTAGTAATCTCATCTGTACCTGTGGTTTCAAATATAAATTCTATGAGTATAATCCCAAATCTTGTAACAATTTTAACCTACATTCCACAGCCCCAGTTTTAAATTGCCAGTCAGGTGTCTTTATCTAGATGTTTCAGTTCTTCATACCAAAATATTCCAAATTGAAATCATTAAATCTCTTTCAGCAAATCAGTTCCTCCTCCAGACTTCCTTTTTTGTGTAACTTTTTCCTAATCAAAACTCCAAAATCAGCTTCCACACCTCTTCTTTATCTTCTTCACTCAATCTGTCATCAAGTTCTGATCATTCTACCTTCTTTCCTTTCCTTTCTTTGTCCTAGTACTCTAGTTCAGGTTCTTGAAACTCACTCTTTTACCATGTCAGCAAAAGAAATGTCCAAACCTGTAGAGAATTTTTGTAACTGTTTATTTGAGCCAAACTGATGACATATGCCGGGGAGCAAGATCTCAAATATTCTGGAGAATAACAATTTTGCAGTTTCTTTATGCATTTGAAATTAAGGAACAGACTGAGGCAGATTACAGGAAGGTGGGAGAAAACAAGGCAGGGATTGGATTACAGGATAGTTAAGATTATCTGCTCTCTTGAGGGTGGTTACACGTTAGAAAGAGTAGTCTGAAAGGGTGGTTAAAGAGACATTTCAAAGCTGTGTTAATTTAGATACAGAGAGACAATGGACAGGGCTTACTTAAGGCAAAGAAAAAGCTTTTCTAAAGTTATATGCCTGGGGAGTGACTACCCACCATGACCTGCCCAGTTAGGAATTTATGATTTATTACAGCATCCCTTTTTTTGTCCACTGTCATTACAATATTCTCCTTAATAATCTCTCATCTACAGTCCCAAAATATTTTTGAATGTTTATGCTACTCATTGAAGTGAGAGTAACCTGCCAGAACTTGTGTGAGATAGGTATTTAAAGTACTTAAAAATTAATCCACTTATCTGCTAAAATTCCAGAAATTGGTATTCTGAAACAAAGGCAAACATCCAAAATGCAGTTGGTTCTCAGATTAAAAATACTTCTCACAATTCTGAAAAAGAGTCTACTCTTCACTGTGCCAATAATGTGCATTTCTCAAGACACAGAGCAACATGGTTAAAACAAAGTCTAGGGTCTGACTCATGGTGGTGACTAAAGAAACCATACAGATGACAGGAACTGTAAATGACTGTCCCTCATCCCTCTTGAGCACTGTTGCCTGACTAGTAAATTAGGCTGCATCCATTTCTTCTGCATAGACAGACCTGGCAATCAGAGAAGATACAGTTGGGAGAAGTCAGTGTTTATATTAATGAAATGGCATTGGCATCTCTGAGAATATGATAAAAGCACATTTTAAATAATCTATTCCATGATTTTAACAATGGAGACATGCTTCTAAGTTTAGATAAGTGGGCTTCTTTATAAAAATAGATTCTAGGTCACGATATAACTCACCAACATGGCTAGAGTATTACTGAGGTATAATAAGAGTAACTATTCAGCATTTGGAGAAGCTGCTAGTTGCATGAGAGAAAACTGTTGTCAATGTTCCAACGGAAGCCATTCACAGTAACCCTGCTCTCTTTGAGCATTCCTACTCATAGGATCACATTTTGGTGCCATTATTCCAAAATAAAAGATCACATAGAATGTCTTAATTTTTAATGAAGGATCATGAGGAAATCATTTTAGAAATAGAAGATACAGTACATCCTATATATTATGAGAACTAATTATTTAATTAGAGGCTCATGCTATGACTAACTTTTGGCTTAGAAGATAGTTCAAGTCATATCCATGAGGAACTTAATTTGGTATAAAGAAGTGCTTTGGTTCTATTTCCAATTTGTCACATAGGCAATAGACTAAAAAGAAAGGTAGCAGAATACTTAGACATCAGCCTTTTAGAGACCTAACAAAACGTAATTGGAAAGAAAGCAATTTTTGGCTTGCACAGCCCTGTTACAAAATAGTCCACTGCAACTTTTTTTGTTCATGCAAGTAATGCTGAATCAGCATTTTAGGACAACTTTTTAATAAAATGGATAATATCAGTAATAATTGTACTTGAATAATTTTAAAAAGAAAAGCAAATGATTATGTAAATTAAATGAAGCACAGACTGTTTTTAAAAAGAGGAAGCAAATTTTCTTATAAAAAATAAATCATTTTCATGAATGTATTCTGAATCGAATAAAATTATTTTTAGTTAAGATAAAAACAATAGACTCGTTTGAAGGCAAACTATAAATACAAGACCAAAACAACATTCATGGGTTGCTGAGCTTGAAGACTTGAAAGTCAGATTACAATTTCTATTTCTTTTTTCTCCTCTAATTTAAAGAAAAATACACCCTTGGACATAGTATAGCCAACAAATGAAAGAGCAATATTGTGTCTTATAACTACAACATTTCAAAAGATGTTTTATTAATCTTTTTAGTGAAAGTATATTTAGAGAAATGTATCCACCATAAAATATTTGCCTTTTCCTTTTTTTCTGGTATTTGTATTAGCGAGAAAAGGATAAGGAATGTTAAGTCTGGATGAATTTGCTTTGTTTCCAAAGAATAATGGTCAAGGGATTTCCCTGCTCAACCTTGGGAGCATCACTGAAGCCTGTTTATGGGAAATTGTCCCAGCACTGCCATCTGGTATGGCATCCAGGGAGTCTTCAAAGGAGCTGCCCACTGTAAGAATGAGGCCACATGACTCAGGCTATTATACATCCCAATGCAGAGTGCTTAACAGGAAGAGCCACGGAAGTGGTGGAAAATGCATAAAAATGATATGCTCAGCTCTACTGTCATTGTGCAGGAAATCCCATGGGTTTTAGAGAAGGAGGTGATCTCAAGGACAGTTTTGAGACCCACTTACTGCCAATTTACCATATCAGTATTTCGTTAAAAATATTCTGACATTTCACTACAAAAGATTTAGTTTTTAGTGCATTGGCATGAATGGGGCTAAGATATTATACATTTTCAATTCCCTGAAGACCTGATAGAGAGACGTCAGACATATCTAGATTTCACAGGCAAAACGTATTATATCATATATAGTAGAATCATAAATATAAATACAGTTTTTGCTAAACTGAAGAGTAAACATTCAAAGCAGTCAAGGGGTTGGAAGGTGGATTTGGGGTGGGCACACTACCACATTTGTCCATTTTTGAAATTTCTCTCTCATCCCTACCATTTCTTTTGTTAATGGTCCTTACTTAAACTAGGAGAAAAATGAGATTATCAAATAATTTACTCCCCCCTCCCTCCTTTTAACTTTACACACCTTGGCCAATATGAAACAAATCTGTACTGACTACACTCTTTTCCAGCATTTTTATTTACTGTTTTATATATATTAGGAAAGGTTGTAACATTGTAAAATACACAACTTTTTATTATCTCTGGACTTTTGGTGAAACAAGCGCTAAAACCGGTAATTGTTATCTGTGAAAAGTAACTACAAGTAGTAAGTAGCATTCTCACCTCGAATGCTTTCATTTCTTTCGTCAGCAAACTTAAACTATAACTTTGTGTCCGACCTCGCCACTCCTCTCTGCCTCTTCTCCCCCACCCGTCAACGTTCCCCGGCCTGCTGTCTAACTCTCCCTCCCCGCCGGTCCTCTCCCCTCCCCTTTCTCCTAGCCCCTCCTCCTCGTTGAGTCAGTGGGTTGAAACTTTTAAAAGCTGTGTGCTCCAAGTTAGAAAAAAGCTTTTACGAGGTATCAGCACTTTTCTTTCATTAGGGGGAAGGAGTGAGGAAAGTACCAAACAGCAGCAGACGTTTAAACTTTAAATATAGACAGGTCTGAGTGCCTGAACTTGCCTTTTCATTTTACTTCATCCTCTAAGGAGTTCAATAACTTGGCGTTCCTACTTCACTTCTTTTAAGAGAAAGAGTAAGTTAAAAAAAAAAAAAATCTTTACCTATTTGTTTCTTTTTCTACATGTAAAACTTTTCTAAAGTTTTTAAATGTGTTAAATATACCTTTGATGTCATACTGTAAATGAAACGATGAACTTGAAAGTGTTTCTATAGTTTTAAAGTTAAAATTGAACGTTCAGTATTTGTGTGACTGTTATAAAGTTTCTATTAATAATGGAACAGGTAAAATAAGATTCAGATCTTTCCAATTAGAATAAAGCACGAGTTTGCTGGATATTTGGTTCTTCATTTTAGAGTGTAATTTTACTTTCTTCGTAATCAGGAATAGTCTAGGTGCTCTGTAACTTGGGGGGTGGGGGGGTGGGTCGGAGCCTGGGTTGGAAATTTGACCGACAGCAGCACAAAAATCAAAGTGCAAATTTCCTTGGCGTGCTTGCTATAGAATTCTACACTTTCTGCTTTTTCATGTGGAAATCTTGATTGATGTTCTATAGCCTGGCAAAGCAAGCTTCTTAACAAAGTGCTTTGTTAAGACCTTGCGGTTACTTGACTTCCACGTGGTCCCTTCCTAACATTTTTCCCTGGTAAACAAATGGTATAAAAATCAGTGTTGTAATATTGAGGTTTTTAAATCAACAGTAAAGAGTTACTTTGTTTCTGCAACTACTGTGGAAAAATTTGAGGCTCTCAGGAGAGCCACCTTTTTCTCAACCACGTTGGCAATTCAGGAGATGGAATCCTTTGAATGGGCGGTGGTTACTTACAAAGCATTAGAGGGCTTGAACACACGTTCAGAAAAGAGTGTATGCCAGGGTTCATTTCCAAAACCGTCTCCTAAAACCGGAGCTCCTAGAAAGAATATGAAACGAAATTTCTTAAACAGCTCCTTAGAGAGAGCTAACATGCCCCCACCCCCAACCCCGCAGCCGCCTTCCGCCCGGCGGAACCTGTAACCGACTTCAGAGCTTTGGGCAACACTTGAGTTGGAGCTCCCAGGGTGCTGCCGGTAGGCGAAGATGACGCTGATTTGTTATTAAAAAGGGTTCAGTTTCTTAAATGCTCTTATTGGTAACACACATTCTATTAGCGTGTTCCGTACGGATTTTGTGTGTTCTAACTACACAGACTACACGAATTCGTTTAAATGCTTGGTGTGACCCTGCAGTTTGAAGTATTTGCACCAGAGAATGCTGAAAAGCAAATAAAAATGAAAGCTTAGCGGAGGTCCGGGGCCGCGGCGGGCGCGGGGCGCTTCCTGCCATCTTAGTACCCGCCGGCTCTTCCCGGCCCCTGCGCAGCCCCAGCGTCTGGGTTTGGGAGAGGTTTGGTGAGCTGTTGCCCTGGAATCCTCCCTCACACGTCAACCCCAGCGCAGGTCCCAGTTCTGCCACCGAAAGTGGGGGTGGGGGTGGGGGAGAGGGTGGAGGGGTGCAGATGGATTGGGGACCCAAATGGTAAAAGAAGAGCAAATGATTAATTAATCTTGTCAGTGTAATTTCCCTCTCACCCCCATCCGTAGGTTTTTTTTTACTTCTTAAAATTCTGAAATCCTACTGTGCAAGCGTTGGTAAAGGAAATCAGAGTACCTTAGGAATTAACCGTGCTTAAATTGCACTTGTAACTCTCCTGGAAGTTGTCGAAACTTCCCAAGAATGTGGGGTAGGGCGCAAAGGGGTGGGGGGAAGCACCCTAATGAAATTAGGAAAGAACTCATGACGTGTTCAAACGCAAGTCAGGTTTCGGAAACTCAAATCTAGAGTTCCGAGCAGCGGATCGCCCACACTGTCTTAGTCCGTAGCTCTCCAAATGTTTACCGAGCATCTTTGGTAAAGTTTACCCTTAAACTCTCCATCACCAGCCCCATACTCATCCTCACCCTAAGGCATGCCTGCGTTTCTTCTCGAAGGGCAAAATGGGAAAAGGGGAGCTATAAAATTGTTGGAAAAATAGACATGGCTTTATTTGGAGGTGGGTTTCTTTTTTTTTCTTCTTTTTTTTCGCCTCCCAAACCAGGTTAGTAATGACAAGATGCTTAATCTCATCTCCAACTCCGTCAGAAGTGCCTTGTGGCAATTTGAAGACTAGATTGAGAGTTTTGTTTTTTTTAAAGAAGCCTAATCTTGTACAAGGATTTCTGAAAATAAAAGCCTGTAGTAATGCAGAGAGCTCATTAAATTAACTCCATGCCCAAGAGTGAAATTAAGCCGTTTAGATAGAAAATACGTCTGGGGAACAATAATGAATTTTTCTATGTAGGCCGAAATGACTGGAAATTATACCAATGGCAATATGTATTTTCTGCTCTGTGAATGTGTTGAATTTTGTACTACTGAAACGCGTTCCCCCAATGTGTGATGCTTTGTAATTCCCAAAGTCAGGGTGTAGTTGTCACCTATCCTTTGCCTGGAAAATGCAGGATAGTGCTTTGCTCCCACTATCTAAACATATTCCACATTTTTCTAATACCTTTGAAGTTTATTACCACAGCTACCCCATACACTCAGTGCCTCACCCTTTATAGTTGACTCTTCCTGGGAAACATAGTTCTAAAGATACTCTGCAGCAAGGATCCAAAAGGGTGTGTTTTCAGATATTGACAGTTGCTTTGTTGCTTACATGTTTCCAATTCCTGTATAGAGAGGGATGAAAAACTTAGATAACAGTGCATTCCTTAGTTCCTTTGCTGTTACCCAGAGGTGTAGGTAGGTGTGAGCCTCAGAGCCTTTATATGTGATACTGGAGGGAACGGGACAATAGGAAAGTCACCAGTGATTAATCCCTTCTACTCCACCTTTCCTGTTGTTCTGACTTCCCTTCAAGACTCTTGGCTGTTTAAATAGATTGTTGAAGCTTGTCTACTCAACACTACTTCAGCTCTGGAAAGAAAAGTAATTACCTAGTGTTTATCATTAATGTCAATATTCAAGATAGATAAGTTGTGCTAAAAACAATTCAGAGTTTCTCTGGGAGGTTATTTTTTTAGATCCTTTGGATAACGGCCTACATTCTCCGCTTAGCCTGTCTAAATTCACCATTTGGCTATGTATATATACAGACTGCATTTTGCCAAAATTAAAACACAAACCATGGTGAGATGTATTGGGGTGTGTGTGTGTGTGTGTGTGTGTGTGTGTGTGTAAAATCTCAACGACTTTAGCCGTAAAAATGTCCATAATCTTCACATTCAAATTTCCCTACCTTTCTAAGTAATTCCTAGAAAATATATGTTATGGGTTGCTTAAAATTCACAGTAATATAAACATAGAGTGTTTATTATTCTTTTTTAGCAATTTCTGTGAGTCAGATACATGCTATAGGGTATGGCTTTCTTTGTGATTTGTGGCAGATATCTCCAAATAGAAACAAAAAAGGCAGACACTCATCATGGTTTTTCTCCCTATCAATTGATAAAGGGTAAAGTCTTCTCATAAATCAGGATGGGATTACTAAACTAGCAATATTGTATGGGAGTTATCCAATGCTCACTGAAGAAAACAGACTGTTCTTAATATTCATGTGAGCACCCTAGGGGTGTGTTAATATTATGAGAAAATAACTAGGCTATTCAATAAAAAGTCAAGTTGGAGCTTGAGAGTGAGGGGAAACATCAAGAATTGATAGAAATAATGTTTTTAAGTTCATCAGATCACAATAGAAGAACATGGCTTTTTAGCCTGCAGCTTCTTCTGACTTAGGGTTTTTCCTCTAGCACCCCAAAGTGGCCAGGAAAACCTTCTGTTAGTGAGGGAGTTAAGGGATAGCTGTTGAACTAGGGAGGGGATTGAAATGTCCCTATTTGGCGGCATCATCCTCTTTGGATGGACTCCCTCAGCCCTCAGGCCCCATCTTGTTCTGTGGACCTTGATGTAGGTTGACTATGTGAGAGGGGTGAGAGCCAGGGAAAAGAAGGCTTGTTGGTATATCCCATCCGTCGCGGGCCCCCCCCTCCGGAAAACTTTATGCAGTTCAGTGCCACACATAAAATACCTGTGAAAATGGAACTAACAGTATCATTCTTTACAAAGGAATCTAAGGATAATCAGGGAATCATGAGGCAGAATTTTCAGTAGAATAGATGTTTACACGGAATTTGCTACGCCACAGAATTAGGTAACTGTCTAGGTATAAGGAAGCAAAGGTTGTGTATTTTCTGATGAACTGGGAGTAATTTTCATGGTATCTGATTCAGATCACTTAAGTGCCTGCGTAGGCTGAGACTATATAGAGATGTGATACTTACTGGGCTTACTATCACGTCAGCTAATATCACATCTTGATCTTCCTCTTCAGAGCCCCAACTCTCCCCCAAGATTTGTCATCCTTGAAATAAACACAAGTGTAAACAGGCTACTTCTTGCAATAGTGTTCTCAGTGACAGTAAAACCATATGGTAAAATCAGAGTTAGAATATGAGAGAATTTGGGGACAACAACATGTTTTTGTTGTTTTTTAATTTTAACCTGTAACAACATAACAGTGAAACTGAATAAACATCTATGATACCTGTTGGAGTTTTGTGAGCATCCCGAATCACTGAGATCTATTAAAAGCAAGAAGCTCTTAAAGAGCGTTTTTAAAAAATGATTATTAATTCAGTCCTATTGCCTGCTCAGGAATCATTTGAAGGATATTGTTTCAACAGACAGCTCTCTGTTTCAACAATTTTCACTTGAAAATTTAGTAGTCTGCATCATGTGAGATGCTGATAATACTATTTATTTGACTATTCAGCGTCTCTTATTCTCTTCAGCACTGGGTATACAGCAAGAGACAAAACAAGATCCCTCATGGAGCGCACATTCTAGTTGAGGAAAGCAGGTAGTAATAAAACCTTGTCATGGAAGGCGACAGACAGTAAACAGGTAAATATATAATATGTCAAATATAGCTAAGGGCCATTAAGCAACAAAAGCAGGACAAGGGCAATAGGAAGTGACGGGGCAGGAGGAATGGCTGAGGTGCAACCAGAACAGGCACCTAAAGACGTGAGTGGGTGAGCCACAGATGGAGCAGAGCTGATGGAGGCAGAGCAGCTTGGTTGTTTGTTTTTCCAAGATTGACTGTTTGAGGAGAATAGGTTGGCAAGCAAGCCACGTGACTAGACTACTGACATGAAACCTGAAGAGAGGTGATGATGGCTGAGATCAGGCTAAGAGCAGTGGTGGTGGTGAAACTCAGCCATAGTCTGTTTGGGGGCGGGGGGGGGGGCATAAAACCTGTAGTATTTGCTGATGGGTTGAATGTGGGTTATGTTTATTATGTGTGGGAATGGATATCACCAAAAGAACATCTGACCGTAACTGTAGAAGAATGATCACAACTGAGTTCAGACGTTTAATACAAGGAACAGGGGTTTTTAGAAAAGTTAAAGACATTAGGAGTGTTATAGTTTTGGGCCTTAAATATTTTGGGTTCTAGTACATTAAAAATACACAAATGGGATTTCCCCTACCCCAAGAAATCCATTAAATGATTTTATCAGGAACTTTCATAGATATTTCCTGATGTATTTTTGGACTTAATGATTTTATTGTTTCAAATATTGATGACCGTCTTCCCTAAGTGTTTACTTTCAATCATAAAAAGGCGATAGATATATCAAGTATCACTTTAGTTTTCAGCAGTCCTATTTACCTTTATTTGAAGTCTCTACTCTCAGCTCACTACAGTTGCATCTTCTTGGGAAAACCTTTTAAATTGAAAGTAAAATATTTTCAAATTCTCCTAATTATTAGGACATTAGTGAGATGAAGACTTGACTGCAGCTTTGGCACAGTGATTTGTTTTTAAGTCTCTGGCAAAGGGACAGTCAAAAGTAATTTAAAATTGAAGGTTTATTTTCACTTTGAATAAAGTGTTTGAGTCCTTGTGCTCTTGGAGAGCAGGAGATGGTGGAGTGACACTGACTCTTGGGAGGGCTCAGTGAAGGGTGAGCTCAGGTCCCGCATGCCCCCAAAGCTTCTGCTCCTCGTGCTGTGTGCCCCACCCCCCCAACGCCTTTTTAGACTCTGTCCTTTTCTGCTCTCCTGACATTTCCTCACTCCTAAATATTTTGAACAACAGAGTACAAAAAAATGTCAACCCATTGTTTGCCGCTTTACCTTACTTTAGAATCACCTAGTACATTGGGGTTTTTTTTTTGTTTTGTTTTGTTTGTTTTTTAAGAAACAAAAAACTGAAATCCTAGTGCTCCCTTTCACCCACTAGTAAATCAGATCCGTTAAGACTGGTGAGTGCCCAGAATGGATGTTTTTGTCAACTGCTGCCAAGTGATTGTGATGTAGTTCAAAAAACACTGTAAAGGGACCAGATGGTCCTCAGTCAGGCCGCACTTGGGTGCCTGTGACTTCTGGCCTCTAGTCTAGAGGGCCATGAAGAGTAATAGAAAATGCAATCTACAGAATGTGAAGTACAGCATAGGGAATATAGTCAATGGTATTGTAATAGCTATGTGCAGTGTCAGACGAATGGTAGACTTGTTGGGGCTATCACTTTGTGAGGAGTGTAAATGTCTAATCACTATCACTACGTGGTTTTGTACACCTGAAACTAACTAATAAAGAAAAGAAAAGAAAATGTGATCTAACATGGTACACAGAAGGCACAGGAAGGGGAAGAGGGGTCCAGCTGCTGGCAAGCATTGGCTCCTTCACCTAGACCTCAGTCTGCATATATGCGTAGAGTTCCAACTTTGGAACCTGAAGGTGAAAGCATGAACATTCGTGATATATGTTAATATACGTTCAGCTGCCGTGTAACAAATAAGGAATATACCTGTCTCTTACTGGTGAATATAAGTGAGGTAGATAGTCTATAAATCAATGCCAAGAATTCTATAAACATATAATTATGCCCTTTCCTTATAAAAAGACAATAATTTTTCAACTAAAACTTGTAAAAATGAAAATATTAATTGGAGGGAGCAATCATTTGACAGAACTTTTGATTCACAACAAAGAGAACAACTACCAAAAAAAGTAACTATCTTTGTTACCTCTCCTTGAGAATCACAAGCATTATGAGCAAAAACATTAAACATTACCCGATGGTCTCTCTGATAGTGGTAATGACAGGTGTCTACATGTTACAGGATTGTAGGTGTCCTATTAGATAATTCATCTTATTCAGATGAAAGAGGATAGCTCATTAATGCAAATGACAACTGCGTGGGTGCTTAAAGAAAAAACAACTTTGCAATTAAGTTGCTGGTGTGTTGATAAAGAACTACTACCTAGAGAACTGTCAATGACCCCATTCATATTGTGACTCTGGGTATTTTTGTGGCATCTCAAAATCATATGAAAGTCAAGTTTTATTTTGAATAGAATGTAAAGAAACTTAGAAATTAATTGGTACAAGCATCTATGCAATCATATTTTACTTTGAATAATGATGAAACATTGATCAAAATGATAATATCTCAATATGCCTGGTCATATTTCTAAACATGTTAAGTTTGTCTTGAGCTCGATCATTAGGTGAATGTATGTATGCAAACAATTTATCACTTTACACTTGATTGTTTCTGTTGTTTCCCCCCACCCCACCCCTCAACACAATTGGAATATCTGAGCAAAAGCAGATGACACTGGCAAAATATCGGAATTCTCTACAAACAAAATTAGGGCCAATTTACACATCATCACATAGAAACTGTCTATTGATATAGCTCCAAAAATTCTGTTGTTTGTTTGACCCTCATGGACTGTACTTCTTCATTCCTAATGTAGTATTTTCTGCTAAATTGTAGGGTTTTCTTTCCTTTTACATTCTCTCACCATCAAACTGTTCATCAAAGCTAAATTACTCCCCCTTGCTTCAAGCCTTCCTGTGGCTATTTAACCCTCTTTTCAACCCTACAAGCCTTTGTTCTTGTTTGACTGCTCTTTTCATACATCAGTTTTACTGTCTAACTTGTGACTTCAGAATCTAAAATGGCCCTTTCTAAAAGTAGAAGGGAAGCTCCCTTTTTATGACCACTGGGAGAGCATTATTTCTGTGACCTGTCTATCCACCTCCCACTCTTTACCCAGCATTCTTTGGCAGCAGTCGCTAGTCTGTCCTTGAAGATACCCATCACCTGCCAATTTAGATAGGCTAGTGCATAGTTTCACTTTATGTATCAGCCATCTCTTTGTTTCCTTCAGGAAATCCCAGGCCAGGTTTCCATTTCATCTTTTTTTCGCTCTATAGCCAGGAGGTACAGGCATTAGACAGAAATGTAATGTTGGGGAAGAAGACTCCTGGATTTCATTTACTTCCTATAAGGAGACAATGGCTCATAGTTCAATACCAGATGAGAAACTTCTTTATATTTAGATAATGAACATATTTCAAAGAAGCCTATATAATCCTACTTTTAGTTACACTATTTAAAATTCCTTACTAAGCTCCTGGAAAGTCTTTACTTTGCTTGTTTTTAATTATTAAATAATCATTGACTACTGTATCCTTTTCTAAATCCTCCAATTACTACTCTGCTGAAAATTAGACTATATTCTCTATGCCTGCCACATGTAATGTTACTTATTTCTTCCCAGCTTTTAGCCTTCACTAAGATGGTATATATCAAAGCATGGAAGCTTTTCTAGCCTTAAGCCAGCTTTATTATAATTTTAAAACCAGTGTATACATTGGAAAACCTTGGACTTGGGGTCATACTTCTTCTGCCTCTACTGATAGCTGAATAATTATTTCTTATACACCCAAGACCTCAGTTTTCATCAGTTAAAGGGACTATTGGCAATTAGAAGTATAAAATGGACTAGATAACGTTTGGGATCCCTACTGTCTCTAAAGAACTGAGTCTTTTTCTTATCCCCAATAATGGGGAAGTCCTAGCCTTAGATATTTAGGTATTGTATCAGCTGAGGTCCCAAAGCCCAATAAGGGAACTTCAAAGTGTACAGTAATGAAAAGATGAAACCCAGTCGTTTTTGCTGGAGATAAACTTTAAGGTGATCTTTATTTTTTCAGGCTATAATTAGAATAGAGGTGGATTTAATTATTACCTGAAATTTGATGGGTATTTGGTTTTTGAAAGTAAGTTCCTGTATATAATGACACATTGTGTCAAAATGGTGTATTTCAGTACAACGTATTTTACTCTGGGCAGAAGGCAGACTTCTGAACCACATGAGTCACTGCTTAGGAAGAAAAAGAGAAGTAGAAATGATCATACTATACAGAACGCACAGATTACACTTGAAATTCCAAGGAGAAACATTTCAGAATACAATTAGTAATCGAGTGCTATATATATAACAGGGTTGAGTTTGGAAACAGGTTGCTTGCATGTGCATGTGCATGGTGTGTGTGTTAATGGGTGTCTTTACCTCACTTCTTAGATACACGGCTCTTTGAATAATACACATCAGCGTTTTGCTTAGGCATGCATCCAGGCATAGGCCAACCAGGCAAGAACTGTCCTCATTTATCAGATGGATAAACTAAGCAGAGGCACTTAGCAGACAGGCAGCTTCTTAAGTCATGTGTGGAGGCAGTGGCTGAGCAAGTAATTCATCTTCACAGGTTAAGATCGCAATTTACTCAGCACATAGACTCGTTGCTTTTAAAACTTACTGTATCTCAAGAAAACCGTGAGACTTCTTTGCAGGGGGAACACCGGACAGGAAGAGTTTGCACCTTTTTTTTTTTTTTTTTTTTTTTTAAGAATGCTAAAAAGATATGAGAGCTTTTATAATATTTTGACTGTCGGCTGGAAGACACTATATATGAAACTAATATTTTGCAGTCTGATCATTTAGTTGTCTTTTTTTTGTTTCTTTGCAGGAGGTGCCCAGGCAACATGGGTGACTGGAGTGCCTTAGGCAAACTGCTTGACAAGGTTCAAGCCTATTCCACCGCTGGAGGGAAGGTGTGGCTTTCAGTCCTTTTCATTTTCCGAATCCTGCTGCTGGGGACAGCAGTTGAGTCAGCCTGGGGTGATGAGCAGTCGGCCTTTCGCTGCAACACCCAACAACCTGGTTGTGAGAACGTCTGCTATGACAAGTCCTTCCCGATCTCTCATGTGCGTTTCTGGGTCCTGCAAATCATCTTCGTGTCTGTCCCCACGCTCCTGTACCTGGCACATGTGTTCTACGTCATGCGGAAGGAAGAGAAACTGAACAAGAGAGAGGAGGAACTGAAAGTTGCCCAAACTGATGGTATGAATGTGGAGATGCACTTGAAGCAGATCGAAATAAAGAAGTTCAAGTATGGTATCGAAGAGCATGGCAAGGTGAAAATGCGAGGGGGCTTGCTGCGAACCTACATCATCAGCATCCTCTTCAAGTCCGTCTTCGAGGTGGCCTTCTTGCTGATCCAGTGGTACATCTACGGATTCAGCTTGAGCGCCGTTTACACTTGCAAAAGAGAACCCTGCCCACATCAGGTGGACTGCTTTCTCTCTCGTCCCACCGAGAAAACCATCTTCATCATCTTCATGCTGGTCGTGTCTTTGGTGTCTCTTGCCTTGAACATCATCGAACTCTTCTATGTCTTCTTCAAGGGTGTTAAGGATCGTGTGAAGGGGAAGAGCGACCCTTACCACGCTACCACCGGCCCGCTCAGCCCCTCCAAAGAGTGTGGATCTCCAAAATATGCATATTTCAATGGCTGCTCCTCACCAACTGCTCCCCTCTCACCCATGTCTCCTCCTGGCTACAAGCTGGTTACTGGAGACAGAAACAATTCTTCGTGCCGCAATTACAACAAACAAGCAAGTGAGCAAAACTGGGCTAATTATAGTGCAGAACAAAATCGAATGGGGCAGGCAGGAAGCACCATCTCTAACTCCCACGCACAGCCTTTTGACTTCCCTGATGACAACCAGAATTCTAAAAAATTGGCTGCTGGGCATGAACTACAACCACTAGCCATTGTGGACCAGCGGCCTTCCAGCAGAGCCAGCAGTCGGGCCAGCAGCCGACCGAGGCCTGATGATCTGGAGATCTAGATCCAAGCTTGAGAGCATTCCACTCAATTGTGGAGAAGAAAAAGGTGCTGTAGAAAGTGCACCTTAGGTGTTCATTTCGTTCCAGTGGAGGTGGTACTCAACAGCCTTTATCATGAGGCTTAGAAACACAGACACTAGAATACCTGGGTTCATTGGGGTTTTAGGGGTAGGCGGGTGGAGAGGGCGGGATTAAGGGAAGTACATGTTGGTATTTAATGTAGTTGATTCAAAGAACTTAAGTTCTAAGTAAAAGTTGCATTAGGTGATACATAGGTAAGGGCTTTTTCTCTCCCCCTCCCCGCCCCACAACCCCCCTAAAAATAGTTCCTGTGTATGTGAAAGAGTGGTTGATATTTTTGGCTAAATACTTTTTTGTTTTACCGAGAAACTGAAATAACTTTGGCCAGGAAAAAACTTTCTGAACATCTAATTTCTTTTAATCAAGAAAAAAGATGGAGGATTGTTCTTATGTCCCTGCTAAAACATTCCATTGTTAAAATTTGCACTTTGAAGGTAAGCTTTCTAGGCCTGACCCTCCAGGTGTCAATGGACTCGTGCTACTATATTTTTGGTATCAGTTAAAAGTTCAGACAAGGCCCACAGGAAAGGACTTTCCATGCATTTGCAAATCTCAGCCAAGTTATATGTACATTTTTTTTTACATCCACTCGCATCATGTTACCATCACTTTTTCATCATTCCTCAACTACTAGTCACATTCAATGATTTCTGTAAACATTTTTAAAATAGTTGGGATGTCACTTAATATGTTTTGAGTTGAGTCAGGGAAGCAAGCCATGCTCAATATTTAACAATCACTTGTATGTGTATGTGTGTGAAAGAGTGTGTTTTATTTGTCATGTATTGGTACAAGCAGATTCAGTATAAACACAAAAAACAGATTTGAAAATAATGTACCCACAGTGTTCAGATTTGAACGTTTCTCATGGATTTTGTGGTGTGGGCCAATAATTGTGTTTACATAATATAATTCCTGCTGTGCGAGTAAAGCACACTTTTTTCCTAAAATGTTTTTTCCCCATGTATCTTATTATGGATACTGGTTTTGTTAATTATGATTTTTTTTCCCCTTTCTCTCTCTTTTTTAGAATATAGCAGTAATGCTATTGCTGAAATGAATGATTTTTTTTCTGAAATGTAATCATTGATGCTTGAATTATAGAATTTTAGTACTGTAAACAGGCTTTAGTAATTAATGTGAGAGATTTAGAAGAAATGCTTAGAGTGGACTATTAAGTGTGCCTAGATGAATTTTGCAGTAACTGGCGTTCTTGGTTTTGTCCTACTTAATGCACATTAATTCAGAAATTGTATTCTACTATGAGTTTGACAGTCTTTCGGAGTGATCAGCAACTTGGATGTTTGCACTAAGATTTTATTTGGAATGCAAAAGAGATCGACAGAGGTTCAGTAGTACAGGTAACTAATTTATTTGCAATATATTCTAAAGAAATCTACCAGTTTCTTCAAATGTCTTTTTAAAACTCATCACAGATGATTAGTGAAAATGCAGAGTATCATACTTTTCTTCTTGCATGTCATCTACATAAACTGTTTTGTACAATGATAAATACTAATTTGTTTGACATTCCATGTTAAACTACTGTCATGTTCAGCTTCATTGCATACAATGTAAACCTAGTCCATCAGCTCATGTGTTCTGGAGAGTGTTCTTTATTCAATAAAGTTTTAATTTAGTGTACAGATAGTTTCTATATTCTGTGTGATTTTTAAAACTTTTATTGCACCTATTCACAATTATCAAAGACATTTCCTTTGGTTATAAGGATCTGGACAAATAAGATTCACAAGATTCAGGAATCTTTGAAAGGACAATACTTATTAGCTAGGTTTAGTGCAGCATTGTTAACATGGTCTGGATATTTGTTCAATTGAGAAAAAGATAAAGTAAACAAATGTTAAATTTTGGAATATGTTCAACTAATGAGGTGTAAAGGAGTTTAAAATAAGATAATGAGTAACTTAGTAGATCGATACATGACAAAAGTAAGGATGAAAAGATAATGATGCTGAAATTTTAAAACCATAGAGCCTTCTGGAGATAAAAGAGGAACAGTGTTGGTTTGAGTATGGTTGTGCTCTGTGACAATGAAATAGATCTATGATTCTATTCCAAGGCATTGTGATGATACAGAAAATAAGATTTAAAAAATTCTGAACACCAAAGGAAAATTGAACCATTCAGGGGAAGTAGAACAATTCTGGGCAATTGATACTATTGCTGTGATTTTAAATATAAAGTATGTTAACATTTTAAAGTCACATTTCAAGAAAGTTTTTTAACTTAAAATTGTTTTCATAACTATTACAAAGCTAACTAGTAGGTTACTGGGGCATAAAAATAC
This sequence comes from Rhinolophus sinicus, assembly GCF_036562045.2. NCBI lineage: Eukaryota > Metazoa > Chordata > Mammalia > Chiroptera > Rhinolophidae > Rhinolophus > Rhinolophus sinicus. Next base: position 147,686,307 of record NC_133755.1, read on the forward strand.
TACTAATTTAAAAATCTAGTTCTTTTTTTTAAATTAATTTGATGAACAAAGGTTATGAGATTTACCTACGGTCAAAGGATTATCTAATGAACAGTCAAAATAATTGGCAGTGTCAGCAATTCTTCAAGTATTATCATTTGGCTGGTGGCGAATCCAAAGGGAGAGGGAAGTTTCCTCTGTGCTTGTTTGTGTTTGCATTTACTATGGGGCATAGAGAAACTGATGAGTTGAGAGTATGTGTTTATGTATCCTACATAAGCAGGGTTCCGCGGATATGGAAGGACAGATAATTAGATTACTGAATATTAGAATAGTAGGGTGGAATTATACAATGGGTTTCTGATATATGTGTGTGGAGGTGGGAGGGCAAGCTACCTCTTTTAGCAATAGTTCTAATCCATCCTAAACATGTCCCAACTTTAAATCTTCACTTTTATAAAAGTATGTAAGCATATGATACATATGCACAGTTTTAAACTACAAAAATATATGAAATAGAAAATCAAACCTCTTAATGCTTCCCATTCTGCAACATACACATCAGACAAGTTCTAATTCCAGAGGAAATTCCTGTTAAAAGTTGCACCCACCACCAATATATCAGGCACTTTGTCAGCAGTGGCGGTTCTTCCAATGACTACACAGTCCCTGTCCTGTGGAGCTTACAATGTGAGTGCTTCCCAGAAGTTTTAAAATGATGTTCCATTCCTCGTTTTGCTTATCTTAACTGACAGCTTTCCACAACTAAAAGTAATGAGAGAACTACACAATTTATTAGATACTAATTTTGGGGCATAAAATTTTATGTTTAAAAATTGGAAAATGTTTAATCTTCTAGAAATAGAATGTTCTGTGGTAGTAGACATGTTTTCTTCTGTTCACTGTGGTAGCCGCTATCCACCTGCAGCTACTAAGCACTTGAAATATGGCTAGTGAGTGAAGAAATGAATGAATTGATTTAATTTTAATTAAATAGCTCACATGTGGCTTAGTGGCTATTGTATTGGGCAGTGTAGTTCTAGAGTCCGCTGGAGAAAAAAACAAAAAAAGCTTAATATTGGGTGGCAATTGAGGAAAGGATAGTCATGTTAGAAACGGGAATAGGGAAGATAAACTTAATGGTCCTTTTTATAGTCTTATAACAGTATTTCTTACGCTGTAAACAATAGGAAACTTACTCTAAGCAAAGCCTTTGCTTTTATATGAAATTCCCTAGTCTTTTGTTAGATAATCATATGTTTTATATTACCATTGTTTTACTTCAGAATTTTATACACAAACTTATGCTGCCTATTTTTAAAAGTGGTAGGATTGTCTAATGTCTTCAAATATTGGGAAGAAATCCAGTACCCTTATTTGGTTCAGTGTATTAACACCCTGCCCCCGTGGGTCTTTATTAAGTTTCCAGGCCACACGGGCTATTCTTTTACCTTATTTTGAGAAAATTTCCGAACCTCAACCTGCCCAGGGTGCTAGTTCCCTGCCCACACACTGCCTCTCCTAAAAATTCCAAACTTCAAATTCCAACATGCCAAAACATCTGTGCTTTATACTTGGAGGGAGAGCAAAATAATGAAGTTTGGGGGCTTATTAAAGTCTTAAAGTGAGTTCTTTTAATAAACAGCACACAACAATGTAGAAACATGTTTATAATCTTTGCTGGCTCCAACATTCTGTTTTTACCTTCTCTTGGTTGGGCAAATATAGCTGAGCCCTTGGCATGTCAGAATTTGCAGCTGGCAATTTTCAGAGCTCAAGAGCAGACGTGGAACAAACACCATAGAAACAATGCTTCAAGAAGAATAGAATAAGAAGAGTATCGTGTAAAGACGAAAGCTAATTTGGAGGAAAAATTTTACATTTGTTTCTCCTGGTCTTCAAAAGTGTTGAAATTTTAAGTCAGATTATTTCTTCTGCTCTCTGGATATTTCTTTCCAAAGACCAAATGCTTATTTGGGTTATGACGTGCACAGTAATTTCAGTGCCCACACACTTTCCTGTTGAATATAAAAACTGTCTCAAGAGGCATCCACTTTAGGAAGCAAACCCTGGGCCCAAGTCTGACTTACTGCAATGAGCCATCTGCCCCTATGCAATATGGAATGAAATGGGGCCTGGCATTTGTGCTGGAATCTCGTGTCAGTCCGTTACTCTTTACGAAACTATACATCAGAATTAGTGTAGACACACAGTAAGATAGTTTTTAGTTGCTAGGTAGCAGAAACCATGAGGGTTATTTTATTTTAAAAGTAAACAAAGAGACCACATGCTCTAAGAAAAATAATAAAATATTAACAGTTACTATTTATAAAAAAAATAAAGAGAGGTGTAAGACTGCCTTCTACTTTGAAAAACTTGAGTCAGGGTTATATATTTCAGATCTTCGGGTACATTTATTAATTCTTAGTACAGTTAACTAATTTAGAAAACTTTCCCTTTGAAAATTAAACCTAAACTTAAGCCTAAACTGAGAAGTGACTACTATTGAGATGAACTCAAACAACTCTAGAGGTTAAAGGGTAACATGTGGAGATTCACTGAAACAGGGCATGAAGCCTCAGCTCCAGCCAGAGTCCCAGAGTATGAATTAGCCATGGCCTTTGAAGACTTTGATGTGATCGTTGCTCAAGTTCAAGTTAGTTCCTCAACGCAGAACAACTGGAATTAAATTGACTTTTATAATTCTCTGTTATATTAATTTCTAATCATCTAAGCTACTCACTATATAAAGTCCTATTTAAAGATGGATACAACCAAAGAAAATGTTTGTTCTGAGACAGTTTTCCGTATTTTGGCCAAGCTTGTCACTGACTGCCTTTTTGTATACAGGTAATTAAAAAACACTTTGGGGAAACAACCACTTTACATTCATAAGTTTCAAATTTCAGTGATGCTAAAATAATTTGGAAGTTAAATGTAACTATATCCAGCATCCTGTCATCTATAATTCAATGCAAGTTAAAATTATAATAGATTTGTCTGTTATATTTTCTGTATATTTGAAATATAATTTATAATTTTATAATTCATAATATTAAAAATGAAAAAATGACAGCAGATACAACAAATTATACTGTGACTGAGATTATTTTTTTCCATTTAGAACTTTAAATCATATTTCTTCACTTTCACATTCTCATAGCTTAAAATATATGTGTGTGTATATATATGTATACATATGTAAATATACACACACATATGTACACGTATATATGCATATATATTTTATTTTTCTCTTAGGTTTTGTTAACAACTGACGTTTCAATTCTGTAATTTGTTTCTTTCCCTGAATCTACAGTTTAAGTTAAAATGGATTAAATGATAGAAAGCTTGCATCGAATTCCTTTTCTTCTTTTTACACACATTTAGAACAGTTTTGTTGTTGGATTTTGTTTATGTGTTGTCTCAAACGCTTCTTTTTGTTCATGTATGTCTTATACCTTGTTCCTCTAAATATTTACCTTTTAACAAATAAGTGCCAAGTTAAACATTTCAGTAGTAACTCTGAAATAATCTAGCAGAGATTTAACATTTGTGGTCATTGGAAATCATCAAAAAATTTATTTAATTTTCATCTTTACTCCGATCCTCACTTGTCTAGTGAACTTGCAGCACTTAAAGAGTACAAAATTGTAGGGATGGTTATCTAAAACTCCAAAGGCGTCAAGTGTGGGAACCAGGGTGCTATTGGGCATTCAACCACTTTAGTCAACGTTATAGCCAAGCTCTGCGCTAAACTGATGATTCTACATGAAAATTAGCTATTATGTGGGAGAGAAAAAAGAAAGCTCAAGAAGCTGTAATGCATTACAAGTAACATGGAATAAGAGAAACATTTCAGTGTGGGAATCTGTTCGTATAAAAGTAACCTTATATAAGAAAAATAAAAACAGTAGCTCTGATAAGAAAAAAAAGTATAATTAGGTAGTTAACAAAGGAATTTACAGGTTTTTGTTTGCTTGTGTGTTTATCAGCAGTACCTTAGCTTTGGAAATAAATTATTAAATAAAAAAAAATTACTTTTAATTTGTCATAAATCAATGTAACTCAGTACTAAGCTCATCACTTGTAACAAAGATAACCTGATGATTGGTTCAGGTATTTAGACAGGATTTTGTTTTGCATTTTAAAAAAATATTTTAAAAAATACTCTAATTTTGTGGCTAAATGCAGGATGACCTTTAAAAAGCGGGCACTGTTTTTAAAAGCCACATTGCATTAAGGCTGCAAATATTTTCAAGAATTAGAAACATGAATGTCTTATGATTTTCAAAAATCCCAGGACTTCTGGGGAATTTCCAATATTTGTAGGAACTCTGTTGCCTCTTGAAAAGTGTTCACAAAACTTGGATAAGCAAGTAAAATGTGCTTTGTGTTGAAATGCTATGTCAAGCAAAAATGATGTAAGTGAAATTAGGTGAGATATTTGCAAGAAAAGAGTGTCTGAAAAAATTCTTGCCACATTAAAAAAGATTTGGTCTTGTGTTCATCCTTATACTCTACACATTTTTAAAACATGGTGCTTTAACATGTCTTGTGTCCTTTCTTGTTATTTTTAGTATCTCCCCAAACCATAAGTGCAACCATATGTCAGGGCGCAGCTGTATTGATGGTTTGGACATGGCGTACTTACTTTTATTTTTACCATTCATTTCCATTTATAGCAAGTAACATGTATTTTTCATCCATGATCAGATTTTGCATATTTTCAGTTGTGGGCTAGAGGTTTGAGGAACAGAATACCTTTCTTCTCACGCTTTTCAATGCCAATAATTTCAAACATGAGTTTTTTTTTAATCTATCTAGGAACACTTTTTTTATGGTTCTAGGAATTTTTGGAGCTGGTAGAAGCTCAGAAAAGCTGAAACAGACTATTGGGAGTTGTGCCTGTCATTTGTTTATTGTGTGACCTTGAGCAAGATATACAGGTATTCCCCACTTTTGAAAGTTTTCTTCGGGTCATTTTGCTTTTACGGAAGACCTATATCAATACCTGTTTTTGCCAACTGGAAGAAATTTAAAGAGGATTTTTGCTTTTGTGAAAAAGGTGACAAGTGAAAATAGTTTCAGCCTTTGTTTTGCAGCGAGGTGTTATAGAAGCAGCGCACACCCTGAGAAACAAACGGCACCTCCAAGCTCCTTCCCAGGGAACTACACTCAGCATCTTAGCATCAGGAGACCGTAGTTTTGAACTGTATTGATGAGCATCAGTGCTTCATCTCAGTTTATTTTGTGCATCCATCAGGAAGATGTGTCCTCAGGTAATGGCTTCTTTGCTTTATGCCATTTTGGCAAGGTTGTGATGATTAAATGAGATATGAGTAAAGTGCATAGGATAGGCAGTAATTCTTTGAGAAATGGGAGGCATCAACTAATGGGTGTAATTTCTCTCAAGGAAAATGAACAAAGAGAAAGGTAGTTTTTATTTTTTTTTTTGGGGGGGGGGCAAGGGAAGAGAGGGGGATAGCCAGTACAGTTGAATTCTGAATGTCAAAACATTTCCTGTGTGTTTTCTAATTCTATAAATATTGTAATAAGTAAAAGAATGATCATCACTTTGCATAATCACAAGGCCATTGGAAAACAAACCTTAGTGTTTTACGTCACATTTAATGTTTGAGGACTAGAAAATAAGAATAGTATAAATATGAAAAGAAAGCAAGGTGAGAAGCATTTTAAATAAATTCAATTCCTACAGTAGATAGGTACACATAGTAAGTCACCTTCAGAACTCAGAGAATTTGATGACTCAATATTGACTTAGAAGAGTAAGGGTCAGAATGTGTCCCACCATAAAACTCCTAGATGAAGTATTACTAACATATAAAGAACAATAATAGAGAAGGGGGATAGAATGAATTCCCAGTTTAGAAATCTTTCATGGCTCCCTTTATCTTCATGGAAATCATGACTGCAGTATTTCAGTATGCCTCTAAGACATTACAGGAGCTGGACATGGGCTTTTTTGCAATCTCATTGCTCCTTATACCTCTGTAAGCCATAGTTATTCTAGATTTTTTCCAGTACCCCCAAAGCTCTCCGTTTCTTCCCTCCTGTGGTCCTTGTACAAACCGTTATCTCTGAGTCACAGTCCTTCTCTCTGACCTAGCTAACTCTTACTCATCTTTTAATTCTCAGCTGAAATCTAGCTTCCTCCTGGAACCTTTCTCTGGCTTCCTGGGGCTGCCCGTTTTGTACTCCCATGGCACCTGGCTCACTTCTGGTCTCAACACGGACTGAATAGTTCAGTGTTTGACTTCCTTAATGTATATTCACTGTAAAAACAGGGGCCTTTTCTTTTTCTCTGCTTTATGGTCACTGTCTAGCATTTTGTCTGGTATAGTACTAATAGCAATACTAACAATTACTGACTGCTAATTAATGAATACAATTGTAGCAGACACAACTCTCTGGTTCTATATCACCTATATCCCCATTAGGTAAATAGATACAGAAGTCGAAACTAGCCATTCACATTAAATTCTTCCCCCTTCTTCTATGCTCATTAAATTATCTTCTCAGTATATTAATATGTCCTTTTCTGCACAACAAACCTAAGAGATAATTATTAGTGCCTCCATTTTACAGAGGAATAATTCAAGTTAAGTAACTTGACCGAAGTCAGGACTATACGTGGGCCATTCAAGACCTGTGCCTGTATGCCTTTAGCTATTCTGCTCTCCCAGATGGCTTTGCTGTAGAGGGGACAAGACTGATCCGAGAATGGGAGGCTCTGCTCCAGTGTTTACATCTATTTCTAACTATAAACGTATGTGGTGGTTTCCTAGTTTTTATATCAGCCTCATATATGCAGAAAACACTAGGCTTACCTTTCAGAAATAGATCAGACCTTGGTAAATTGACTTTTGAGTGACAAAAATTTGGAACCATAACCCTGGCCTATGGTGATTTCACTAAGATAATGCTGTGGGGTGACACCCTCTCTGGATAGTCAAGGCCCACTCCAGAAAATGGCCCTACATCCATCTGATGGCAGCAGCTGGAAATTTTCCTTCTTTTTTTTTTCCTTTCTCTTTCCTTGCTTTGCTGCTGCTGGTGGTATTGTTCCTATTGAGTCTTTCTCCTCTTCCTCCTTTCTTTTCCTCTTCCTCCTTTAGTTGTATAAGCAATACCTTCTCATCACAAAAATACAAAGGCAGAAGTATGTAAAAAAGTGAAGGCTCCTTCCAACCCGCTCCCTAAAGGTAACCAAATTATACGCAGATATGCATACTGCCTGTGAATTATTTTATTTATTCTTTACAATAAACTTTCATGTTAAAATATATGATTCCACCTCATTTTTAATTGCTATATAATATTCCACAGGATGAATATTCTGCAGTATATTTAATTATTCCTCTATTGGACATTTCAGTTTTCTTTCCCAATATGTCATTATTACAAATAATACTGCATTACTTGGACATATAGCCAAGCGCTGCACTTAAAATTAAAAGAAGAAACTTTAGTTAGCAGAAGGCCCTTTTTTCCCAAAGTGACATATCCTAAATATTTCATAATGCTCTACAAAGAGCATGTGGTTCTAAATATGAATGACAGTATGTTTGGCTCACAATAGAAAAAGTTTTGATCATGATAGCAATTTTTGGTTCAGAATAATATGAGGCATCATCTTTCATAATCTCCAAAAATTTTGCCAAGGGAAGATCAAGAGCTGTGCCAGAGACCTCTATTTCATCTGCACTCAGCAATCCCTTTTCACTTTCTGCCTAGCTAGCTGCTTTATACAAAGACCTGTAATTAAAGGACAAATAAATTTCAACAGGACATATTGTATCACTGTGAAGATCAAGGAACAGCTCTGATCGCTTAACTTCTATGTCATCCTTTCCTAATAAACACTAGTTGTTAACACTGTAAATTAAGTACATATCTTTCCAAATAATACTTAACAGAATTGTAAAAGTAATGAATATTTATTGAATTTGAAAGGAATTTAAAGCTTAACAAGACACAAGAAGAAAAAACAACAAAAGAAAACCTCCTTTTATCTCAACATCCGAACAAAAGAATGACTAAATGTAGAGATTTTGTTTTAGTATTTTTGAATCTATGAACACGTTTGCTTTTACTTTGAAAATATTAGTGATAGTTTTTATATGAAAATCAACATTCTTCATTTTTTAGACTTAACCTTAAAATGTAAGCATTTTTGCATTAATGTCTTTTTAAATGTCTTTGAGTATTTGAGCTATTACTTAGTTAATCACTCATCTATTGTTAAACATTAGTTTGTTTTCAACTTTTTTGCTATTATAAGTAATATTTAATGACAACATTCTTCATTTTTTAAAATTTAAGATTTGCTCCTTTATGGTAATTTCTAAGAATTAGAGTCAAAGGTTTAAACAATTTAACGACTTTTTTGAACCTAGAAAAAATTATAGTTGAATTATTTTTATTGCTATTTTGATAGGTGAGACATTTTTATTTTAATTTACATGTCTTTAATTAATGGTGACCTTAATGATTTATATGCATATTTATATAGATACGCCTATGGTAGTTTTCTTATATAAAATGACTGTGACTTTTGCCTTTTGCCCTTTTGTGGTCTTAGTGTTTTTAGGAGCTCTTTATATAATAAAAAGAATAGCCCCTTGTCTTTTCCTAGCTTTTTATGTGATTTTTAAACTTTATATAGTCCTTTATTAATATGAAAACTATAGTTATTCCTGGGCTGCAATATTCTGCATACAAGGACAATAAATCAAAAGATGAGTAACATATTTACCAAGTTTCGGGCACCAAGAGCAAGGAAAGGGGTGAAGTCAGTGTGAATACAAGGGAGATCCCTCCCTGGGTTGTGCAGGGAGGTGAGCATAGTGTACTTACTCACACTGTGGGACCTATAAATATGTCAGCTGTGGGATGGGAACAGTCAACTCTAAACTGGTGGAGCCTGGAGAGAACCTCTGCTGTCAGCTTAGGGAGCTGAACCAGATACAGCAGTTTTCAAACCGTGTTCCATGGAGACATTTCAGGGGGTTTCCTGGGAAAGGATGAAGATCTGGGAGGAGTTTGCAGCCTTCTCCTCTCTTTTTCTAGAAAAACGCTCTGACTTTTTTTTTTCTTGTTTCAATGTGAGATTTTATCTGAAGAAATTATTTGTGTTTTTTTTTAAAAAATAACTTTCTGGTATAGCAATCTTTGAAAGTATACAAACATAGCAAGGATAAAATAATGAATTCCCATATTTCACCAATGATTTTATCTTTTTTAATCTCATCACTTTGTCCTCCACTCTTTTGTTTTGTTTTGTTTCTTAATCTTGGATGATTTCAAACAAACCCCAGACATCTGTTCATTTCACCTGTAAACACTCTAGTATGTTTCTCTAACTGAGCAAGACACCGCCTTTAAAAAACTACATAATTACCATTTTTTATCCCATATAACAAAATTAATAATAATTCCTTGATATCAACTAATACTCAGTCAATATTCAGATTTTCCTGATAGTTCAGAAGTGTCTTTTTACAATTGATTTGTTTGCATATGAGACCAAACCCAGTCCATATGTTATGTCTCTTAAGTCTCTAGCGGTCTCTTCCCACCCTTTCTATGATGTTGAAGTTTTTGGCCAATGCAGTGTTTTGAATTGTCCATCTGTTTCTCATTGAATTGTGATGCTTCCTATATTATATTATCATTTATATATAACAGAGTCAGCTCTGGTCTATCAAACCTGTTTTATTGAATTATGTCAGGTTTATGTTATAGTGGCCTCATAACAGTTATTTTGATTTCAGAATAGATTTTATTATCTAAAAGTACATTTTAGAGCTCAGTCTACTATTTTGAAGTCTATTTTTATTAAATGTTGTTATGTGTTTATTTTCCAGATACTACCTTAGATCCTTTTAGCTTCTATAAACCCCAGCAAAAAAAAGTGGGGGTGAGGGGGTTAAATCAAAAGGTTTGGGTCACAGGCTCTCACCAGACATAAAAGACTTACATAGACCAACAATTTCTGGAGTAATGTATTATTTTCAACTCTTCACCACATCAAAATCTTTTGAAAACAAATCTAGAAACCAAATCTATCCAATACCTTCATTAAATTCAAAAGTTAATTTGAGGAAAGATACTATTTTATAGTAAACCACTGGACATAATGCAAAAGAAAAGAAATGCCACGAAAGACAATTGGGCTTCTTGTGGTTTGAGCAACAGATGAGGACATTTTTCTCTGCTGCTTCTGAATTGCATCCAGGGGAAAAGTGAGAAGATGGGCAGCTGTAGATAACAAGGTTATGAAATCAAGGTAGAAGTTCAAAAACATTTTATTAATTTAATAATCTTGATCAAGAAAGAGCAGAATAGGCAAGAAAAGCAATGAGTTAAGCTTATGCATTTTCATTTACGCTCTGAAAGATCCTTTCCTTTGAGATCTAGGCTCATCGCAGAAAGAACTTTAGATGACTAATTATTTTAGTTTTCTGCTCTACTTTGACATGCTAAGTTCACAATTTATTGCTATGAGTACATATCGCGAGGATGACATCTCAAGCTTTTGCATCTTGCCTGATTTGTTTGTAAGATGAAGTTTGATAAGTTTTTGACATCTAATATTGCTTTCCAACAACTGGCTGATTTCTCAACTCAAGGTAGGACACTGTGTATTAAGGTGAAAAGAAAATTAAAGATGAATTAGCTAGATTTTCTGTGAATACTGAAATGTGAGACACAAAAGTATAGACTTCAACAACCCAACTGCCCCTCTTCTTACTGGCAAACATCCTGTATGTTAGGCCAGTTGAAGGACCAAGACTAACACAAGACATCCGCTCATCAGATAATTTCTGGAGTTGTTTTTGCAGCAAACAATGAGAACTCACTGGATAGGGTCACATTAGGAAAGCTAGTGCCTGTCATTTTAGTCAGTTGCTGGCAAAGGCTTTCATTTTCTATTTTAATTTGCCAAGTATTGGCACCAGTCACAAATATGCTAGTACAAATATCTTTTGCACAACATGACTGACTGTACACATCTCCCCAGGCCACTTGCTGTCCCAGACCCAACCAAACACCTGAAATATGGTACCTCCTGACATTTCAGGAGGGGAGTGAAGTCAGATACTGTCTCTCTTCTTCCTCCTTATTTTACCTCTTGTATTCTTTTTTAAACAATGTCATTGATTTTTACTGAGAAATGATCCACTTTGCACTTTAACCATTAGCCATTGGTTTAAAAAAATGCCACTGGATGGCTGATAGATTGAGGTGCAGGCCCAGACAGTGGTCACATTGGAAAAAGAACAAAGGACCCAGGAGAATTCTGGAAAATTAATTATCCGAAGAACACTATCATAGCCCTAAAATGTTAGGCTCTCTGTTCATGTTTTGCATCTGTTGCACACATTACATTATCTGCAACATATTTCTTCACCTAGTTAACCTTTTCTCATCTTTCAAAACTTATCTTGATCATGATATTTTTTAGATAGCCATCCAGTCCAGCTTAAGTGCTTCTATCTTGTGCTCCTATACATATATTCTTCTCTCTGTCATAGCATTTATTATACTGCATTGCAATTATCTATTTTGGTTCTCTACCTTCTCTATTACAATGTGAACTTATTGAGAGCAGGAACTGGGTTATATTCACATGGTGTCATCCACCATGTATGGCACACATAATAACTTCTTATACTAAATTAATAGAGTTTGATTTAAGGACATTATCTCAGGAAGCGAAAGAGGGAACAGTGATTCTGAGTAAAACAATGTGTCTGTCACTAACATAATCATTTGGCCCAGTTTCCAGGGATTAGTGAATTTGTTCTAGAGAGGATTGGGGAATAAAAACTAAAAGGAGTGTTTCACTAAAACTCATCTCAGATGCTAGAAACTCATGGCAGTACTGTTTTAAAATACATAACTGAATACAGTGGTCCCCCATTTGTCTGTGGGAGATACATTCCAAGACCCCCAGTGGATGCTTGAAACCTAAGATAGTATGAAAAGCTATACATACTATGTTTTTTGCTATACATACATATCTTTCTATACATACATATCTTTTCATTTAAAGGAAGTGCTTTACAGATTCTCTTTGGCATATCTGAATTGCCAGCATTACTACTCTTGTGCCACTATGAAATAAAATAAGGGTTACTTGAGCACATGCACTATGCTACCATGACACTTGATCTGATAATGGAGATGACCACTAAGTGGCTAAGCATGTACAATGTGGATACACTGGACAAAGGGATGGTTCACCCTCTGGGCAGGACAGAGCAGGATGGCACCAGATTTCATCTCAGTACCCAGAATGGTGTGCAATTTAAAACTTACAAATTGTTTATTTCTGGAATTTTCCATTTAATATTTTTGGATTGTGGTCGACCATGGGTAACTGAAACCGTGAAACACGAAACCAGGAATAAAGGGGGCACTAATGTATAAAACATTTTTTCCACTCTTCTGATCACCCGCAGCAGCAGGGAGAGCTTCTAAGTATCAGAATCCTTGGCAGTTGGTGACTAAAGTGATCAAAACAGAAGAGATGGCAATTGTTGCCATCATCAGAGTAACTCTGTTTCTGAACATGTGGAAAACAAATATCTATGGTATTCATGGCTCTTGTTCTTTGTTTCTTTTGTGTCTTCTACCCTTTTTCCGCCTTCTCTGGTATTAATTGAGCATTTTGTATAATTCCATTTTCTCTCTTCTCTTAGCATATCAAACAAACTTCTTAAAAAATTTTTAGTTGTTGCCCTAGAGTTTGCAATATATATTTATACCAAATAAGTCCATCTTCAAATAACACTATTATGCTTCCTGGACAGTGCAGGTACCTTATAACAGTATTATCAATTTTGTGCTCCCACTCTTGTAACACTAATGTCATTCATCTTACTTATCAATACACTATAATCACCCAATACATTGTTGCTATGTAAACAGTTTGAGCAAACAGTTTTCTATTAGATCAATTAAGAATAAGAAAATCAAATATTTTATTTTACCATGACACTCTTCCTCTCTTTATGTACTGCCTGGCATATGGTCCATGTTGAACGATAATAAATCCAAGATGACTATACTATTTTGAATGTAGAAAGGGGAATGAAAGGTGATATAAGCGCACTAACTCTGTAACCTTTTGTAGCTAGGAGTAAATAGATAAAGGAACAGTGCTCTGTGATTTAAAGTTATAATGGAACTACCAGAACTAAAAATAGAATATACTTATGGTCATGGCCTCCACTCAATGGAATAAGGGTGTTGGAGTCTATGAATTCCCTAGGTTTCATTGGATTTTTTTCTATGCATATATGACAATAAAAAATTAGTACTATTTAACACAAATCAATAGCTGTTAGAAAATTATATTAAGACAATATTTACACATGTAGGAAAAAATTTAGCTAGAAATATGTTTTGTATCAGTGTTGGCTATTATACTGAAATATCAATAATCAGAATAAGCAGCATTAGCAAATTGGTTAAATAATCCTACAATGAAATCCCACTCAGCTATTAAAATAGTATAACTATAATGATATTATAAAATGTTCACACTATACCAAGGAAACAAATCAGATTAAAAATCAATTTGTCTAATATGTTTCCTTTACAAAATGCATTTTTAAAGTATGAAATGTTCGTAATCTATTGATATTGTTTTTAAAATTTTGTTTTTTTCTCAAAAATTTATAATGACTATATATTGATCCTGTAATAAGAAAAACTGTTACTTTTAAATTTTAGCTTTTTGCTTTGGAATAATGTAAACGTTAGAAAAGTTGCAAGCATAGTACAATGAATTTTGATACGCCTCTCATCCTAATTCTCCATCTGTTTAACACTTGCCCTGTTTCCTTTACTATTTTCTCTGTGTGTATGTATATTCACAAACACATATACATGGTGTGTTTGTGTGTGTGTATTTTTTTCCGAACCATGTAACAGCAAGTTAACATCCTGCTCCTTTACCACTGAATTATCAGTGTGCATTTTCCAAGAAAAAAAATGTCACTTACATGGCAACAGTATCACATTACATTAGGGAGTATATAATATTAGCATAATTCATAATCAGTGCTGTTAACCTTGATCACTCAGTTAATATAGTGTCTGCCAGCTCTCTCCACTGCGAAAAGTTATTACTTTTCCCTTTCCATGCTCTATTCTTTGGAGGTGAGTCATTAAGTCCAGCCCACATGCAAGGAGAACATTAACCTCCATCTCCTGGAAGAGAATACCAACATACGAGTATAGTATGTGTTTGTAATTCTTCTGTAAATGAGGACTTATCTACGCCTTTATTTACTTATCTATTCAATTATTTATCCATTCAATTATTTATTTATATCAGTATGAGCTCATGTATATTTATTTTATACTTTGGATTATAATCTCATAGTATGGTATTTATTATGTTGTCCCAATTTTTCCAGCTTTGGACAATGAGAGATCTTTCAGATTGACTCCTGTGTGCCTCCCATTTTGTTTTTTGAGCACTTTACTTACTTTGTTGTACTAAAGGGTGCTCCAGGCTCATCTTGTATTTTTTCTGCCCCAGTCCTAGAAAAGCCACTTCTCTTGTTATTGAGAATGGTATTACAAACCAGGAACTAGGTACCTGTTTTCTGACAGCTACTGGAGTATCATTGCTTCTAGTGAACAGTGCAGGGGAATACATGTATATTTATGAATCAATGTATACACATATATCTATAATCATCTATCTAATCTACTTACCTATCATCTATCTATCTGTCTAATCTATCATCTATTTATAAAACTAAACATGAGTTCATACTAATGTTTCAGCTCTAACCTAGAACCACATGGTTCATTCTAGATTTATCCGCTTGATTGTAATTTCTTTCTCTAACAGTGAGAAATCTGGCTTCCATAATCTAACATTAATTTGCCTATTTTCTCAACCCTAGTATATATGCAAAGTGCTTTCAGAATTGTTAAACCATACTCCAGTTAGAACCAATTTTATAAACTAGAATACAATGCTTATATACAGTTCTTATGTCTTTAGCCTTACAGTTTCCAATCAAAATATTGTGTTCCAAAGTTAATTAGGTCAGCTTTGTTCTCCCTACCTACTTCAGAGAGATTATGCCCTACATTTGTAATACAGTTAGATTCATTTGTCACAGACTGAACTTGATAATCATATTTTCCCAAATTTGGCCTGTGGTTATCTCTTCAAGCTGGCTTCTATGTCCTTATATATGTCTACCATTTCTTGAGCAATTCCTTACTTCTACCACCACAAGATGTTCAACCCTCATATTTAACCCTTCCTATTCTGGTCCCAGAATCATTAATTTCTTCAAGTCGTCCTGGAGCTATCACTGCTTTAGGTTCTTTTAGTGAACAGATTTAGGAAAGATGTATGTATCTATAAATGTGCATGAGCTGTTGCTGTGTGTGTGTGTGTGTGTGTGTGTGTGTATCTAATAGTCATTTTGAATTTAAAATCATAAAGGGAAAACCATAGTAAAGGTGGTAATGTGCTTAAAAATGTAAAACACTATCTCTTTCACAAACATCTCCTTCTCTATTATAGTTTCCTGGTTAAAAATTGTCTCTACAGAATTACTATTCAGAAAGAATTATTAATTTTTTTCTTTTCAATCTTTTTATTTGTTTGGTATTGATAGTTCTGCAATACTATTGTTAAGTACATGTTTTTCTTCCTTAAAAATAAGTTCTTAGAGCACTGTATGGAAGTATGCATTTCATTACAAAAAAAAATCTACTTAAAAACAAAATTTTGCAACATGTATAATTTAGGGAATTATATATGCTAAGTCACAAATTATTAACTTGAGGAAGCAATATTACTCCGAATAAATATTTCAATTTTATAATAGGGGGAGATTTCACACAATTTTGGTACTCTACATCAAGTTTAATTGACCTTATCAGTGACCTTCTTCCAAAGTAGAGACTATTTGCAAATGACAGATAAAAAAATTGGAAGAGGGGAGGAAAATTCTCACTCTTACTTTTTATCTCATAGACATTTGAACTAGGCATTTGGTTACATTGATCTTAAAAACCCAATCAAATTCTGGAACTGTTGTCGGGGGTAAATTTTTCCACTGTCAATTTCAAAACTAAAGACACATTTTAATATTACAACTCTATCATCTCACTATGGAGTAAATATTTAAGCGTTGCTTCTGTTTAATAACTACTATGATTGCATTCTTGTGAAAATATAATTAAATTTTGACCATATCTTATAATATGAAACTCAAACAATCATTGAAACTCTTACAGTATTTTCTTTCTATCATAAAAATTTAGGATGGAATCTAAACATAACATGAAAACTTGTAGAACTATCTGGTGACTCTAACCTCCCAGGCAATTTGAATTCAGTGAAAATTAGGGATGGATTTAATATTGGTTTGTGATGATTATAGATTTAAAAATGGAACTACACTGCAGCAGGATATACATAGACAACTTTATAAGATACAGAAGTAATTTTATGAGATAGTTTTATTTTAAAAATATTTTCACTTTAACTATAATTTATCTGATTTGATGACAGGGAAGATCCCTTAAATCAATCATTTGTAAATTAGTAATTGCTCTTTAAATTGCTCTTTAAATTTCTTTTTCTTGATAGGTTATCTTATCTAAGAAACAAGTCCAATCTTACATAAAAAATGCATCATCTAATCAAGGTCAGTAGGCAAATAGTACCCTATAGGACTTAAGACATTATATATATATGTTAGTTATCTAAGATATATTAGGTATATCCTCTTTCTATCAAATTGTTACATTAAGCTAAAAAAGGATGAATCAATGGCATAGTAAGAATGTTTTCAGATTTATTTGTTTTTGTTTTAAGCAAAGATTACTATATTCACATAACTTTTTAGTTTTACTTTAGGGAAAAAAATGACAATGAGGAAAAAGTTTATGAATCTCTGTTTCTTTTATGAAATATTGCAGCTAAAACCAGCAATCACTTACATGTGCAACCACCAACTCTGAATACAATATGAATTACACGTAGGAAATAGAATTTACCTAGATGAATTCTGGTTATTTTTAAAAATATATGCAATCATATTAGAGAACACTGTGACTTCTATACTTTGAATTAATTTAGAAAATGAAACTCCTGCCTCCATAATATATAAGGAAATAATATAAGGAAATAAGAAAAATTTTCTATATAAGTCATCCAGTATAAACAAAGTTCATTGTCTGATTTATTTCATCAAAAGGTAAAAGATTCACTGCTATATTTACATGGGCTATTTTAATCCTCAGTAGTTCTATACACAAAATAAATTTAGCATGTACTTATATCTGGGGTTCCCAAAGTAACATATTGATACAAAATTTAGTAAATTGGTTGATGTTCATAACTAAAGAAAAATAAATTGAATTATTGAACATAAAATGTTTACTAACTTCTGATTTGTACAACAGACTCTGGTATTGAGACCTGACTGGGTGGTTTCTTAAACTTATTCATCATGAACATTACTCAGTCTTATATTTTAACACCCTTCAGTGCCATCCTTTGTTTGGTGTTCCATTTTGCAATTTATATGATCATTTCATTGAACTTAAATTGTTCTTCCAGGATTTCATTCATTACCATGATAAAGTTTATTATATTTAGCAAGTTGAATGTATACTAGTTTTTGAGATTAGACAGATTTTCTTTTTAAGGTTTCATTTACAGTCATCAGCTCTGCCTACTATGATGAACCATTTTCAGCTTTTTAGAAGCTTTTAAATATAAATAATATTAGAAGCTGATCAAGTTCTTTTCGGTTTTTCACACATGATTAATTCTCTTTTATAAACACTTTCTTTTTAAAGTATATGCGTGATTTCTTCTTTCAAAGTTATGATTTGACTTGGAGTTAACTGTTCTTGAATTCTGTTCCTCTTAAGCATTTTCACATATTTAGGTGCCGAGCTTTAAATATGGGTAGTTGGACACTAAACAAACTGCGTGTTCAGAGAGACACATCCAGCAGACTTGAAAATGGGCACTCCAAGGGGATTCATGACAGGCATTTCATCCCATATGTCAGCGTCCCTGATGAAGTGAATGGCCCCAGACAATCCTTAGCCAGACCCTTTTATCTACATGGATGATTCCAGCATGAACTTGATTCCACAGAATCCAGCTGGTCAATATGAAAGAGGAACCAAAAATGCACCTCATTCATGCACACACAACATAAAAGAGTTGGAGGCTCTGTTTAGCCACACCATGTTTCCAGATAAAAATCTCCAGAAGGACCTTGCCTGGAAACTCAACCAACCCGGAATCAACGATAAAGACTTAGCTCAGGAACCGGTGAGTCAAATTGAGGAAGCAGCAGCGACAACAGCTATCACTGCAGCAACCAAGCCGGGTTCTTCCAGCCCATAACGTGCCCACCTCACCCACAACATCAACCAGTCCTTAGTCTTCTTTTCCTGTAGTTTCAGATTTCTATAGCTCCCTTCCATCTCAGCCGTTAGGCCCTTCCAGTTGGGCATGAGACTCTGTCATCACTGAGAATCCCATTAGCGATGCCCAAATGCAAGGTCCTCAGTCGGAGAGGCTAGTAGCCAGTTCCTGCTTCTTAAGCTGATGCCTACGACATAGCCCAGATCATGTAACTGTACAGTTTTCCTGATGAGGATGAGCTGACTCTTCTTTCCACTGTTTACATCAGTATTGCTCACCCACAGGGCCCAGCTAGAAGAACAGAGTTCTTCATTTAGCATCTTTGCTGGTCCAGCTGTGGATCCGTCTCCTGGAAAACCTCTCCAATATGACAAGCTGAGGCTTTGCAGCCTACAGTCTAAGAGACGGCCTGGAATTTCAGAACCCATCCGGTATGAGGGACTTTGGATTTCTCTGATCACAATACTAATTAATGCCAGATTTTACAGAAAAAAATATATAGATAAAGATAGAGATAAGTAGTTATTCTTTAGAAAATTGAAGGTATGACCTCAAAGTCTTTTTTGGATAACTACCCAAGGCGGATGGAAATCATCTGGGTATATTTAGAGCAAACGGAGAAGAAAGCACAGTTGACTCCTATACCCAGCGCAGGGTTCTGCTGCGCACCTGCCTTGGGCACTCAGAGAGCCCCACGTGCCCTAAGAAGTGCCATCACACCTGTGGACAATGCAGTAACCAGTCCACAGTAACTGGCCCCTGGCACAATAAAACAACCTCAGCCATGACAACCTCCAGCTCGCATGCGACGCTTCTAAGCTTATCACACTTGCCGGTCTTTTCTTTCTTTATTTTTTTTCCAGTAGATACCTTTTGCCTTTTTAATCTTTTTTTTTTTTTTCCCCTTATCCCCCCCCCCCCCCCCCCCGCCGCCCCATGCACACTCTGGTTCAAGCCGTTGTTTCTCAGTTTAGTTGTGTAGGACACAACTCCCTGGCCCATGCTGGTATTATGAGCCTTGCCTCCCCCCACCCCCTCCTGCCCCAGGGGCAGTTTACACTGAGCTCCAGCCGCTCACGGTAGCCAAGCTCCAGGGAGAGCCATTGTTCACAATCTTAGCAGAGGGTGCAGCTCACTGGCCCATGTGGGAATCCAACCAGCGACATCGGCATTAGGAGAAGGATGCTCCAACCACCTGAGCCACCAAGCTGGCCCTCTTTTTTTTAACTACCCCTTTTGGAAAATATCACACAGTTTTCTTTTGGATTTGGTAATGCATAAAATGACATTATTTTCTTTAATCTCTGTGCAAATATTTGTAATGTTACTATTTTAAGATACTCTCTGAGGTATCTTCTACCTCTTCTTTTCTTTAGGCTTTCATTCAGCATTTAAACATGTTTAAGTCCTATAAAAACACAGCAAAACATAAAGCAACCTCTCTCACCTCAGCTTCTGTTTAGCAACAAGCTGATTCTCTTTTTTCCTCCCTTTTACAGCCAAACTTCCTGAAAAAAATCTCCTCTACTTGGAATCTCTTGGTGGAATCTCTTCCACCAAGCGAAATCTTGTTTCTGCTTCATGTTCAAGAGAAACCATTTTCAAGTAATGGTCAAAGACATAAATTGCCAGGTACAGTTTTCCATCCTTGCTTTATCCTGGGAAAGCATATGTCACTTATCATCTGTCTCCTTGATGTAGGAGATTTTTGAGTGAATGTGGGGATCATATCTCTGGAGACCAAAGAAGGGAAGTATGGACCAAGAAGAGGAGAGGCGTTTTAAAAAAGAGGATAGTTTATTAAAAGCAAAGGGTCAGAACTCCCGAGCAGGAGGGAGTCCTGAATGGGGGTGCCCAGTGACTGAGGCAAAAGTTCTTCTTTTTATACCTTCCCTTGCCTGTTTGGGGAAGGGGGCTGGCAACTTCTAATGAAATTCGTCCACCAGGTTTGTTCTGTTAGCCCATCCTGAAGGGATTAGCAAAATAACCCATTCCTATCTATAAGATCTGTTCCGTTTGTCCAGCCAAAAGGGATTTATGAGATAATTTATTAACCTCAAGGCACTGTTACATTTTGTCCTGGAGTGAAGGAGTTATCTTAGAACCTGAAGTTTCAGGATATGGCTGTCTTTGTTTATTCCAGCAGGGACTTTCTTGTCTGCCTAACAACATGCCAACTAATCTGTCTTATCCTGGAAAATACTTGTGTATTTCAAAGGAATGCTAAACATAACATGTTCAAGGTAAAACTAATCATATTTATCCAAAATCTATTTCAGCTGGAATTCTATAGTCATGATGAATGGCACCACTGTCTATTTCATGGATGGATATAATTTTAGTCATTAATATTTACATTTTCACTACTTCACAATATGTAGATATATTGGTCTTGGGGATACAAGGATATTTTTGTGAAATAGAGTGCAAAAAATGGCATATTTTTATTAACTATGTGATGATAAACATATAGTTGTCCTCTCAAATTCCACTTGAGAGATTGCTGTGTGACCAAAAATCAAGTTCGTAAGCAGAACATGAAAAAAATGTGTGGTACTCCAAACACTTGGAAATTGGGAAAAGAAGATGACCTCTGAGAGAGAAAATAGTGCAACCCACAATTATTCAATAAGATTAGTTATCTGTGGGAGTTACCAAAAGATGCCTTAAATTTTTAATTGAAGACTTTGGAAACAGCCAAAACTCGAACAAAGCATTTGGGGTATAATCTCACCTAATCATGTGTAAAAAGAATGGAAAGTTCAAACTGAAAAGATATATTTAGCTAGAAAACAGAAAACAAAATTGCAGTAAGTCAGTTCTATGGCATGTATATGGTGAAAGTCTTGAGGTAGGTATCTCACTCACCCTTTTGCAGATCTAGGCTTCCAACTCTTGGGACCTAGTGCCATTAAATATTTCAATCACACAAGTGATTCCCCTTTCATGTTTGACTCTCCAGTCATAAATTGACTTTCCATGGCGACCGGGCTACAGGAAAAGAATATAGCTATGCCACATGTACTTACTCATTATAATATATCTGTGAATACAGACATACATTGGGCCTGCAGTTACACCGCAGTCTCTTGATTTAAATAATCCAAACTCAGTCATCTATGACTTCTGAATTTCAAATTCATTTAAGATTTCTACAGTCGGACTCTAAAATATGAAGGTCTAATTAAAGTAATGCTACCTCCCTGCAGGAAGACCACTTTCACTTGAGCAAGCCTTATATGTGTATTCAACTGATCACATTTTTAACCAGTGTTCTGCTGCTTAAACTCTAGAAACAAATATATGCAATTAATTGTTACTTAATGGACTTTTCCCTGGCCATTTCTTTAAGCACAGTACCTTTAATGTGCAACTTATATTAGTTTTAAACTTTAAATTTTTCTTACTATAGCACAGACTGGTAATTATAGTCACACACTTAGCATTTGTTACTCATAAAGGAACCATGCCAATTCTGCCCCCCCTCCACTCCCACCAGCCATCGTCAATTTCCAAGATGATCTCATTTTATTCCACCATTCAGCATAAATTACAGGGTGAGTGTGAAGCCTAAATATACCTTTTTGAACACATCTTTTGGTCTGATTCTAATCTCTTGACTTTTCTGAACATTTCATCCTGTATTTCTCATCGTTGATTTTCCAAAGTTAGAAAACGGAGATTTTAATTTTTCTCAATAAACATATTAACCTTAAACAAACATTATTGTCAAAACCATTCTCCTTCTTTTCCATATTATCACCTCTCAACATACCTGTCAGCTTGGATTTTTTTTTCCCTTTCTTATTTTTCCTCTCTAGTTTTTATTTAATTTTTTTCTCCCTAAATAGTTCTCCTTTTGCTTTGTCTCCCAAATTATCTCCAATATTCAAATGAAGAATGTTATCCTGGCTGTTGAAGATGAAATTTCTCTACTGTTCTTTGACAGTTTTGCTCTCTATAAATTAAGGGATTAAATTGAGGACAAGCACTTGCCTTATATTTCTGAATATTCAGTGGCTTGCCCATTATTTAGAACAAAGTAGAACCCAATGGTAAATACTTTTTCACTCATGAATGACATTCTTCATTTTCTCATAAGAATGTAATAAAGGAAAATTGACAAAGCTGTGCATTTTACAATCTTGGTATATTTGAAATGTGTAATTATGTGACTTGAAAGGTGTTAAAAGTAGACACTCGTATAAGAATAAGCCCCACTACTAAGTATATCTGTATTTTTTATTTTTCTACTTTTTCTTTTAACAATTAAAAAATACTATGGGAGCATGTGGCATAGTCCTGTAAGAGAAAGTCTATAAAATCCCTTGAAAGACTGAAATTTTGCCATTTTATATATCTCGTGTTTATATATTCACCCTCATATACTCTAGAAATGCCACATCTCTTATTTTCTCCCGCAAATTTTAAAAAGGCCAGAATTTGTATTGCTAGTTAGGTAGTCCAAAAGACAATACTGCTTCCATATAATGTAGAACTCTGCGCTTTGATGAGAAAGATTTTCATAGAAAAAGAATTTTCACATCTACCTTTTCCCTCCTGCCATGTCCTCCCACAAACCAAAATGGTAATAGTTACTGATAGTATTTTTAATATTTTTTGTTCTATGTGAAGCACTATTCTAAGAAGTTTGTCATATATATATATATATATATATATATATATATATATATATATAATTGTATCTATTTAATCACAAAAAAAACACCATTCTTATTCTCACTTTTTTTTCCCAGAAAAAAAGGCTCAGAAAGGTTTTGTTAAGTATCATATAAAACCATTTTCTTTAGTCCTAACTTTTGTATACTGAGGCTCTATTCCACCATTGCATATATGGTATATAGAACTTCCAACATCCTTGTTAAAACATCTTTATTGAGTTGCTCTAACCTGCTTCAACATTTTTTTCTAACCTTTATTAATTAGTATTTTTGTTATCTTTGTAAGGTATTTCTGGGCCTACTACCAGATATATAAATACAATATAAAGTATTATTAACATTTACCGACTTGTTTATAAACTAACTGTGAAATGGTAGTGCATTGACATGGCATCTTTATTCTATTGAGATGATAAATTTTTTATTTGCTTATTATATTTCATCATTGAGTGGTCACTTATTAAATAGAGATTAGGTAGTTTGAGGTTACATTTAGAATGCTCCTTTGGGAATAATGTTATACTATTTGCAGTAGCATACCTATATTAATGCTTTTCATTTATAATACCAAAATAGTATAATATTTTTTTCTGCTGTGCAACCTCCTAGAGATATGGGTAATATGTACTGTTACACATGTAATCTATATTAAGAACCTAACAATTGGGATATTTTATGTTTTCTGCCATATTTTCAAAACTAAATGATAGGCAGAAAAGAGTCATTGCAAAATCTTGAATTTTTAAAAAAATTTTGATCATATCTTCTATTGTACGCTCCCATTTTATTTTACTTTGGTTCATTTTAATTCTATATAATTACTAAGCATAACAATGGATTGTTATTTTTGTTTTAAAGATAGCGAGTTAATAAACTTTAAAAGAATCTTCCTGGTGCCATGGCTAACCAATTCTCTTTCCAGGATACCATTTTTCTGCCTCATTCTTTAGTTTTGACAACAGAAAAAAATTAATTTGAAAATTAATTGTGGGAATGGGGATAGGATTGATGCTGACCTTTTTGAGAAGCAATAATCTATGATTACAGGAACCTAGAAAAAAGCTGCGGGGCAGGGGTGTGGGGGGAGATAAGTGCATCTATTGAGAAAGTGTTAATTGTGTTCATTTAAGGTTGAGGCAACCTGGTTGGTTTGCATAAAGGGAAGTTTTTCTAATGACATAGGTGCTTAATTTTTTCAGAGAGAGTAGGTGTATTCAGGTGCGGTCTTGTCTCTGCAATCTGAAGGATAGTTTCACCTCCCTGGTTTTTAAAGCCCACTGTTTTTGGTAGATATAAATCAACCAAAGCTCTGTTTGGGATAGCTCTTCAAGTTCATTATTTTGAGATTTGTCTACACAGACCCTTTCCCTCCTTTCATTGAGCTGCTAAGGAGATTAAAGGGTAAACAGCTTTTTTTTCCCCCTTTTCTTCAATTTAGATCTTTAAAAGGTATATCTATTGCTCTGAGTCAATAAAAGGAGTATGTTTCAACCAGTAGCTGTGCAAACTTTTTTTTTCCTTCAGTAGATAGCAGTAGGAAAAAGCGAAGGCTTTTTGCTTGTAAAAACATTTACTGTCTCCTAGCAATCTGCAGTGATGCTATGCAAGTCTGACAATAGATAAATATTTTCCAATGACATAAAACTTTACAGTAATATAGGAAAGTTGCTTAACTGTTTGCCTCAGGAGTTGATTCCCGATTCTAGAGTTTCAGAAAACCTTGACTATAAACTAACCTCATAGAATCATTAGTTACTAATAGCAATATGGACTTAAAAGCCATAAGTATTTTGTCGAACCTCTATATTTTTCCAATGGGACAGCTGAGATGTTGAGAGATTAAATAACCTTGCAAAGTCACATGATTATTTTAGGTAATGAGCAGGGACTAAAATATTCACCATTCTTATAGAAAATCCACTACTGCATGGTATCTTACCTAAAATGCTTCGGGCTGAGGCTGAACTGACTGGTAGGCTGGAGAAGAAACTATAGAGTATCTGAAAAATAACTTGTATATTTGAGTAATATATGATGGGATACCACAATGTATAGTCAGTGCAAATGTGCACCATTGTAGTAAAATGACCTGCTTCTCAAGTGGAATCTGGGCACGGTCAAGGTGCAGATGCCACAACTGGTGGATGTAGCAAATATGTGATTTGTAAACTTAAATAGTGCGTCAGACCAAGGTTGAAAACATGCTTATAGGGTCAAGGAATTAGGAAAGGGCCAGATGGTGACTGCATTGAACTAGAGAGCAAATGAAACTCTAAAAAATGGGACATGCATACACAGCTACGGCTAATAGCTGTATATATAATGCAAGATGTGAGCCCAATGTTGCCAGAACTACTTTACGTTAAAAAAAAACCCACAAAAAACAAAAAAAACAAGTCTGGATTTTTAAAAACAGTGTATTTACCAAACAAAACTAGCCTACATGTAGAATTGCCAGGTCTAGCATATAAAAATACAGGACTTCTAGTTAAATTTGAATTTATCTGTTTATTTGTATTTTATCTGGCAAACCTAACGATAAGTGACCCACCACTTTGCAAACTTTAGTTTAAGGAGACAATAGGTATGTTGACTTTTGTGGTGTGTACTCATCTCTGAGGTTTGTCAGTTACCTTCACTTAGGGTATCACATATTATTCTGAACACTTGTTCAGAGATGGTTGTTCTCCTTTTACACTATAGTAAATTGTTTGCATATTATATTTTTGAGGTAGCAAATTTCATATTAAATATGTAAGAACTAACTATCTGAGATTCTTTCACTCACCTAAAGAATATAGCAAAAGGGAATAAAAAGATAATTTTATTGTTAGCTTCTAGGAATGATTAATGTTTTCAATATAAGTAATCCTTACATGAAGGTTTTCTGGGAAGAAAACATTCCTATGTATTATTACAGGCAAACATAATAATAATAGAGGCAGAATAGTTGGTCTCCTTGAAGCTTTGCCCCTGTTGGTTCATAAAAATCAGATAGGCTGAGAACAAGCTGCAACACATCCACCAAAGTTATAATTAACATTAACTTGAGAAAGAGTCCTGGCTCCGCTTAATCTTAAATTTCATTTGATCTTAATTGAAAGGAGGCATGGAGTTACAGGAAACAGACCCTTTTATTGAAAAGGCCATGGTAATATGTTTAGAATTTCCCAAGGAACAGAAGGAGATCTTGAGAGTACAGACATGTGGAAGCAGAGAAGTTAAGCCTTTAACACCTCACAGCAACGAAACTCTTTGGTCATACTTTGAAGGCCTTGCCTCTGGGATTTATTTTCTCCTCATCTAAGATAGGCCCAGAAATGTAATTTTGCTTTTGAAACAAGTAATTCTCCACAACACTATCATTGTGTTTTCTGTTACCTTATTTCTAATGCTTAGTTACCTCTCACAGGGTACCCATCTTTGACCTATTCTGAACAGTTCAGATATTTCAGAGAAAGCAGTGAAAGAAAAGTAGGCTGAAGAAAGCAATTTTTAAAAAGTCAATCAACTCATCAAATGTTTACTTAAGTTTCCCAAGCACTAGCCATCATTCTAGATCTGGGTTTCTCCTCAGGGGACATAAATTTGAAGGGGGACACAGAGACACAATAAAGAAGAGAATACAATAGACATGCAGATGGAAATACAATAAGAATTTCTTCATTCTTTCATAGGAGGGAGGTGCAATTCATGGAAGTTGATACTTGATTGGGGTTTTGAATGCTGAATTGGAAATTGCCAGATTAATAAGGGAAGCAAAGTCTTTTGTGACATTTTGTTGCATTTATGATGAGTCTGGTCAGTTGCTTTACAGAATATCACTTAATTTTGATTTGTCTGATTCTTTCCTTATGATTAGATTTAGGTTAAACCTTTTTGGGACTTATTGTACTTTCCATTGAATTGTAGCAGGGGCACATAAGTCAGTTTGTCCGGTTATTGTTATTGGTGATGTTAAGTTTAATCACATTGTCAAGGTGGTCTGTATGAGACTTCTCATTGTAAAGGTGCTTTTTCCCTTTTGTAATTACTAAGTAATCTGTGAGGTTATACCTGAACGTGCTATGCCCATATTGCTCCCTAACAACATTTCACCCAATGCATGCATGTTTTTTGCATATCTTGGCGATCCTTAACTGGCTGTGTAATGTTAGAAAAATTAGGACATTGCTTATAAAAATCTGGATTCCCAAGTTCTTGTTAAAAATTGGACGATGTGGCAACACTGGGCCTGTATTCCTCCTGAGCTGAATAATTGCTAGAAATGGAGCGGTGATTATCTTCTAAAAATGAGGCTGTGGTTTTCAGTTTGCCACAGTTTCCATCATTCCCAGTTGTTTACCATTGCCTTAATCACTCACTTATGGATTCTGTTTCTCTTCTGTAACCATTTTGAGTTTTCTATCCTTGTACTATGGTTTCTAATTTAGTGATCTGCATGGCTGGTGTTAATGAGGGAAAAGGAAGCCAGGAGAAGGAGTTTAGGGCAAAATATTAACAACTTTGGTTTTAAGTGTTTCGTGGAGTTGACAATCATTGTCAGCAAATGAGAAGAGCCGTCTGAGCACATGGATGCTATAAATTCCTCAATATTTCATATACTATATTATTATAATAACATTATAATAAAATATAATCATTTACTTGCAATCTGCTTCCCTTACTGTTTTACCACTCATTTTTTCTTCCCTGCATCTGGCACATACTAAACACTCAATAAACTTTATTGAATAAATGAACGATTCATATGAATGAATTGTCAAGAGATATTTGAGGAGGAAAATATTCATGAGCCAGATAACATGAACCTCAAAGGATAGAGGAGTAAGGGCAGGTTGACATGATCTGTAGACTCTGCAGGAAACGTGATGTGGTAGAATGAGCTGCCTCTGTTTCTTGTAGCCTGTGGTGGAAGAGAGGTCATGAGGGGAGAAACATTTTAGTGAAGGCAGGAAGGTGGTTGGAGGAAATAAACAATCAATGGAATAGACATTAGCAGTGAGGTTAGTGGGCAAAAAATAGTGTCACGATGTCAGGATAATCTGGTGACTCAGAGTAACAGAGAAAAGCAGAATGGTGGGAATCCAGCAGCTTTAGTTTTGCGCTAATACAGGCTGAAAATGTAGATAGTGTTAGGGGTTTGATAAGGTAGAAGTTGGTAGGGTTTGTTCTGATTCCAGAGACAGTGTTAGTGGAAAGTTATTCTGTAAGAATTTCACTCATGTATCTGGAGATGGAATTAACTTGCTCTGTGGATTCAAACATTCCAGTGGAAACAACAGCAGCCTGCAGTAATTTGAAAGCTGACTTTTAGTTTGTAATTTGAGACTACATTTAGGTTGTTAAAGTTGCGACCCTCTGCAGCAGATTGAAGAGTGCAGACTCGAGAGAACAGAGGACTGGTTGGAGGAGGGAATTTGGTCAGGTTAGACCAAAGTGGTTCTCAATATTCCCTGTGTATTTTCAAATATATAGATTTCTGAGCACAACCTAAGAGGATTCTGCTTCACCAGGCCTGAGGAGGAGCCCAAGAATCGCCTTATTTAAAAAGCAAATCAAGTAATGACAAGGGCCACTGTTAGGAAGCGCTGATTTAAATTTTAGAAGATGTTCTCCTCTTGAAGCAGGATTACTGTTTCAAAAGAGGCCTCTGGCTTAAACAATCAGGAATGACAAAGTTCATCTCTGATTAACAGCCAGATTCTCTCATGGTTTGTTCTTGAAAGCAACAGCTCACTAGAAATGAAGCACAACTTTGCACACGTGGCTACATAGTCACATATCTATCAAAATACTAACATTATTCCCCAAAGAGCCTTAAATTGTATCTTTTAGGGAAAATAATGCCGTGAAATTAGCAACCAACTAGAAATGTTCTACTGTTATCAAGAGGAAAAGATTCCTTTCAAAGTGTGTGTGTATACACAGTCTTCACTTGTCCTTTATTCATTATTCTGTTACAGCTAATTAGTTTGCTTAATTTTAAAGATTATAATGTGGGAGATACATGAAGTTATTCAGCAAAATATTACGGGAGTCTGCTTTCAGGTTTAGCAAACTCTTATAGGACCTGAGAGCAATAGATGATTTCAATTTATTTTAGCTATCACTCAGTACCTACTTCAAGAGAGACAAAGCTGTCAGTTGTTCTGGGGCTCTGGATATGAATAAGATGCAGATTTTGCTCTCAGAAAATTCAAATTCTAGAAGAGGAGATTAAGAGGTAAATACTAAAGAAGAATATAGTGCCAAAGGTTGAAAGAAGAAGTATGTGTACCAGGTCGATAGGTCGCCCACTAATTAGCCATATATTGCCTTGAAAGGGGCAGAACATAGACAGGATAAGAACATCCGCTGGAGTCAGATAATAGTAGACTCAACTCTTAAATATCACCTCTTCATGGCTGTGTGGTTGACCTCTTCAAGCTTCAGCTTCTTGGTCTATAAAATAGGAATGATGCTCAAGCAGCTGTTATAATGATGAAATGAAATAATATTCATATGATACTTAGCATGTGGGTGCTTGGTGTTCAGTCAGGACATGATAGCTTTATCAGAGACACCCTCCTGTTGACATTCTAGAGAAAAGCTACATGTCAAGGTGCACTGTGGCTTGATATTTTAAGATCTTGTTTAACTTTTGGAAAATGATGTGACTTATGGTGTCTTAGCAGAAAAAATAATAATTTCTTTTTGTGTTTTAAATGGCCACTCATATATTGTACTTCTTGAGGTTTTTCTTTAAAAAAACAAACAAAAAAAACTCAAGTATTTTAATGAGAAAATTTATAATTTATGTAAGAGAGTTTACCATTTTGGATATAAAAAGCATCTTCTGCCCACCAGAAATAGAGTCTCTTGAGATTTTACTTGTTCTGGTATAGGGACATTAACCAGCAATGTTTATTTAAAATACCTGGCAAATTTTCTTGAGCTTCTCAGTTTGAATAGACACAGGAGACATAACACAAATGGTTTGTTTTGATACGTTGGCTGTCTGCACCTTTAATATACAAGCTGAAAAAGTCCCTAGTTCCTTTTTATGGCTGCCACATGAGTGTTCTGTTTTAGAACTATTACTCTCTGTAATGTTCTTAATCATTATCATTTTTGCAGATTTTCACCTAAAGACTGGTCTGTGTAGCTAGCTATAGGTGATGTTGATTTCCACGTATCATCATTGTAAATATAATACTTGTTTGAAAGTTGCTGAATGTAAAGAGGCCAGGCAAAATTGCAATATTGACAATGGGAGATTCATGAATGCTCCTGAAGTGAAGGTCTGTTTTTGTATATCACGCTACCCTAAATTTTTGTATATCACGCTACCCTAAATTGTAGATATGAGCGAGACACTTCGTGAGCTCAAAATGACCAAGTCTCCTCCTACTTGGACATTTTGTACTTCACAAAATGTAATCTCTATTTTAGAGCTTTAGAGATAATGCATCATTGTAGAAGGATGAATTTACCTCCTCCAATGCCCGATGTTAGCTAGGATTAATGAATAGGTAGGACAGGACCTCATAAATAGTCAATGATGATTGATGAGTAACATATGTATGTGAGAGACTTTGGAAAGTATAAAGTCAATATAAACACCATTAGAGAAAAGCTAAGCCCAAGAAATTGTTTTCATTATTTTCTATGCATGTCATTAATCAGGTTAGAAATTTTTCTGAGTGAACAGTCTAAATTCATTGATGTATTGAGGATCATATATGTGCCTAAATGGTCTGTTTTTGTATATCATGTAACCTAGGTGAGGTAATTTAAGAATTTAATAAGAGTAATAACAACAAACACATCAGTGGATCCATAAAACTTCCTGAAATCTTTTCAAAATATGGAGGGGTACAAATGAATAAAAAAATATATATATATAAAAAATAAAGACCCCTGTCCATTAGTACCTATAATAGCCTCAAAAAATTTTTGGTCATCAAGAATCTCTAGGTTGCGCTAATTAGCATTAAACCACAACCAAACATACACCAACCCACTTCTTCAACGTGGATTTTATGTCCATTATCAAAATATTAAGAAATCATTTCTTTTATTATGATAAACTAACATTTCTTTCTCAGAAGGAGGTGAAACATGAGAAAAATAACTTTAAGCTGTAGCAGAGAAGGAATTTAAGTTAGACTTTAAGTGTATTTTTAAAATGATATTTCATTTTTGGATTTGTTTGTTCAACAAATATTTCAGGAACACTAACTCAGTACTCAGTGCTAGGCTCAGTGCTCTGAAAGATACTGGGGAATAAGACATTGAACAAAATAGGCAAGGACAGTGTACTCGTGGAGCTTACATTCTAGTATGGAAAGAAAAATAATCGGAAGTATTGATGAGCTAGAATATTTCAGATACTTAACACTATGGGTATCTGAAGTAACATTGGGGATCTTCTTCCTTGGTTTATTGCTTTTTCCCTGGAATTCTTTCAATTTTAATTTGTTGGCTATAAAAAAACTGCTCCAAAAGCCATAGGTAGGGGAGAAAAAAGAGATAATGTAAAAATTAAAATGTCATTAATCTGGTTTTAAGAGCAAAAGGAAATGGATACTTGGCTGAAGGCTAAGTAAGAAAACAGTGAAGAAATCTTCAACAGTTACAGATTTAGCCAGCAGTTATGCCTGGACTAGGACTGTAAACAATTTGTACTTTTAAGTTCTCCAAATTCTGTCATATTCATTAATCTTATTTTACAATTAAAGCATTGCCAAATTCATGCCCTTGAATGTTTTTCTAAGCCAGTCCCTCTTTTCTGCTCCCATCATATAATTATTTAAATTTGATTGTTGTACTTTTTGAAGTTTCTATTTTATATTTATTTTCCTCTATTAGTCCGATTTACATCATTGTTCCAGTTAGTAAGAACATTTTTTTCTCCAGATCATTTAGTCTATTACTTGACCAAGGAAGAATTCTTGTCAAACATTTTCACACGCATTTTTTATTACATGCTTAGAGATATATGTTAGGCTAGAACTCTAGCAAATTGTTAATATACCCCAAAGGATTAGAAATGTAGTAGGTTATACATTGTAGCTATTTCCAATGGAGTGATTTATTTTGCAAACATCATAACTGATAAACTCATTTGTGATACATAGAAAGGTAGTTTTGAAAATAAGTTCAACAAGCCTTAGGAACACAACAGTAAACATAGAATGCTTTGTTTTGTCACTTATTATCTATAAGGCCCATTGTTTGTTTGCTTTTTTTCTTCTATTTCTTTTTACATTCCTTACATTTTATTTTCACTTTTATTATCTTTCTGGTTTTACAAGAATGTAAACTTCTTGAGAGCAGGAGATTTCTCTCTCTTATTCAATACTGTTTCTCCAGAGCCTAGTGCAATGCCTGCCTTAGTAAGCACTCAACAAATATTTTGATTAACTTTACCGATCTGTTTATTAACAAGACACACTAATGATTTCCTTTTGGAACTAAACTAAGAATGGCAGAGTTAAACACACTCAGTGTCATTCATCAAGTTGCATTTATAGAAGCATTGATTCTACCACAGAAGTTAGCTACCATGAACGTGCTATGGATTAGTGAAGAAAACCATCCTGATTCTTTTCCTCATTCCTCTTTCTTTGGCCCCAATCTTGCAGTTACTTTTTGCCCATACTCTCAAGCTTCACATCCTCCTACACTTTCTTTCAATAAGTCTGCAACTTCACTGCCAGTCAGAAAAGTTAAAAGTTCCCTTACTGTACTCAACAATGGCAGAACAATCCCATTAGAACTTGGCAAATCCCCTTTTTATTATCTAACTCATGGAATGATGACCTTGTTTCAGGTCCAAAAACATAGATGTCCTCTAGAGTTACTGTAATTTGGGCCTAAAGAACACTCAGAAACAGAGAAGGAGATAGGAGAGGTTAGAGAACTGAGTGGATAGGGTGTGAGAGAGGAAGACCTTTTGTCTTCTTTGCCTATTGAATTTTGAACCACGGAAATTATTAGCTTTTTAAAAAACAAACATATAGATCATTAAAACTAAAGTGAATTTTACTAGCCATAAAATAAATTCTTGGTGTATATTAATAATTCAACACACAAATTATCATTTAAAAGACAGACCTTAACACTTAATTATATGGTAGGTGATAGAACCACCAACATATCAATCTTGACTTTGATATTTCCTCAAATTCTTGAAAAGTGCCTCTTATCCTGTGGGCTTGACTTTAGAGATGTTCACCTTATTCTCTTTCATAACTTGATAATGCAAACTAATGAAATTTGTGTAACTATAAATGTAAAAAACACTCCTTCATATTCCAAATCATTTCTAGAATTTGGTTCTTGCCAAGATTATACCCAGCTCAAGTGGAATATTTCTGATTCACAATCAGCAGCCTCCCTCTTCATGAGCTATCAGTGGCTATTAAGTATATTCAATTCCACTCAGGAAACTGTTAACTAAGGGCATTCCAAAGTCTCAGCTGCGCATGAGTGTAGGCAGAAGAAGTCAAGCATGTCGTCTGCTCCCAAACATGATCCACACTCAGCTAGGAGACCAACTTTCTATGCCTGCTCAATGCTCTACCCCCATTAGAGGATTGCATGCATACTTTAGAAAGAAAGGGAGGAGTTAATATCATGAGAGTGAGTCTGATAGGGGAATGAGTAGGCCGTAGAGGAAATGCATGGATGGTACATAGTTTTCTCCAAAGCCTGGAAAGTCAGGTGAATGAAGAACACATTCACACACTTATACTGCGTTCCTTCTCCGTCAACTGTCTATTTAAAGCCCCTGTCCTGTGAACAAGCTGAAGAGTCATAGTTTGTTTAACAGAGACAAAATCAGATGACAGGGTATTGCTTTAACTCAGTGTTGGATTTGTTGACATTTGATACACATCTGGAGCTTTTATTTAAATAGAATTGTCATCATACTTTCATTTAACCGATGAAGTTACGCTTGGGGTGGAAATGCTATCTGTGTGGTTAAAACTTCAGGCTGCTTACCAGGAAGTTTGTCTTCCAAACTTTGATGATGATATTGTTTGGAAGAAATAAAACAGGCTCCGAGGAAAGGAACTAAGAGTGAAGGTTACAAACACCAGGTGAGTTAGGGAGAGAACTAAGGATCAGGATAGTTCAAAAATAACAAAATCTGCTTTTACAAGCAATGTACTATGAGAAAAAAAATAACACTTGGTAACCTGAGGGATTCGGATACTGTCTCAACTTTCTATTTTATTATGTATGGACCCATTTATATAATAAAACCTCAACTTTTGCTCAGAAGTATATAAATGATATTTCATTTTCCTTCCATTGAATTAAAACCAATCTTCTTTTATTTACAGTCTTCAGATTGTATGAAAGCTGTGGGGACAAACCACTTTACCTTTCTGTGTCTTCTCTGGAGAAAATTCTACTTCCAGAAACTGTGAGAATATTTGGTTGCTAAGTACAGAGCAGGCCTATTCCCTTGGAAATGATTCACAGAATTTGGTTGTGGAGGAGGAGGAAGTGGTGTTGGTGTTGTTTAAGAGGACATGCAAATACAGTAGTTTAGGTCATGTCTTAACAGATAGCCCTGTGGCGTTCAGATGTCCAATTTCCAGTATTTGCTTTACTTGTTCTTCCTAGTATCTTTAAAGAATATGAGGCATTTACTGATTCTATTTCTGGGAATGAAATTGAGATTTCCGATTGGAAGCTACAAAAGTTTACGAAGATAATTAGAGAGTTAGTTGGTTCCTAGAAACTTCATGAATGAATCTTGTTTGAAAGAAAATCCTGTACTAGAATTAAGACATTTCATTGAGCTGAGAGGAAGTTTTGAGGTCTAGTTTAAAATATTTTATAAAAGAAGAAAACAAAGCTTAAAGAGGCTAAGTAATTTTGTTATTGTAGAAGTTCAAAGATTTAACTTAAATCCTTTGTTTTGTACCTACATACTAATGGCTTGCAGTTTTTTGCTAGGTACAATGGTGTCACTTAGATCTGTCTTTCAAGACAGGTAGCAAATTTCTGATAATCCCCATAGATAATCTCTAAATTCTAGCTTCTTTTAAAATGTCTTTAATTCTCAGTGGATTTACTATCTCAAACAATTCAGAAACCCAGAAATCTGCCTCTATCTTATAGCCTCTTTGGCCTCCATATTCAAGAGCGCTCGTCTCCTGATCCTATTTCCTTATCATGATCCCTAAACTGGCATTGCAGATACAGCTGGGCTGTGATATATGCTTCAAGAGTTGGTTTGGAAAAGGAGCCAAATGTGTCACCATGTCAGACAGACATTTCTTCTTTCTCCTTTCATTAGGTTATGTCTGGTTTCTCTATCATGCGAGCAGTGAAAGCTAGGTATCTAAGGCGGTTACTTCAGTGGAGAGAAAAGCCTTCTGAAAAGCAGCTAGAGCTGTAGGGGGCGCAGAAATCAGAGGCTGGGGAATATCTATGAAGGAATGATCTTAGGGAGTTAAATATTTCACACATGACTCCCTTGGCCCTCCCAAATCTACAGCTAACTGAAAATTGCAGTTATGTCCTGGTCTGTAAAACGTCAATGACAAAAAACACTTTAAAAAATTCCCTTTACTCAATACATCTTTATCGAGTATCATAGGCAGAGATAGCGCTGTCTCCATGAGGCGATAACATGCCATCAGGTCCTGAAACTCTGCTCCTTGTAATTACAACAGCTCATCATCGATCTTGGGGGTTTGTCCATAGATTTTTCCTCTTTTACTCATCTTTTTATTTTCAAATGAGGAAATGCACATTATGATATAAACAGCATGATTCTCAAGTCAGCAAATCAGAAGATTTAAATACATTTAGGAAAAATGAAAAATGTTATGGCAGTTTGCAGATTTGAAATAATATTTGGATTTTCCTTCTAATTCGTGTTGTCCAGCCTTCTCCTTTAACTCTCGGTATCCCTTTTATATCATATATGTGCACATATATCCACATATTAAGCAGTAGTAAGAGATGTCTTTTTTCTCTACTTTGGAACTTTAAAAACATGCAAATATTTTTGCCTTCCCAAAAACTCACATAGAATAATCAGGCTAAACTATTTTGTTTTGTTTTTTTTTTTTAAGACATCAATGATATTCTGAGGGCTGTCACATACCACACCCAAGTCTCTTTTCAGTAAAGGATAGAGATTGTCTCATTTTGGCCAATTGATCCTGAAACCCTACCTTGAACCAAAGATTGGAATTTGAGTCAGGGGTAGCTCTCTGTGTGATGGCCAACAGCCTATGAGATGATCTTAGGCAGAATTTCTTCTAGAAACTATGTTCATACCAGATAGGAAATAACCAAAGGAGATTTTCTTTCTTGTTGAGTCTGTTCTAATTAGATTTGTTTTCTCCTGGTGAATTTGAATATGAAATACACAAAACTCTGCATAGAGAGCAGTGGTACTCAAACACAGAGAATGTCTTCAGGAGCTAGAAAAGGTTGGAACCATAAATGCAGTTAAGTAGCTTTAGAAAGAGATACAGAGAGTTGAATAACTAGACCAGCATCCTCTAGATGGGATACTGTTCGTCTTTAGTCCTATTCCAAGGCACCAGGAGGCCAAGGATTTTGAAAAGATTCCCTTTGCTTCCTTTCTTGTTTATTCCTACACAAGCAGTCATAGCCTATATTAATGATCTGAAAAGACTCAACACACTATTAAAATCTAACTACTTAAAACACTAAATGCAGATATGTTCAGACTTTCCCCTGAGCTATGGCAGGATAAGGTATTTTTTAACTTCACATGACAAGAACTAATGATACCGCTCTTTCTTGACTCATCTTTTGAACATTACGAAAACTCCAACCCCAGATTACAACCTTATTTTACCACAAGATCAAGCACTGTGAGTAAGAATTGCAGAGGCAAAGACAGAAGAAAGCCACAGATGTGGTTCTGGCTTGTGATGTCCTAGATTTCCCTTAAGTATATTAACTATTGCAAGATAAAGGTCAGCAGAATTGAAGAGTTGAACCACAAAATAACTGGATTTCAACTCTCATCATGGTAAGGCTGAAGCAATGGGAAAAAAATAGAAGCATATATATCCGTTATCATTTTGATAGATTTTGTGTCTCACTTCTAAACAGAGTAATAGATCTTATGAACACTGTCAATCTTCATAATATTCACTCTGCACTTGCCTTATGACACAATTAATAACATTTTGTTAATTAACTGCATTCCATTTTTATTATTTCTGTAAATGATGTGAGGAAGCAAACTATGTCTTTGTTGTTTCCTGCTATATCCCCAGTACCTAGCATTAAATTTCTGAGGCCTAAGGTGAAATTAAAATACGGGATCCCTTGTTCAAAATTTATTGAGAATTTTAAGACAATAAGAGCAGAACATTAAAACAAGCGCAGAACCCTTCTGACTGCAGGGCGCTGTGCAAAAGTATGGGCTGCATACACCTGAAGCTGCCTCTGGTAGGACATAATAGGTGTTCATCAAGTATGTGTTCACTGAATGAATCTGAATAAGTATTTTGAATCAATAAGTCTTTTATTTCTAAGACTAGAAACAAAATACGTACAGACAAGATTGTGTCTACAATCAATTACTTCTCTGATAATCAATCTCAAATTTTCCTATTTTAGTCCTGCCATTTCCCCAATGGTCCAGAATACTGAAATCTGGTCATCCTTAATAAAGTAGATTAAATTTTGTGCTATCTTTCATTTCATTCTTGTCCATGTACAAGCTCAATTTTGGCAACTCTCTTTTTTTCAACGACTATCTTCCAATTGCTGTGGATACAGCAAGTTGAAACCTTGAAAGACCCTAATTAATAGACAGAGAAATATAAGTTGATATTTTATACATATACCGCCTTAGTGATACTAAAATAACTGGATGGAAGAAAGGGCAGTTACTTGCAAAACTAATATACCTTATATCTGGGAAGTCTCAAACCACTGATAAAGACCAGACTACTTTAGAAAGAATAATAACTTGAAGGTGAAATTTACTCAGAACATCACAAATCAATGACAAATAAGTATCTTTATTCAGTTCCTGACAAAGTATTTTTCTTCAGTTGAAGGAACAGACTTGACTTTTTCCAGAAATGACTCGATTCTGGAACTGTCAGAGGAAAGTTTTTTTTTGTTTGTTTTTTTTAAATAAATACATATCTCTGTAGTGATATGTTATATCAGTTCATGCAGGATAATGAGTT
Source organism: Rhinolophus sinicus (assembly GCF_036562045.2). NCBI lineage: Eukaryota > Metazoa > Chordata > Mammalia > Chiroptera > Rhinolophidae > Rhinolophus > Rhinolophus sinicus. The sequence continues at coordinate 147,724,628 of NC_133755.1, forward strand.
TTTAAAAATAAGGTTCATTGTTGTTTTCTTACAGTTAAAAAAAGGCAATCTAATAATTAATCATGCTTAAGATAAATCCTATAGGATGTTTTTCTTTTTTTCAGAATCCAGTTTCTTATTATGTATTGGTCTCATGAGACGTGGAGTCCATTCCAAACTGATCCATGCTACCCCTTTTCATCCTTAAACTAACTGATTCCTATTTTTTTTTCCTCAGTATTTGTTCAAAATGTATCATGCAGGTAAAGACTACATGGAATATTCTTGTCCTCAGTAGTAGGAAAAAGAACAGTCTTTGAAAAGGGATAAATTTGTATTTGAATCTTAGCTTTTCTCATTTCCTTCTGTGTTGCCTTGGGAAAGTTGTTTAATCTCTATGCATCTCAGTTTTACTTTCTGTGAAATTGAGATAATGCTTCCCTTATAATGTTTATCATATAGAGTCATGATGATACAGGTGCATTGAATAACACATTGTAAGTATTTAAAATATAGTCAATATTATGATGATGAATGATATTAGTTCTCATTGTTTATAACCAATTTTCCTTTTGTAAAATTTTTTTCCCCCTCAAAATCATAGGAATGCATGTTCATTATAGAAGGCTGGCAACATACATAGAAGTAGAAAGAAGCAAGAAAACAAATTATCCACCATACTAAGTGGATAATATTTTGACAGATTCATATCCTGTTATATTTTTGGGGTGTGAATTTTTTCTTTACCCAGTTAAGATCATACTTAATATGTCTTTTATTTTTTGCTTAACAATAAAGATGTTCCTATAGTATTAAAAACTATTACTAAATGTCAATTCAATTGTTTCTGAGTAGTCCATTGAACTATCAAACCACCTTCATTTTGATGACAAAAAGGCTAAAACCACCTAAATAATTCTTTAAAATGTTATGGTAGTTTCCATTAATGGGCAGCTTTTGACCTTACACTCTCAGATACAACATTTCCTATTCCAGGGTAGCTGTTTTTCAGTGACTTGCCTGAAGAAGGCATAGAAACCAATAACAATAAAGTTGTCCTAACTATTGATGACCACTTAGGTTACCTCCATTTCTTGGTTATTGTAAATAATGGTGCAATGAACACAGGGGTACATCAATCGTTTGGAATTAGTGTTTTGGATTACTTCAGATAAATATCCAGAAATGGAATTGCTGGGTCATAGGTAGTTCTATTTTTAATTTTTTGAAGAACCTTCATACTGTTTTCCATAGTGGCTGAACCAATTTGCAATCCCCCCAACAATGCACAAGGGTTCCCTTTTCTCCGGCTCACTATGCACACTTCTACACTAAAAAAAGAAAGAAAAAAGAACAACAACAACAACAACAACAAAAAAAAAAACGAAAACAAAAAACACCAACCGGTTAAGCAAGAAAATGTGTGTTTTTGAAATGACACCTAGTCATTACCATGTTGACAGAAATAAAAAGGGTGAAGAAGACTTATAAAGAGATACTCCCAAACATTCAGCCTTTTGGCCTCTCAAAGCACAAGCCTGTTAGAATTAGAAGAACAAATGATAAAGAGAGAAAAGAAGGTTGCTGGAATAACTTTGTGGTCCAGATCTAGGATGGTAGGTGAAAAGCAACTTCTTGTTTGTTCAAATCAAGACGGGAAGCATTGGGTCAGAGAAACATAGACTGGATCAGAGCTATAAAACTGCTATCCCTTCGATAGTTTCCAATATACTTAACTCTCAATTTGCAAAGTGATACAATCATATATGTTGTTTGATACCACAAGTTAACTCCTCATATCTTAATGTGTATCAGTTAATAACATAAGAATGAGAAATTTGTTTGCTGGAAATATTTGCCCCAGGTAACTGCCCTTTAAGATAAACTTGTATTGGTAGCAAAATAATGAAGGTCATAAGAGGAAGTAATTTTAAGATGTACACTAATATTTAAAAGTCAATCATAAAAATTAAGACCAAATGGTTAACAAAAAATATTTAATATTCTTGTCTGCTCCTTTGTGAAATGGAATTTTTACAGGTGAGTGATAAAAATAGGGATGAACTGAAGTATCAGTTACTTAAAGATAAAACTTATCTTACAAGCCACGTCTGAAAAGACATGTGATAACAGTTGACTTCATATATAAAAGTGATTTTATTTTTAAATATCTCAGGAATGGGTTCTAATTTCATTGCAGAGGCCTTGAAGAGAGAGGTATGCTTTTCAGGAGGGGTCATACATCTCAGTGGCTAACTCTAGAGAGAGGTAAAACTTTCCTGAGGAGGTCTGGAAAGCTCTGAGTCACATTGGCAGAGCCTCAGCCTAAGCATTGACTGGCATATTAGTGACCCGTTTTGCAGATTCTAGTGAAGAGGGACTTAATGAATTGCTGCCATCCACTGACTTTGTGCTTTGCCACAGGGCTTCTTTCTGTGTCCTTCCTCTTCCCGGCCACAGGTTCTGGGCATAGGATTTGGAGGCACTTTATCCCTTCTTTCCTCGTCTTGTGACTTTGTGAGCTCTGGCACCTGAGACTCCCCTTGCTGGCTTATCCTTTATTCCTTCTTTCTCCTACTTTCACTTCTATCAATATCAACCAAATTTATGGCAATAAACAGGCTTAAAGAAACCAAAAATATTAGCATTGATCCCTCTAATGATAATTATTAATAGCTTTCATCAAAATTGGGAAAGGTTAATTTCATATAATGAAAAAACACTGTATTAAGCCCAATGCCTCGCACAGGTTGGTGGGCTATATGTAGTTATTTGCTTTCCCTAGAGTTATCAAATATGCAGCAAAAAACTGAATGGAAGACCAGGCTGACACAGTAATTATTTGTTATTTGATTTGGCCTTGCATTTAAATTTATTCTGTTTTAATGGTGACCAATGATTTTTAAAAAAATCATCTCCAAGACAAAGCAATTTAGACACAGCATGTTGACTAGGATAATCTTTAGATTTGTTTATTTGTGCGTATGTGATGAGTAGTAGTGACAAGAATTTTATTTTGATTATCATTGCTAAAATTATGTTGTGTTAACCATGTCATCGACAAAATAAATGTTTCAGTGATCTATTAGTAACCTTAATCTAAAGAAAGATTTAAAATATGAAAATAATATCTAGATTATAAAGGCATTAATAATTTAATGATAACTTAATAGATAATTTAATGACATAACTGGTAGTAAAGCTCTGCTTTAGAGACTGAGATTACATGATCAAAAGGAGACTAGTAGAATGAATGAAGAGAACCAGCTTGGATAACTCAGGTTACTGAATACTTTTTCCTTTCAAAGCCAAAATATTATGACTACTTCAATATTGTGTTTGAATGGACATTAAGTCTGATCCAGGAAAGCAGCAGTTTTCTATTCACACCCAGCTTAAATCAAATAATTGAATTAAATCACCATTAAAAGAAAGAATTATAGGACTGAAGACATTATTGTCATGTGGTCCAACCCTCTATTTTTATGGTTCACAAAGTTGAGAACTAGTTTATACCTTGAAAGTGAATTCTAAATCTATTGTGTCAAGTATTACTTCAACTTTCAAGGATATATTACAACTATCAAGGGCATTGCCACATACCCTACACTTCTACACTCTCTTTAGCATTTTCTTTTATTATATACTAGAAGACTTTGAAACTTGATAAAATTGAAGGGCAACAGTATAATTAAATGAGCAATGTGGGAGACCTCTGAGGGCGAAGCCATAGAAAGGAACTCTAGTTATTTATTGCTCCACAGAGTTCTCAGATTTATTGGGTATCTTACTATGAAGTGGCCAAAATCACTACCCCCAAAAGTCAGGATATAATCTGTGGTTGACCTTTTATGACAATAATGATAGATAAAACAATGTGGTCTTGAATTTTTTGCTAGTTAAACTAGTCATAATTTGTAAACATAAACCCACTAAACTTGGCTTTATTGTTTTAGGCAAAAAACGTTTACATATTTTATTTTGGAGTCTTCCTTGTATTTTTTTCCCTGCTTGTGTTCAGAGGTGAACATGTTAGCTCAATAAGAGGCCTCTTCCCAAGGGAGAATTGGAGGTCTTTTGAAATGGATGAAAATAAAATTTATTTCTCTGCATGCAAGGAATGTTTATGGTATATTGAGTAGAAGTGAATTTACCATCTACAGTTGTTGATTTTTTTTTTCTTTTTTGTTGAACTGTGAGGAAATGACCATAGAAGATTATTGCTGGGCAATAGGCCTTCCCAGTATAATTTGGTTGAAGGTTCTTAAATATATTAATTGTTTACCTGGAACTAGAAGGTGCCTACAGATTTGCTCCAATGACATTTTCAATCCTGACTTGTTCATTTATTCCACAGGGAAAACACCTACAGGGCATTCCTGAAGGCACAGAAGTGATAAGGGAGCTCCATCTTAAATAAAATCAATTCCCATCTCAAGTGAGTCTATAAAAGCCAAGGGCAAGTCTTGCTAGTTTTTAAACTTTGTAAATTGCCAAATGCTCAAATCTTATTTTACTTTTCTCACAGAGATTCACTATGATACTTTTAAATGAAAAGGCTCTTGTGCTGGTGTTCAAACAGCCTTCCCTACCTGGATCTGAGTTGGCAATCAGTAATATCGTTCCCCTCCATAGTCATGATCAGAAAAGGGCAGTGAAAGTGACTATGAGAAAAAGGACAGGAAGAAGTGAGACTAGAGGTTGCTGGCCTGGAACTAACGAGTGATTCTGGGACAGATATTTCTATGTGGAACTCCCTGATTTCACTTGTTTTCTATAATGTTAATCCTCTTCTTATTCTAGATCAATTAATACTAAATTAATTGAGTCACCTGAGGGAGAGCAGAAACATTAGGAGAGGATGGAATGATAGGAGATCAGAATTCAGATACTATTCTTATCATTTATTGGACAAAGCATTTTGCTTGTCTAAGCATTCACTTCCTTTTCTATAACGTGAGATATTTTTTCTCTATGAGGTTGAAAAGAAAGGATCTGCTTTGTACCTGGCACCAAATAAGTGATCAATAAAACACCCATTTATTCAAAGTTAATAATTTCTGAAAATTTGCTCAATAACAATAGGCATCTGTTAAGTAATAAAAAGTGTATATATTGGTCTCTGCCCTCCTCCCATTCCTGACACAGAGCTCCTGAAACCTTGTAATTTCCTCCATGATAAGAGAACTAGGAGCATCTTTTGTTCTATTTAGGAGACAGATTCTTGGTGGGCTCCTGGATGGCTCTTAGATGGGTCACCAGAAAGGCCAAGCTGTGAATTTGGAAACTTGGAATTTTCAGCCCCACCTCTCATTCTCCAGAGAAGGGAGAGGAGCTAGAAATGGAGTTAATAATTGATCATGGCTATATGAGGAAGTCTCCATAAAATCCCAGTAGTAGAGGGTTCGGAGAGTGTCCAGGTTGGTGAACACGTCCACATGGGAGGGTGGTGCAACCCAGCTCCATGGGGACACAAACTCCTGATCTCAGGGCCCCCCTAGGCCTTACCCTATGGATCTCTTCATCGGGCTGTTCATAGGTGTCCTTTATCACATCTTTTAATAAACTGGTAAACATAAATATTTCTCTGAATTCTGTGAGCAGTTCAAACAAATCAATCAAACCCAAAGAGGGGGTCCCTGGAATAGCTCATCTATAGTTGGTTTGTCAGAAGCACAGGTGATCGTGTGGGCTTGCAATTGGTATCTGAAATATGTTTGTGTGTATGTTTGTGTGCACGAGTGTGTGTGTGTGTGTGTGTGTGTGTGTGTGTGTGTGTGTGTGTTGTGGTGGAGAGGGTCAGTCTTGTAGGACTGAGCACTTAACCCCTAGGATCTGATGAAATCTCTAGGTAGATAATGTGGATGAAAAAGGGGTTCTATGGAAAGTAACCTCACAGTGTGATCTGATCATAAATTCCTAACTGGGTAGGTCATAGTGATGGGGAAACTGACCTTAAAATGGTTCCCTGCCATGTGGAACTGAGCTAAAATAGAAGTCCCAGTGGAGAGAGAGGTCCACAGCCTAAGCCCCACCCCACTTCCGCATAACTCCCTCCAAACCACACCTTGAGCCAATCACCAGAGGACACCTACCCCTTCCCCGACTCAAGGAAGTACCCAACCCATAAAAACCTGCTCAAAATTTTACTAGGGGCTCAGTCTTTTGGGAAGGATCCAGCTGAGCCATCGGCATAATAAAGCTGTGTTCTCCCTGATCTCTGAGTGCCGCTTGAGTTTCTCGGTGCTTGCCGTTTTTCTGCAACAGTAGGGAGTAGTCATGCTCCAAACATAAAACTTGTTGAGTCAAAGGCTTATCTTTGCCTGAAGCAAACCCTGTCCATTGTTTCTGTGCATCTAGGTTAACATACCTTTAAAATGCCCCCTTTCAGCCCACCCTCCAGAGATCACATAATCGTAACTAGTCTATAATCCAATCCTCACCTTGCTTTCTCCCACTTTACCTCCGTCCTCAATCTCAAATACATAAAAGAAAGTGCAAACTGTTATTCTTGGAAGCATTTTTCTCAGTCAGTTGAGATCTTGCTTCCAGGCATATCCCGTTTGATTCAAATAATTTTGAAAAAAATTCTCTACAGATTTGGACATTCTTATGTCGACAACAGTGTCAGAATTGAATTACATAGTAGGGTACCCAGCTGGTGTCACAGAGAATTGCTTGGTGTGGGGAAAAATCCTCCACACATTTGGTGACTAGAAGTGTCAGAAGTGACGTGTTCTGTGTGATCAGTAAAGGAGACACACAGAGAAAAAACACAGGAGATTGACTGAAGTGAGTTTTTCCAGAAGAGCATCTGTAAAGAATGAGGAAGAAAAGTGGTAAAGTTGTTTTAAAGGTTTGCTTTCAAAGGTCTAGTAAGGGAGCATATTCTTGATACCATAGCAGAGAAAATCTGTGATAGGTGCCCAGCTTACAAGTTTTCTTTTGACTTATCATTGTGTTGAGGAAATGAATATGTAAATTAACTTAACCAATGTGGAAAAGAACTTTCGTGGGCTGATGCCTCTAAGAATGTACCACACCCTTGTTCTAGAATTGGTCAGGGTGAAGAGTGTTCCATGGTTTTCCCCCAAATGATTTTCTTAGCTTTGCAGGTTAGAGGAAGTAGAGATATAAATAGTTAAAACATCTTGCTCATTTCTCACAAAGTGATTTAAATTATTTTGTCTAGCCAAGGTTTGAAAGGTTTAAATAAAGGGGCTTTATCACTTTCCTTGGAGGGAAAAAAAAATTCAATGGCGTAACATGAAAGCTTACAAAATAGAGGAATTTTTATCTGCTTGGGAGATACTATAGATAAAATCATTCATTGTAGTTATCTTTGAGTGACTTTGATAAAGAAAGATTCTTTGTGGCTTAGGTAGCAACAAATGAAATGATTACTTCAGCTACACACTGAATAGAGGAATTACAGCAGTATCTCCAGGGAAAATGACTGCAGGCAGCAGGTATAGTTTTAGACATTTTCCATTACACATGCTCAAATACAATGTAACCATTGGAAATGGTCAGATCCATATCATGTTTGAATCTCTGAACTTATCATTGCATCTTGAGTCATGAGTACACATTCAAAGTTGGCTGCTTTCTGGATATTGATTCCTTTAGATGGAGATTAAAAGTGGTGGAGTCAAACAATAACTGAAATCCCTGAGGGGTTCAAACAAACAAACAAACAAAAAACACAGAAATACAAATTGACCAATTCAAATGTCCAGTTTTCCAAAAGAAGGTTGTGCATTTAGATGTGTTTTGAGGGTTCAAGTACATGATTCCTTATCATGTTGCTATAAATGAAATCATTATAAAATATAAATTAAATACAAAACACAATGACTGTTGTTTATATTCTCATACATAATGATATTTCTCATCTGTAGGATTTATTAATCCATAAGTAGTATTGGGAAGTGATTGAGAGCATGGGTTTCAGAGGCCTGGGTTCAAATAATGGCTCAGCTCCTTTGTAGTTGTGTGTGACCTGGGTCAAGTTGCTTAACATTTCTGTGCCTTAGTTTCCTCAAAAAACCCAAAAAACAAGATAACAAAAGCACCTATAAAGCAGGGGTAGTGTGAAGATAATATGAGTTAACGTTCAGTGCATAGAACTGGGCCTGATCCTTAATAAATGCTAACTATGCTTTTACTTAAATAATGTCTATCTCCCCTGCTAGCCTCAAAGGGACTGAGGGCTATCTTTATTACCATTTTATTCTCATCATTCACCATAATGGCTGGTACACAATAAGGAGGATGAAAGACAAAATAGGTTCAACAAACTGAACTTAATTGAGAAAATTTGTTAGAATAACAATGAAAAATAATTACAGATTTTAGTTAATAATATTGTATCAATCTTAGTTCATTAATTATAACAAATATACCACACTAATGCAAGATAGGGGAAGCTCTGTGCCTGCAGTAAGTATATGTAACTTTGCACTATCTACTCCATTTTTCTGTAATCTAAAATGGTACTAAAAAATAGTAATTAATTATGCAGAAAATAAGTTAAATAAAATAAGACCTAATTAGATTTAGTCTGATCAATTAATAAGATTCAATTCTCCATGGTCTTATGGTAAAATGGTTGAATTAAGAAGATAGACTGAATTAAATGATTCAGGAAAGCCTGAAACTGAAGAGTGTCTTCTTTGAACACCAAGGCTCTGTTAAGAGTATGATTGCTTAATCCCACCAAACCAAAACAAATAAAAGCTCACCTGGGAATAGTGAAAGGCCTAATTTGCTAAAGAGATGAGCTATGGCAATATTATTGACAACAATGTATGTTAAAGTTTACATTTTGCATTAAGTTGCTTTGCTTGAACATAAGTCTTGTCATAAAATAATAATTGCACTGTTTTAAAACAAGGAACATTAAGGGTATGTCTAATAATTTTTTTAAAAATCTCCAGACTTGTTCATAATTTATACTTTTAGTAAGAGGTGACTAGTAAATGTTTGGTGAAGGAGTAAAACTGAACAAGGGGTCTGTCTATAGGAGGCTGCCATAGGAATGCTTTTTCTTCAGTGGAATGGAGTCACATGCAGAATTACTTTGTATATATCACAACAACTACACCCCCAATTTTTCTTCTAGGTGATTTGATCTAACAAAATTACAAATACAATTTCATCATATATAAGATATGGACTGTTTATAAATATATAAAAAATAGTCACAAAAAGATTATTGAAAAAAGGTCTAAATATAAGTATAATCTGGGGTACAATTTAAATGTTGTGATTAACTCATGTAGAAATTTCATTCTATTCAACATTTTCTAATTTTTAAGTAGAGAAAACCGTGACCCCCTAGTTTCTCCTTCACAAGTATTTTCTCAGAATTGAGGTGCTGAATATAAGTTATGTAATATTTTTTAAGGGAAAATAATGTTTAATTTAAAATAACTTAATAATCTTCTTTATTACTATGCAGATGGGAAACTGTTCAGAATGTTACTCATTTGACGGTTCACATCATGCTATGTGGGGAAATATATCAAACCTCTAGGTGTCTGCGAAAAACCTGCATTCTTAGAAGACCTTGATTTTGATGTGAGGGCAAGGAGATAAAATACACAAAACAACTCCCCTGAGCACCTTCTAAGTGTCTAGCACAGTTCTGGACACGTAGGGAATACATCAGAGAACCAAATGGATGGTAAGCCCTGACTTGATGGAGCTTACCTTTCTCAGTGAGTGAGAAAAGCTAGGCTGCATAACCCAGTTTTGTCCTTCAAGTATAGTATCATATAAAAGGGAAATATCAGAGCGCTAGGAAGTGTGTTGTGTTTTTGTAACTAAGCAGCATTCAGAAGAAAGAAAAAAAAGAGAGTAATCTGTCATGTGCAGAGGACGACTGTTCTAGCAGGGGTAGAATGGAATGACTGGAGATGGGAGACCACATTGGTGGTGTCCCGAATTTGCATACTGACTTGTCTGTTGCCTGCTTAGCTCAGGACGGCTATCTGAGCCAGGACTTCCTTATCTGTACAATGGGCCATTATGGTGACAAAATGAGATGTGTGTGTAAAGTGCTCTCCCGCTATCTGGAGTGGGAGCTCAGAAAAGGGTGCCTACATCATCACTTTTCTAAATCCAAGATTTTTTATTTATGTTGAATATCTTTTTCACTGAAGGTGTTAAAATTTATCTCTGATACTTAGATTTATCCTCCTAAAATTTTATTTGCCATATTTTGGGCCATATTTTGGGTTTAAATGTATGTTACAAACATATAGCCTGAATTTTTAGGTCACTTCATCCATTTCCACAACATTTTTCCATATGAAAATAATGTTTCCTTTGTTGTATACAAGAGTGATTTTATTTAGGTAAGAAATCAAATACAACTATTTGTATTACTGATGCAACTTCTTGTATAAGTTTTGTAGATGTGCCAGAATGGTGGCCTAGACTCTGCCTCCGCCTTTATTCTGATGTAAATTTGAATTTTTTTTTTTTGTTTTGTTGTTAAATTAAAAGAATTTCATTGGGATTTAGCTTTCAAATTATAACAAGCCTCAAACACAATGTCAGGTCTTTTGAAACTGGCAGAACTTGATTATGAGAAAACAAAAAGGCAAGCTCTAGTAGGTGGGAAATGATAACCCACAAGGGAAAAAAATGGTGCAGTAATGCCACAGACAATCTGGGGTATGTATTTTCTGGGGCAATTAAGGAATAATGATATACTTAAATTGAATGGTCTTTGGCAAATATTACTAGGTTCTTTTTAGAAAATGTATAGAGAATTGGGGCATATACTGTTGTGACATCTTGAATCTAATATATGTCATCTCATTTCTTCTCAAAAACTCTTAGGATGGGAGAGAGCAGGTACATATAATTTATTTCATGTTTATAAATACAAATAGATAAACCGATTTTGATTCTTAAATTCAAAAACTGAGTTGACTACAATGTCATGGTAAGAATCCGGGCTTCTCTCAATCAGCTTTCACAACTTCCTTTCCTAGCGTTCTAACTATAGCAGCCAGGCCCAACCAACAAATATAGGAAGATAATCAACACTATTAATTGGTGACCAATTTCACTGATCCAGAGGGATGAAAAGAAGATTTTTAAAATACTTTATTTACATGAGGTCCTTTTCTTTTGGTTTATATTTAAAAAATGATAAATCTCCCTGTTTCCCAGTAACAACTATCAGCACAGCTTCTGATGGGCCCAAGGCCATTGCAGTTCTCTTTATGAGTGTAACAATGGCGTGGTGGAGATTGGAGCTTAATATAGGGGCCCTGTCAATACTTTTAAAAATCTGTGAGGTCAGAATATCTAGTAGATTATAAACACACAAAGGGTCATTTGTAAAAAGCAGCACTGAGCTTGGAGTCTAATATTTGTTTTGATTCTTACTGAAAGGGATTCCTAGACCCAATTTCATCGTGTGTGAGGAGATTCCCCCACACCAACAAGCAATTCTCAGATACCATCAGAGTGTCCAAGAGTTTAACTCAATTCTGGCACTATTCATCTGGTGATAGAATCAGATTCCACAGGTAAAAGGCTCAATTCCACAAAACTGCCCTCAAAGACCATCTCAGTTATCAGACTGACTGCCAGAGTATCACAGTGCTGGTGTTCAAGTAATCTTCATTTTACTTAACAATGGCCGCAAACCATTCCCATAACTTTTATTACAATATATTGCTATAATTGTTCTATGTTATTATTAGTTATTGTTGTTAATCTTACGGTGCTTGTTTATAAATTAAACTTTATCACAGGTAAGTATGTCCAGGAAAAAAACATAGTATATGTAGGATTCGATACTACCCATGGTTTCAGGTATCCACTGGAGGTCTTAGAATGTACTACCCCATAGATATGGGGGACTACTGTAATTGCAAAACCTTGGGCCATTCATTTAGCCTCTCTGAGTCTCAGTTTCTTCATTTGTAAAATAGGGATAAAAATAATGTCACCATTGTTTAAATCACAAGATATTTTTATGAGGATATATATGCATTAATATACCTGGTAATATATATTAATGTACCTGAGTATACATTATCATATACATCATAACATTTTTTATAAATGATAAAATATGTTAGACATATTAGTCTTATAATCTGTGAAATAAACAACTGGATTTTACTATGTTATAATTAATGAAACATAAGATGCCATAAAGTATAAGCCACACCATTATTTTATGCACCACTATCACAGAAAAAGTCATTGTCGATGACAAGGACACAAAGCTAAGATGCATCCTGATTTCAGAAATATTAACATCGGGACAAAATGCATCTTATTTTAATTGATGGAATATGGCAAGTTATATTGTCACCCTCCTTTAACTTATATGTGTCATTTTCATTCTTAACTGTTACGAAAGTAGCATGGTTCTTAATTCTGTGATATGCGTGTTTTATTTCAAAAGCATGAATTTAAGAGTATGTAGTATACTGGCAGTTAAGAGCCTAGGTTCTGGAATGATGGAGTTAGAATCTACTTTCTATCATTTAACCAGCAGCATAATCCTTGCTAAGTAGCTATTGCTATCATCATCATCATCATCACTGTTATGAATACTATTTATGATATGAGATAACAGGCAGTCCCCATAGTGACTTCTTAGTGCTGATTAGAGAAAAGTAATCCTATCCAAGCATATTTGAAATAGTTTCTATTGATCACAAAAGAACTGAGTGAAAATTTAGTTGGTTCACGGCAACCACATCTCCATTTCTAGAGAAATAGCTCAGAGCTCTCATGCTGCTGACAGTGGGTCAAAATCTGATGGATGAAATATTCATACATATATATGACTACAGTGTGCTAATAAATCATTTCCTCCAAATGGTGCTCCTGTCATCACGTGCGTCAGTTAATAGTACAATGGTTCTCAGAAAACATTTGGAACAAATGTGCACTCTTTAAAAATATGTTATATTTTATCTAAACCAAAAACTGTCAGGCTCATTTCAATTTTATTCACTTGTAAGAATATATTTTATTTTTGCTGGGAGAAAGAAAAGATGCAATTGAAGTCAACATATTTTGCCTATTATGAACCATTATGTGATTTATAAATATTATATAAATAATGTATCAATAAATCCAAGATGCAAAAAAAATTATCTCGTTCTCTTTTTCTTTTTGGATTTGTAGAAGAGAAGAACATGTTGACTGTCAACTTCTGTACTGTGTGGAGTAGGCAAATTTTTCTGGGCTTCAAATAGGTCACCCATAAAGTACAGATAACACCAACTCAAAAAAAGTTATGAGAATAAAAAGATAATGTCAAATAATCAAAGTGTCAATGTCAAAATGTCTGGTATGTGATATGTGCTCAGATATACTAGTTGCTCTCATTTTCTTTCTTCTTAGAATGATGTAGGTTTTATTATGCTTTCTCTGGATTCTCCGGAGGGCCATGCCCTTCATTTTGACATTCCTGGAGACTCACATATGCAGCTGTGAATGAGAATTTGGTAACATGAATTAAAGACTCTTTTCTATGTACTCAAAAATGCTTTCCAAATGAATATTTAAGATGGTTGGGAGAGGATCATTGACCCTTTCTCCAGCACTCTGCATCAAGCCTAAGCTAAATACCAGACTCTTCTTACTCCAACAAGCTAAGTTGTGCTATTGCTAAAGTTTCCACAAATGTGTGCATAAGTGTAAAGGTGTTCACTTAGGCAAACTTTGTTACTCAGTTTGGATGGCTTGGTTGACCTGCTATAGGAGGTTCAAATCAGCTGGGTTATGGAGGGAATTTTTGCAATGACAAAACAGAATGCTTATATGATAGTCTCTGGGGATTGTAAAGCTATACAGTTTTACATCTTTGATCTCCAGCTTCCAATTCATCCCTGGTCCTGTGTGGCTTTCTGTAAAATTAAATCTCTCAGTTTGACTGCCCAGAGTAACCACAAAAGAATGTTTATGCAGTAGGAACAGTTTTGCAGCAAGGTCAGCAATAAGGCTCTGGCCTCCTGATACTTAGGGACTTCTTAGTGTGACTCTTCACATCACTTATCCAGAGAGAAGCATTGTCAGTGCAACAGGAATTGGCTGATGTCAAGCTGACAGAGTACACTGCCAGCTGATTGAGACTGCTGGTATATGAGCTTTCTTGCAAGGAGGCTCAAAGTTCATTTGGCATTGGCTAATCAGGAAATAAATCATGTCTGTGATTCAGGATACCATTGTAACTTTAATAAAGTCTATGATTAACCAATTTTAAAAAACATCATTCCAGGAGCATCAATGTTTTCTTCTCAGCAGTCAACTCAATTTTGTTCTTAATTGCACAGACCTCCATGCCTGAGTATGTCAAATTCACTTTTTCCTTTCCTTTTTGGATGATGACGCATGGAACACTCTGTTATAAACACAGCCAGGGTATGAGCACAGCTCTGCTTCATTTCCTCAACTCTTTGTTTTGCTATTTCCTCATTCTCCTGTGTCAGAATTCCTTGACTATTGATGAATTCAGTCAGCATCATCCACGAAGGTATATAAAGGGATTAACCAAGTAAAGACCAAGAAAAAATTCAAACTAAAATAATAATAATGAAAAGTAGGTTCATTAGTCAGATGTCTCAAGAAAACTGGAATCACTAGGCTGTACATGTGGAGAGAGAGAAAGAGATAGAAAGAGTGAGAGAGAGAGATTTAAGAAATTGGCTCATGCCATCGTGTGGGCTGATAAGCCTGAAATCTGCAGGGCAAGTCAGCAGGCTGGGGACCAAGGGAAGAGTTGATGTGGCAGTCATGAGCCAAAAGATAGTCTAGAGATGTAATTTCCTCTTTTTTGGGAGGATCTCAGTCTTTTTCTCTTACGTCCTTCTTGAATGATTGAATGAGGCCCACCATCGTTTGGAAGATAATATGCTTTACTCTAAGTCTATTGATTTAAATGTTAATCATCTCTAAAATGTACCTTCAAAGCAATATCTAGACTAGTGCTCAATCAAATATCCGGGTACCATTGCCTAATCAATGTGACATAAAATTAACCAGCACAGTGAGATATTATTCACTTATAATAATTGAAAGAATATTTAAGCTATAAAATTTAATAAATAAATGAAGGAAATATAATTGTGAATATTAATTTAGTCAAAAATAAGTATGATATTGATCAATTTTCTGAGGAGACTGCAGGATTCAAGCCAAAAAATTAACATAAACCAAATTCTTCTACTTTTCTCCTTTGTATTCTGTTTTTACATAACCTCTCAGATTTGTCTTTGAGGCCGCTTGTGATATTTTTTGCATATTTTTCTTTTAGTGTATTTTATTGCTAAAATTCTTTGTGCTGACTCTATGAACTTAATTAAAAATATGGGAAGATAAAACATAAAACTTCATTTCACATATTTCATATATTCATCATATTCAAAATAAACATTTTGAACTAAATCAAACACATGTATCTTTCAACGTGATATGTGATTGTGTCTAAAACAGAATTTCAGTAAGTATTGGGAATAAGAAGAAACACATTTATGCTTTACTTTACTGGTATATTATAAAATTCCTTGATAAACCAGGAGACATCCTAAGAGTTAGCTCAATTCTAATGACTCCTCTAAATAACACTTAAAATGTTTGCTTGCTATTTTGATTCTTGATTTCAAAATTGCTTATTTATTAAGCTTTCTTATTTGATTTCTAACAGTTGGATGGAATTATTAGGTATGCAATTAGCTTTCCTGAATGATTGAAATAAAAATCTCTTTAGTGATAGATGACTACAACAAACTTCTTAAAGTCTACCGTATTTATTTATTTCAATAATAAAATTTTGAGTTAAAGTACCAAAAGTAAATTCAACTGGAGATAGTCATTAATGAGAAGGGAGGATGAATTTGAATGTGTAAGCAAAGGAATAGGTGGAGCTAGAAAATCAAGGAAGTGCCACCAAACACAGGATGTGTCATATTTTTGACCCCATTAATTTTAATTGTTAAGCAAAATAAATGGCAACTGTTCTCAGCTTCAAAGCAGTCATAAAAGAAAACAGAATTAAGTACCATAATGCTAGGGTGATTCCTATTTTGCTGATGAAGAAACTGATGTGAAACTCTAATGGCCTTTCTAAGGCTGCAATTGAGCTTTGACAAAACTAGAATTAAAGAAAGAGCCCTCTGCCCTGTCTTTACCAGGGCACATCCCTTCCTGGATCCTGCAAACGGGTACAGATGAATCATCAAGAGAGATGGCAATCTGGCTGCCACATGGAAGCCAACAAGCCTGGAATTGTCTCAGAGTCCCGGGGTTGTTGGTTCAGTTTGGGTAATGCACAGGACAGCAGAAATTCAGCAGCACAATCCCAGGTTAACACAGAAGAAGTTGAATAAAACCCTGATGGGAACAAAGAGATGCTCAAAAGATTTACAGTGCCACCTCAGAAAAATTCAAAACAAAGTAATAAAAGGAAAGTTGATCTGTTTGGAGCACTGCTTGGAATTATAGGCTTTCTGTGCTGAGATCTCTTCCCTGATGATGAAAGCTGTCAATTCTGAAAAATACACTCAGTTTTAGGAAGAATGCCTTCTGAGGCAACTTTCTGACTTGATCTATTTTGAACTGGTTTTTCCTTTAGACATTTTGCTGCTAATTTGCAACATGGAAATGAAATGGCCTTGGGAGTTCCACACACATTGTAGTTTAAAAAAATGTCTTATAAAGTCATGGTTCTTTTCTCTTGTTTTTTTTTTTTTTTTTAATGGACTGGACAGTTTGTAGCTTTTTTGGCCACAGAGATATTTTCTGGCTGTGAAAATTTCTGCCATAATAGACACACAAAGGGCGCAAGGCCACACGGTCTGAACCAAATACACCTTTTGGCCTCACTCTTCTGCAGCCCCTCAATCCATACATGGATGTGAAATGAATTACATTTCCATCAGAAACAAAGTGAAGACTTTCCCTAGAGTCTGAAGAAGCTGAACATTTTGTTTGGCTTCCTTCTGAATAAGGTATTTTCAAAAGCAACATAGACCAGATCTCACATAAATGTCATTTGCCCAGACTACAGAGAGTAAAATTACCCATTACGTAAATCACAGACACTGTTAACATTTCCCTTGCTATAATATCTAACAATGATTTTTTAAGAATTGCTAGTTTCCAGAAGAAAGATGACTGAAGTTACTGTAGAAGGCAAGGGGAGTGTTCCCTTGTCATCTGTAATATTTTTCTAAATTAACAACCACAGGATGTCAAAAGTAAGCAGGTCCGAGCCAGTATGATATTGCCATGAAATACAGGGAATGGACTTGTCACATCATGATCTGCCCTCCCAACTTACACTCCCAATGTCAGCAGGCCTTCTCCCAAGGTGTTTCTTAAGCTCCCCTTTTAGTTATCATTGAAAGAAGTAGATAAAGGAAGGTGGGCAACTCTTTATGAAATATATAAGAAATGTTCCTGGCTTTATAAAAGTTGTTTCTCACTGTTTTTCTGTGTTAGCTAGCATTTGGCTTTGAAGCTTGTGTTCCTGTCTTTCCTTTTAGGAATGCTGACTGGAGTCTGAGTAGGTTCTCCCTTGGAGGAAGTTTTGGGCGAGGAAACTTAATTTGCGAAGGGCAGAAAGCAGTGAATGTGCTATAAACTTTAGAACAAGCTGCTATTGCCTCAATAACAGGCCATGCCACTTTGTGGATGCAAACCACACAGCATTAATATTCTATGCTGGTGAAAATCGAAGCTGTTAGACAGAAAGGGAGAGAAACAAGCCCACAGGAATGGAACTCATGCCTCTACCGATATTTGGTCTCATGAAATGTCAGCCAGTGTTCTTTGAAGGATGCCAGAAAGTACTCTCTGAGGAATATTTCCCATACTAACCCGAAATCAGAGATTTTAGTGTTTCTTGGAGGCATTTTGGCTTGTGCTAGTCACAAACTAAATTATAAATTGCTATGAGGCGTATAGGGGAGCACATGTTAGGAGGAATTGGTATGACAATGAAAAATTAGGCTCTGCAAGAATGAAAAAAAAAAAAAAAAAAAAAATGATGATCCCAGAATGACAGCGAGGGAGTAGGAAAAAGTGGTCAAACACCTAAAATATACAATTTCTCAATTTTCCCGAGTATTAGTTATGTCCAGATGTAGTAGAAATGGCAAGTTTACAATGGGTACAAGGGACTGAGCTATCCATTTTCTAGACAAGGGTTTTACTACTCACTTAAATGATAGCCTTAACAATTCATACAAGAAACATTGCACTGAAACCTGAAAAAAAAGAAAGAAAGAGAAAGGAACATTGCATTAAAAGAGAGTATAATGTTTTACATTTTAACTAATTTGGAAAGATGGAGGAGAATATGTTAAGCCACATTGTATAGCCTAGAAATAGAAGAGCTCTGAAAAATATTTCTGTAGAAATTTCCATCAAAACGATCCACAGATTAGATCTAAATGCCAACCCAACTATCGGAGAACTGAATGTTCACACTGCTCTTAGAAGCACTTACTGGTAGGAGGGAGTGTGTCGACTGACCCTAAAACCAAGTACCCATACGAATATTTAATCCTACGGTATATACTTTACCCTTTCTGTTTCTATGTGAATTATAATATGAAAATAATACAAATAGTGATTTAAATCTTATATTTCAAGGCCAGATCCAGTGATACCTCTTCCTTAATGCTTTCACCAATCTTCTCACCTTGATTGAGTAAACCAACCACTTTCTCTGAACTTCTTGGCGCTCAGCCAGGCCTCCATTATAGCACTTGTTCAATTTGTTTTATAGTCAGATGTTTGCATGTTGCCTTTCCGCACCAGACTATAAACTCTTTGAGGACAGAGAACTTATCTTATTCTTCTCTCCATATTCTCATTATCCCTAACAGTGTGCTTTGCTCCCAATAAGTGCTCAATAAATGTCAAATTGAGTTCATATATTGAATTTCATCACCTGAACTAGATAGCATTTAAATCATCTAAAATATTTCAAAAATCATAATCCCTTGGCTTTATAAAGCATGTAGTTTCTAATGTCTAACTTGGATTATCTTATCTGATTTCAATACATCTCCACAATAAAAAATTGCTTTTGTTCTTTTCATGCTTAGCTGTAGAAACAAACACAGGAGGAAAAAATAAATGTTTCAAACAAGGTTAGTGAAAGAAAGGTCAAATGTATATCAGAAACAGGATCCTGATGTCCGTTTAAATGGAGTATAAAAAAGCCAAGAATTAGGGTTTACCTAGATGACTTTAAATGTCTTGGGTCTGACATCATATAAATTAAGTAGCAACTATGCTACCTGAGTGACGTCTCACAGATAACTGTTATTCAGCATATGCAAGTAGAATAAAAAGGTATACAAGTGTCACCTTTGACTCTTCAGAGAAACTGAAGCTGCAACAAGATCTAATGGCTAAGGCTCAGAGAGTTCCTAGAAAATTTGAGCCAAATTAAGTGGAAAGAAAAGATGTTCAAATGGAACAAGATTAATAGATGACTTATAGTTCCCTATTGTTTCTTCTAATTTTGGTTTCTGAAAAACTTTTATTGGCTCCTTTAATAATTCTTACTTTTGAAAACTAAATGGAAACGGATCACATAAAATGCAACTTACTGAACATGAATATTTAAGTAGTATTGAATATTGTGAATGCCATTGAAAATTAGCTTAAGTTTTTAAGAAAAAATAAATAACTTTATAAAGAGTTCAAGCATTGTTTTTGCGGGTCCGATTCCATTCTCCACCTTTTTCTGGTATCATATACTGTGGTTTTATTCCTTGGCTAAGGGCTTTATTTATTTTATTTAGTTATTAAACAAATACTATAGGGCTTCATATGAGTGCCAGGCCCTGCTCTAAGCACTTTGCAAAATTAACTCAATATCTATAACAACCTACAAGATAGATAGTATTATTATCTCAATTTTAGGAGAAACTGAGGCATAGAGAGATTACATAATTCACCTAAGGTTACACATCTCATAAGGAATGAAGCTGGGAAATGAGACATCAATAGTAACTGTGTTTTGTCTTATGAAGCATCACCTACTTCAAGCAGTGTGCTTAACAGAAGCTGATGGTTTCTCTAACTCATTGTGCTGTATTTGTACTTAAACACTGATCCTTTCCTGTAGCACGCAAAAATACATGTGTTATTAATGTTTTTTCTCTTAACTTCTGATCCAGCTGCTTTGTTTTTTGTCTTTTGTTGATCTCTATCAACTGAGTCAGACTGACACTTCCTAGGAGAAAGGGCTACGTCTGCGTAACTTTCACGATGCAGCGTCCATCCTGTTCGTGGAACAAATAACTTCTTAATAAACTCACCTAGAGATTAACAAGTAATTCAACTCAACAACCATTTATCAAACACAATATTCAATATTACTAAGATAAGCATGGGAATGACAACAGAATCTTTGCCCTTTCTGCTAGCACATGTTAACAAATTATATTAGCACAAAGCAGTAAGACAGATTGCTGCCCTTTTGCTGGGAAGGGCTACAGATCTCTCCCCTTCGGTAGCCCAGTGTGAACCTTCACTTCTGCCGGGAGCCAGGCCACTCCATGAATGATGGTGTTTCAAGCTTGTGAGGCCTGGAACATGTTGCTTAGTGGGAGGGAGGCTTCTTGTCTTCTTTTACTCCCATTTGGCAAGGACACCTCATTATGTAAGACTGCCACTGTTTATCTGCACCATATTTATGGTTTTTACAAGGGTTATTCTAAGGTTTGGCAGACATAAAGGAATATTTTATAAAGCAAGGCTTGTAGTGGGCAAGACCTCAAATGAAATTTCTGGAGTATATCTAAAGTACCTTTAAATTGTTGTTCATTCTAAGGTGATTTAATGCTTTTTCCCCTTCCCCATTGATCATAGTCATCAGATTTAGAAGAGAAGTAAACTCTTTAAGCTAGGGTGCTATTACTACATTGTAATTTCTAAGTTTTTTTTTGTTTTTTTTTAATCAAAGTATATTTAGTTGCTCCTTGAAACTTAACCAGCCTAAAGAATATTTAAGTGTATCTCATTGTTAGCAAGTATTTCTAAAACCTTGGAGTCAGAGCAATATCTAATCTTTGGAAAGTCCTCTCTCCACTGGCCAACCAAATCCTATAATATCATTTTTAATGGCTTGTAGTTAACACCCTGATGCTTATGAATGGGGGATTTCATAAAGGTATGCTTGGGGAGATGCAGTGAAGTGCCAAGTGTCTACTAAGAATTAGTTCTTTATTCAAACATTATTATTTTATTGTTAGCTTCATTGGACATTTATACCTAACAGTTGTTACATAAATCTCAAAATTAATAAAACAGAACCTCAACACAAAAGAGCGATCACTTTATATGTCTTTGTTCTAAAGCTAATTTAATGTCCTTGGGTATATAAGAACCATTTTATGAGCAGACAACTTCTTCTATGGTCTATTTCCAATGACACATAGTGTATTTTACACGTTAACATGCAACTGATTCAGAACGTCTCCACCTGATTAAACATCTTAAAAGAAAAAGGGGGGAGGGCTAGTTTAGGCTTGCTTCTCAGTCCCAATCTAGAAAAGTAAATACTTCCATTTAAAGGAATTGTAGCATATTAAAATAAGTAAGTTTTAAAAGTCCAATCAATTTGGGGATGCTCTCTATAAGCTTGTCATGAAATAAAGGTCGGTTTTTCGGAATTTATTAGAAATCGTGAAGCCCCGTCATCTGTGATAAAATAGAGATGAAAATGCCAACCCTACCCTACACATTTATATTTCTGAAAACTGCAATACACCTTCTATTTTATGACTAAAATCACAATTTAAGTATTTCCAAAGAGTTCCCCATTTGGAGGAATATATGATTAATACTCATGTAAAGAGTCACCTTTTGAGATACCTGTTTTATAAGATTATATTTTAGCAAAGCTGGATAAACTGTAGTACAAAGTATTATTAATTTGCAATCGTGCAAAACAAAGCAATGAGCAGTAAATGATGAGTTTGAAACAACTGAATTATCAGGAAAAATTAATTGGTTTCCTTGATGAAAAAATTAAGAAAAACAAAAAATTGGTGAATATTTGCAATTGACTCTTCAAAGCATAGTTTTCAATAAGCTGAGAAGGCTGCAAGAATATTTTAACACGTGAGAGCAAAATTTTTGTTCAAGAAATTGCTTTCATCTACTAATAGTTTCTATTTGCATAACCATCTCCCTGTGTATAATTATAAACACATTTTTCTTTCTGTAGTATCTCAAGAAATGGCTTCCAACACTTGGTGAGATTGTGAACCTTATTATCACCATGATGTCCTTTTTTTTCATTGACCTTTACTTTCAATTTTTCTTCTTAATACATTTGTGTTTTTCTTGTTGTAGATAAATAAGTGTAAGATGTAGGTAGTATCTCAGAATAAAAACAATTCTCAAGAATTAATGAGCTAGACCAGGGGTGTCCAAACTTTTTTCAACGTTTTTCACCAAAAGCCATATGTGGTAAAATACACAAACAGACGGGCCACTCACTTGAGGTGAAGTACGTATTGCCTCACCTGGTTTATTTAAGTAAACTAAACATATTTTTGGAATTTGCTGTGGGCCAATTAAAAATGGATTGTGAGCGCAGTTGGACACCCCTGAGCTAGACTAACTTCATGGCAGATGGAATAGAATCTAGTGTCTGACTTTTTCTGTCCTTCCAAAATTTACCCTATTTATAACATACTTCATCTATATAATGGTATAAATAGGATGAATAACTTTTATTAACATATTATTAATATAATATAATATAAACTAATATACATATATAACTTATTTTAAAAGAATCGCTTTGTGTGTGTGTGTTTTATAGCACATTCTTAGGTCTGACACAATTCAGTCAAATTCTAAGGTCCTAGCCCTAGAAGACATAGTTTGCCATTTACTCAAATGACAAGCATCTATATTACATTGTCTATTCTGCGTTTTCCCTTGCCAAGCTCTGTAATTGTGAGTGGAGGTACCAAATCAATATGCATGGACTTCACAATTGTGGAGCTCAATCTAGTGGGAGGTGGAAGTAGGGATGAGTAAAAATCTCCTAATTAACAACTATACTGAAACATAGAAATAACACACACACTCACACACAGGCATACGCGTGCACACACACACACATACACACACAAACAGCAACATTAATAAAAGGAGTAGTTGGAGATATAAGGTAAAATGACGACTTATAAATGCACAACTAGTTGAGACATAATGATCAATATTACATTGTTAAAGTGAAAGGAGGGAAATTATATATTATAATAATCTAAAAGCCATAGTGTGTGACAAATCAAGCATGAAATAAAAATATAGTACAACAATCAAAAATATATATAAGGTTCAAGAATATAAATGAAAAGACTCCGGATGGCGGAGTAAACACTGTGCCTGCTTCCTTCCGTGAACACATTAAAATTACAGCTAACTTATACTACAATCAACCTACAGAACCACCTGAAATCTAGCCAAACAGAAGTCATATGACTAAAAATATAAAGAAGAAGCCACATCGAGACTGGTAAGAGGGATGGAGACATAGAATGGGCCCCAAACCTCCATGTGGCGGTTGTGAACCAGGAGGGATATACCGGCTACAGAGGTTCCCCCTAGAGGAACGAGTGAACTCAGCCCACCACACCAGGCTCCCCAGCCTGGATATTGGTACCAGGAGGAGCCCCCACAACATCTAGTTGTGGAAAACAGTGGGTGAGACGGAAGGTTGTGGGAAACCCAGGTGTCCTTTTAAATAGCCCGTGCGCAGATTCACTCACTTGTAGGCACTCACCTTGAGCTCCAGCGAAGAGACGGTGGCTCGGGGGACCTCGGGTGCATGCGGCGTGGAGTGCTGGGGGCAGACTGAAGCCTGTGTGTGGGGTGCGGGGGGCAGACTGAAGCCTGTGGCTTCACAGGGAGGACTAAAGGATTATCTGCATTTCCCCCATGAGTGTTCCTCCTCCCGTGCTGCTGGCAGGTGGGTGTTGAGCCCATCCCCAATCTGAATCTGATTGGTCTGGTGAGCTCCACCGCTCCGCTCTGCTGACTCAGCTGGGACCCCACCTCACTCAACTAACACACGGCTGGAGGCATTTTCTTGGGAGCAGTGAGCCCCACCTGCATTGCACTCTTTCTTGAAAACCTATCAGAGTCCAAAGGCTCCAAGCAGGCAGCAACTGGCCTCCATGTGCTCTGAGACTTTTGCTGGGACATTCCAGGCTCAGCACTGGCACCAAACCAGAGTTGATATTAACCTAGTGACCACAGCTCTTCCCATTCTAGTAATTGCCTGAGACCCTGCTTCACCCAAGTCGTGTATCACACGAGGCTTTATCAGTGGCTGAAAGTTAAGGGAACTGGCAGGTGGCAGCAGGCCTCCGGGTATAATGGCTTTTTGCAAAGTTATTCCAGGCCTGGTATGGGTGGCAGCCATCCTAGGTTCACAGCATGGGCTCTCCCACGTGCCTCCAGGTTTAGCACAGGCAGTGAACAATTACAGATTGCTTTGTAGCCCCTAACAGGTAGACCTCGGCCTGTCACAAGCAGTGGGTGACCTGTGCCTGCACCAGGGCCCCTCCTAATTAACCCCAGAATATATTTGGAGTTTGGCTTCAGACCACAGCAGAGCACTGCTCAATTAGCCTCACAAGTGGCACACAGAAAAGGTGACCTCAACAAGCAACTGAGGCCACTGGGGTGAATCCCACTCGGTGGGGTAAGCTTTCTGCATAGCAGCCCATAAGCTCTGGACATGGCCAAACCCCACAGCCAGTCAGCCTGAGGGTCAGTCTCACCAACTGACATGCCAAAAGCAACCAAGGCTCAACTATAACAGGAGAGCACATACAAATGACACAAGGGACACTCCTGGAGCACCTGGCTCAGGCGAACAGGAAAACTGTGCCACTGGACCCCACAGGACACCTACAATATAAGGCCACCCAACCAATACTGGGAGACATAGCAGATCTGCCTAATACATAGAGGCAGCCAAAAGGAGGAAACAAAGAAAGCATCCCATATGAAAGAACAGGAGAAAACTCCAGAAAAGGAACTAAACAAAATGAAGGCAAGCAAACTACTAGATACAGAGTTCAAAACAATGGTTACAAGGATGCTCAAGGAACTTACTGAGAACTTCAACAAAGAGATTGTAAGCATAAAATAAGATGCATAAACCATAAAAAAAAGAACCAGTCAAAAGTGAAGAATACAAAAACTAAAATGAATAATGCACTAGAAGGAATCAACAGCAGAATAGATGAAGCAGAGGACTGAATCAACAATTTAGAAGACAGGGTAGCAGAAAACACCCAATTGGAACAGCAAAAAGAAAAAAGAATTAAAAAGAAAAAGGAGGATAATTTAAGAGACCTCAGGTACAACATCAAGTGTAACAACCTTTCCATCACAGAGCTACCAGAAGGAGAAGAGAGAAAGCAAGAGATTGAGAACCTATTTGAAGAAATAATGACTGAAAACTTTACTAAACTGGTGACGAAAATAGACATACAAGTCCAAGAAGCACAGAGTTCCAAGCAGGATGAACCCAAACAGGCCCACACCTAGACAAATTATAATTAAAATGGCAAAGGTTAAAGACAAAGAGTGAATCCTAACAGCAGCAAGCAAAAGACAACTATTAACTTATAAGGGAGCTCCCATAAGACTGTCAGCTGATTTCTCAACAAAACTTTGTATGCAGAAGGGATAAGCACTAAATATTCAACATGATGAAAAGTCAGGACCTATAACCAATAGTACTCTACACAGCGAGGCTATTATTTAAAATCAAAGGACAGATAAAGAGCTTCCCAAACAAGAAAAAGCTAAAGGAGTTCATCAGCACCAAACCAGTATTACAAGGAATCTTAGAGAGAAATCCTTAAGACAAAAAAAAAAATAAAATAAATAAAATAAAAATTATGAATAATAAAATGGAAACAGCTACATACCTATCAACAATTACTTTCAATGTAAATGGATTAAATGCTCCAATCAAAAGACATAGAAGGGTTGAATGGATAAGAAAACAAAAC
The DNA here is from genome assembly GCF_036562045.2 of Rhinolophus sinicus. Classification (NCBI taxonomy): domain Eukaryota; kingdom Metazoa; phylum Chordata; class Mammalia; order Chiroptera; family Rhinolophidae; genus Rhinolophus; species Rhinolophus sinicus. Next base: position 147,750,664 of record NC_133755.1, read on the forward strand.
CCTTACTTATGCTGCCTACAAGAGACTCACTTCAGATTGAAAGACACACAGAAATGGAAAGTAAAAGGGTGGAAAAAGATATTTCATGAAAATGGAAATGAAAAAATAAAAAATTAAAAGCTGGGATAGCAATACTTATAACAGACAAAATAGACTTTAAAACAAAGGCTATAAGTACCCAGAAATGGATAAAGAGGAGGAGGTGGTACATGTATACTTAGGAATACTGCTCAGCCATAGAAGAGAATGGCTTCTTGCCATCTGTGGCGGAATGGATGGCCCTGGAGGGTGTTGTGCTGAGTGGAGTATGTCAGACAGAGAAAGACAGATACTATGTGATTTTGCTTATATGTGAAATCTAAGAACAAAATTAACAAACAAAACAAACAAACTCACAGATATAGAAAACATTTTGATGGTTGCCAGATGAAAGGGGTGGATGAAAGAAGGGAAAGGAATTAAGATGTACAAATTGGTTGTTAAAAGTAGTTTTAGGGATGTAGGGTATAGCATAATGGATATATTCAACAGTATTATAATAACTATATATAGTTTCAGATGGGTACTAGATTTGTTGGGGTGATAGATGAGATGGGGTTAGGGGCAGAGTGAAAAAGGGTGATGGGATTAAAAATCAGTAGTTACAAAATAGTCACAGCGATGTAAAGCATAGAGAATATAATCAATGAAATGGTAATAACTATGTATAGTGCCAGGTGGGTACTAGACTAGTCAGGAGGATAACTTCTTAAATTGTATTAATGTCTAACTACTCTGCTGTACTCCTGAAATATAAAATAATATTAAATGTCTACTGTGATTGATAAATTTAAAAAGAGGGGGAAAGGAGGAGAATAAGAGGTCCAAACTTTCAGATATAAAACAAATAATTCATAGGGATGTGATGTACAGCATAAGGAATATAGTCAATAATATTGTGATAACATGGTACAATATTATGTGTGATAGATGGTTGCTGGGCTTTTCATGGTAATCACATCTTTCTGTATATAAATGTTGAATAACTATGGTGTACCCCTGAAACTAACATAATATTATACATTAGCTATATTTTTAATAAAAATCTTTAAAAAACTGCATAAAAAATGAAATTCATTGATGTGCTCTCTGCAAGATTCACATTGCAAACAAAGTGACACTGAGAGGTTGAAAATAAAGGAATAGGAAATTTTATATTAGACTATAGCTAGCAAATAGAAGGCAAGAATAACTAAAAGAATTTTGATAACAGAGAAAGACAAATAGCGTAGGATACCACTTACACGTGGAATCTAAAAAATATGAACTCATAAAACCAACAGTAGTATGGTGGTTACCAGGGGCTATGGGGTGGTGGAAATGGGGAGATGTTGAACAAAGAGTACAAACTTCCAGTTAGAAGATGACTAAATTCTGGGGATCTAATTCACACCATTGCAATTATAGTTAACAATATTGTATTATATAAACTTAAGTTGCCAAAGGTGTAGATCTTAAATATTCTCACCACTAAAAAGTTCTGTAATTATGTGTAGTGATGGAGGTGATAGCTAACTCTATGGTGGTAATAGGAATATGATACATAAATGTATCACATCAACATGTTGTACACCTTAAACATATACAAGGGTATATGTCAGTTATATCTCAATAAAGCTGGAAAGAAAAAGAATATAAATGGAAATGGAACAATTAGAAACCATGAAGTAATCTTTCCATGAGATAAACTAGTCATCATATTCAGTGTAGGTAAAGCTTTTATTATGCATTCATTATAGTCCACTTTTGGGTCTTATAACATACGTGATATTTGGAGAACTTAAATGAGATATAAAGTGAAAACAAATATAGGTACATTCAAATATGAGAAAATCTATTTGGTCAGGGATGCTTACATAATTTGCAATTATTTGTACTGGAGAAGGGACTAGTAGAATGAATACTGTAATTTAAAAATACATGAAAACTTGTAGAAAATAACAATTAGTTATCTTTAATATAGTTAGAACAGAGAAGAGATCTTTTAGATGAGTGCAGAAGGTTATGCTAGTCATTAGAGAAAGTGTTCTGAGAGTGAGAGTTGAGAGTGACTGGAGAAGCACAATAAGAATAATTAAAGTTGAGAAATAGTCCTGGGAGAAAAGACTAAAATGACAACACTGTTTCATGTGTGGTAGAGAAAGCTACACTTTGGTTTAAATGACTAAAGAGATCAGAAGACAGCTCATCTGTTGCCCTGTCTCTTCCTCCCTGCCAATTACATTACAGTGATATAAATGATAATGAAACAATTCTATACTGAGTCCAGATGTATCCCATTTAGACAGAATGACTTAACTGTTTCAGATTCCAAATTTCCCCCAATGACAGAATTGTGGGAGTTGGGAGTGTGGAGAGCACAGTTTCATTAGAGCTTTAGTGAAACATTCAATGTGTCTCAGAGATCATGATGTTATAGTTCTGTCCATACGGTTCCTCTGTTTTTGCCAGACCTGGGAGGGATGAAACAGACTAGGGAGTCCATGGTTAAGCAGTAGAGTGGGTTGCCCTTGATATTACTAAGTTATTTTTGTATGTCGTTGGCCATTTTCCCAACAGCAAAAGATTCGCCTGGTTTATGTGGAGAAAATATCAGGTCTTAAAAGAAGATGGAGCCTTACTTAAAATTGACTCCCTAAAAGTTTTCTAGACTTATGAGAAAGGAAATATTTTGGTAATGTGTAACCCTGGTCCACACATCAAGAGACAGACTATATCAAATCTATAGATGAAAGTTATGTTAACCTCAGGTGAGAACTTTCTATGTCTACGGACTGTGAGAAAATGAGAATGAATTTACAAGAGATATTGTAAATCTAGTTCTCAAGAAACACTAATGATTAAAGTGAAAACAAAAGAATTTACTTAGGATGGTTTAAACTAGTTCTCACACAAATTACTTAAAAATTACTGGAGCTTGCTGAGTAATGGCAATGCTCTAAGTAAGGCCAGGTCTAGGGAAAGGGCTAACTCCAAATCTCCTGTCCCTTCTTACAGAGATGGATGGACATAACTCAGCACCTGAGTTTGGGACCCTGAAGGAATGCTGGCCCAGGAACCTGAAACCTGAAGCCTGGAAATCTAAATTGTTATTTGAATTTGGATTTAAAAAAAAAGATTCAAGTTAAAATAAAAACACAATATGTGTCAAACTAAAGATGTTTGCTGGGGCCAAGTCTGTTTTCTGAGGGTATCATTTGTGATTTCTGGTTTAGATTCATTTCTGCTTAGAAGGACTGAATGCCTGGCTCCTCACAGGGCCTTGCAGTCTGATATGTTTCCACAACCAAAAACTCTTCTCATGTTTTCTATATCTTTAGAGGTTATCAGCACCAGGGATTTTCCTTCTCATGATTGAACTCTGCTGGGGGAAAAGGGAAAGAGAAGTTTGGTACCAGCACTCTCAGAGCTTAGCTGGTTTTCTTTCACATGTGCATCACGCCTTGGAATCAGAGCAGAAATCCTGTGGGGAGAGTGAGCAAATGGGGTCCAAATACTAGGGAGTAAATTGAGGAAATGCCTGACTGCAGTCAAGAGGTTGAGATAAATGGCTCCTGGGGTCTCCTCCCAGGCTAGGGTTGCATGATTCTGAGCCATTTCTGGTGATGTGTTTTACTGTCTCATTATAAATATTCTTTCCTTTCTTTAAAAACACTTTTCTTCTGCCTTCAAAAAAGAATTATTCTTTCCTTCCTCCAAAGCCTTAAAAAGTGAATACAAAGAAATGTTGCTACTCCTCCTAAATGGACAATGAATCTCGAATGTTTTGTCTATGGGTTTTTTAAATCATTGGATTGACTAACATTCCCAAATGATGCAAGTCTCTACCACTAAAGGTTTAATTCATACCTAAAATGGTGCCATTATCTTGGGTAATGATATATAATTAAGTGTGCTGACTGTTCTCATGCTTTTCTATCAGTGATTCATGGCTGTTGTCAAAAAGCACCCGCATATCAGAGCTCTTTTTGTTAAAGCCCTTGTTTGAAATACCCAACAAACAGGGTTTTCTTGATTCATCAGATCATCCAGGTAGTTTATGTGCTTTTTAAAAAAACCTGAATCTATGCCAGGTTCCATTTATATCCACTGCAACTTTCTTTGTTTTCCAAAAATGTTTATGATGCTACCATAAAATATAATAACAAAATAAGGCTGGTTTACACTACGTACATTTACTACTGTATATTCCACAAGCAACACTATAGAAAAAAATAAGTTATGGGATCTAAAATCTTCTCTCCCTCAAAGATATGTGTTGGTATCCTCATAGTGACTCATTTCTCAGAGGACCTATCCATAGTGACTTGCTCCAGAAAAGTTGATCTCCCCAGCACTTTTGTAACAGTAGAATCGAATAGTACGTGCCAGTTTCTCCGTATGTATACTGCTACAATAACTGATGTCTATTCCTTCAGTAACAAGCCAACTCATCAGATTAGAAGTCAAAAACCAAACCCAAACTCCGGTGTCCTCTCCCTTCCATGGCAGCAGCTGGGCTTCTAGAGGTGACAGCAAACCAGAGGGTTTGTTCTATGGAGAATGGATTTCTTAGCTAAGATCCTTGGTGTTGGATAAAAAGAAACCCAGATAGAGTTCAGATAACATAAACACTTTAAAAGGGTAATTTGACTCCTCACCATTTAATGTAATGGCATACAGGGAAAAAAAAAAAGTAGAATAACTTTGTTCTTTTCAAAAGGGATTTTTCAACTTCAAAAAGTTCTCTCTGACTGTTCGATATGTATCTCACAAAACACAGCTGCTTTTTCAAATTACTGTCAGGGGCAAGACAGAGGTGTTTGTTTTCATAGCCCTGGAAATAGAAAGTAAGAAAGGAAAGAGTAGGAACTCACGTGGTTTTTCACTTGAGGGGAAAAAAAAAAAGTGAGTTTGATCATGAAAGAAGGATCTGTTTTCCCTAGACCCTGGATAATTTCTCTCAGCTTTGGCTTGATTTTTATAATGAATAGTTTAAACCCAAATTACAAGTTTGAATTAAGAGCTCTTATTCTAAAATCCTTTTATTCCTCGCAAGAAATAATTTAAGGGATTCATGTGCTGTTGAAATTACTACTCATATATTTTATTATGGTTAATCACAGCTACTATTAAAAGAGAGGTAATATATGTTTCCCTCTGCTAAGATCAGCTGGCGAAACTGTAGTTCTCACACAGTTGCAATGTTCTCGCTAATTATCTCATCATCGGGACAAAGACGTACAGAACCAGGCAGGTTGAGACGGCTCCTAATGCAGGGTTCCCAGTCAAAGGAAAAGTTTTGTAGACAGTGTGACCTATTTATCATTAAATATGCTGAGTTATTCTAACTGCTGCCAGTTTTGAGAGTCAGTACTATTATTTCTCTGTTTGAATAATTGCTTTTTATGAAACACAAGCAACAACTTTCTCAGGGATGGGAAATGATATTCATAAGCTTTCCCCTATAATCCTTTCTTTTATTACCCTCTCGTTGCATATAGCAACACAACATACTGTCACTGAGTTAATCCTCACATTTCAAGAGCACTCAAGTATTATTTGCATTTTATAGATGAATAAAACAAGGTACTACTAAATCAAATGGAATCCTGTGAACATAACTAATTCAGTGGCATAAGCTAACTATTTTGTTTCTAAATGGTCCTCATTTTTAGGTGTGTGTAGTTCACATGCCGTCCTATTAGTTTATGTATTTCTGGACCGATCTCTGAATCTCTCACTGTCTTGGTATCTCTTTAGTTGCTTCTCTTTTGTCTCATGGGAGTAAAACATGGTCAGTGCAGTGATTCTCTGACAGTGCACAGGAGAACAACCTGAGGAGAGTGTCAGAATGCAGATTCCAGGGCACCTCTATTCATTCAATGGACCTGTGTTGGGACCCAGGAACTGGTAGTTTTTACACATACCCCAGGGAGTTCACAGATAGTATCTTGATTCACCCTGATCTAGTTATAATCCTCAGTGAGGAATAATCACTGGGCTAACTTTTTTACCATTTGAGATCCTGGAACTTAGTACACCATTTTAAGCTTTGGCTTACTTTTTTCCCATAAAATAGAAATTAGTTGAAATTCCTATCTCAGAGAAGCCTTCTGAATTTATTGGTTGTAAAATACTTAGAGGCCCTGAGTTTGAAAGGTTGTGATGATTTCTTAGAGCAGCAGACTCACACCATGGTCGGTATCTGGTTTGGCTCATGAAAACTTCAGTTTGAATGTTGTTAATGGAAGATACTTTCAGAGTATCCTCCTGTTAAGACCAACATAGTGTCTCGAAGGACACTGGAACAGGAATTGGAAGATATGTCTATATTTTAATTGTGACGTTAGTTATAGCTAGTTTGTCTTTGCATTTAGAAATTGGGAAAATATAAATCTACTCTGACAACCCTAAAGGATTCTTGTGTTTACCAAAGAAGATCTGTACATACAACTAATTTATAAACTTCACTTTGCTCTACAGTTATAATAATGACACATGGATACTAACCACATGTAGAAGCTCCTTATTTAAGACCATATTTAGGGAGAGTCTCTACTTTTTAAGGACTTGTTGAACAGAGAGAAGTCTTACAGGAACATGTGGAAAACTGGTTTGGAAAAAGCTTCTCATAAACAGTCAGAAAGTAATTGAATATGTGGGAGATTAAAAGTGTTTTTCTCTGAGTATTTCTCAGGAATAGACTAACATAGTGTTTACATACTTAGTGAGAGTATGTTACTGGGAAGATGGCTGTGATATGTGATCATGACCTTCAGTTGGGAAAAACAAGAGGTAAGTAGAATCTATGACATTGTACTTCCTTTCCTGTCTTGGGCCTCAGCCAAACTATAATTCTGGATTTACTCTTTTTCTTTTCATCTACCTGTAACCTGTGCTCTACTACACAGGTTAATTTGTGTCCCCTCCAAATTCACTTGTTGAAGCCTAACCACCAAGGTGATGGTATTAGAGGTGGGGCCACTGGGGATGATTAGGTCCTGAGGGTAAAGTGCTCATGCATGGGATTACGGTCCATATGAAAAAGAACCAGAGAGCTCCCTTCCCCCACGTCTGTCATGTGAGGACACAGCAAAAAGACAGCTGTCTATGCACCAGGAAGCAGGTCCTTACCAGGTACTGAATCTGTCAGCACTTTGATCTTGGACTTCCCAGCCTCCAGAACTGTGAGAAATACATTTCTGTTGTTTGCAAGCCACCCAGTCTGTTGTGGTACTCTGTTATAAGCAGAACCGGCTAAGACAATCTGCATGATGGAAATGCATGTTCCTGAGAAAAATGGCCTCTGGAACAGCACATAGTTTGTGTATCACTATGAACTGCCAGCCGTGCCATAATTTTGGCATATAGAACCTCTTGGCAGAAGTATCAGTAACCATGACTGTGATTGAGCACACATGGAAACAGCATCTTTGGATAATTTGAAGTTACTCAAATAAACTTTGAAAGCAGAAAAAAATGGATTGTACTAACCAGAAATACATAACACTCTGAGTGTAACTTTCTATTCCTAGGGAGAAGAAAAACAAAAATATGAGGGATAAATCTTTATTAATTTTGCTTTTGCTCTTAAGAGCTAAAACTTATGGTACTTTACAGTATGATGATTTTATAATCATCTAAAACCTTTAAGTCAGTGTTTTCAATGAAAATGTTGAATTAGGATGTTGATCTACTTACATTTTTTGGTGAAGATTAACATTATACTAAAGGGAATACATGCTAATTTATAGTTAAGTTCAAGTTTGGAAGATATATACACGGAATGTTGAAACTGAACACACAATTCATTTGGATTTCTTTTCTTTTAAGAATTAAAAAAAAATAAAAATTAGCTAAAAGACATGCCAAACTATCAAATAAGACAGGTGGTCAGTGATATAGTTTTCTCTGGATGAAATAACACCACCCTGATAGCTAGCAGTGTATGATGAGAACGTCTGAGAAGTGTTCCATGTATGAAAATAGGAACTGGCATTGCAGACATGGAGATTCATGTTTTACTGGAGACACTCTCTCCTTTCTGTAAAACAGTTGCTTAATTTTTGCCAACGTGCCTTTATTAGCCTGAACAGAGCTTGAGGTTTAATTTCCAACCAATCTTTGATTACTCTTAAGAATTCCATTTCTGGAATAGGCTTAAAGATATATCATGGGATGGAAGTGCTCAGTTATTACAAATCACATTATTGGCTTCCTAAAATTGCTTGACTTTATTTTCTACACTTAATTTTTAAACAGAAAAAACATATAATGACAATGCAGTCACAGGTGGTGAATACTCAAAAAAAAATAATTTCCAAGGCACATTTTTGGGTCACTTGCAGTTTCAAGACACCTCCTTCAACAAGAAAAACTGCACTAAAATTACTGCAAGAGATCATTGATATTTGGCAAGATAACATAGTTTAAAACTAAGAATCATTAAGAAAAGTTTGTCTTAGATTTTTGAAAGTAAGGAACTTGTTTTCCATTTTCCTTCATCATTTTCTATAGCCTTTCAGAGTTCTGTATTTATAAGGAAATGTCCTGATTATCTGCAACCAGGCTTTTGACCCTCAGGAGCATCAATCAGAGAAGTAGGACCACTAGAAAATATAAACACATAAAATAAAAGACTTATTGAAGGGATTTCATGTAATAAAATTATTTGGGTAGCTGCTGTTTCTGTGGCGGGTGCTGAAGTCTAAAGTTTCCATGCCAAGCACTCAGGAGGGATGGATGAACATGAGGTTGAAACAGCAAAGAGAAGTCAGAAGCTCAGAAGTCTGAGCTAAGCCAGAAACCATAAGGTAGGATTGGAACTGCTGTCAGTCTCTCTTTGCCTCCAAACTTCCAATTTCTAGCATGGGGCCATTTTGGAAGAGAAACTGGAGCCCATTGTCTGGGAAGTAAACATGCACTTGGCCCAGAAGTGAGGGAGCTGAGTCAGAAGACCCAGCAGGAGTTGGAGGTGTTAAGGGCCCAGCTGCTGCCTCCTGTCAACTATACAAGTAAGCAGGTAAGCAGCATTATGTGTGAGATGCCACAGTGCCTTGTTCCCTTCACCAAATTCTTGAGGAATATGTTTGCTTTTTCATTCCCATCTTCCAAATCTTGTGCAATACATTTCCTGTGGTTCATATTAACTATGAACTATGCAGAGAAGGGAGTTCTAATAACTGAAGTTTCAGCTTCATTAAATTGGCATAATAGAAATCCATCTTAGTTTAACCTTTGTTAACTTGGTGTCCAAATACACTTCTTTTTTGTTGTTGTTGTTGTTGTTGTTCCAATCTTCAAAGACATTCTTTTTATTTTTGTAAAGTTACATAGTTTCAGGTGTACAATTCTGTAATACGTAATCCATATATCACATTGTGTGTTCACCACCCAGAGTCAGTTCTCTTTCCATCACCATATATTTGATCTCCTTTACCCTCATCTACTACACCCCTCGCCTTACCCTCTGGTAACCTCTAAACTATTGTCTGTGTCTATGAGGTTTTGTTTCTTTATTTGTTTGTCTTGTTCTTTTGTTGTTTTCAGTTTTATATACCACATATCAGTGAAATCATATGGTTCCCTACTTTTTCTGTCTGACTTATTTCATTTAACATTATAATCTCAAGATCTATTCATGTTGTCACAAATGGTACTATTTCATCTTTTCTTATGGCAGAATCGTATTCCATTGTGTATATATACCACAACTTTCTTTTAATGCAATTACTTTTTTTCTCTCTAATTTTATTGGGGAATATTGGGGAAGAACATGCCTCTCCAGGGCCCACCAGCTCCAAGTTGTTGCCCCTCAATCCAGTCGTGGAGAGCGCAGCTCAGCTCCAAGTCCAGTCGCCATCCCCAATCTTTAGTTGCAAGGGATGCAAGGAATTCAAATCCCATGTGGGAATTGAACCAGCAACTCTACTGCTTAGGGCCCGCACTCCAACCAACTGAGCCATCTGGCCTCCTCATATTACAACTCTTTATCCATTAATCTATCGAAGGACACTTTGGTTGTTTCCATGTCTTGGTCACCATAAATAAAGCTGCAATGAAAATTGGAGCACATATGTCTTTATGGATAAATGTTTTCAGATTTTTTGGGTGGATACCCAGGAGAGGGATTGCTGGGTCATGTGGTAATTCTATTAGTAATTTTTTGAGGAACCTCCACACTAACCGTACTTAATTTCCAAATAAAGAAAATAGGAAAATCTTATCTCCACCTAACATAACATAGCTACCCCTCATATAACTGAAAACACATTAACAATCCCCCCTAATAAAGATATAACATTCTTTATCTTTTGATGATTTTCATTCCTCTTCTAACTGAATCACATCTCCTCTTTGATTGAAAATAACTTAAATATTGAGCTATAATGTTAACTACTATTAATCTGTAAGGTTCTAGGCCCTAAGGAGTCTTTCTTAGTATTGTTTTTTTTTTATTTTTTTTATTTCATTGGAAGCTCTAAGAGGCATCGCAGATCTACATTTCAGACATTACTATTACCGTTCCCTTCGTTGTATAGTGGTAACTCAATTTCTTTTTGATTTTAGGATCAATCATCTCATCTGATACCTGTCGATCTTTGATGTAAGAAGGCCTGGTGAAACTCTCATTTTCCAGTTTAATGAAACCATTGCTGTATCTCACTGGTAGAAGCTTCCCTCCCTTGGTAGTGAAGACCAACAGTGCACAAAGTGCAAGGACAGGAAGCATAAGTTTCGTTAGAGGATCACTAGTGGCAATCATTACAGAGGCCACTCCCTGTATAGAGAGCCCTAAATCCTGGGGAGGAGAGAAACAGTATCATATACTTGTCTCTGAATGAAGGTATGTACTCCATTCTGGATGCCAGTGCAGTCTTGCAAGGTGTTGCCACCTAGTTGGTGCCATAATCAGGTCTTCAAAAGTCCACTCCACTATTTGTCTAGCCAACCACTTGAGGGAAGATGGTGAAACCAGTGAAATCAATGAGGATAAGCCCACCACCATATTTCATAGGCTATAAAATGAGTTTCTGAATCAGAACTAAAGCTGACAATAGGGTATTTTATATGTCTGAGGAGTGTGATCTTGGCAGAAGCATTGTGGGGAAGGAAAGCAAATTTATATACAGCATTAAGTCTTTATTCCAGTGTGAACAAAGCACTTCTCCTTCCATGATGGAAGTGGTTCCATGCAGTTAATCTGCTACTGGATGGCTGGATCACATCCCACCCCGACACCACCACTAAGTGAATGGTGCCATATTGGGGACTCAGTGTTGGTTTCTATGCTATCCGACTGGGCATTCAGCAGTGGCTGTAGTCTGATCAGACTTAGCAAGTGAAAATTCATGTTGTTGAGTCTATGCATACCTCCATCCCTGCTGCCATAAGTACTTTTTTTATGAGCTGATTGGTCAAGTGCAGGGATGGTTGGGGAAAGAGGCTGTTATGCACATGATGAGTAATCTTGTCTACTGCTTATCAAGAGCCTCTTCCACTGAAATTTCTCTTCAGTGAGCATGTACATACATCTTCACATCCTGTGCACATCCAGAGAGGTCTAAACACAGGCCGTCATATCACCAGCTTTCCAATTATGTTCTTTCCAACTGCCTGACAATTCAGCCAAATCAATATCTGCTGCCAGTGAGGCAGTATAGGTCCATATTTCTGGCAATCTCTCTTTCCAGGTAACATCAACAACCAGGTGTGTTACTCAAAATTCTGTTCACTGAGAATTTTCCTTCACCACTGTCTTTCAAGGCAGCTCAGATTGGAGTTGCAATGTTATAGTTGTCCACTGTCAGGTAAAGTCAGCCTATCATGCTGACTGCGTGAGAACCACCTGCAACCCAAGCCCAAATATTTCCTTCCCAATTAATTAATCATGGAGAACTACCCTACGGTCATAGGTGCAGGTTGAGAGGGCGGGGGCTACGTGGCAGAATATGGGTCATGAGCATCTATGCCAGTCACTTACGTAACTTCTTTGTGTTTTTAGAACCTGATGAAGTCGGAACTTACATATACCACTTTCATATAATGAAAGTATTGCTATACGTGCCCAAATTTATGGTTTAGTAGGACAGAAAACCATAATAAGCACTCAGGTCTCATGGTAACTTTGTGGCTCTTGTCCAAGGGTTCCCGCCTCTATTAAGTTTCAATAGCAAGTAAGAATCTTATTTTCAAAAGAACAATAGTAGCAGTTGTTCATGTAAGAAACGTCCAGACCTGCAGGAAATTTTTATGAGTTCATTTGAGCCAAACTTATAACAATTGCTTGGAAGCAAAATCTCAATTCATTGAGAAAATGCTGCAGAGAATGGCAGTTTTGCAGCTTATTTTATACATTAGAATCAAAGGAGGAGACATAAGGAGAGTTACATGAAATCCATTGGTGGTTGATTAAGGGGGCAGGAGAAAGCAAAGCAGAGAAATCTCTAGGATTGGATAAAAAGTAAAACAGAGACACATACTTCATTTACATTGGTGGGTACAGGATAGTTAGTAATTAGCATTTACAGCCCATAGAGATGGTATTCAGGGATGGGTCTGTGGTCTCCCTGAGGGGTCTGGAAAAGAAGATTACTCTGACATTTCAAAGGTATGTTATCTTAGATGAAAAAAAAAAAAAAATAGACAAGCTCACTTAAGATAAATATTGATCTTTGTCAAGGAAGCTACAGGCCTAGGGTGTGACTACCGGCCATGCCCCTCTAGGTTGGACAATGTGGTTCCACAGTTCTAGGAAGGTTCATTCCTAGGAAGTCTTTCTGTCCTCATTTGTCTTGCTGAAATGGTGAACACTGCGGGTGGGGCAAGACCTTAACCTTAGATGGAAGTCAAGGCCAAAATTTTCTCAAAAAGGAAAGACAGGTAAATGGGAGGCATTCAGGTCATACGGACCTTCATTAAGAAAAAAAACACACTGGATCATTTTTTACCTACAAACTAACATGATCCAAGTTGTTCTGTCTGTCTCACTTTTCTGTATTTTGCATCTGTTATAACATTTACTTACAGTTTGAGGGCACACGATATACCTCTTTGGTTTTCACAATCTGGCCATGAGATGGGTTCCGATTTACTCGTATTATTATTATTAGTAGTAGTAATTATTATTTTAATATGGGGCATCTATTTTCCAAGTGACTCAAGTGTCATTCATTAAAATCTGATTCCTGCTAGTTACGCAATGGGGAATTGTAACTTTAAGGTTTAATCAGAGTGAAGGCTGTGAGAATACAGTGGTGTAAATTGCAATTACCATCTAAAAATTTCCAGAAGCCAGGAGGACAGTAAGAATTTCATAAGTAGATTTCCTGGGCCGTAGTAGCTGTTACAGAGGGTTAGTTTTTTTTTTTTAAAGCCACTTCAGCTTCCATCTAAATTCATATAGCTAGTCCTTGGTGAGTTAGGAGGTAAGCACATTTCCATAATTGCGTTCTAGTGTTTATACATAAAATTTCTTGCTTAATATTCCTTTTCCACTAACCTTCTACAACAGCTCTTGTCTTCTTTACTTTTCTCATTTTTATTCATCTGGAAATAACCAACTTATTAAGACAAACTGCTTCCTTTTAACTTCTCTTGAAACACACATCTCTTTCCTTCCTTCTGCGATAACATTCCTTCTAAATTTCAAAAGAGAAACCTTAAAAAGTGTATTATTGATAATACAAACATTATCTTATTCACCTTCAGCAATTATTAACAGCTGGACTATACAAGAACAAAGTTTGAGAAAAGACCAAAGAACAAGTATAACTATTATTATGACTAATATTTTCAGACAGGGAAAGACAATCAAACAAATGCTTTTTTTTTTTTTTTAAGTTCCACCTCAGTTATATAGGTATACAGGCCTTCTCGATAGCTGTCTATCTCTGATGTTGGCTGCTCATCCTCGAGGAGTCTTTGATGTCCACTGTAGGCAAGGTGAGTGTCAGACAGGGGCACATGTCCACTCTGTTAGGCACTTTTTTTTTTTTAAATAAGAAATGTGAATCTTTGAGTTAACAGCTTTAAGTTTAGCTGCACATGGATTAGTTAATAATACCCAATACGGTCCCTTCCAACAAAGTTGGAGAGATTCTTTAATTGATGTCTTTTCCAATGGACAAAATCTCTTGTTTGTACAGTTGCAGTCTTTGAAGTCTTTGTGTCCTGGGAGCACAGTATAAAATGAATCCATTACTAATTTATCAATTTCTTTAAACTGGTTAATAAGTTTTTGATCATGCAGAATGTCTCCTATGAGTAAGGTTGTTTCATATGTCCCTTCACCTAGATGCACAGGATAACCAGTGACTATTTAATGAAGAGAAAAGCTATGTTTACCAAAAGAAGTAGATCTCAGGTTGAAGAGTACTACAGGGAGAGTTTTTGGTCAAGGGAATTAAAAGCTTCTGAAAATTTACCTAGTTGTTTTAGTTGTACTGTTTGTACATTCCACTCTTCCAGAGGACTGGGGGTGATAAGCATAATGAAAATGCTGCAGAGTAGGTCAAATGTTACAGATGGATTGCATTATTTGCCCAGTGAAACGAGTCCCTCAATCACTATGCAACTCAGAGGGAATTCCCCAATATACATTAAAAAAAAAAAAAAAAATTACCTACCATTAAGGCGATTGCTCTCCTGCAAGGGAATGCCTCAATCCAGTTATAAAACATACAAATCATAACTAACACATATCTGTCTCTTTGAGATGGTAGCATTTAGATACATTTTGATTACTATACCTCAAATGGACCTAAAGGAAGTGGGAAATGTGCTTGGGGACACATGGAGTGATTTTCCAGGGTTATATTTTGAGCAGATAGAATATCTGCTATATGCTTTATGAGCTACAGTAAGAGAAGTTTTCTAGTAATATTGTTTACTCCATAAATTCACCTTTTCAGGCCCCCAATGTGCTAGCTCGTGTCCATGTTGAAGTATAAGTAATTGAGCCCCTATAGGTAAAATTGGTTTCTGATGGGGTCCAAACCATATTGGTTTGGGTAAAAGTTTCCACCTTTTTGTAGCCATATCCTTTTTTCTTCTTTTGCAGCTGTCCACTGAAACTGTAAATGAGTCTTTTGTTGATTTAATAAAGAGAAGAAATGTTCTCAAGTCTGGATAATTTGGCTGCTTATTGCTGCTCGTCTAGCTGCAGTGTCAGCTAAATTATTTTCTTTTGCTTCCATGGTGGCAGCTTTAGAATTTCCTGGAATTTTCGATAAACGCCAATTGTTTGGGTTGCCAATTATATGACATCTATTAATAATTCTGCAACCTGTTTTCCATTGGGTTGCCCTGAGGAAGTTAAGAAGCCTTGCTGCTTCCACAACATTCCAAAGTTGTAAGCTACACCAAAGGCATAGCCAATATCAGTGTAAATATTGTCTATTTGATCTTTGGCTCATTGACAAGTTCGAGTTGGAGCAATTAATTCAACTGGTTGGGCAGATCTTATTCAGGTAAATAAGAACCTTCAGTTATGTTCATGATGGAATTTACTACAGAGCCAGCTCAGTAATTTCCCTGTTCATCTTTCAGATAAGATCCATTTGTAAACCAAATTAAGTCAGCATTATCAATACCCATAGGAGTTTCCTGTAATCATTGCTAGGAACAAGAAGGTGGTCAGTAAGTAAAAGATAATCGTGGATGTCTTCATCCCAAAGAAGGTAACAATGTTGCTGGGTTAAGACTGTTACATGGAGTTAAAGTAATACTAGGCGCAGAAAGCAAGAGTACTTCAAAGACGCCAGCAGACTGACAGAAGTATTGAGTGTGATAAGAGTTCAGTGGAGTTTCAACAGAATGAGGAACACAAATTAAGGAGAGTCCATATGATTTCTTCTGTTTGTTTGCATAACATGGTTATAGCAGAGATAGCTGTTATGCAAGGAGGGAGCCCTTTGTCTTCTGAGTTTAATTGCTGACTATAGGTCTATGATGATCTCTATATTTTTGAGTTAAAACTCCTAAAGGATTTCTTTTATTTTCATTTATAAAAAAGAAGAAAGTTCATAATCAAGGTGTCCAGAGTGGGAGCTTTAGATTAAACATCCTCTAGGCAGGGGTGTCCAAACTTTTTTCAACGTTTTTCACCAAGGGCCATATGCGGTAAAATACACAAACAGCCCGGCCACTCACTCGAGGTGAAGTATGTATTGCCTCACCTGGTTTATTTAAGTAAACTAAATATATTTTTGGAATTTGCTGTGGGCCAATTAATGGATTGCGGACCACAGTTGGCCCGCGGGCCGCAGTTTTGACACCCCTGCTCTAGAGCTTCTTCAGCTTGTTTCCCATCGGGGTTCCATTGAATTGGATCAGGTGGATCTGATTTTAATAAGCCATATAGAGGCTGGGTCAGTAATAAACCATTTGGAAACCAGTGTCCAAGTAAACCCGTGATGTTCCCAGGTGAAAGCAAAGAGATATTTTCTGTCTTTCTTTTCTTTCTTTTTTTTTTTACAGGAATGTTGAAAAAGGCACTACATAAATCTATCACTGAAAAATACTGGCAGTCCAAAAGAATAGCTGATAATAGGATATGTGGATTTGGAACCACAGGATGTCTTTATTTATACCTATGAGATCCTGTATATAGCTCCATTCTTTCCCATTTACTGGGTTTCTTCACGGGAAGGATAGGAGAATTATAGGGGCTTTTACATAGAATTCTAAGCCCTCTTATAAAGTGATCTTGTATAATGGGCTTAATTCCAGCTAGTACATCAGGTCTTAAAGGATATTGGTAAATATTAGGCAGAGGCAAAGTATTGTCAATAGTTATTTTAATAGAAGTGTCTGACTTAGTCTTGCCAATATCTGTACAGGAAAAGTCCCAAAGTTGCATTGCAACCCCCTGTAACAAATGTTCAGTCAGTCACCAGATTAGTTTTCTCTTGTGGAGGTTTCTTTAAAATCATTATTTTCCCGATTAATTGAGCATTTGCTTAATTTAATTCTAAAAACACTTCATCCTTCTGGGAAAAAGATATGTGGGTGTCATTGGTTCCAAGAAAGTCTCATCCTATCAGGTGAATTGGGGCAGATTTGACTAGTCAAAATATATGTTGGCCAGTGACAGTCCCTAGCTGGAAGGGAATGGGTTCTAACTTGAAAACAAACATTAGTTAATTAGATGTCCTACCATTTATACAGAAGCCTAATCTGAGGGAGAGGGCAACTTAATTGGGCAGCGTTAAGCACCAATAAAGTAACCCCAGTATCTACAAGGGCCTTTGTAGTTTCCCCTTTGTGGTAATTTCAATTTCTCCTAAAGTATTATTAAAGAGAAGGGGCTATGCCCTCTCATAGTCTTCAGAGCAGCCCTATGCTTGTTACTGTTTCTTTGCTTTTTCTAAATCCCATTTCAGTTTTCTATAATCCTTCTTAAGGTGACCTGACTTTTTACAATAAAAACAGACTCCTCTGCAGGAGTTTCCCAGAAAACCTTGTTTAGTAATTCTGTTGCTTTGCACTCAGAAAATGGTAGGTGTACTAATTGGAATAGGTAAGAATAGCCAGGGTCATATGTTCTAACAGTTAAATTCCTTTGCGAGTCCCTCAGGGTCCTGGAGAGGGTCAGGGAAAACTTTAGTTAGATTCCTTAATTCTGTCCTAGTACAAGGGGAGTAGATTATGGCTGATTCTCCTTGTCCTGAAACTGGCTTTTCTCTAAAGGGGGCTGTTAATTTTTGTTGTTGTTGTTCTGGTCTATCCTGGTCTGGTTTTCTATTCTGAGGTCTCTTAGGTCAGTTGGGAGTTGTTGGAGGAGATGTAGAAGAGAAGAGGAGGAAAGCAGAGTAAGTTTGGACAACAAATAAATGGTGAAGCAGAGCAGCCGGAGAAGAGGGAAAAGTGGGCGCTTGGCATTAAGCAGCTTCAGAAACCTTTAGTTTTAGAGACAGTCTCTAAAATTCTTTATAAATTCCTGGAGAGGAGAAAGTCTCTCTGTGCTGTGTTTCAGAGGCCAAGTGAGGTAAGCCTCTCATTCATTCAGTTTGATTTTAGAGCCGGATTTTTTCCATTATGCTTGCAAAAAATAAATTTAGGTGTCAAAAGCATTCCATTTTGGCCATGTTAAGTTGATATCATTTCTAATTAAATTTTCCCGTGTCTGTAAGTCCTTGCAAGTAAAGGCTCCCTAGGAATTACACATCTGCAGGAGTATTAATGGAGGCTTGGATCTGGGGGGGTTGTATGCCTTGGGGATGTGGTTCCCCAAGCTAATGTTAATTTTTCTTTTGAGATGTGCAAAGTCTGAAAAAAATTTATGGCAGTTGTGTGGTGGGTTAAAATGTGCTGTTTATGGGTTTAGCTCCAAGGCGCTGTCACCTCCCAAGTTGCTCCAATGCTGTGATGTGTCTTAGTTTCTCTCTTTGGCTGTTTAATACAACTGTGAGTATTTGGAACAGTAGGTAACAAGCCTTTATGTGCACCTCCTCGGATGAGTCAATTATTTCATTATAGCTGTGTTGGAATTCCTATGGGGCCCTGCTTTGTCTTGAGGGGTACCCTCTAACACTTGCACATAGATACTTAGTCACCTAAGAATACCCAAAATTTGAGCTGGGGGAGGTAAATGCCCCGGATCTTTGGAGTTGAATGAGTTTAGACTCTTGTTTATCTAGCAAAAGCTTTGTTCAGACTCTCAGTAAGTAATTTCAATTGAAAAGCCAAAGTTAAAAACAGCCACCTGTTTGTTTTTTTTCCCCTCTGTCCCTGAGTTATCTCAACCCTTATCCTTAGCCTGGGTTATCCCAATCCTTAACCTTTAGTACCACGTCAATTTATTCATTATTTATTTATTTTTAAAGAACAGCTCAAATAAAGTCAGGGCCTCTTACCTTAATACAGGGTGGTCCAGAGTTCCAAGAAAAACTCACCCAAGTTCACCCGTTGCAAAATGGAGAGCTGGTAGAGCACAGTGAGCCTCTTCTGGTACCTAGCACCAGGTCCAGGTCCACAGGGTGGTCCTAGGTGGACTTCTTTGGAATGCTGTTTGCTGTGCCAAGTAAATGTCAATGTAAGAAACGTCTAGACCTGTAGAGAATTTTTATGAGTTTATTTGAGCCAAACTGATGACAATTGTCAGGACACAAAATGTCAATGAATTGAGAAAATGCTCTGGAGAATGGCAGTTTTGCAGCTTATTTTATACATTGGAATCAAAGGAGGAGATGTAAGGAAGATTACATGAAATCCATTGGTGGCAGATTAAGGGTCAGGAAAAAGAAAAGCAGGGAAATCTCTGGGATTGGATAAAAAGTAAAACAGAGAGACACATACTTCATTTACATTGGTGGGTATAGGACTGTTAATAATTAACATTTACAGCCCATAGAGATGGTGTTCAGGGAACAAGATAACAATGTGAAAAGGTTCTAAGATCTTGTGCTCTGGTTCAGTGCATGTGCCCTGAGGGGTCTGGAAAAAGGTTACTCTGACATTTCAAAGGTCTGTTATCTTAGATGCAAAAAGACAACAGACAAGCTTAGTTAAGGTGAAGATTGACCTTTATCAAGGAAGCTACAGGCCTAGGAACATGACTACCACCAGACCTGCTTTTAGTTAGGCAATTTTATGTTCAGACCATACTAAAGTGGTTACTTTTGGTGTCTGAGTTTGTAAGGCCCACCATGCTGGCCTCTCCTGAGCTTGTCAGGTTTGGTATGTGGCCCTTTTTTTGTCCACATATTTTCTACTGAAGAAGGCTAGCTTTGTTCTGAAATCCTAGTGGATTGTGCTATAATTCACCAATTGGGAACTGTCAAAGGACCCACACAACATTCCCATCAACCTCTGATGCCCTAAGCACCTTCAGATTTGTAGGGTCACACAGTCGAAATGACACTGTGGCTTGCATGGCAGCCTGGGCCTGGTAAAAATCCTTCTGTTTTGGGCCCCACTAAAAACTGTTAGCTTTTCAGTTTTCTCAAATGAAGTATATTCTGCCTTCAAAATCCAAAGAAGTCTAGTGGTATTTTATGCCTTTCATAATGGTAGGGGGAACCAGACACAAGAACTTGCCATTCATTTTGGAAGGGTATGCCCCAGATGACTGACTCTCAGAAATGTCACTGAATTCTTATAAGATTTATTTCTTACCTGCTGGCACACACAATTGTCTCACTCATGTGTCTGGGTCATCACTACTTCCTGCTCACTTGATCCAATCAGCATGAGACCCTCAAGGTAATGGACCAGAGTGAAACGGTAGATGAACAAGATCCCTGACATGTGGCCAAGCAGTTGATGTCACCCTGAGTTAGGATAGTGAAGGTATACCGTTTATCTTGTCATTACCTCCAAACTTCGGGCTTCCATTAATAGGCATTCTACAGGAGAAGCTAGTGCCCTTGGAATATGCACCTGGCCTACGATTCAGAGAAGCTCTAGCAGGAGACCCAGCAGAAGGGACAGATGCTGTTGGCCCAAGTGTTGGCCCAAGTGTTGCCCCTGACAACCCACAAACCAGCAGATCAGCATGGATGTGACTAAGTGGCAACAGTGCCTGAGGCTCTGCACTGACCTCCTGAATGAAAAAGGAATAGGGTGGTCTTTCCCTTCTGGTTTCCTTTGCCAGTGATTCCTGTGGATCACGCAAACTGAGAACATGCAGGGAAGGGAAATCTGGGAAAGGTAGTGCCTGGTTACCTAAGTTGATACAACTAAAACTCATCACACTGGAATAGCTTTGATCTCAAACAAATACAACAAAACCTCTGAGAGCAAGAAACTTCCTCCAAATCTCCCAAACGATGAAAATGTGCGCAAAAAGTAGAAAGCTTAAAAAAGGATTTCTTCCCTTCTGTTTCACCAATGAAAAAGAAAGATTTACTATGGCGAACTGCTGAAGTTCACAAAATATAACCTTTGTGGGGTGAAAGGCAAGAGGGACAGGAGAAACAACTGAAGACAGAAGAACAAAGGGAAAAGGAGAACAGCGAAAGTATGTGATGGAGATCAGTAGCAGGGGTTAGGGCTGAGCAGAGGCAGGCAAGCATGGTAGGGGTGATAAACAATAACTGTCATCAGAGAAGAGCAGCAGCGACCAAAAGTTGGAAGAAAGCAGCTTCTCTCCAATAGGAAAATGTCTATCTGGGCCTCACGTGTTTGCTTATGAAAGGACAGGCACATAGAAGCTCCAGTCTTATCATTGTAACAGATAGTTCAGGTGGCAAGTAGCTTTCAAGGAATTAAATAGTCAGGATCTTTGGAAAACACACAGCATTACTTAAAATAGCTAATCTAATCTTCCTATAAATTTTACTTGTATAAGAATTTCTTCCTCAATAATTTCAGTTTAAATATACTTGTTAAATTTTGTCTAATTTCAATCTGTTTTTTTCATATTTATTATTTAAAATAATAGCTACTAGGTTTTAATTATTGTCAAAAATTAGGACATAACTATACATGTCACATTATAAATGATATTTAAAATGCTGGATAGAATGGCTTTTACACAGTCTTTTGGTCCTATTTAAGTCAAATTCTCTCAAGAAACTAAAGTGGATTTGCACATCATGCAACAAATTTAGTGTATCTCCTTCAAAGAATCCAAGGAACTCAAAACATTATGTGATATATGGGTAATAATCCTTACTAACATTGCTTTATTAGGTATAATTTAAA
Source organism: Rhinolophus sinicus (assembly GCF_036562045.2). Classification (NCBI taxonomy): domain Eukaryota; kingdom Metazoa; phylum Chordata; class Mammalia; order Chiroptera; family Rhinolophidae; genus Rhinolophus; species Rhinolophus sinicus. The sequence goes on from NC_133755.1 coordinate 147,772,333, forward strand.
GATAATTATGAAGCCTGAATCATTTCATTCAAAGGAAAATCATGCAGAAACCATCGGCAATATAATAAATCCCTTTATAGAAAATTATTACTTTATTTTCCTTGGAACCTGGGTTTAGTTAAGGTTCAGAGAGAAGAATGATTGACTTTTAACTGAAGAAGCAAAGGTCAGCTAGACCAGAGTTCTGATTCCAGGCACCCAGGAGTTTTGGAACTTTTGTCAAATTTCTCAACTTCTCTTAACCCTATTATCTTTATCTGTTAAATAAAGGATCCTAATACTTATCTCATAGGATTGTTATGAAGATTAAATTAAGTATATACCTGGCCCATAGTTATGCAGTAAGTTTTAGATGTTATTATTATTTGCACCGGATCATTGAGAAAATCTATAAAATCATAGTGAAGTAATGATGATAATAAACATTTTTATTCCAGTGCATAATACTCAAATTAGAGGATATATTTGAAGTCATTTTTCCTTAAGTTGTCTAATGAATTAAAAAGATTTTCATTTTAATTTGAGCCCTGTTTAACTTTTATTAAAATATGTTTAATTGTACATAATTTAGATTATCAGAAGTTTCATTTTCCCATTTTGTTAATAAGCAAAATATGATTGCCCATTACTTTAAGGACAAAAAGAGTATAAATGCTATTAAAAGGGGAAAAAAGTTCTAATTATTTTAAGTGAGGTATTTAATATCTGGGAGAATTTAGGGTTCTGCTTAGCTAAACTTGAAAGGAAACTCAACTGATGTTTAGAGTTAGAGGAAGATTTAGAGGAGAATTAAAAAAATGTTGAGGGACCTATACAGGAAGAGTTGTATTTACTTTTATGTCATTAATGACTAATCTTTTTATTAATGCTGTCTGTATTATTCATCCTTGATAGGCCCTATGCTCATATAAATTATTCTGAAAATTATTAATTATACCAGAGACACATTTATGTATAATATATGCTATTGAAAATTCATACCATTTTCAAAAGACAATAATTAAACATTTTAAAATGTGGTTTTTGGATGAACAAGGAGTGCTGTAATAAATCATAAATTCCTAACTGGGCAGGTCATGGTGGGTAGTCACACCCCGGGCTTTTAGATCTTCTTTAGTGAAAGGTTTTTAAGCAAACCCTGTTCATTGTTCTTGTACATCTAGGCTAACACACCTTTGAAATGCCGGAAGTAATACCCCTCAAAGGCGTAACCTCCCTCAAGAAAGCACATTATCTTAATTATCCTATAATCCAATCCCAGTCTTGCTTTCTCCTACCTTCATGTAATCTTTCATTTTAAATGCATAAAAGAAACTTACAAAACTCATTCTCTGGAGCATTTGACATCTTGCTTCCCAGCATTGTCATCAATTTTGGCTTAAATAAACTCTTACAAAAATTCTGTACGGGTTTGGACATTTCTTATGTCAACAGTTTAAAAAAAATCTTATTTCTATAGTATTCCCTTAATTTAAGTTTCCTTTTCATTACTAAGTAGGTACATATCAGGGGGGTTCAAGAGTATATTTCCAGCAACGAACAAATTCATGAAATGACAGATTGTGTTCTGCAGAATGCTTATACTTCTTGACCCTGTACCAGACTTACATGTTTAATTCTGATTAAGCAAAGTTTATCATGACCTTGTTTATAACATTTGTTTATAACACTTACTATGAAGAGTTTCATAAAAATGATACTTTCTTTGTCCTTGTTTCTACATTAATATAGTTACAGCCACAGATCTGTGGAATTTATGAAAAACAATTATCAAACTGATGTGTTCATGGGGCCCCTGCCAGAATCATTCACATTTATACTTATTTCAAGGGTATCTGGAAGAGTTTGAACAACTTAGTCCAAGGTCTGGGATTGTCACTGATACCTCTCTGTATTTCTTCTGGTGGTAGAAGTTAGAGAGCGGAGAAAACTTCTGATAAATTCTTGTTATCCATGACAGTGGAGTTTTTTCTGTTATTTATTTAACTTTTTGTTCCTTTCTTTTTGTTTTAATAACTTTATGTTGAAAGAATTAAAATCCATGAAACATTAGTATCAAGGGAATGATGCAATACATTTTAGTGTGATAAGATTATTGGAATAGATTACGAATGAGGGTGTAGCCAGTGAGCTAGCCCAAAATGCTTCTAGGTCAAAAAAACTGATTAACTCAAGGGCTAATGTGTCCAGTTGGACATCCTTACATGTACAATAAACCTGTAGTCATCTGGTAAAATGGGGTATTCTATTATTCTGGATAGCTGTCTTTTCTGGAGAGCTCCAAGTTAGCTATTAGAAAGTTTTGTTTCAAAAGACTATAGCTCTAAAATACTTTTTAATTGCATCTGTTTTGGTAAACAGTATGTTGAAGGCAATTTAATTTCTTTTTATTGAAGATATGGGATGATTATTCTATTTGTAGGAGAAAAATTATCTTAATAATTTTCTTATATAGGTGAACCCCACCAGATTGCTAGTAAGTGAGATTAAAAAAATCAATCAGAAAAAATAAGACTCGGGTTATTGCAAGGTGGATGGAATGACAGTGCAGCTCTGGCTGCTTGGCTGGGAGTTCTGGGAGCCTGATAGATAATGCCTAATTGCATTTCCCATGGGATGTTACATGACTGTAGGGGAGTAAGTATCATGCAGTTTTAGTCTATCTATTTTATTTTTGTTGTATTGTTGATTTATCTTTTTAAAAAAGGGAAGTAAAAGATGTTTAAGTCTATGATCTTTAAAGCAGTGGAAAACAGAATTTTTATATGAAAAATCTGATATAAACACTATCTTTTGTGATCCTCAAGACTAGATTATGACCTGTGACTTAGCATCACACTTTTGAAGTTAGCAATGGAGCCAGAGAATTCATCATTTTGCCCAAGGCAATGTAGAAATCCATTATTTTTCTGACAGTGAAGTCAGTGTCATGTCCATTACACTGCATTGGAAAGGCAAAGCAGCTTTCTTCCTAGCCTTTCTCTCTGCTTGTGTAAAGTAGTCAACCTTAACACTGTTTACCTTTTTATTTTCCGTTACAACAGCATCATCAATTACTGTTTTCCACATCATTTTTTACCTACTTTTTAGCTCGCATTTGCGTGTTCTTTTTTTGGTTCTGTAGCTGTAGAAAGGAGAACGTTGCATTTGCAGTCCCATACTCTCTACATTTCTTCTTATAGATCCCCATAGTATTTGTGTGTGTTACTTCACTTATAAAGACATAGATTACCTTAAAAAGAACATACACAAAAAGCTGGTTAAAATGATTGTATTTTGGGGAGGGAAGCTGAGTGACAGAGTGAGAGACATACTTTTCTTTTTTTTTAAATTAAAGTTTATTGGGGTGACAATTGTTAGTAAAGTTACATAGATTTCAGGTGAACAATTCTGTATTACATCATCTATAAATCCCATTGTGTGTTCACCACATAGTTTTCTTTATATAACTTTTTGTTCCTTTTGAATACGTATTGTACTATGTCTATATTTTACTAATTGAAAAATTTAGATTATCTCTTGATTGTGGACATTTGGGGTATGGCCATGAGAAACTGGTTGTAATTGTATTTCTATGAATTCAAAACAAAAATGAAATATTTTAAATTGTGGCTGTGTTGTTTATTCATGAATTCACTGTGATACTAGATTTCAGAAGGTGCCAGATAATCTAAATGCTTTGGGTATTTGGAGTTGAAATTACAAAAGAACACACACGCAACAATAATTGCAGCATGGAATTTTAAAATTAGAAGGTATATTATAGATCATTTAGTCTAAAGTCTTTACTTATTTATAAAGAAATTTCTAGTTGTGAATGGCAGAGCTGGGAAAAAAAGACACATCTTTGGACTGGAAATTCAACATGGCATGTAATATGTAATATGGCAAAGATTGGCATGGTTAATTTGTAGGAAAAAAACTAGAAAACTGACCATTATAGTAAACTCTAAATATCAGATATCTTTTGATGGCATTTAGATGAAGGAAGATTTGTATCAAGAAAATAATTTACTTTATTTTTCTGAAGGTTTTGACTCTGGGAGTGCTCTATGTAACTGTCATGACACTTTAGAAGATATTATTTAGTAGCAGCACTTATTTTTTATGTGAATATTATTACTGCTCAGTTAAATGTGTGCATGTATGTGTACTTTAAAAGTTTACTATTCTACATATCACAACCACGGTAAGCAGTGCCATTATCATAATAAACTGACAGTGAAGAGTGATGTTCATGATACATTGCCCAAGGTATAATACAGCAATGCCAGCTGAATATTCACTATTTCTTTAAAGGTGTTTAGTGTCAAAGTATAAGCAAGTAAAATGATTCACAGAGATAATAATCCAATCAATTATGACACCTAGTTTAGGTTTTCTCTGGTTATATATGTGAAAATAAATACCTCATAAGTGTCTTTGGCTTGAAATTTAAAAGCATCAAATATATGGAACAAAATATATGCAACCTTCTTTCTACAGGTTGGCAATATTTCACTTTTTGGTAAGTTCTCTGGCCATTTTCTCCTGTGTTCATCTTTCATGAAGGAGTCATACCCACTGTAATAGGCATAATATCATAAACAAGAAAATCATTGATAAATTCCACTGAAAAGGCTGATTCACTTACTTGGAAAAGAAAAATGTCTGTGTGCTATGATTACCACATTTGTAGATTCATAGATATGGGCACTAGGCAGCTCTTTTCCCCCAACAGTTCCCTGCTTTTAAAATTATATATTTCTTTGCTAGTTGAAGTAAACTCATCTTTGCCCACTGTTTTCCATTACTGGTATGTCACATGCCGAGTTTACTCACATCCTGGCTAAACTTTCAATCTGGTTTCTTTCTTTTTCTTCTCTCTCACTAGGGTATACTCTGACAGTTTTAACAAAGATGTCCTAGAAACAATCCTCAACTTTTCTAAAACCATTTTTTATGCAATTCAATTTAATTGACTTTAGAAATTTAGAGAAAAGGAGATTGCAGGAGAAATGAAACTTTGTATTTGCTCTCCATTTCTAAAGAGTAGGTTTTGATTCAGCTCAGCTCACATCTGTTGTTTGACTTTTCTCTTAGGTTAGCTCACATGATAGCATATTAGTAGACTGTCATATTACTTTATCTACTAAAACAACCTTTTGAAAATGCCCTTGTAAGAACAGGATAATAGGGCCGGTCCTACACCAAGTTCTACAGAATTTAGATGCATACAATTTAATCATTTCAGCACCCAGAGTTTTCTTTTAACATAGTGGCACTTTCAACTGCCTTTACCAATTCAAAAAAGAAAGTTAATTTTGAGAAAATAGTCATTTGACACATCTGTGGTCTATTAAATAATGATTAATTAATGTCTAAAAGGAAAAAAAAAAACATAAACAAAATTTGTGGTTAAGTCATGACGGCACTAGTTATTTTTATCAGGCTAAGTTTTCATACTTTGTCCTCGTTAGTAGAATATTCTCATTAGCCTGGTATGTTATTACACTATCCTCAGAGGTATCTTGGGTGGGCGTCCAGCAGATGATGTAACTTCTCCAAGAACTGCAATGCTCCTGGTCATATATGACAACCTTATTTTATAGAAAGTTCTTTTTCTAAGAAGTGTTTTTAAAGAATGACAGATTTGTTCACTTGGATCATGGCACGCCTCATTCAACCATAATGTGCTTGAAGAATTAACTGAGCCATGAAATTTTTGTGTTGTGGATTAAAAGCTTTATTGAAAATATTTTCCTCTGTAATTTAACTCATTTTTGATGACACTTATGATAATTTTAGCAATTAAATTATCTTAATTGGTGTTTGGGCATCAATTTTTTAACATGCTATAAAATTCAGTGATAGATTAATACTAGTATCCTCATTTTAGACTTAACTTATACTATCAAACCTAAATTATCTGATAATTAAGGAAATTCTTATTTAGACTTTACTAGTATAGAAAATTGACTTAAGTCTTTTTCATTTTTACAGATTGAAATAGTACTAGTCTTCATTAAAAGAAAAAAATAATAATATGCACATGTGTATTTATCTATCTGTTTACTTAGCCATGATTTAATAGGTACCTACCATGTTTCAGTCATTGTACTTGGTGTTGGTAGTAGAAATATAAATAAGTGCTAGGTCTGCCCGCAGGTGACCCTCACAATCTAGAGCAGAGGGAGACATAAATATAACTCCATGGTAACAGTTTTTGTTAAATTCTACAGGAGAGATGAGAATAAGGTGCTGTAGGAGCATCTTGGGAAGTGGGGAGGAGGGTAGCAGGCATTTACCAAGGGAATGAAACAGGTGTGAGGCTTTAAATTAAAGTCTGAACAAAAAGAACATTTCAAGCTGGAGGGGACACTGTGCCACTGTGCTAAAGGGCAGAGAGATGTGAAACAACAAGAGATTTTCAAGTGGTTCAAGATGGTGCAAGCATAGGAAAAGTGGAGCAATTTGGCCAAAGATTCATGAAAAGTGGATTGGGGCACATTATAAATAATACAGAGTGTAACGCTAAAGGGTCCAGACTTCAGTCAATAGGAATTGGGACTGTAAACGTCTTTGAGAAGATTTATTCTTTATTTTGGAATAGCAATTTGAAAATTGCTTCTAGACTTAGAAGATCACCAATCTCACAAGTTAAGATTTGTCGTTAAACAAATGTGGCACATCCTGCATTTCCCGTTACCTTCTTAGAGATTCACTGTGCATATGAACAGGTTAAAGGCTCAGAAAACCTCTGCATTAAATAAGCCTGAGAATATTATTTACTCTGCTATTTCCTAAATGTATACTGTGTTTCCCTGAAAGTAAGACCTAGCCAGACCATCAGCTCTAATGAGTCTTTTGGAGCAAAAATTAATATGACCTGGTCTTATTTTACTATAAGACCCAGTATAATACAATATAATTAATATAATATATAATATAATATAATATAATATAATATAATATAATATAATATAATATAATATAATACCGGGTCTCACATTAATTTTTGCTCCAAAAGACGCATTAGAGCTGATGGTCTGGCTAGGTCTTACTGTCAGGAAACACGGTATGATCATGGAACTCTCTTCTCTTTTCTCAAGTATCTTCCACAGCATACTTTAGGAAAATTTTACTTTATAAAGAAAACTTGTGTGTGGAGTGTGGATAAAATGGGAAGAGATTTGAGGCTGAGGGCCAATATGGAGAGATATAGATGAGATGTAATTGTACTAATAACAACATCTATTTTCAAATTAATGTTCATTTTTAAACTGTGGAATTTTTGATGGCCTTGTTTCAAACTTTTATGCAGACAAATTTTAATTCCCATTTAAATTTAACCAACACATTCAAATTTTGTGAAACTTTTTCTTAGATACCCATTATAAAGACAACCATGAGAGATTCTTTAAATGACACATACTGATTCTTTTTTCATTAATATGTACTTTAAAAGAGCTATGCAATTCCTGTTTTAAAAATCCTGGCAAAATGCAGCTATGTTAGTTATAGTTGTTGCTGTCAGTTTTTAAAGCAGTTATAGCTGTGAATAACATCAGTGAACGAAATCCATTTGCTGTCTGTGGCTGGAAATTCTACAGTTTTTGAAAGCTGGAATTACTTGGGAGTGGCCATTCAAATGTGTCATGGAGGAGATAATAACCTCACTGTTTCCCCTTGAAATCTGGCCACAAAAAATGCCAAAACACTTATAATATGTTCAAATTAAGTTTGATTTTGTAATAGTCTCTAAAATTGGAAAAGTAATAACATATTGTAAAATTTTCACAGACCTTATTATTCTCAATTAGATGAAACATTTGTAGTAAATACAAAAACTCCATCATTCTCCCATGAATTCTGGAGTAACATATTAAAGATACTCATAGAAATCTCTTTTACTTTAGCTTAGAGAAATATCATTTTTGCTGGTTTCTCAAAACTCTCAATTTGCAGGTGACTGTAATATCAGGTCCAAATTCCTCTCCAAAACACCGAAAATGCTTTCATGTGGAACACTACACTAAAAATAGGAAAGCATTTCTGGCTTATAACTACTGAAAATTATAACATTTAAAGAGAAGAGTGAGTGAAATTGCTATGTTAGTTAAAAATCTTACCTTGCCTCTATACATCTGTTATATTTAACCTATAAGGATCTGTTTTTATATTTCCTTAAATGAATTAAAAAGAAAGTGCTATTTTTTCTAACCCTTTGCATCATTTGGCATTAAATATTTATTTTTCATATTGTTCAAGAAAGATATTTCCTACAACATAGTTACAATGCATCATCTGTTTTAGTTCGTATCTTTCTCAAGAAGAAGTCTTTTCGTTATTCACATGTCCTTGAGCTTTGAATGTTTAGTTCATTTCTTACCGTATTGTCTTTTCATATACGCTTCCATTTCTTATATTTTGATCATACAAGATTGTGATGAGAAATGTACCTATTATAGCTTTGGGCATATTTATCTCCATTTCCTCACCAGTTAGGATGGGTTCCTCTTTCTCTGTCGAATAACTGCTTGTGAATTATCAACACAGACTTTCAATAGTCTCAGGAATATTGCACAAATATCAATTCAATCTTTATCGGATGGCACTTTTCATACCCTCATAAGAATCCTTAGGATGTAATCTTCAGCCTGGCAACCTGACATCCTTACATGTAATATAATTATTCAAATCCTTAACACAAGAAGCAGCCTGGTGAACAGCAGATCCCTAATAGGGGGCCTTCCCCTTATGCAGGGGGCAGAGACCCTCTAAAATGGATCAGTATTGGGGAAATTTTAAATTGTTCCTTGAGGACATTTAAACATAGCTGTAGATGAATGTCAAATTAGAATATACAAAAATAAGACATGGGCTAAAACAGTTGATACTGGAAGTCAGAACACACATTTGGCTCAGAATTTCAATCAAATGCAATACTGGGCAAAAGCCCTACCTCCTACCTATTTAATGCATACGTGGGAGGAGAAATTTGGAATTAATGAAAAACAAGCTCAACAAGATTTAAAGAGCCAAAGATTTAAATACTGTGTGAAACATTTGCTCTGAGTAATTCCAACAAGCTGTGAACGTGTCTGGATACACACACATCAACTAAATTCCACATAGGTCAGACAAACTGACTCAGAGAAGCACACGAACAATGTTGGGATAGATTCTAACTCATTTGTTTTATGTACACTGGGGACTATTATAATGTATTAGTAAGGAAATTAACAGCCATAATAAAACAAAGAAATAAATGGTCAGATTGTCAACAATTTAAGCAGCTCCTCATTTGTCAATATTGCAAACAGAACCAAAGTACTGTTTTATGAAAATGTTCTTCAGAAATTTTATTGAATTCTGTTTTGATATAAAACAATCTTTGATGCTTATTAAAACTTAATTTAAGCCATTTAGAAGCCTGCATTTTAATGAAAACATTATTTTCAAGAATTCATGCAGAATCAACAATTCCATGATTTTTAATGCAGACTTCTTTTTGTGTTAGGTTGCCCAGGAACCAGATCTGATATATTTGGGAAACTTTATATATATAGAATAGCAACATATCACATGTTTGATAATCTGTTTATTCTCATGAAGACTGAAAAAAATATTTCCGTATTTTTGGCATTCTAAATACATAGTTATCAAGGACAATCCAAATGAGAGATTTGCTAGTATTCCCATCACCTCCAATTATTATTGAAACAATTAAATTATTATTAAATTCTCTTACCCCCACCACGTTTAAAAAAATAAAGTTTGTACATCTACATTGTTAGCACATATAAGCCATTACTGGGTGTACTCACTTCCTTTTACCCCTTATTTAGTCATAAAGTGTCAATGTCCCTCTAGACATTTGTTGTCTGAAACTCATTCTCTAATAGATTCCTCAGGAAAGGCCATGGGGACGCTATGGGGATACTGAAGCAACCAACGTGCCCATCAATAGAAAAATGGATAAAGAAGATGTGGAACATATATACAATGGAATATTACTCAGCAATAAAAAAGAATGAAATATTTCCATTTGCGGCAACATAGATGGACATAGAGGATATTATGCTAAGTGCAATAAGTCAGACAGAGAAAGACAAATACCATATGATTTCACTTATGTGTGAAATCTAAAAAAAAAAAGAAAGACAAAAAAACCGAATGAACCAATAAAATAAAATTAGAGATCAAGCTGATGGTTGCCAGAGGGGAAGGCTGTAGGTGGATGAGTGAAAAAGGTAAAGGAGAATATAGTCAATAATACTGTGATGACTTTACTTGGGTACAGATGGTTACTAGATTTAGTGTGGTGATCACATTGTAAGGTATATAAATGTCTAATCACTATATTGTACACCTGAAATTAACATAATATTGTATGCCAACTTTACTTAAAAAAAGAGATGGAGGCAGAGATTGGAATGATTTGTCTATAAACTTAGGAACACCAAGCACTACTGGCAACCACCAAAAGCTAGGGGAGAAATACAGGATAGTTTCTCCCTTAGGGCCTCTAAAACTGAAACAAATCTGTTGACATTTTGATTTTGTATTTCTGGTGTCCTAAACTGTGAGAGTATACATTTATGTTGTTTAAGCCACCGAGTTTGTGGTAATTCTTATGGGAGCCCTAGTAAGTGAATATCATCTTTTTCTGTTGTTCCTTTATATGTGAAAACCATTTTCCTGAAATTTTAGAAGTAACCGTGGTTCAGAGTGGATTTTCTAACTTCACAAAACTCCTGGTTCTGTTGTGTGTATGTGTATGTATGTGTAAGTGTTCAAAAATATGGTAGCTTAATTTCTGAGATTTCCTGGCTTTTATTTTTATCTTTTCTTCCCCTTATAATCTGTTCAATTTTGATTTCTGGTTCCCTGTCCCTGAGGAGCCCTGGCTGCTCAGTTTTGCAAATTCACGGAGCTGGCCTGCTTCAGCCTCTTCAGATCTCACTGTGGGTCTCCTGCTCTCTCTTGCTTTTGGATTGGGAAACATTCTGTATTTTAGCTGCTGCTCTCAAATGAGCATACAACATTTTCCAATAAATACCTATTGGCTATTTGAGCAATTTTCTTTCTCCCACACAGATGCCAATAGCATGTAAGTCTTGTGGCTATTGGTTTTTTTTGTCCCAACCCTCTTGTTCTGGAGTTTGTGGGGATACCTAATCACATAGTTTTAGATCAAATGTTGTCTGTTGGTTTTTGGTTCTGTTATATAATAGCTTTGTCTGATTCTGTGAAAGGGGATCCAGCAATACTTTAAAACTATATAATCAACCCACACCATCAATTTCTTTTATGCCTAATTTAACTAAAAAAAAAAACAAACTCAGTTTGCATTACAGTACTTTCCATATAACTAAAGTACATCTTTATGTATCATTTAATTATTAAATAATAACACCCCTTGCCCTGGATACTTTCTTGAATTGAAGGCATTTGCTTTTTTTAAGTCATTCAGTTACGAATAGTTGATTAGTTTAAACATTAAAACCAAAATATGCTTAAAAGTTGGGTTTGAGTTTTCCCTCTTTCTTTCCTCCTTCCTTTATTTTTTAAAAATACATTTTTTCTCCTTATACATGTAAATTGTTTGAAAAATCAGTTTTATAAAGGCCAGTTAAATATCAGTAGCTACTTCTCTCTCTTTTATTTTGTCCACACCAGAAAAAAATAATTTTCGCTTTTTTTTAGCCGATTCTTTACCTGTTGATTTCCATGTCTCTAAATTGAATTCTTATATTGCTTCTTCCTGATATTTCAATTTTAGCCTTTATTCCTGGCTTTTTACTACATAAGATACCATGTGATGACCTTACCTCAACTCTCATACTTGCACTCTTTCTGTTCCTTCACTCTCCCTATTTAATTATATATATATATATATATATATATATATATACTTTTTTTTTTTTTTTTTTTTTAATAAATTTTACTGGGGAACAGTGTGTTTCTCCAGGGCCAAGTCATTGTCCTTCAATCTAGTTGTGGAGGGCGCAGCTCAGCTCCAAGTCCAGTTGCCGTTTTCAATCTTTAGTTGCAGGAGGTGCAGCCCACCATCCATGGGGGACTTGAACCAGCAACCTTGTTGAGAGCTCACGCTCTAACCAACTGAACCATCTGGCTGTCCCTCTGGCAGTTCAGCGGCAGCTTATTGTCTTCAATTTAGTTGTGGAGGGTGCAGCTCACTGGCCCACGTGGGAATTGAACTGGTAACCCTGTTGTTCAGAGCTCGTGCTCTAACCAACTGAGCCACTCAGCCACCCTATGTGATAGTTTTGCTTCAAAGAAAATTTATTTCATTAGATCACTGTCTACATGATTATGGCAATTTAAATGTTACTCACAATTTCCTCTCAAGCATTAATAATTGTTTTATTGTTTGTTTATTTACTTAGTTTTCTATGTCCTTATCAATAATTGGAGTCAAGCTTCTCTGTCAGTTGTCTAATATGTTCAGATTCATTATACAGTTATATAGTTCATCAGTGTCATCTTGAAGACCTCTGACCTAGAGCCCTCTGGGCTTCTCCAGTTGTCATTGTTTGTCCTATGTCTTAGTCCATTTGTGTGGCTATAACAAAATATCACAGACTGTGTAGCTTATATGTAGCAGAAATGTATTGCTCATGGTTCTAGGTGCTGGAAGTCCAACATCACGGTGCCTGCATGGTCAGATTCAAGCGAGGGTCTTCATCCAGGTTACAGTTTATTTTTTATTTATTTATTATATGAATGTTCAAAGTTTTCTCTCTACCCTTGGCCATTTGGATCTTCACTTCTCCTTCCCTCTAACCTAGTGGTTTGTAGGAAAGGAAGAGACTTTCCTCTATCCTCTTAGATTCTTTTGGCTGGTCTAATAATTAAATCTACATGAGACAGATTAGATTAACAAGAGAAAATAACCAGATTGAATTACATACATCTGCATGGGACACCACATATATAAGAAAGTCAAAGCCTTGGTATGCATGAGAGTTTCAGAGACAGAAAGGTAAAATGAGGTATATATGACATTCTGAGCTAAGGCAACTTGGGGGGTGGCTTCAAAGGGAAGGAATGTCATTTGCAGGATGATAAGAAGAACAGATGTTCAGTAGTTAGAAGTTTACCTTGCCCTATAGATAGGTCATAAAAGTTATTTCTAATTATGGGCAAGGTCCCTAAGTTTCTTGTGAGCCTGCCAGGTCTTGGTTGCCTTCAGCTCAAAGTAATCCACATGCCCAAGTGGCATATATTGGGGAAGCCTGTTCTGAATCCCGTCGGTTTCTGACCAAGGGCAGCTTTGCCCCCTAGAAGATATTTGACAATGTTTGCAGACACTTTTCGTATACTTTTTGTTGTCACAACTGAATTGCTTCTGATATCTATTGGGTAGAGATCAGGGATGCTGCTAAATATTCCAAAGTGTACAACACAACACCTCAGAGCAAAAATCTACCTGGCTGAAAATGACAATAGTGCTGAGGTTGAGAAACCATGCTGTCAATCATGCATTTTCAACAAGGGTGATAATGCTCCCAAGGAGGCAAAAGTTGGTTCTTGAGGACTGGGATGGCGGGGGAGGTGTCTTAGCTACTATAATGGTTCATGGCCCTTCAAAGGGCCATAGTATATTGGACAAGGTGTTCATAAATGATATATCTAATAAAGGGTTAATATCCAAACTATATAAGTAACTCATTCAACTTAATATCCTCCCCCTAAAAAAATCCAATTAAAAAATTGGCAGAGGATCTGAAAAGACATTTGTCCAAAGAGGACACACAGATGGCCAACAGACATATGAAAAGGTGCTCGATATCTTTAATCATGAGGGAAATGCAAATTGAAACCACAATGAGATATCAGCTCATAACTGTCAGAATGGCTATTGTCAAAAAGTCAACAAACAACAAATGCAGTTGAGGATGTAGAGAAAAGGGAATCATTGTACACTGTTGGTGGGAATGTAAATTAATGCAGCCACTATGGGAAACAGTATGGAAATTCCTCAAAAAATTAAAAATAGAGCTGTCAGATGATCCAGCAATTCTACTTTTGGGTATTTAGCTGAAGAAAACAAAAATACTAATTTGAAAAGATATATGCATGCTTATGTTTATTGTAGCATTACTAGTAGTAGCCAAGAAATGGAAGCAACCTAGATGTCCATCAATAGATGAATGGATGAAGAACATGTGATACACACACACACACACACACACATACACACACACACAATCTAGTATTATTTAGCAATAATAAAGAATGAAATCTTGCCATTTGTGAACTAGAGGGACATGGATGAACCTAGAGGGCATTATGCTAACTGAAATAAATCAGTAAGAGAAAGACAAATACCACATGATCTCACTTATATGTGGAATCTAAAACAAACAAAGAAAAAAAACCCCAAAACAGTCCCATAGTAATAGAGAAAGAGCTGATGGTTGCCAAAGGGAAGAGGTAGGAATAATTAAAAAAAAAAAAGCTGGGTAATGCTATGTAAGTACTAGCCAAAATGGGGAGCATTAAAAAAAAGCAGAAGAAAAAGAAAAAGAAATGGGCTAATAGTCTCATGATCTATTTCTACTGTTTCCTGGAAAATAAGACCTAGCCGGACCATCAGCTCTAATGCGTCTTTTGGAGCAAAAATTAATATAAGACCCGGTCTTATTTTAATATAATATAAGACCAGGTCTTATATAATATAATATAATATAATATAATATAATATAATATAATATAATATAATATAATATAATATAATATAATATAATATAAGAGACTAGGTCTTATATAAGACCGGATCTTACATTACTTTTTGCTCCAAAAGATGCATTAGACTGATGGTCCAGCTAGGTCTTATTTTCGGCGAAACATGGTATGTAAAAGAAACAACACAAAACATAACAAAAACAAAATGCCATAGTACAAAAACAAATATGTTAGTATATCTGTATATCTGCGGTATTAAAATTTCATGGCAGGAACAACTGGGGGAAAAAATGACTGAAAAGTTTTCTTAGAGGGGGAATAGTAACCGAGAGAGAGAGAGAGAGAGAGAGAGAGAGAGAGAGAGAGAGAGAAACACTATTCCAAACTGAAGAAAATTGTGTTATTACCAGATATGTCTGATGGGACTGTATTTGTGATCCAGATTCAGGACAAAGAGAGAAAACAATACAGTGCAGATGTGGGACTAGTGAGATTTTTTTATATGATGGTAGAAAACACAGGGACTGAAGGAATTGAAGCGGATGGATGGAGTAGAAAAGAGAAATATGAATTATTCGTAAGTGAACAATGTTCCCCCTTTCACAGTATCTGGGAATAGAAATTATGATCCCTAATCTTTCAATAGAAATTATTTTCTCTATCAGTTCTTTCACAGACTCCACCCCAGTCTCCTCCTGAGAGAGTCACAGCCAGTTAGACTTGGAATAAATCTTCTCCAGCAATTACTAGCTATGTAGCCTTGGAGATGTCACTTGCTATCTCCGAGCTTAACTTTACTAATCTAAGAAGAAAGGGGATAAGAGTCCTATCTTCTAGGGTTATTGAGAGGATCAGAGATATGTACACAATGCCTAACTCAAAAGATGAGATTTATAATAAACTATGTTAAATAAATTGTTCTTTATGTAAATTATATATAGACATAGTAACTTCATCAGGGCCAACTTACTGATGTACCCCAGTCACTTTTGGTCTACTCACATTGTACAATATGCTCTTGCTCATTATTAGAGAATTCAATGGGACCACTGGGAGAGTTATGTACTTTGGTAAGTTGTGTGTATCTGAAAATTTATGTATGGCAGCAATGTGAGCAATGGGGATTGGTCTGCATTAATCTGTAATAGGGATACGGGAGTGGGTATATTTGTTGATGCATCTAATGCATATAGAGATGATAATATGGTAGCTCCATAACTCTGTGTGAATATGATCAGTATGAAAGTCTAAGTGCATTGATTCCAATTCACTTCCACAACAGAATTTACACTTTTTTGTTGTTATTGTTGCCATGTTGAAGAAGCTCAAATTGAAGGTCATCTGTATTAATTTCAGTTTCACTGGAAGGACAGGGCAGAAATCAACCAACCACAATATATACTGTGCAAGTATTTCCAAATGCTAATCTTAAGCCCTTGAAGCTGTGGTGCAGATGGATGGGACCTTGATAACTTGAGCACAATCTGATCACAACAAAACCCAAGGATATTTGGGCTAGCATTCCTTGAGAGGTTGTTATTACAAAATGTTCTACTATATTTCATATTTCTGTGTTAAAAGCCTATCACAATTGATAGTTAATTAGTAAAACCTCATGCATTGGAATGGAAAAAATCATGCACAACAAAAGCTTTATGAGACCTCTTTTTTAAATGATTTGGTCTGTTCTAGATGTCATGAGATAAGTCAGCATATCTTTTAACAAATTATGGAAGCTAGAGTATTAGATAAAATGCATATCTTCTATCTTTATGAGTGGGTATTCTGTTAAACATGCTAATTAACATTAATGCCTAGTCAGATTTTAGTGTTTCTGTAGCAGGTAAAAGAGAATTGTAACCATGGCAGAATTCTTATTTAGTGAATTGTCATATCTCACTATGTATTCAATGTTGTCAGTTTCATTTCAAAGTGTAAGATAATGTGGCTCTAGAGTAAGGGCCAAAGGCAGAGTAATAAGACATGAGGTTAAAGAGATAAGAAAGGACAGATCATGTAAGGTCCTCAGACAATTAAAAAAGTTTGACTTTTATTACGCATATGCAAATATTAAAATTTTCTTTTCTTTTTAATCTTTTGTCTGATAGCAGAATTATCCATGTAGCCACAAAAAGAATTTGGATTGTTTCCATAGAAATGCAAAGGAAAGAAAAATATATATATAAATAATTTATATATATATAAACATAAACATATAAATAATTTATATATATGTAAATTATATATATATATTTAAATTTTATTTTATTTTTATTTTTTTGGAAGGGGGAGGATCTTCCAAGCTAGCGATAAAGCAGGAATGCAAAGAGAAAGAAAGTTAATATTCCGGGTTTTTTTCAATTTCAGAAGCTCTTGAGTATCAAAAGTAAAGACCCTGAGGGTTGGATGCCTGGAGAGAAGGGGTCCAGACCAGATGCTTGGAAGAGGCTGGATAGTAGGGCAAACAACCTGGTTATACTTTGTTAGGTAGAGCAGTTGGCTTACTCATGACCAGATATTAATTTAATTTTAAAAATACTTATGAATATAAAAATATTAAAATTTTTCTTTTTGCTTTGATCTTCTCTCTGATAAGCAGAATCATCTGTGTAGACTTAAAAAGAAATAGGATTGCTACAGTAGGATTGCATGGAAAAAAAACAAACTACTTTTTTTAGGGGGAACTTATGGAATTTTTCAAAGAGTAATGAAGAAATGCAAAGAGAAAGAAATATCACTTCTGTTGTATAACAAAATTAGTAGTTTAATTAGTGACTTAAAATATAGATAAGTTATTTTTGCAGATATATTTGGACAGGACATTTATTTACATATGTAGGTAGAACAAACATGGTAACTTCTAGCTAGAGACTTTATTAGGAAAATTCCATTTCAGATATAAATGCCTTAGTAAAAAGATTTTATTAACTTTCACTTTGTGCAGAAACAACTGAATAATAAAATAAATTAATTTATTAAATATATAATATCTACCATGTGCAAGAGCTTTAACAATGAACAAAGAAAAGTCTTTATCCTCATAAAGCTTACACTTCAATAAATTAGTAGTGTTTAAATAAACATCTAGGCCCAAGATGGAGCAGCTCTTGCCTGAGGTACCACATCAGCAAACAGAAAGTTAGATACCTTTAGTGTCTCTGTAAATGTTCCACTCAACCAGAAATGCAGTATCCCGTCAGCCAATTCCTGAATGCAAAGCCAACTCTAGATTCCATACTTATGAGTATATTCTGTTCCTTCTCACCCCAAACAAGGTTGATTATGAGGCCCCAGCTTATCAAGTATTTTCTATTTTTCTCTTCTTTGTTCTTTATCCTTTACCTTATAAAAAGTTCCTGCCTTCTGCCCCATTTTGCAGTTCTTCAAAAGAAGATAGCTCATTTCATGAAATGTTAAATAAAGTTTGCTTGCATGACCTAAATTGTCGTTTTAATTGTTTTTTAATCAAGAGATAAATATCTAAATAAAATAATTACAGGATGAGCTTCATTCTATAAATTTTTAGTTAAGTAATACATTATCTCAACTATAGTTTTCAGATCAAAGCTAATCTAACTAATTTATGAATTCACAGACTAATCCAGTGGTCTGCAAATTACAGTTCATGGGCAAATCTGGCTATATACCTGTTTTGATAAATAAAGTTTTATTGGAACATGGCCACACCCATTAGTTTATGTATTATCAGCTGCTGTTTTTGAGCTACAACAGTGGCGTTGAGCAGTTATAGCAGACACCATTGGCCCACAAAGCCGAAAATATTTACTGTCTGGGCCTTTACAGAAACTGTTTGCTGACCCCTGGATAATCCAAATATAATTTGAGGCAGTGAAGTCTGAAAAATTTTGGATAGTACAAGCATCACCCTTTCCAAAGTTGTTTAAGACAGTGTAGGAGATGAAAAATCATATTTATGTGGAAGAGTTTCCATTGCTTTTCTAATCAAAGCATCAAAAACTAAAAAGGCATGTAAATGTATGTAATGCCATGTATATTCAAAGCTTTGAGTTTTTCAACATTAAATAAATCTACAGCAAAAGTCATTGTACCATTAATATTTTAAAAAGTGCATAATTTTTTCTCATTCTTGAATTGCATATGGTTCTTTCTCATTCATTGGATAATTATGATAAATCTTAGTTTAAGCAATTTTTGAAGACATATTTTGAGAACAGTAGCAGAGCAGAGTATTTAAGAACCAGAGCTCTAGATATCAGTCTGTTATCGTTGCTTTTCTACTCCTTCAATAGAGTCCTACTGGTTCCCAGATGCTCATGTGGCTCCACTTCAGTGCATCTTCTAGTAGGTTCTGTGATTGTTTCATACTGAATATTATGCATGACTACAATTGTTTTCACTTCTTTTCTTTGTCTATCCCAAATATTTGTTCATTTTTTCCCACATTTCTACATTGTAGTATACATACCACTATTATATTATGTTTGAAGAAAAGTAAAACAGGGCTGCTAACATTTCTACATTCCTCTGCCCTTTCACTGTTTTTATTCACATGTGAAATTTTCTTTGAAATTTCGTGAACTTCTGACCTCTCTTTCACTCTGGTTCTATTGTCATTCTTCTGTGTCCTCTTTTTTTTCATTTCATTATGATATAGTTGCTCATGATCACAGCATATCCTCTTAATACCCACGTAGTAGTTGCAGCACCCTTCATTTTGGTGACACCACACAAATGTTCCTAGTATATGATTAGGGACTAGAGGGTGGGGAAGGAGATCTTCTAAGATTACAAAGCCTTATTTTGTAATCTGCCTGACTCTGCAACCCTTCAATCCACACAACTGAGGCTATTTAATTCCTATCTGTGAATTCAACTCAACCTCTTAGACCAATTTCCCTTAAGTAGTAGGAATTTAGAAAAACTTGGCCAATAATGTCATAATGTCACATCAAGTTGGCCTAGCTTTTTGTTCTCTGACTTTGTCCAACAAATTAAATAATCATTCTTGTGACCAAATTAGTTCCAAGAATTGGCTTCCCTTATTGAACTCTGTCTGTACTCTGTTGTATCTCATTTCCCTTAAAATTGTGAGGGGTGTCTAACTTGGCCATTCATATCTTGTCTATTCACTCAATTCGATAGCTGAACTACTGCTCCTTGACCTCTGTGACCTGACCCTGCCTTCAGGAAGGAGAAACTTGATTAAATTGGTGGGGGGAGGTGTCTTTAAAAGCAACAAATGTGTATTTACCCTGTTGGAATAAATCAATTACTTAGGGGGATGACTTTAGGGGGATGTTGAAATAAGCCAGCTATTAACTCTTCATATCTAGGTCTTAGGTTGGAGAATGTAACGAATTTACATTCTTCACATTTCTTTTTGATCTTTTGAGCTCTGCTAGAGAAAATTAAAATGAAGCAAAACAAAAAATCCTCAGGACAACTCATGCTCATTATATTTATAGTTAACCACTTCTACTGGGCCATTGACATGATGGAGTCATGCATAACATTCAGTACGAAGCAATTTTCTGTATTGCCTGAGCGTGTTTGTCCTTTGGCTCTTTATTGTGGGTATTTCAAATCTAATTAATGCCCCTCAAACATCAGATGTCAGCTATTTTTTCTGTGCTTTTAATTTCATTTTCTACAGAGAAGCCAGGTGGAGAAAATAGAAGAAACTATTTTCTCAGATGGAAATTCTCTCAATGTTTCAGCATCACATCTACACACTGCTACACTACCCCCACCTGCACCTTTCCCCCTTTCCTCCAGTTTTAATGGGAAAAAATCTGTCTCCTTCTCTGAGGCATTCCCCTATCCCTGTACTAGATTTGAGAATTTTCCTCCTTTTCTTTCAGTCTCCATCCTGTCCCATTTTTCTCACTCTTTCTCCCACACTGGATTCAAGTACATGATATTTAAAAAAAAATAAAAGGAAAAGGGAAGAAAAGGTGAACAGGAAGAAGGCAAGAATACCAAACAGTCCTCCTGCAGCATTGTATCTCTTTTTAGCTACCGACCTCTCTCTTGCTTTTTACAACCCAAATGCTTGAACAAGTTACTCATAGATTTTTGTCTCTGCTTTCTAACCTGCTGGTTTCTCAAAGCCTCATAATCTGCTTCTTCATCTACCACTGCTCTGAAACTTCTCTGTCAAGATCACAAGTGACATTCACATCCTTAGATCTGCACTTGAGTTGCTCGTTCCCTCAAAAGAACCTGACACCTTTGATTCCTTCCTCCTTCTAAAAAAAGACCCTCTCTAAATGATTTCTAAGAAAATGCACTCTTGTGATCTTTCTCTTAAGTCTCAGGCCACTTGTCTTCAGTCTTCTTTGTTGACTCTACTCCTTTTTCCAGTCACAAAAAGGCTGGTTTCTCTCAGGGCTATGGTTTTGGTCTCCTTCACTCGCTACTCTTTCCATTGTCCCTAAGTAATCTTCATCCCCTCTCACAGCTTCTGTTGTTATTTATATTCTGAAAATGCCTCCCGAAATCTCTAATTCAAATCTCTCTGCCAACCTCCAGGCTTAAAAACCTAACAGAAGGCTTTACACATTCATTTTGCTGGCTTGCAAAGCATTGCCAATCCAATTTGTCCAAATCTGAATCTATCAAATTCTGTTCCCACCCCTCACAAAAATTCTGCTCCTCTCCCTATGCTTCCTGTCACCTTACACACTGACTTGCTGCTTAAAACAGCGACATAAAACATCTTTCTTGACTACTAATTATCCTCAACTTCCATCATATTAATTTTGAGGGGACATTTAATTTGACCACTCAGATCTTTTCCATTAATCCAGTTTGGTACCTGAGATCCTATTACTCAGAGCAAGACCTGTGTGATCTGACCCTGCCTTCAGGGAGAAGCAACTTGATTTGGTTGAGAGGAGTCTTTAAAAGTGACAAAACTGTTCTTCCCCTGCTGAAATTAATTAGTTATTCATGAGGATTGCTTTAGAATTGATCTTGTTGCAATAAGCTAGACATTACCTCTTCACTTTGAAGTCTTAGTCAAGAGAAAGTAGGAACCTGCATTCGTCACATTTCTCTCTGAGCCTCTGAGCACTTCAGAAATTTCTAACAATTCTAAAATCTCTTATGACAGTGGAAGAGGCAAAATTGATAGACTTTTCTTTCTGTGCCACTGCCATTACCTTAGTTCCTGCCACTTCCTCAATTCCGGAGCTCCTAGTATTTCTCTCTACCTCCTCACTTTGATTTATAATTTCCAGTGTAGGAGAATTTCTTTGGTTAGGAACTGTCATTTATTCATCTTTGAATTTCTAGCCAGTTAACCAATTTCAATGCCTGGAGCTCAGAAGGGAGTGAATAAACAAATAAGTACTTAAAGGAATTCCCTAATATTCAGCCACCTGCCTCCCCTAAACTCCACTTGCTGCTTGCGTTTTGAAAGACCTAGGACTGCCTGCCCATCTCATTTCCATGCCACAAGTAAACTTGGTCTAAATTATTTGGATGCCTGGACTGACAATTATGTAGATGATAGTAAATCTCAGCTCAATTTTGCTAACACGTACAATTTGTAGTTCAGACTCTCAAACTGGGTGCCCATGACCCATATCACTATGTATGTGAAGCCATAGGACATGTTATCTTCTTAGAATATCAGTTTGGGTCTCTAAGTTCTTTGAGACATAATATTTATATTAAAACAGGGACATATTATGCAAATTCAAAATTTGCAGTACTTTAAAAAATAAAATATAACATTCCAAGACATGAAAACTCACAGAAATTTCATGGTGGGGTGGTCTAGTCTCTGTTAAATCCTCATATCCCTGGGGATATACCTTTGGCTTTTCTCTTTTGGGATACTGACCTTCAGATGTTAAATCTGAAACATTTTAGGCATGTTGTGGCAAAGTGTGTGTGTGTGTGTGTGTGTGTGTGTGTGTGTGTGTGTGTGTGTTGAAAAAAGCTTCGTCCATGAAGATTCTACAGAAAAAAATTTTGATGCAAACAAACAAAAACAACATTGCATTAAAGAAAATATGAAAGCTTTCCAGAATTTAGTATAGCAGGGCTAGCACTAAACAACCCAGTTTACTTCTGAATTCTAGGATTTCTAATATAAAGCTATAACAATTTTAATAAAGAAAGATGAAGTTTCTTAAATTTTCCTTCCCAGTAGCCAGTGTATAGTCAAACATCTCACTGACTTACTTATTGGATTGCTTGTAATGGGAATATGAGAGTAATGTGTCACATATGGAGCTAGAAATCTCTGTTGGTATGTCTAGATTTAAGACAATAGGATTTGAATGTTACTGTATTAACAAACAAGTAAAACCAATAGAGCATCACAAAATTAGCATTAGCAATTTGGCTTAAGGAATTTCCATGAGGATTTAAAAATCCCTTCAGAAAAGCTATAAGGCATGCTTCTGTGTTTTCTGCCACAGAAAACCACAACAAAGATGGCATGTGTTCCTTAATTTTTACCAAAAGGAACAGATGGAGACCTGAATTTTGAGCACTTTGCATTTAAAGGAGTCCCTGCTAGGCAAATTATTTAGATACTTATTAAAAGTAATCATTTTCCTTCCACATAAAACTAACTTATCGTGAATTTAGCTGTTCCTTCAATTCTGGGACAGAAGTCTTTTAGGTCTATTCAGTCTGTATAAGAAAGAAATTTGTGAGGGGTCAATAGAATCCAGAGAGCACTGACTAGCTGAGTGATCCTGGAAAACTCCTTTGAGCTCTCCTTGGTTTCTGTATCCATAAAAGAAGGGGACCATGTACAAATCTCCAAGCTCTTCCTCCCTTAAATAGGCGGTGAAATTATTGTAATAAACAAGTGTCTGGGCTTAGGCTTTCTAAATGCAGGACAGAGAAACAGGTGACAGCTCTTACTTCTAGATTGTTCAGCAAAGTTTACATTGTAGGTTGGACATAAACTTATCCAGTGAGACTATATTAATGTAAGATGATTCGGGCTAACCTCTGCATTTTTGGGTAGTTTCTCTTTTTAAAAATCTTTATTCATAAAATGGAAAAAGAAGAAAGGATGTGAAATGAATATGGTCTTTAGATCCTAGATTCGTTGAACAAAACAGAGCAAAAGTGTTAGGAAAATCTTTTGGCTTATTTGTTGGCTATCACAAGTTAGTGCTTTACTTGAAGTAAGCTTTGTGTTCTTATTTTGTTGTGTCTAGACAGCCAAATTCTTTCCTGCAATTCAAGGAATGTGTAGCCAGTGTTGATGGCAGAGTAATTGAGGGAGAACAATTATAGTAAATTCCTAATTTATGCCTTTTAATCTCACTGGGAAAAAAATGAGTCTAGGAATGATTTTCATATAGAGTACACTCTCTTCTTCGGCAATATGTCCAGAGTATTTTAATGTATGAAAAACAATTGTAGGCTGCAATCTGAAAGCCCAGAGGATTTTATTTTACATAATTTTGAAATGAATGTGTGCACACAAAACATTTCTATGACTGAATAATCACATTAAAATAGTAATACTTCAGCACTAGCAATGGGCTCAGATGGTTGATTTGAGTTTTATGGATTACACCAAAAATTCTTGGTAAGAAATATCAGTGTATTATTATAAATAGAAAGATGAAAATAGAAAAGCACTATCTGAGCAAGAGTTATATAGTTGGGAAATAAGAATATTTTAAGTTGCATAAATACAACAGATGGCATTTACAAATCTATTTAAGAAGAAAACTTACTGGAAAAAATGTTATTTGAAAAATATTGATGGTATAGATAAGAATTTTCCTGCAATGATCCAGCAGGTATATCATCTGTGACTTACATCAGATAGAACAAGGCAATTTGAGTAACCTGCAAGGCAAAGATCTCAGTTAACAAGCTCTGAGAAAGCAACCTGTTAAATTAACCTTTATGTGGACAAATCTCTTTCTGAGAAGTCATGCTCCTAGTCTATATAAGGTGACCTGTGACTTTTTTGCCTCAAGTCATGATTTATGAAGGGAGTCCCTAAAGGAAGTTCACCCTTCCTTAACCTTATGGTTTAATAATAGAGAGAAAAGATAAGGACATTCTGTTCCTTTGTATGTTTTGTAAGGTTCCCTGAGACCACAGTGGAGAACTGGGCTAAGGTCAGTGATGAGTAGCAGAGGCAAGTGTTAAAATAATGATAGTTGTAGTAAACAGCAATCCATCCCAAATCTCAGACTGTTTCCCAACGAAGGACAACATTTCAGTCATCCTCATATTAAACATTTAAATTTGAAATTATTTATAGTGGATGGTTCATTGAGTTTTTGTTTTCAGTTACTTGTTGAGCCCCAAAGGCTAGGAATTTGTGCTTCTAATGAAAATGTCAATCCCCCTCCCCGGAGGGACCAACTTGGGGACTAATAGAGGTGGGCACAAGGACAGAGACAAATACAAGATTAAAGATCATAGTCACATAGCTCAAAATATACAGTGACCTGCACTGATTGTAGCTTACAAAACAGGTAGGCAGCCAAACATATTTGTTTGTTTCATTTCAAACACATTAGGTTGGTGCAAAAGTAATTGCGGTTTTTCTAAACCTCAATTACTTTTGCACCAACCTAATACTAGTAAAATATCAACATGCCACATAGAACTATTTCTATAACTTTTCTACTATGAAATTTTCAAACCTGTGTGAAAATAGAGAATAGTATAAGAAGTCCTCACGTATTCATTACCCAGATTCAATCATTATCTTGGACATTTTATCATATTCTCAGTAAATCTTTCAATCTGTAACTCTAAAATATAAATGCGAGAAAATAACCATCATCACACTGAAAACTTTAAAAATAATTCAAATGAAAATATTTGAAGCACCTTAACTTGAGGTACTTCATTTGGCATGGAAAAATTTAAAGGAAAGCATAAATATGAAATAACACAGTTTTCTTAGTTCTTTCTTAGTTCTTAGTTCTTTTCTTAGGCTCACTCAGTCCAATTGTACAGAGAAACAAACTGGGTCACGTCAATAAAACAGCCATTTTGTTTTGTGTCTTTTTTAGGGTTCCAGGTATATAAATGCAGGTGTTGAAGAATCAAAATGATAATTTGTGTATGATTTGGCTTTCCTGAGATTAAACATATTGATCAGTCACACTTTTCTGGAGGGATGAATGGTGGTGTACAACATTGGAAAGAAACTACAGGGATTATGGTCAATGATGAAAGGAAGTCACCTTTGGCAGCAAACTCTAACAAAGTTTTAACCATTCTGAATCATATTACCAATTCAAATTATAATCTTAGGGAAATAAAAGGGAATATAGAATACATTTATATAATCATAGACTTTATAGTACTATTTGATCAGAAAAAAAGGATGAAATAGCTAGAAAGGAAATCTTTAAAATTACAACATGCAAGAAGGGAGACTATATAATACAAATATATTATACAGAGAAGATAATATCATCTACACTAGTGTCACTCACTTCAGGGTACAGTAAGGATTTTGGTGGTTAATTTTAGCTGTCAGGTTGACCTGGCTGTGGTACCCAGTTGTATGACAAAGTATCAGTCTCACTGTTGCTGTGAAGGTATTTTTTAGATGTGACTAACTAAAATTAAATCAGTAGACTGAGTAAAGCCGATTATTCTCCATAGTGTGGGTAGGTCTCATCCAATCAGTTGAAGCCCTTAAGAGGAAAAGACTGATGTCCCATGAAAAAGAAAGGATTCTGCCTCTAAATTACCTTCAGACTCAAGATTGCAATATTACCTCTTTTCTGGATCTCCCAGCCTACCCTGCAGATTTCAGATTTATCAGATTCCACAATTGTGTCAGCCAATTCCTTAGGGAATGGATGAAGAACTGAGTTGAGTTTGTGAGTTTTGTTAAGAAGGATGAACATGTTCTTCACAGTCCTAGTCACCCGGAAAAAACAGGGAGGCAGGGTTATGATTCTGTGCAGCACCGAGGTGGAGAGTAGGTTATTATCAGGTAGAGAGTGACAAAAATGATTAAACTTGGGTCAAGAGGACTTCATGCTCAGTCATAAAGCAGCAACGATGAGAGCGTAGTCATAGTTATTTCAAAATATGTTGAAACTACTTTATGGAGGGCTGCCATAACAAAGTACCACTGACCGGATGTCTTAACCAACAGCAGTTTATTTTCTCACAGCCTGGGGCTGGAAGTCCGAGATCAAGGTGTCGCTAGGGTTGGTTTCTTCTGAGACCTCTCTCCTTGCCTTGTAGACGGCTGTCTTCTGTCTTTGTCTTAGTCATGATTTTTTCCTTCTATGCATGTCTGTATCTGAATCTACTCTTCTTATAAGGACGCCAGTCATATTGGATTAGTACCCTCCCTGTGACTCCCCTGCAACATCATTTTTACTTTAATTATCTCTTTAAAGTCCCTATATCCAAATGAAGTCACACTCTCAGGTACTAGGGGTTGTGACTTTAACAGATGGATTTTGGAGTGGGGCAGGTAGAGGGACAGCATTCAGCCCCTAACAGGAAGAATACAGTCAACAACACACAAATAAAAGAATGCCACTTCTTTATTTTCTTAAGACGAATATATTGCAGAGAGTAGGGCTGATACAAATTTGTTGTGTGTGGTAAGCAGAATAGTGGCCCCCAAAGATGTCCACATCCTAATCCCTGGAAACTGAATATGTTACTTTGATACAGTAAAGAGGACTTTCAGATGTGATATAGTTAACGATTATAAAATGGCAAGATAATCCTAGTTAATTCTAGTGGCCCCAAACTAATCACATTGTCCCTAAAAAGTGGAGCTCTTTTCCCCACTGAGGTTAAGGTTAGAGGGAGATGTGATTCTGGAAGAATGCAACGCTGCTGACTTTGAAGATGGAGGAAGGGAGCCAGGAGCCAAGGAATGCAGGTGTTTTCTAAAAACTAGAAAGAGCAAGGAAAACAATTCTCCCCTAGAGCCCGGAGAAAGGAATTCAGCCTTGTCAACACCTTGATTTTAGACCAGTGATTGCACTTGTGTTGCACTTCCGATCCAGAAAACATTATCAATTTCTATTAAGTCACTAAGTTTGTTTTACTTTTAACCACAGAAAAATAGAAAAGTACCATGATGTGTATAGGAATCGCCTGGAGGTCTACGTAAAATGCTGCTTCTGGGTCAGTAGGTCTGGCTGGGGCCTCCACGCCTGCATTCGTAACAAGCTGCCAGGTGATCCTTGTGCTGCTAGACAGTGGGCTGCACCTTTAGTAAGGCTTGAGAGATCACATATTCCAACCTCCTCATGGTACAGATAAAGGAATTGAGGTTTAATAAGTATTTGTGGCTACTGGCAGCGATGTCTTCAACTCCCAGCCCACTTTCTGATTGCACCTAGTACCAATACTGGGGGAAAAAAAAAAAAAAAAGGAGCTGGTCAGGGAATAGCAGGCATGGAGAGGTGCCAGTGTTTGGAAAATTTGATTCCCGAGCTTTTGTGTATTTATGGTGACTGTGAGGTGTCCTGGGTGACACTTAGCTGACACAAAATGTTAATTACCAACACCGTTGCAAACTAACAGCTGTTTGCTACCGTATGTGCAACAGGTTGGTAACCCTCTGGGTTCCCAGGGGATTCTAACTTCCTAGGTGTCAATAAGTTCAAGAGAAAAATTTCAGGGCAAATGGGCATTTTGTTGGGATGATTTAGTGGGGTAATTTCCTGGAGGCTCAAAAGCTGTAGATAATCTGTAAACTCAGAACTGTAAACATGGAGGGAGTGTTCCTAGTGACCTGAAGGATATGTTTTATGTTTATCTCATTGCCTGAGGCACTCTGTAATAATGTGAGAGCAGAATGTCATCTGATCTCTTTGTGGATGGTTCTGGCAAAACGGTTTCAGGAAAACTATCAGGCTTATTAAAGAGGATAAACAGCTTCCACTTCCTATGTAACAAAAATCTAAGGTGAAAATCAGAAAGAATAAGGATTCCAAGAAGGTAGCAGGGACTTGTGAGGAGAACTGGTGAACAGAAGATTATAAGGAGGAATGAGGAGAAACTGCCCATCCAAAGCTACAGGGGAACCTCTAACTCCACAGAACAATAAGGAAAATCCCCAGCCACTAGAACAATGGGTCTCAAATAACTTAGTATATGAGTATCATATGAGGAGCCTGTAAATGCACATTCCTCAGATCCTACTCCAGAGATCCTTTTAAATTTTTATTATGGAAACTTCCAAACATACAAAGGTAGAAAGCATAGTATATTGAACCCTCCTGCACACCCTTTCCCAGACTCAGTAACGGTCATCTCCTTGCCAATGTTCCTTCATAGTCCATCTGCTTAATGCCTTCCTGGTCATCGTTCCTTTTTTTACTAGACTATCCTGATGCAAATCCCAGTCATCAGGAAAAAGCATTTCAGGTGGAGAGGAGAGTAAGTACAAACAGCCCACGACAGACAGAGGGTTCCTGGTATGTTTGAGCAAGTAAAGAGGTCTACGTAAGGTGGGTAAAGGGAGTGAGGGGGAGGTTTGTAGAAGATGAAAACAGAGACATCACAGAGGAAACAGACACACTGTATAGGTTCTTGCAACTCATTGCAAAAGCTTTGGTTTTTACTGAGAGGGGATTTTAGAGCAGAAGGGAACAACAATTGTGGGAAGCTAAAATTGGAAAGGCAAAGGGGACAAAACAGTATCGCTGAAGCCCCATAGAAGAGGAGCTGCCTGGTAGGAGCTATAGGAATAGAGTCAAGCATGAAGCTATGGCTATGAACTGCCCCAAATTTGGGAGGGAGTAGAAGAATCATCACCCTGATTTCCATGGTAATAGGAACCAATCTCCCTGATGAGTAGAGAGAGAAACCTCCGTCTGTGCCTCTTGGTTCAGTGGTAGGGGAAGTCTGAATGGTCAGAGGGCGTCCAGTTAAGTGGCACATGATTATTTTCCTCACTGGAAGCATTTTTTCCATTGGTAACTAGGACCTTCAAGTCACCAAGCCCAAAGCTGTGGGGACAGACACCTAAAATTTCTTCAGTGGATTAAGAGTAATAGTGAGAGGGATCCCTTTCACCCTCACCCACTTGTTCCTGGATTTATTAATCTGGAGATAGAGACACTCATTCTTTCTTGGTTCCTATTCTATAGGCCTAGGCAGAAATTTTAGGGTGTGGGGGTTGAGTACAAAATGACTCTTGATTTTGTTTTCACGACTTATTGGGCTTATCACTCACCCTGTTGTTAAACCAAAGGTTGGTTTCCCTTAGGAGAAGAAACCAGAAAATTTCAGGGCAATCCTGTACACATCTTCTTGAAGCTACTCCTTGTAAAGCACCACCTTTCCTGTATGCATTGGTCTGCAGTTCAGCTTTATCTGTTACAAGGCTCTGACATGAGTCAGAATTTGGTATTAATTAAATTAATGTAAAGGCCATGCTATACTCTAGACCAGTGGTTCTCTATCAGGGGGATTTTTCTATTAGAGGATATTTGGCAATGTGTGGAGACATTTTCAGTTGTCACAACTGGGGTGGGGTGGTGGGAAGATGGAATTCCTGATATCTAGTGGGGAGGCCAGGGATGCTGTTAAATGTCCTACAGTGCACAGGACAGCTCCCACAAAAGAATTATCTGCTCAAAATGTCAATAGGGCTAAGGATGGAAAATCCTGCCATAGGCTGAAGAATTCATCATTTATTTGATTTTTTTCCCTTCTTCCACCTCCCCTCCTGCTCCAGTTCAAGCCATTGTTTCTCAGTCTAGTTGTATAGGATAAAACTCCCTGGCTCATGCTGGTATTATGAGCCTTGCGCTCCCCCCGGCTGAGGCAGTCGGTTGTTGGTTGGCCACTCACGACAGCTCACGGCAGCTCTGGCTCACGATGGCTGCTGGCCACCGGCCGCTCCTGGTGGCACACAGTATCCCACAGTAGCACACAGCAGCTCATGGCAGCCCACGATGGTTGCTGGCCACTCACTCTGGCCACCAGCCGCTCATGGCAGTACATGGAAGCCCCCGTCAGCACACAGCAGGCCACAGCAGCTCACGCCAACCTCCAGCTGCTCACAGCAGCCCAGCTCCAGAGAGAGCTGCTGTTCACAATCTTAGCTGTAGAGGGTGCAGCTCGCTGGCCCATATGGGAATTGAACTGGCGACCTTGGCGTTAGGAGCAGGGCACTCCAACCACCTGAGCCACCAGGCTGGCCCTTATTTGATTTCTTTTCTTAAATTTTGCCTAGCGATGCTGCCCAATATACTTTATCTGAGACTAAGCAATGAGCCTGAATGATAGAATAAAGTTTAAGTAAGACAGTGCCAGCGATATAAGTCTGCTTCAAGTTTGAACAATATAACTCCTCCTCCTATTATTGTATTTTCAAGGAGAAATTAATGTCTACAATTATTTTCTGCTCTGTTGCAGCCAGACAGGTGCTAGTCAGATGCATGTGTATGTCTGGGATTCCTTTTACAACCGAAGCCTGAAGCATCTTTCTCTAGGTATATAGTTCTTTCAGTATATCAGCTGAAATTAATTGCATTAGTCCAACCTTACACTTCACATGTTCCCTCTTTATAAAGAGTAAGAAGAATTAATAAGTCCTATTTAAGTCTACCTCAGTCCCAGCCCCACACCTATAAATATCAGCAAATCTCTAGTATCCAATAAATGATAAAGATTCATCAGGCTCTTATTGCCATCTAAGGACCCCTGTGGACATAATTACTAGTTTCTAATTGGAAGCAAGACTATCAGAAACTGAAAATCTTGGTTTCCTTCTCAACAGTATCCTACTTGATTTATGCCAGTTGTCCCAAATCCTCAAACTGTGACTTGAAATTTGATAGGAAAACATCTCTCTTGAAGATGTTAACTATAGCATTATATTTATCTTGAGGAAACAATCCCCTGATCCAACCATCCTTCTTTCTTTCTTTTTCCTTTTTTTTTTTTTTTTTTTTTTTTGAGTGCCATGTGGAGAAATTAAAACTCACATAGGAATCTCGGTGCTACCCTGATCCACCAGAATGTTATCTAAAGTTTCTTCTTTTCCATTCTGCACATTTAAAAATCTTTATTTCCAGGTTTTCTTTGAACCTTGTGTCACTGGACTTTCTGAACTGAAATTCAACTGTTTAGTGGTACAATCTCCACACTCTTTGGAGCAGGTTGCCACCCCTCCTTTGTAGCATATTTCATTGTTAGACATTCTTCACCTCTAGTTTCTGTATGTCTCCATGCTATCTGCTGCTATTACCTATTTCTCTGGAAATCCTCAGGATAGTGCTAGACACCTTCCCAGAACAGTTTCCCATGTACCACAGGCCATCACACAAAAGTGTTGGTATCTCTGAGGGGCCAAAGATACGTTCTGCATTGTTTCGGAGTTTCTTTCCTCTTAAATTTCAACATTTGACATTTTTGCAGAAACTTCATCTTCTATCTGTTCTAAACGCATGAATATTATTATGTTACTTTGGAAGTCTTTGCTTATGACTTTTCTAATGTGTCCCACCACACTCCACCCTGCTTTAGCATAGATGACACATTTTGACATGCCCTTGATGTTGAAATCTTATTTTGCTGGCGTAGAACATACATGGAACTTTGCAACTTGTTAAGGCTCAGATTTCTCTTTTACTGTGTTCTGTCAGTTCCACCCCA
This sequence comes from Rhinolophus sinicus, assembly GCF_036562045.2. Taxonomy (NCBI): domain Eukaryota; kingdom Metazoa; phylum Chordata; class Mammalia; order Chiroptera; family Rhinolophidae; genus Rhinolophus; species Rhinolophus sinicus. The sequence continues at coordinate 147,804,616 of NC_133755.1, forward strand.
ATGAGATACTTGCAGATATGCAGTATAAAACTGCAAGCTTGGGACAAGAAATTGATGTTGGTTGGGGTGAATTTCTAAATGTCAGATTAAATTTGTAGCAAGAATTTATTGGAATTAACCCTTTCCATGGACATGTTGTAGGAGAGATGCAAATAAGGAAGGGTCAAGAGTGACATTTATTGTAGCTAACATTTTACAGGAACAGTATTGTCTTGCTATTTTGATATATTTGTATAGACAGAGGAGGGCACAGCATTTAAAATAAGGAGAATAGAGATTTTACTGATTTTACCACCCAAGGTACTTTAATGTCACACTGAAAACTACTTGTGAGAATCTCAAAGCTTCTGCTTATTCAACAACTTCTTGGCTCATCTGAATATCTATTCTGTTGATTTGAGGAAAATGTTCACTGCTAAAACAACAGGTCATGAGTAATCTACTGAGGATGAGATTATTTTTTAATGCATTTTTTAAGGAGTGATGGGTCATCTTTACTTGTGCCTTCCTTTTTAGTGGTATACATAGTTTTATTTGCTTACAAGGCTGCCTTATGCCTTGTACTTAGGTACACTGCTACAGAAGATATTTTAACAAAAAAAAACAAAGAGAGAGAGAATAATTTTCATTGTAAAACTAAACAGGAGAGGTAGACATTTGCTTGCAGCTCTTAGAGAACAAACACTAGCCTTGTAACTTTGGTTCCTGGTGTGATGTGGGGAAAATAAAGAGGGAGAGAAGGACTAACACTTTCTCAGTTAGGATGCTTTTGGTTGGAAGTATCTGAATATCAATTTAATCTGACTAAACAATAAAGGATTTTATTTGGCTCATATAACTATAAATTCTGAGTCTGGAATTTGGCATAATTTAATTAGCATTTTAGCAATGTTTCTCCAGTTTTTCTCTCAGCTTTGCATTGTAGATGTCAGATTTGTCCTTAGGCTGTCAAGCCTCATGCACTCAAGATGGCTGCCAATAACCACTAGGGCAACAATCTTCAAGTTCACATTCTATGGGAAGTAGAGAGAATAGTTTTCCATTATTGCCTTTAAAAGTAAAGAAGGATCTTTTCCAGAGGTGTCCAGCAATCTTCTCGTCACATTTGAATGACCAGAATCAGCTCATTCTAAACCATTCACTGGCAAGGAAAATGGAATTATCCTTTGCTGGAGCAGATGAATCTCTTGAGGTAAGGATAATTCCCTCCCACTGAATGACTGCTACTCACTGGAGCTGAGTTAAAATGGATGATAAGGAGTCAATTACAAGATTTACTAAAAATGTGAATCATGGCATCAAATTCTAAAAGGACTAATTTTTAACCTAGGAAAGATCTTCATTGAAAAAAGCAACTTCTTCCCTATGAATCTATAGAAGAGAAGCACTAGCTCAGAGTTAATGTACTCCTATTGGTAATTTCAGTTTTCTAGCCTCCAAGGAAAATGGTATTCAGTCTTAATGATCTGAACAAAATCTTTAGCCTGCCTGAAAACTGAGAAGTCAGATCCGACATGGTAGCCAGTGAGTCCTTAGGGTCCACTGTTTCGTGAATCCAAGAAATGGAGAGGTCTACTGCTTACTGAGAGAGAGTGCACAATTCTGGAAGTTGGGGATCTGTTGTGATAATGTGATTGTTCCCACTTGTCTGCTAAGCTACTTGTAACAAGACCATACACCTCTATTCCACTGAGTCAGATCTTGCCATATAGGCTGCAAAATATATGGCAATGGAATGTGAGTGGTAATAGAATGTGAATGGAAGTGATATACGCCATGTCTAAGCAGAAGCTTTAAGAAGCATTGCATAGTTCTGTAAAATCTCTTTTCTCTTGTGCCATGAAAATGGCATGCTCCAAATGGGGCTTCTTTTTCAACTTAGGTTTTAGAATGAGCAGACACATGTTACACAACAGCAGCCAATCAAAGTTGTCAGCATGTAAAGCGTATGAGAAAAAAACCTTTGCTGTTGCAAACCACAGAGATTTGAGGGAGGTTGTGTGCATAATTTGCTGTACATAAAATGCTGTAACGTAATTTACAAAAGCTGTATTTTACTATTAGTTTGGCTATAAGAAAAACAATCTGTGTTATCTTGGATTAGTTACTAAGCCTCTCAAGCATAGTTTTCATCTATAAAATTAAAAAAGAGCGGTCTTAGACTATATCTATGATGTTTAACATTTTGACTACTAAAGTCTCTAAAAGCTTTGTCAACTGATTAAATTGCATATTGTAGGTAATAATAATGTATTTTCATTTTAAAATGATTAAAGGAATCTGTAACTTTGAATCAGCATGAGATAAGTCATGATCTCATAATCAATTGTATGATTTTGCCCAAAGAAGCATTTTACTTTACCTAAACTGCCCCTTTGCAGTTTTTCTTTCAGTCTTTTCAATATACAGAAAATAACTCAATCTTTTTAGACACCCTACTGGAGTCTAAAAATGAGTCTTTTCTAACACTTATATTCTATTTTGTATTATAACATTTTTATCTTTTGCCTATTTTAAGTACATGATCTGATAAATAGTTTAATTTAAATGTAAGGATTAAATTGCTACAATTCCAGATAATTTGTTAAGAAGAGACTTTTCATTTTCTAGCTTTATCTCACAAAAGAAGGAGAAATGGAATTCTTTCTGAAAACAAACCACACATTTACAAAGCACCTGTACCAGAGCACCACATGTACTATACATTCCCCACTACCACGCATCCAAAACTTTTTGTTAATGGGTCTTCCACTGATCTTGTCTTGTAGTTATGTTTTGAGAATCTTCATTTCCTATAGTGATTTTTTAAAAAGTATTTAGTGGAGAGAAAATTAACCTGTGAAAAACAATTCTAAATGATAAATGAATTAAAACTTTTTCTTGTTTAGGGTATACTAGAAGCTGCTATTCCTGCTCCTACATCAGGTAATATGAGAGCACCAAGGCCTCATAGCGTGGCTCTGGGTATTAGAGGAATGACCACTAATGAATAAATTGTTTATAATTTAAGGAAATTTTAATTGTTTTCTTTTAGTTTATTGTTGATGCAGTAATAGATACAGGCAGTTTAAATGCCCTTCTATCATAAGCAAAGGATGTTTTATATACTAAGCTCCAACTCATTTTATTTATATATATATTTAAGTAGTAAAATATTTAAAGTGCGAGAAATGATGATCAAGCTCATTATCTCATTTTTTTTTTGCCCTAACTACTCCAACACAAGAAAATGCGGGTTTGTGTTGGATCTACACATGGCAAGAATGAGGGATGGGAAACAGTGGAGGGACAGCTGTAGGGAAGTAATTCTATTAAATTTTGCATTAACAAACCAGGAAATCCTGATAATAAATATCTCTACCAATGTAAATTTATGTCCCTATTTTCCCCAGTGGTATTTTAAGCATCTAACATCTGTACACTGAGCAACATTTAGACAAGTTAAACTTAACTAATATCAACATTTATATAACTATGTCCAGTCTCAAGAACAGCAAAGAAGTTGGAAGTAGCAATGGGATGATATTCAAGAGCTTATTACATCACTATTCATACACATGGGTACAGAGATGGGGGATTACGGAAGTTTTTGCTCAAAGCATTGCAGGATGGGGCCCTGAGACTCTGAAGATTTAATATAGTTAAGGAGGGAATCTGGAGTTGAAAGTCAAGCAGTTATTCCAGCCAGAGGGTCAATCGCTAGAACATGAGCACAAAAAGAGAAACTGAACTCGAGGCAATGGAGTGAATCAAAGGAATGGAGGCCAAACAAGGAGTTCCTGGCAATATTCCATTACTTGGGTGCTGGTATTTTATAACCTTTGCCTACTCTATAAGTGATGAGGAAGCCAGCTGTTAAGGGGCCATGATGATTCATTATAAACCAGAGGCTGCAAAAAGGCATGTTTTGCTTGATGTAGTACTTACCCACAGAGTAGTTTAAAAGAAATTTGTATTAGTTGCCAATATTTAATACTAAAGACATTTTATCTACAAATCTCGATTTACAGCTTTTCTGAAATGATCAGAAGAGGTAACATTATCAACCTTGCTGTCAACACAGTATGGATAGCCTTGTGCTGAGTCATTCCTGCCTCTTACAATGGGCATGCCATCTCTTGTCTGCCACAGACCCATCAATCCCCAGTGTCCCCAACCCAATGCATGGGAAACAGTTGCCTTTTGCCAACATACTCATTTTGTTGCTTAGGCTGAAGTAGAATTAAGACAAAACTTATTTCTTAAATCCATTCTGTATATTTTTAATTTCAGATTTTTTTTTCCCAAATTTTAAAAGGCTTCTATTATAAAACATTCCAAACATATAGAAAAGTAGTAGAACATTTAAGTAACTCCCCATGACTTTTAAAGCTATTTATGGCTTTAACTGACATTATCAAGTCCAATCTTGTTTCATCTATATCCCTACCCACTTCCTTCCGCTGTATTATTTAAAAGCCCGTTATCTGTAAATATTTCATCATGTAACAATAAAAAATAGGAACCCTTTTTGTAAGGCAAGCACATAACCATATCATAATTACCCATTAACATTAGCAATATTCATAATCAAATATCCAGTGGGTTCAAATTTCCAATTGTCTCAAATATATGTTCCAGTTTGCTTAAATCAAGATTAAAATAAGACCCACATAAAGTAATTGATTGATGTCTTTTAAATCTCTTCCAATTTACAGTCTCTCTCTCTCTCTCTCTCTCTTTCTTCTGGCTATTTATTTGTTGAGTAAACCTGGTTGATTGCTTTGTAGAATTTCTCAGTCTAAAATTTACTGATTTATCATGGTAAAATTTAGCATGCTCCTCTATTGCATGTATTTCCTGTAAATTGGCTTGAATTTTTGAAAACAATATTTTATAGGTGGTGGTTTATTCCATTAGGAGGCACAGGCATATAGTATTAGGTTCTCTCTCTCTGTCCTTTCTCTCATTAGCGTTGTTTAGTCCATCAGTTCATTAAAGTTTGCAAAATGCTGATAATCTAATTAAACTAATCTGTTTTCACTTAATACCTGGAAAACTTATATTAAGAAAAACATCCTCTTGCTATTATTTGTTTCCATAGTGATACAGGTTTTATAGGAAAGGCTGAACAGATGCTCAATTATTTTCCTCTATTTACAAGTTTCTCCAAATAATTAACATCCTCCATTTCAAATTTGTATTTTTTTAGTATTACGAACTCATATATTTAAACACTTACTGGGTTTTAATCCATTGCAGTTATTAGCCTTATTGACATTTGTATTTTCTATCATTTGTTCAATTTGACTTGACCTTAGTAAACTTTGAACATTTCTTTGCTATCTGTTGGAGAAAATGTTCCTAGCTCATCTTGTACATTTCCAGCCCAGACATAGAACCAGCCATTTCTGGAATCCTGGCTCCTTTCTGTGGGAACTGATATTTAAAGAGTATAATCTGGGAACTATTTTCTATCAAATTGAAAAAGTTAAAGTTAGCTTATAGAACTATGTGTTACTTATTTATTTATTTTTCATTAAACCTGGTCCACTTATTTATAACGCCTTTCTGTTTCTCGTTAGCATTTTAGTTTGCAGTCCTTGATCTAAACCAATTCTAAACTATCAATATGTGGTTCTAAACGCAGAAGTATTCTACAACAGAGTAAAAGGTAAAGCACCTGCGTTACTTTACAATAAGGGAAATAAAATGAGGAGGAAATTATTGAAAGTTACAAATGATTTTATTTACAAATCTCAGCCTGAACTCCTATTTATAAATAGCAGAACCCTGTAGACACTGTTTATTCACTTGTGAAATAAACCATGCTCTTGATGTCCAGGACTAATTGCTTTATTTACTTTGAATTGCAAAGGATCCTCCTCTTGAGACTATCCATGTGGAAATATCCTATCAAACTGGTTAAAACTAAGTGATGCTGTATTTAACTGACATTTTTTATTTCAGGCTCTGAAGACAGAAAAGGAAACTAACGTTTATTGTATACAACATGCTACGGTTTTTCAAATATATTCTCATAATCACTCTCTAAGTTTGTGTTATCTCCATTTTTTTTTTTACAGAACGATATAAAATATGGAATTGCCAAAGTTACAGGACAAAATTCCCAAACATTTTCCACTGAAATTTTTTGAGAGCCTAGAAGTAAGGGGTGATATGTAAGAAGGGGGAAAATATTTTCTTAGTCATCAAAACAAATATTGCAGAATTTCTGGGTCCATTTTTAATGAGAAAATACAATCCAGAAATTGACTTTTATTTATTCTCAAAAAAATATATTACACAAAATAGAAGGGGTTTATGGATATTCTATTAGCCAAGAGAGGCTAGGCTTTGTGGAATAACATAGGATTTATTTGTCCCTCACCACGGCATAATCAATATAGGTCAATAAGAGGCAAGATGGGGAAGATTTTGTTCCATACAATTACCCAGATGACTAGGCCTCATGCCTTATAGCTACATCATCTGGAACAGGTGACATGTGAGGTGTCAGCAGAAGAAGAGAGACTGTGAAGAATTCACACACACAATTAAATATCTAGGATTGGAAATGACATATATCAGTTAAGCTCACAGCCCACCGGCTAGAATTAGTCTGAGATGAAGATTTGTATGCAGTAAGTTTATTGGGAATGCTCTCAGATACACAGGCAAGAGAAAGAAGGAAGCAAGTTTGGAGAAAGGGAGAGCATGAACTGTGCTGCAGTTGCAACAGAGACCAGAGGTGATAATTTAGGGAGGTTGGCATATAACATGGCCCTTCAGAGTTGTCCTGAGTTAAGACAACATGGCCAGGCCCTTGTATCTATCATCCAGTCATTGGATACTGGATGCCTTTAGCTTGAAGTTTAGTGAATATGTACTTTGTCCCCTGATGGACTACTACCTATGAAACCTATTTAATAGGTTAAATCATATTAATCTTAATATCAGATTAGTCTAATCTATTACAAGATTGATATTTGTCTTCTTGTTTAGTGAGAAATTTGGGAACTATAACCATATTTTCTTTAAGTTACTAAGGAATTACAGAACAAAACTTCTTTGTACAAATTTTATCATTACATATGTTGCAGAAGAGACTTTAGGTTTATGATCATTACACTTTTAGGTAAGTTTTATTCTCTAGAGAAAGATCAATGGTTATTTCTAATCTTAGAAATTCCGACTTTGCCAGAAGACTTAAAACAACAGAAGAGAAATTATATCTAAAAACAACAGAGAAATGATATCAACTAATACATTGCCAGCATTTGTCTTTCTACTTTTATTTCTAGGGTGTGCTGTGATATTAGCATTGAGAAGTATGTTATCATACCAGAGGTTTACCAGGAAAAACAATTAAAATGCAGAAAAAAAATGCCACCAATCTAATAAAATATTTCTTAAAGTTTGGAAAAAAACCTGTTTTTTTTTCCTTTTCATAAGCTCTGTTATGTACATAACTGTGTTAAAGTAAAAAGAGTAGGGGGAGACAAGAATTATAGTTTTAAAAACGTGATAAATGTGATTTATAGGTCCTTATTCCATATTCACCTGTCAAATAGATTATTTTCTACTCCCAAGAATAATAATAAGAACCTTATTAAAGTATATATTTTAAAATATATAAAACTTTTAGATAAATATTTTTTAGTCAAGAGATTTACTGTAAAGTGGTTACAACTTATTATATTATAATTCCCCTACAAAATTATTCTTTCTTTTACTATATTTGCTTTATACTTCTGCTTAAAATGAATATCGCAGCAAGTACATTTATATGAAGGTCTTATATGAAGATCTTATAAACTAGATCTTATATGAAAATCTAGTAAAGTAGCCAATGGCTACACATCAGTATCTAATATGGGAAATATGGTGAATCTGAAATGGGATGTGCTTTAAGTGGGAAATATACACTAGACTGTGAAGACTTATTATGAAAAAGAACATAAAATATTTCAATAATTTTTTTATTGATTACATGTTGAAAATAGATTACATGCTGACATGTTGATTACATGTTGACTGCATTGAGTTAAATAAAATACATTATTAACATTGATTTTACATGTTTCTTTTTCTCTTTTTTAATGTGGCTACAGAAAATTTAAAATTCTATTTGTGACTCAAATGTGTGGCTCTCATTACATTTCTGTTAGACAATGTGATCTAGATTATTTTTTTCTCCAATATTTAATTATGAACGTTTTCAAATAGAGAATAGAAAAGTTGAAACAATTTTACAGTGAATATCTATGTTTTCTACAATCAACATTTTATTATACTTGTTTTATCTCATATCTAGCCATCTATTCAGTTTTTTTCTATTTTTCCACCAATCCATTTTATTTTCTTATTCATTTCTGAGTAAGTATCATTCTATGTTTCTCCAGATACTTCAGCATGTGGAAGTTTTAGTTTTGAACTTTATTAAAAATTGGAAATCCCTTTAGCCATGTCTCTACTTCTTTAGATTTGATTGTGTTGGTGTACAGAGGCATAAACAGACTCAATGTATTAAACTGGATTTAATAAATCTGAGTAAAAGGAACATTTAATCTCTGTTGACATTAAAATACAGATCTGGATTTCTCAACAAATATTTGGAAAACATAACATTAAATACTGATAAGAAAAAAATTTCGACCTTCTTCTGAGCAAGTGGCAGAAAGTCTGAGCCGTATTCCATGCCAACTGTGTGACCCTGGGCAGTCATACAATGTCTTTGAGCCATGCTCTCAACATACTGCTTAGCTCTCAAGATTATAGAGACTAAAGGACATAACATGTGGGACTGGCTTAGTGGATATTTTTGTATGTACTAACTTTTAAAAGTAAGCTTAACTGGAAGTAAGTATAAAATATTTGAAGTATTTTGTCTGGCAGGTAGATCAGGAGATCTATTGGCAATGTTGAAATATCTCTAAAAAGGAAAATGAATATTCTTACAGATGGTTTATCATTTACAAATATACTCAGAAAGGCACATGGTATACAGTGCCCTCAAAACAAATGGACATTTGTTTTCTCCTGGTTTTACTTATAAATACCTCATAGAAATATTTGAAGCTCCTGTCAACATTTACCAGATTGAACCTCCTAAACAGTTTGGACTTGTGTCTGTGCTGAGATTGGAGACTTTAGGAGAAAATGTGTTTATGCAATTGTTGGTGATTCACTAACAGATGACGTACTGGTTGAAAGGCCAGCACAGTCAAGGAATTGATAGAAAATAGGACTTTAGCTGTGTTGTGTTCTACTTTCTGTGTATGGCTATGTGGTCAAACTATATTAAATATCGTTTAATGTTTTTATTGTATTGAACATTTTTTACTGCTATCAAAGAACACATGCACTTATTTTTTAAAAGGCTTAACAAACAAAAAACAGAGGTTCCCTCCTTTAGTAGTTTTCTTGCCCTTATTACCACTCCTTAAAGGCAACCATTTTTAATTTTTAAACTATTTTTGGGTTTTTGCTTACATATTTCTAAATACTGTCAAAGTATTGACAACTTTTGGTTTATTCAGTTTAGATATTCTATATTTAGTTCTTTTACATTTCCCTTATCATTCTCATACTTGCCTAAAACAGTTATAACTCAATTTCAAAATTCATATTTAGAATTATCATTATGAGTATGTAACATTTTTTCATTGTTGAGCTAAATGGTACCACTGTTGATGTTGTTTATTTTAAACTTCTGTTGTTGTTTATAAATAACAATCTTTGAATCATGATAAAGAATTACAAAGAGAACAAAAATAGAGAAAGAAACCATGAAGAAATGGGCCAGGTAAGAGAAAATAAAAATTTTGCTTCAGGTAATTTCCAAATACTGAACATCGCTTTCTAATGACAGTCTGAAAACTGCAATGAATGCACAGACCCAAAAGCTATGAAATTACTGGACATTAACAGCTGCAGAATTTAAATGCAGCACAACATTATTTGGGCTGCTCTTCCATTAGAATAAAATAAAAAAACAAATAAAACAAAATGTGCCTCATAGAATCAAATGCGTATTTGAAACACCATTGACTGATTCCACTTTATATATAATGTCATAGACTACATTATTTTAAAATCCATAAATATTTATTAACCTATACCTAATGCCTGACCCAAAGTTGACTCTGAAAAAATGATTTTTTTTTTTTAAGGAAATGCATAACATTTTTAATGGCAATAGACTGTGAAAATATAATACTTGGTCTGTACTCAAAAAGATCTTATAACTAGTTGGGAAGATAAATCAACACATGAAAATGTGGAATTTGAAAATGAGAATATAGAGAAGTTCAGAAAAGGCAGTGGCCAGTGGGGCATGGACCTATGAGAAACAATTCATGCAGAAAGAAAGATTTGAGATGCTTAAAGCTAAGTAAAATTTATATTGTTTATCTTAGTGGATTGAAGAAGTAGAGATACCGTAGATGGGAACAATAGCAGGAGCAAAAGTTAAGAGAAGATATTGGACATGATTTGTCTGAAAATAGTATGGAATTAGAAGACTAATTGAACACATATTTAGGGACAAAGCTACAAGAGAGCTCTCATGGGATAAGCAGATATCAAACAAGTATTTATAACTGTGACAAATAATTTACAAAGCTGAAGTTGTAATTGGCACATTGAACATAGAAAAAAAAAAGGCGTACATACAATGCACCTTTATGTTGTTTCCCATTACCCCTTTGTAATTGGTAAAAGGTGATCTTTTCCAACCCAATGAAAACTCTGATAGTGTCATTTTTCTCTTATGGCCACTTCAAATTGCAAATACTTTCTTAATCAGATATCAGAGTGCTTATCCCTTGTAGTAGTCAAAGTTTCCAAGTCCAGTCAATATAAAAGCAATCCCCATTCCCCAGTTAGGCTTTTGAAGACAGAGAGGTGTAGTTGTTCCCTTCTCTCTTTGTCATTCATCTCCTTACTCTTAGTTATTGTTTCTGACTCTTCTGGGGGAAACATGGAGAGGAAAGGGAAACAGAAAAACTCTTATTTGATGAGGACTGTCCTAAATTGACTTCTTGGTTTCTGGGCCTGGCCCATCTCTAAAGCTAACTCTTGAGAGGGTGCTTGTATGTGTTTTTACTAGGACTTCTAGCTGGTGTTTTCCTGACATGAGGTGATGTATTCTCCACTTGCAGATCACATACACCTTTTTATGCCCTACAAATTTTAGGTTACTTTAGCTTCTTTTCACTGAGGCTTTCTACCCCCATGCCATCCCCCACCCAGACTCAGATGACCCTGTTAGACGGGACCTAAGTCAACTCCACATCTGCTTTCTGTTGTACATGTTCCACAATGGCCCTGGGGACCCTTACACAACATTTACCCCTATAGATTCTAGCCCCCTCTCTTTCAGCTCATCTCTTAGCATATAGACCATCGCTCATCATTTTTGATTTTCTGGACAGCATGTCAAATACCAGTTTCTTGTGCTTTTCTAACTAGAGGTGATAGATAGTGAGCCCTTTAAAAGGTCTCCTTGAATTTCCTTTTACTAGGTTTGAGGTATGGATGGAAACACTTTCTCTGTTGATGAACGTTGGTCTCACAGCCCAGCTATTCCCAAGAAATCATCTTCAAAATCTCTTTCTCTAAATATGAAGAAGAGGTTGATAAGTCACAAAACTGATTTTGATATTTTTCTCTGTAAGTTTCCATCTTAACTTGGTACCTCAGTTTGGTATCTTTTAAGGGATTCAGCTACAGCTTCCATATTAAATTCTCTTCCAAAAGCACTTAACAGGGAGCCCAAAAATCTGTGAGACCAGGAAGAATTTTCCTGAGGAAATGAAGAGAGGAATTTCATTACATTCAGGAAAAGATCACTTCAAGAATGAAAGATTACTCCACAGTATTAATGGTTTCCAGGAAGAGAAGTAAGAGAAGGCCTGAGAAGAACCCACTTTCTTTGGTAGCAAAAGGGTTGTTGGTGATCTTGGCAAGGACACTGCCTATGGAGCATGGAGGCAGAAATTGAATTCTATGAGGCTGATGAAAGAGAGGGATGTAAGGAAATGGAGACCACGCAATTTGAAACTTAAGAAAGTTTGATGTGAGGAAGCAGAAAAAGTTGGGAATTCTCTTTACATGTGAGAAGCAGAAGACATTTAAGTGCTGTGGAAAGGCGTTGATAAATAAAAAGTAGATCAGGATACCAGAGAGAGAAGTGATGCAAAGAAGATTTGGATGCAAAGAAGAGATAGGTGGATTCTAGGAGGCTGGAGGGCCTGAAATCTAGAGTTGAGGTAATGATTAGCATTAAGCCAGAAAAAAATGCCTCTTATTAGAGTACCAGGAGGAAAGAATTAGTGTGGATTTAGAGCAAATTTGAAGATTTGGTGTTTGAAAGCTAGGGGAATTATAGCCTAATAACAAAGTCCTAGAATAGAGGCATTTTTAAGGGTGGAAACTGAAAAAATAAAGTGAAACTGGATAACAGAAAGTCTTAAATATTCTCTTGTATCTGGAGTTGACAAATATTTGATAGGAGAGACAATTCAGAGGAACATTATAAAACATATAAATGTGGAGTTATTTTGATTAATAATTTAAATCAGTGCTTACTCTGCACAAAAACCTGTGCTAAGACCTTTACAAACATATATTCAATTCCCTGTCTCCATTTACCAGGACTACAGCTGACTTCCAATTTACTTTTGCTCCCACAAATCATTCTTTACATAGCAAAGTGGGTCTTTTAAAAATACAAACCCTCAGTATCATACTCCACTTAAGCTCTTTCATGGCTTCCAAGCACCTGGAGATAAGTTCTTCATGTTCTGGACTCTGCCTAACCCCTCAGCCTCACCTTTTCTTATGTTGTGTTTTATATTATTTTGGAATTACTGTAAATAGATCTGTTTTTATTTCATTTAAGTTTTCTAACAAGTTTTTACAGGAATAGAAAAAGTAAAAAAACTACTGACTTTTATTTCAGACAGTTTACAAGTAGGTAATATTTCAAAACATTAGTTAGGTTAAATTTTTTTTGCCATACACATATAGAAGGAATACACTAAAACAAACTACCACCTTCCTCCGTCAAACCCTGAGTTCCTTATTCATATCACTTGAAATATTATTTTGGTTTCAGTAAGAAAAAAGAAAGCTCCATAGATTGTTATATTCTTCTTCCTACCTGGGAATAGGAGAAACTAATGCATGACAATGAGAATTATGGGAAAATGCCAACATCGGACTTTCCCTCTCCCCTCTTTATCCAAACCTCTCTCTAGCTCCGTTCTGTTTTTATACGGATCTCAACATGAGTGCATATGTACTGAGCATAATATCCAGATAAATTTTCTGATAAATTTATTTGTCATAGTAGTGCTTTTCATACCCTACATATAGCCTTAATCCATATTTAAATGAAAACGTAAGTTTACGGTAGTTTTTATTAAGCCATTAATATTTTCTGTGGGGACAAAACATAGCTCATGAGATTTTAGCATAGAATTCTCTCTCTCTCTCTCTCTCTCTCTCTCTCTCTCTCTCTCTCCATCTCTCTCCCCTCCGTCCCTCCCTCCCTTTCTTTTCTTTCTTTCTTCCTTCCCTTTTTGCTTTTTAAAAACTAAGTTTAAAAGAACTTGTCTAGACATCCTTAAGTTTTAAGATGACCAAAAATAAATAAACAAAGAAGATGATAAAGACATTGATTTGGTTTCAGTGGTGTTTTGTATTCTAGTAATTAAAAAATGAATAAGTAAAACTGAAAATAATTCCTGCTAAATGTTTTGGGAGAAGATCATTAGAAGATGTTTAATATTTCAGTGTTATCTGTACAAACTGACACTTTGGCTATTTTGAAAATTTTGCAATGGATGATAGATTTTCAATTTACATATTTTAAAAGGAATGTTAGAAAATATGAGGATATTTAAATAACAAAAGTATGTCAAATTAATGTGTTTGAAACACTCTATATTTTTCTATGATTTATGAGCTGCTGTCCATTTTTATAAAAGTTTTTAAGAACTTCTTCAACTAGCACTCCCTTAAAATATCCCTTAAAATGCAATACTTATGTTGTAATTGGCAAGGAAATAAATATCACTCACAAAAGCCAGAAAATAAATCTTAATTCAACATAGTTAATAGCTTTCTTCCACTTTTATTATATATACATAGTTTGATTTTGGCTTTGTTATGGGGTACTTGCATCCAAGTATATAATTTATTCTAACCAATCATTTTCCTACTCTCTCTTAATAGCTTTCATGACCTCTATTCACTCAATGGACTATAAGAACAAATGCACTTGTCTTACTGATTTTAAATTTGCTTCAAGGGAGACATAAATGAAGAGGAAGAACCAGAAAAGATGGTTTAACCAAATCAGAGAAAATCTGATTCATGATGATCTGGTAGGGCTATTAATGCAGCCAATCCTTTCATCTTTAGCAAGCTACTCTATGATTTACTTAGAATGCCAGAAGAGACAAGCATCTTTATGCTTCTACCATACTCTCTAGGTAGCATTCCAGGCTTTTGAACAGTGGTTCTTAAAGTGTAGTCTGGGGACCAGCAATCACTTGGGGACTTGTTAGAAATGCAAATTCTTGGGCACCAACCCAGACTTTGTGAATCAAAACATCAGCATATAGGGCCCAGTGACCTCTATTTTAACAGGGCCTCCAGGCAGTTCAAGAACCACTGTCTGATAAGCTGCACACAGCTCTGGCACAGTTACTAAGGGAAGAACTAGAGCTCCAAACAGAAGAACATGATGGCTTTATTACATGTGGTTGTATTCTGCCTCTTTCTTAATTGAGCCATGCCCGCCCCCTGGTTGCCATAACATGGAGGCCATATGTATGCAGCCTGAGATAGGAGAAAAGAGAATAATTATCATTCTCTTTATGTGATCCATGTAATTTAGGATTTCACCCAATAACTGATCATCTGAGTATTAATAATAGCAATAGGTGGAATTTATACAATACTAATACATGTCAGGCACTGGCCTAATTGCTTTGCATGGATTAATCAATTAACACTCAAAAAAAACACTCTGAAGATGGTAGTACAATAATTTCCATTTAGAGAGAGAAAAAAGGAGGCACAGTAAAGTTAAGAAGCAGGATTGGGATTCACACCTAGACGGCAGAGTCTGGCTTGGTCGGAGATCAAGTCACATCACTGGAAATGTTTCCACTCCCAAAGTTGAGCAGAAATCCAGAGTCTGACTCACATTGATTTAGGTCATAGACTCGTCTCTGAACCAATCATGGTAGCCAAGGGGATGGGATATAATAACATTCAGGGCCCATCCCCAGAACAGAGAGTAGAGTGAGGAAATCAACCCTCATCACAGGGAACTATTTTATGAGAACAAGGGTGAAGGGGTTATGCTCTACTACAAAGAAACAGAGAAGATCACCAAAGGCACTGCATTTTACTGAAGACCTATTTGGGTCCAAGTGACCTAAGCCCCATGCACACTAGTTTTGGGAAAGAAGCATTTACTGGATCGTATTACTGAACCATGGAAAAGGGAGAGTTGCATGAGGATCTGGGGGACAACTGTCACCAGTGAAGTGTGGTTGCCAAGTCTCCCCCTCTTTACCTGTTCACTTGGATTTTTTATTTTTTTTAATGATTTCATTCTTTAGTTCTGAGTTCAAAGATCCTAGAGAACAGCTTGTATTATCCAAGCTTGAGTGATGGGTCCCGCCCTGAGTGACTCAAGTACAGCCTAACAGCCAAAATCAAGAATAAGGTCAGCCTTACTTAACAGTTAAGACATCAGATCGTTACTCAACAGCCACTCTCTTCTTTCAAGTTAAATCCTAATTCTGTTAAGATATTTACTTTCCTTTGCACAACCCTATCATTGGTGAGTGGTGACGCTGAGGTCCAGCCCCAGTGGTGAATTGCAATTGATAGAAGCTAATCTCTTGCAGATATTATTTTAGAAATAGACATATAACCCAATTCTGGACAAAGAGATGTAAGGGGACTCTGTTGGGGATTTCTTAGGTTGGTTTTTCTCTCTGAGAAAAATAAATTTATGTGGTCTGAAAAATTTCTCTAGTAAGTATAAAAGACAACAGCTGAAAACAGAATTAAGGTACTACTCAAAGTGACATTGTTGCCACCAGAATTTGGTTTTGCTTTTGATTTGATGACTAAAGAGATTGTTGATGTCTCTGTTTCATAAATGGGAGCCATTTCTTTGTCTTTATCTTGAAGTGCTCATATATCATATGTGTTTTATTTTAAACATGTAGAGGAGTGATGAAGTGATGACTCTATGGGGTTGGCATTCTTCTCTCTCTCTACCTCTATCTTACTGTTTCTGTTAGAGTTCAGTACTATGTATGCCTTTTCCTATAGGCAAATAAATACTAGAGAGTTTCATCTTTAATTTTTATAGAATTTATGGCTGGTGAGTAGTTGTCCTCTAAGAATTAATAATTAGGACACATTGATTCAAGTGATCATTATGTGCTCTTATTTCATTTTTCTATATAATAGCTTTTCTGTGTTTCTTCATGATCAACTCAAGGAAGCTAAGGGAGAATGAGCATGGTAATATCAAGGAATATTTAAAAAAAATAATATGTAATTTAAAAAATATGAATTTATGACTGGTGAGTAGTTGTCCTCTAAGAATTAATAATTATCTTCATAGCAATGATGCTACAATGTTGTTTTGAAGATTAAAAAGTATGTTAAAATACTTTATAAAAATGTAAAATTATGTTTTTGTAGGTTGTTACCATAATTACACAACATCCCAAAGGTAAGCTTGACATAAGGATGTCAAGTTAGAGAGACTGTCAGTATTTTTTTTCCCCTGAGATTCTAAACAGAGACATTGGTGCCCCCAATGGCAGGATGAGAATCAATTTATGTCAACTGGGATATGATATGCAAAAAGATTAGAGGATCACATATTTTTTTTACTATTCTGGGAGAAATTTTGCAAAATAAAGTTGTGTTTGTTTTCTTGCCCCAGCCTAAAGATAACGCTAAGGAAAAATTGTGAATGTCCTACCTCATCAATTCAACAAGTCATGCGCCCTCCCTATGTGTCCTACTGTGGGGAGACAAATGGAAGGAAGATAGTCATTCTCTTCATAAGGGTCCAGAGTTAGCAGCAGAGATAACACAAAAATAACCAAGTGGATCAAAGACAGAATAACTATTTTGTTTTGAATAAAGGCGATATGAAGTTTTGATGAATTTAACTACCTCAATCATTTTTAAGTTGGTAGCAGTATTTCTTGTATTTTACTGGATACCATTCATACTGAACTGAATATTAAACTTCCTATCACTGTCTTTATATTTTATATTTTGTTTCTTTGTTTCTCTTTATTCTCATATTTTCAAAAATAAATTGAACAAAAATAGAAATGAAAAAGACTCTTGGTAAAATTTTTGATTTTTTAATAAGAAGAGATTTAATAAATCTAACAAAAATGTTAGCTTTTTTAATGCCCAGTAATAAAAAGAATACAAACCTGTGTTTGAAGAACGACACTGAAATAACTTTAGATCTCTAGATTTTCCCAGGGGTTCTATAAAATTTCATGAGTATAATTATAAAAATTCTGTAGAAACAGTATCTTTTTTTACTACAATCTGGTAAGATTTTATTAATATAGTTAAACTAAACCAGCGACATAACCCACAAAAGAAAAGTGGGTTATTTTAATGAAAACAATGAAAAGAAAGGAGAAAACTATTTCTGAATTTCAGTAATTAAAACTAAATAGCTATCGTAATTATGTGATTCCTTTCAGTTTGTGAAAAAATCCTACATATGCCCTTCCAATTTTTTTTGTAGAAAATTATTTATACTAGCAATTACTTGATATTTCATAATTCATTCCAGTTTTTAAAGTATAATATTTGGAAAGGCCAAGAGAGCTGCCTGGGGGATGGAATGCATCTCTAATATTGCTAAACTCTATAAACTCCAATGAAAGGCAAACTCAAATACTGTATATAGTTTGCTACTGTTTGTTTCAGATGGAATTTTGTGTATTATAACTTTTTATTCAGAAAAATCTTTACAGCGTACGTGTGGTTTTATCTTTAGAATAAGGTTAACCTAATAGAATTCCAAGTAGTTCTGGTAAAAGACCTAGATGCTATCTGGGCTAGGTTGGTAAAACTGAGAATTCTCATTCGTAAATATTATAAGTTAGTTCCATATGCTAACCTGAGATGGTTGCCAAAAATTATTATTCACTGAAAAAATAAACTATGGGATTATATATATATATATAGTCTGATTCTATTTATATCAAACTAAAACTTAAGAATTCAAATTTATATAACAATGTGGAATAGAAACTAGTGTAGATCTGTCTCATTACCTGAGTGGAAGCCTCTTTTTCTACTTTTTCTTTTCAACCTTGAATTCACATTACTGAGGGGAAAAAAAAAATATATATATATATATACACACACACATATATACATATGCATGTGTGTGTATGTGTGTGTGTGTGTGTGTGTGTGTGTGTATATATATTTATACGGGGGTGCCATATAAGTATATAAGTATGTGTATATATATATATATATATATATATATATATATATATATATGTATAAGTGTGTGTATATATGTATACATACATATATATGTATATATATATAAGTATAAGTGTGTGTGTGTATATATATATATATACACACACTTACATGGGGGTGCCAAAACAGTGTATACAAGTGGACACCTTGGTCAACGTTGCTCAAGCAGTAGTTTGCCGTAATCAGAAGAGTCTGGATGCTGATGGTAACCACTTTGAGCACCTCTTGTAATAGCAGAAGTCAAACGTGACCTGTATGCATCTTTTGTTATCGGTATTTATTATTACCATTTTAATAGTTTTCCTTTCTTAAAATGTGTATACATTTTTTGGCACGCTCTGTGTATACTCATATATATATATATATATATACACACACTCATATATACTGTGTGTCTGTGTAAATGGATAAAAGGATAAAAGGATAGATAGATGAAAGGGGAGTTTGACTTTGCTCTATACACACTTGTGTGTTGCTTAACTTTTTTATAATGAGCATAATTATATGTACTTTTAAAATGAAGTAGAAACTCAGGACAAATCATTTATAAAAGCTGAGTTATAGAGATTGACATGGAAATGCATATAAATATTCAAATATATATTATATATGTAAAAAGAAAGTTACGGAATAACATGTTATCCTATTTATGTTAAAGAAAAACAAAAGCAAACTGTTGAGAGTGATGTTGAAGACAGACTCACTTTCTCAAAACTCTATATACTTCTGTGTTGAAGTTTATATAGTGTCTTCTGTATTCTTATGTGTTATATACTTGTGTATTGTTATATACTTGTTATATACACGTGTATTTATGAACAATGTTTCGGGTTGTTGTTGTTTTTCACAGAATGACCTGATTGTTTTCTTTCTGCTAAAGGATGAGTCATAAAGAACATATGGGGCCAGCCCGGTGGCTCAGGTGGTTAGAGCTCCATGCTCCTAACTCCGAAGGCTGCCGGTTCGATTCCCACATGGGCCAGTGGGCTCTCAACCACAAGGTTGCCAGTTCAACTCCTCGAGTCCCGCAAGGGATGGTGGGCAGCGCCCCCTGCAACTAAAATTGAACAAGGTACCTTGAGCTGAGCTGCCGCTGAGCTCCTAGATGGCTCAGCTGTTTGGAGCACATCCTCTCAACCACAAGGTTGCCGGTTCGACTCCTGCAAGGGATGGTGGGCTGCGCCCCCTGCAACTAGCAATGGCAACTGGACCTGGAGCTGAGCTGTGCCCTCCACAACTAAGACTGAAAGAACAACAACTTGAAGCTGAACAGCACCCTCCACAACTGAGATTGAAAGGACAACAACTTGACTTGGAAAAAAAAGGCCTGGAAGTACACAGTGTTCCCCAATAAAGTCCTGTTCCCCTTCCCCAATAATAATAAAAAAAATGTATGGAGGAACTGTTTAACATATAGTCAATGATTTAATTGGAAATATCTGTTTGTCTTTGTACAGGAATTTCAATATTAATCAAAGGAGTCACCTACGAACTTTTCTGAAATCATTGTTGATCCTTTCTTTCCTCACTCTCCCTAAGAAATCAAGTCCTTCATTTTAATGTTGTTGTTTTTATGCTTAATATCTCTAATAAGATCTTCTTAACTGCTTGAGGTTTACAATATTTTCTCTTTATTCTTGAGAAAGATATTTGGTGACTTTTATTCTGGTCCACTAATTTTGCTTTCTCATGGGAAGGTTGAGCCTTTCTTTCCTAAAGTTTGTGCTTGTATTCCTCAGACATCTGTCTATTTTCCTGTGTGTTCATATTTGTGGAACTGCCATCTTTCTTGCTGGTGATGTGGACCAGAAGGGACAGATGACAGCTCAGATTTCAGCTGGCACTCTTCTTCATAAAAATGAAGTATGTGTTAGGGGGATGGCCACAAGGGAGAAGGGCCTCTGGTATTGCATTTTGTAAACTGCCCCCCACTAATCTGCACCAAGCACTGCTGTTTTCCCTGGGGGCTGCCTCTCCCTCTTGCAGTTACCCAGTAGGGGCTTGTTGATGAGAAGCCACTTAGTTCTTCTGCACTAGGTGGTCATTTTATCCTTTCTAGCCATCCAGAGGCCAGTGATGCTCAGATGTACTGCCGCCTGGGGCAGGCACTGGACTAGAGCTTATGTTTTTGTCTACTCCTTGAACCCAGTATGGCGGAATAGGTCCTGAGCTGGCTTGTAAAATGTGAAGAGAGAAAAGTACAGAACCAGAAAGCTTTTCTCTGGGTTCTGTGGGATGTGACCTACCTCCTGGTTCTCCAAGGGCTTTTCACAATCTTTGATTTACATTCTGGGATCCATCAAATTCCTTTTTAACTTTGTGGCATCTTCAGGTTTGGGTTTAGGGGAAGGATTGAACAGTTCATGCTTGGTCACAATTCTATCCTGACCACTGTACCAAAGTTCAGCTTGGAATATACCCACTGTCAAAATCTCCTCCCTTACATCTGGCTTTATTCTTCTTACACTTTAGATTCCAGCTATATCATTTCGTCTGGGAAACCTGACTCACAGATTAACACATATTTTCTTATACTTTTCAATATGACCTGACAATTGGAATTCTATAAGAATTTATTCAATAACTGGCCATCTCTTTAGATGTTAAGGTCCATGAGAGCAAGGGATATATCTGGTTTTCTTGTTACAGCTTTATCGATAACACCTATCATAGTGTTTACACAATAGGTGAGACTTCACAAAGCTTTTTGAAAGAAAATGTAAAGGGAAGAAGGAACAAAGGAAAGCAAAATAAATCTATTTTTGTTAAAGTGAAACGTAATGTATATCTAGTCAAGAACAATCAACTTCTCAATTTAGTCACATCTATTATATATAAAAAGCATGCAACCACAGACTGGCTTTATCCTGGATGCTAAATAACATTTAGCCTACTCATTTTATTAATATCTTGACATAGACCAAAAGTAGATGAATTTTCTGGAAAAAAATGTAAGTTATAGCATCCAATAAAAATGAATTCTGTATTATTTATTGAGAACGAATAATAAAGTGTTAACTGTGTAAAAAATTATGAATAAGAGACAGTAGAATTCCCAGGATATAAAGAATTCCTTACTTAAAAGTCTGAAAATCTAAGTGAAACATTTAGCAAAAATAAAACTTGCTTTACTGAAAAAATGACCAGAGAAAACAGGATTAAATAGGAGTAAAGCAATAAGGAAAGAAAAAAGAAAGGAAGAAAAAGGTAGGCACACTTGCAAGATCCTCCTTCTGAACATTTTAACACTTAAATAAGTTCTAACATGTAAGTGAGTTACTCAGAGCATTGTCTACATGTTTCCTAAATCAGATAGTTTGTTTCTAGGGACACTGCTCAGGTTCTCAGATATTATGAATTCATAAAGCCTTTTAAATACCTAACTACGTCAAGACATAAAATTAAGTCATAACCTCAGGTGTTTTTTTTCCTTGAGACACTAAGCTATTGTAGAAGCACTTGCTGCATGCACATTAATATCTTATTTAATTCAATTCTCCTTTTCTGTATAATAATTTAATCTCAGAGACACATGTATGGATGCATAAGTGTCTCCCTGCCCTCTCCCCTTCCCACATCTATCAAGTACTCCAGGGTTGTCATCTGCATTTGTGATCTCAATTACAGGGTGAAATTGATAGCTTTACAATGAAGCAAACAAGCAATGTTTTTATCTATAAAATTTCTGCATTTTTCAGTATAAATGTCTTTTACAATACAGTTTCTATTTAGTGCCGATTTGCTTTGTTCTTTTTGCTTGCTGTCCAGCCAACTTTCACTCCTCCATGTAAAATGCATACTGTGGAAGTTATTGACTACCAATTAAGGGAGTTGCAAGTGCTAGGAAGGAAAACAAAACAAAGCTCTCAGCAGGCAAGGCTTACACTGATAACTGGAAAGCACCAAATTAAGACTAATTCAACACAACTTCAGGGCATGACTCAGAGCCACGGATCATGAGTCATGGGCTTTCATTGAGATAGGGCCAGCAGTACAGATGGAAGACCTCAGTGTATGCAAAAACAGGCTGAAAAAAATGCATAAATCTGTCATACATAAGTCAGAGTGCTGCAAAGATGCCTATTAGGTCTAGGACTGTGATAGTAGTAAAGGTTAATAGCACCTGCGAATAAATCAGCGTTTCAAGTGACCCAGAACATAGTGTATTATAAAATAAAGGCTGTTTATATTGAGCTTGTCGCTGTGACTATAAATTTCCAGCATGAGGAGGAGTATTGGTAGTACTTTATGGAACAAATAAGCCATAGTCACTTGAAGACATGCCATAAGAGAAGTAAAAGCAGGACACTCCATACCAACTCATTTGTGCTCATGGGCTCAATCCTACTATCTTCCCTGCCATACGATTGGCTCAAGTCTATGATTATCAGACTTACTTCCTGCCCCTATGCTACTTTGTGTATCCTGCTAGCCTTTTTGGCATGAAACTCTATTTTCCAGTTTCTCTCTTTGTCATGCTATGGATCAAATTGCTTTTTTCCTTGGATCCATTTTCTACCAAGACGACTAAGGATTTACTAGAAATCTAACTTACTCTGGAGTTTTATGTCAGCGTGGTTTGTTGCTTTCCTGCCACTTTCTACATCCCAGTTGTACACATGCACACAAAAATTCTTCACTCTATTTTCTGATGATATTATGTATGTTAATCTCTCAGCCAGTATTATGATGGATTTATTATAGATCTTATAGACAGAAACTACTGGGTAGAGGAAAAGGACTGAAGGGCAAATGGGAAATAAATTATGAACTCAGAGATCTGAAAGCCGTTGCATACAGTAATTGGACATAAACAGTATGTTTTTTTAAGAGGAGGTAGTCAGGTGAGTGAGGATAAATGGTTACATAAGTGAGACAATAAGATGGCCACACAAATGATGGCACTAGAAAGTGAGAGGGGAATTAATGCTGTGGAAGGATGTGGGAACACTGGCCTGAAATATTGGTGAACAAACAGAAGACAAGAGATAAATGGCCACTTCTAGTCCACATTCCTTCCTTCACTGTATTATTATATCTGTGAACAGGGCAGACCCTAGGCAGTATAGGATAGTGGTGAAGAGAGCAAATTCCAAATTCAAGCAACCCTGGTTTGAAGTCCCAGGTCTACTGGTTACTATTATGTGATCTTGGGCATATATATACCCTCCTTGGGCCTCTGTAAACCAGCCTTAATAATCGTATCTACTTCTTTGAAACAGTTGCTTATGATCATTGTTTCAACCTCCTAAACTCTCTTCCATCAAGATTTTGCCCCCATCACAATCATCTACTCTTGCTGTGGTCACCAATAATATTCATGCATCTAAATGCATGTATGGTCAATTCTCAGGACTCATATTACTTAACATGTCAGCTGCATTTGACCGAGTTAAGGCCTCCTTCCTTCTAGATATACTTTTTTTCTGTTGGCTTTGAGTATATCACACTCTCTTGGTTTTTCTCTCATGCCACTCTTTGCTGCTTCTTGGTTCCCTCTTACTGGTTTCTCCTTGTCTCCCCAAACCCTCAACGTTGAAGTACCACAGAGTTTAGTTATTTTCCTTCTTCTCTACATATATTCCCTCCGTTAGATATACATCAACATGTCTTGTGGATTAAAATTCTATGCATATGCCATAGTCTCCCAAATCTGTAGCTTTAGCCCAGAACTTCAGATTCGTACACCAAATTGCCTACTGAAAACCTCCATTTGGATGGCTAATGGACACCTCAAACTTAACATGTCCAAAATGGAACTTCTGGTCTTCTTCCCCTTAGCTCCTCTATCTGCAGTTGTTCCCTATCATTTAATGATGATTCCATGCGCACATTTTTGGAGTCAACATTTTTCCTGCTCTGTCTCTCATACCCCACATCTAATCCATCAGCCAGTTCTGTTGGCTCTATCTTCAAACTATGCCTGATCATTTCTCACCACTTTTTCTGGTTCCACCCCAGTCCAAAACCCCAGTTCAAAAATACATCTTCATCTAGAGTATTCAATAGCTTTCTTACTCACCTCCCTGCTGCTACCCTAGCCTCACTACCATTTATTCTTAATACAGAGTCAGAGTAATCCCTAACTCAGATCATGTGACACCTCTGCTTAAAGCCTTCCAATGGCCTGACATCTCACTCAAAATAAAAGTCAATTTCTACAAGGCTGGCTCCTCCATCCTTCACCTCAGTATCTCTCTGACCTTATTCCTTTTTCTACTCTCTCATTTGCAATCACACTAACCCCCCTGTGCTACTTGAACAGGCCAGGCACGTCCCCCGTCTTAGTGCCTTTGCACTGGTTGTTCATTCCACCTAGAGCACTGTTTTCTTCGGATAGTCTCATGGCCAATTTTCTTGACCTTTAAGGCTTTGAATTTTGTTACATTACAAACTCAATGTGGCTTACACTGACTCATCTAAAATTGTAAACTGCCACACTTCTGGCACCCTTGATTGTCCCCTTAATCTGCTATATTCTTCCATAGCAGTCATCACTTTCTTAACAAAAACAAAAACACCTGTATTATTTATTTATTATGATTACTCTTACTATTTGACTTTTCCCAGTATAATGTAAGCTCTAATAGAACAGGTATTTTTATCTATTTGGTTCACTGCTATATCTCAAGCAGGGAGAAAAGTGCCTAGCACACTGGAAACGTTTAATAAATATTTGTTAACTTCAATAAATAGATGACATTTTTGTTTATGAAGAATAAACAACATGCTCCGGAACTTACATTAATATAATGCCTGGCACATAGGGCTAAAAAATTATGATAGCTGTGAGCAAATATGGAGGGTAATAGAACTTTCATGTCCTCAGCCTTCCCTTTCCCTTTCCCAGTCCCTTTTACTCAACATGGTGCTTAATTTTCCCTTCTTAAGATCCAGATAACCACAGACTCCATAGTAAGAGTTCAATAGATTCGATCTTCAAAGCACTTATATAAAGTAGATGATCTATAAATTTGTTGATTATTTAATAATGTATGTTATTTTCCAAAAGGTTTCCATTTTAAAGGATAAAGGTAATCTTTGGTCAAAGAAATGTACCTCAAACCAGATACTGGAGCTTCAACAAGCTGAAAGAAATAGGTATTCTAGAGATACTAAAGTTTTTATGATATATCTAAAATCACATTATACAGGAGGGGCTCTGTTTCACCAATGGTAAGAATGATCATATATATATATATATATATATATATATATATATATATATATATATATTTAAAGAAAATTAGTCTAAAGAAAGTCCATGATTATAAATACTTCATTAATTGAGAAATAGTCTGATAAAAATTCTTAAAATTAGAATAGATGAATACTTTTACAGCACAATAAAATATATCTGCTTCAACACCAATGCCAGGATTAGGCTTAAGGATAAAACAATAGAACAAGTTGCATTAAATTCCGGAATGTCCTCTAACAACACACAAGAATAATCTCAAAATGAAGTAAAGACTTAAATGTAAGATCCAAAACCATAAAACTCCTAAAAGAAAATATAGGCAGTAAACTCTTCAACATTTCTTTTAGTAATATTTTTTTCTGATCTATCTACGTGGGCAAGGGAAGCAAAAGAAAAAATAAACAAATGGGACCACATCAAATTAAAAAGTTTTTGCACAGCAAAGGAAACCATCAACAAAATGAAAAGACAGTACTGAATGGAAGAAAATATTCACCAATGATACATCTGATAAGGGGTTAATATATAAAATTTATAAAGAAATCATACAAATAACACCAAAAATAAAACAAACAATCCAATTAAAAACTGGGCAGAGGACCTGAATAGATATTTCTCCAAAGTGGACATACCTATGGCCACTAGACATATGAAAAGATGCTCAACATTACTAATTGTCAGAGAAATGCAAATTAAAACCACAATGAGATACCACATCATACCTGTCAGAATGGCTATTATCAATAAATTAAAAAATAATGAGGGTTGTTGAGGATGTGGGGAAAAGAGAACCCTTGTGCAGTAGGTGGGATTGCAAATTGGTACAGCCACTATTAAGTTTGGAGGTTCCTCAAAAAATTAAAAATAGAACTACCTTATGATGCAACAATTCCACTTCTGGGTATTTCTCTGAACAAATCCAAAACACTATTTTGAAAAGATATATGCACCCCTATGTTCACTGCAGCACTATTTACAATAGCCAAGATATGGAAACAACTAAAACACCCATCAATAGATGACTGGATAAAGAAGATGTGGTATATATGCATGTGGAATATTACTTGGCCATAAAAAAGGATGAAATCTTAACATTTGTGACAACATGGATGGACCTGGAGGGTATTATGCTAAGTGAAATAAGTCAGACTAAGAAAGACAAATACCATATGATCTAATTTACATGTGAAATCTAAAGAACAAAATAAATGAACAAACAAAACAGAAACAGACTCATAGATACAGAGAGCAAACTGAGGGTTGCCAGAGGGGAGGAGGTTTAGGGAGTTGGGTGTAAAAGATGAAGTGATTAAGAAATATAAATTGGGAGTTACAAAATAGTCATGGGGATATAAAGTGCAGCATAGAGAATATAGCCAATAATGTTGCAACAACTATGCATAAAGCCAGGTGCATACTAGACTAATTCAGGGGATCACTGCATAAATTATATAAATGTCTAACCACTATGCTGTACACCTGAAACTAATATAAAATAATGCTGAATGTCAACTGTAGCTGAAAAAAACTTTTTTTAAAATTCGGGAATATCAACTATATTTGCTATTACTTAATATTGAACTGGATGTTCTAGTCTGACTATATCAGACAAGAGGAAGAAGTTAGACTTATAAATATTGGGGAAAAAGATAAAATTACGAATACTTGTACATAGTTTTATTGTCTGGAGTGTTCAAGAGAATTACTACAAAGAAACAAAGTTTAAAAACAATAAGGAAATTCAGGGAGTTTTCTAGAACAAGATCAATAGTTGTCATTCAGGCTACAATCAGTTGGAAACATATTTGAGAAAGACTTTATTTCAATACCTTCAAAAAGATTAAATAGCTAGGAATAAAATTTACATGGTAAGTACAAGATCAAAATGAAGAAAACTTTACATTAATATTGAGGGACCCAAAAAAGACATTAAGAAATAGAAAAACATATTGTGTACTTAGATAATAAAATATGCCACTTCTTACTAAGGTGTAATCTATAAATTTAGTATATTCAAATAAAAATTCAAAGTTTTATTTTTTAATATATAAGAAGTATCTAAAATAATGTAAAAGCCAACAACATAATGACAGAAACATATTCAAAGGATAGGAACACATGGTTTACAGAAAACAAACATATAAAAATGTACTTATGTGTTTGTAGAGATTCAACTAAAATGACACTGAGATCTCTGTTTTACTTACCAAATTTCAAATATAAGATGTTTCATGATATATTCTGCAAGCATAAGTGTGGGGAAATATTAGCTCTTGTGCTTTTTTATACATTGCTACTGAGAATAAAAATTGGAGGGCTTCTATTTGGCAAAATCTATAAAAATTACAAGTGTACGTGTTCTTTGACCCAACAATTCCACTTCTGGGGTTCTATTCTAAAACTACTCTGTATAGAGAGATCCAAGATGGCTGAGTAGGTAAACACTGTGTCTGTGTCCTTCCATGAACACATGAAAATTACAACTAAATTATAGAACAATCAACCTGAAGAACCATCTGAAATCTAGCCAAACAGAAGACTTTTAACTAAAAATATAAAAAAGAAGCCACAACGAGACTGGTAGGAGCGGTGGAGATGCAAAACAGGCCCCAAACCTCCCTGTGGCAGTTGAGAATCAAGAGAGCTATCTTGGCCATGAAAGTACTTCACGGAGAAGCGAGAAACCCCAGACCTCCACACCAGGCTCCCCATCCCGGAGTACTGGTGCCAGGAAAAAGAGCTCCCACAACATCGGGCTGTAAAAAACAGTGGGGATTCCATTTGCTTGGGCAGAACAGAAAGCTGAGGAAAACCTGGACGTCCTCTTAAATGTCCTGCATATGGACTCACTCACTTGTAGACACTCACCTTGGGCTCCAATGGAGGGATGATGACTCAGGGGGCTTCAAAGACATACGGGGACAGACTGAGGTGTGTGCGTGCAGAGGAGTGGAGGACAGTCGGCGTTTTCCCAGTGAGGGGTCCTTCTCCCATGCAGCCAACAGGTGGACACTATCTTTCCTATGTTGAGCCCTCCCCCAAAGGCCAGATCTGAATCTGATTGGCCCCGTGAGCTCTGTTGCTCCACTCTGCTGACTCAGCTGGGACCACTGGAGGAATTTTCTCTGCAAGCAGCAATGTGATTTTGCTTATGTGTGGAATTTAAGAACAAAATTAACAAACAAAACAGAAACAAACTCATAGATACTGAAAACATTTCAATGGTTTCCAGATAGTAGGGGTGTTAGGAGTATGGACAAAATTGCTCTAAGACAGAACAGTGTCTTTTACTTCCTTTGTACCCAATTTCCAAGGCATTAGTGCAGTGCATACAACAGGTATTTAACAATTGCTTGCTGAGTTAATAACCTAATGGCATGTATAAGAATCAACCTTGGGCCGGCCCAGTGGCTCAGGTGGTTGGAGTACCATGCTCCTAGTGCCGAGGTC
This sequence comes from Rhinolophus sinicus, assembly GCF_036562045.2. Taxonomy (NCBI): domain Eukaryota; kingdom Metazoa; phylum Chordata; class Mammalia; order Chiroptera; family Rhinolophidae; genus Rhinolophus; species Rhinolophus sinicus. Next base: position 147,833,828 of record NC_133755.1, read on the forward strand.
TCTGGTTCAATTCCCACATGGGCCAGTGAGCTATGCCCTCTACAACTAAGATTGTGAACAATAGCTCTCCCTGGAGCTGAGCTGCCATTAGCAGCTGGAACTCAGTGTGAGCTGCCACCAGCTGCTGTGTGCTTACATGGGCTACAGTGTGCTGCCAGGAGCAGCTGGTGGCCAGCGTGAGTGGCTGGCAGCCAGGGAGAGCTGCTGTGAGCTGCTGTGAATGGCTGACCCACGACCAGTGACTGACTGCCTGGTGGGGAGGTGGTCGCGGGGGACAGTGCAAGGCTCATAATTCCAGCATGGGCCAGGGAGCTGTGTCCTACACAATTAGACTGAGAAACAATGGCTTGAACCAGAGTGGGGGGGGGGAGATGGAAGAAGGGGGCAAAAAAAGAATCGACCTTTTGCCTCTTAGTAATACGTATCTCCAAAGTGTAGATGGATTTAGAGCCTAGTACCAAATACCATTATTACTATTAATGAATCAAAGAAAATAGGGAACATTAAAAATGAATCTTTGTGAATTTTTTAAAAAATTTTAACCTAAAGTCTAGTTAATTAAAAAAAGACTTCAGACATAAACTATTCACAGGCATTTTCCTAGTGATTTAAGGATTATATATTAACATTTCTATACATATTTTATTCTTTTCTGCCTAATATTTGGGGCTCTTTTTCTCACACTAGAACATTAGTCCTAATAAATTTTAAACATTTCATAAACATTTGGCTACTGTATATGATACCCTTTGTGTATGGCTCTTGCCAACTATTTAATGACACTTCAAAAGTTACTGATAAACCATTCAGTACCCTTCTAGAATAAAGGTTGTCTTCTGACTGTAGTGACTCTTGTAGCTACTTGTAGCTTATTTTAGCAGCCAGGCTAACTGAATGAAAAGCAATACTCTTAAATTGTAAGTTGTGTGATCATTGCCTTATCGATTATATAGTAAACCAGAGTGAACAAAAGACCAAAATACTACATGGATTATTAATTAAGTGAAAAGAGGAAAACTAAAATCAATCACAGGAAAGATTAGCAATGATTTACTCATATGGCAGCTGGATGACCTTCAAACCAAGAAGAATATGCAGATGTGTTGAAAGAGTTGGAAGAGGAAAACAACTGTGGACCCGGTGGCATCTTAGAGGATTCAGGCTCATATCCTAAGTGACTCAGCAGCGTTGCACAATCGATACTTCGAAAAACCCAGTTCCTTAAGACAATTCCAAAGTACTAAATGGTGTTTTACTAATTTATGTTGTTACCTTCTCCAATTTACCAAGATACAATCCAGAATGATGTGTTTTTCTGCTAGGTCGACTAATTTCTACTTCATTAAAAATATCTTATGAGCCCTACCCCACACATTGATCTATTTAATTTTCTTTCATAAGTCTAAATAATTGTAGGAGTCAGAACTATTGATCCTTCCGTATTTCCTGTGTTATTTTGAGCTTCTTCAAAAGATTTTTTAGTCATGTGCTGAAAATAAATTTTAGCCAAATAATTATTCTTCATTCAGGAAAAGGTTGCAAGTGTGGGGAACTTAAAAATAAAGGGGAAAAAAGTTATAGCAAAGCTATTGTAATTCCCAAAGGCAAAAACTTTAATCCAGAAAAGTGGATTCCTTTTCAATTTACAGCATAAAAACAACCTTGAGAAAATAAACTTCGTGGCTTACACAAGTTCCCAACACTATAAATTGTTCTTCACTAAGAAAATGAAACCACATGTATGTTTAAGAAGTGATAAGGGACAGGGTTCTGATATTTGTTTGATCAAGTTCATTGGTCTTTGTTCGCTGCTGCATAAATAATTTTATCAGGAACTAGGAAAAAAAAGACAATTAATGACTATGTTCACAGTTGGAAGTTTAAGGTTACTCACTTCCAATAGTTTAGCACCAGACAATCTTTGTTAATGAATAATTTACAGTAAAAAGCACAAATCATATTCTGTCATGAGTTTAGCTTTCCTGGGTAATATGCATACTGACCAGTACTCTGTCTGTTTAGTCTTTTATCTTAGCTATGTTAATAAAATGTAGGATGTTGTCATTAGAAGCAAGTGCTTAGATTGCTAACATTTTCTTCAGAAACTATACTATGTTTAGACAGACTTTTAAAACAATCAGCATCCGGACCAAACATCTGATACTGTGTAAAGCAGGAATAGGTACTTTAATTTTAGATAGAGTATCTATGACTTATTTCCTCTCATTGCAGGTCTGTGGCTTCTTTTTTGGGGGACTGGTGTTGAGCAGGAAGGCATTGCAACTGGGCTTTAAACAGACTGGGAAAGACGTTTGGTAGCAGTTCTAATCAGAGTCACAACCTCACTTAGTCTGCAGGCTTATAGAGATCAAAATCTTTCCTAGTTTGGTTGCAATGTACTGACAGAGTTAATTGTGTTTTGTTTTTGTTTTTTTTGCATGTGCCAGAAGTATGTTTTGGAAATAATTGATCCTTACATTTAAGTCAGCATAGAAAATCTGCGAAAGTTTGTGCATCTAATAAGGAAGTGTTTGGAGATATTTCTGAAATTTGTATTAGAAAAATAATTTCAGAGACATTTATATTCATCTCCCTTTCTCTTGTTCTCCCCCCTAATTGAACACAAGTTTTCTACCACTTGGCTTGAAGAAAATGAAAAAATTAGACCATAGCTCCTCCAACCCCCTCCTTTTTGTTTTTGTATACTCTTTAAATTTCCACCAAAGGCTCTTAAATGCCATAAACGTTAATTTATGACAAAACAGCTATTGTGTTTGTCTACATCTAACAATCAAATGATTGTGTGAAAATTCTAGCCTCTAATATTCCTTTATTGGGAAAGTCTTTGAAAACCAACAATTTTTTATGAACTTCAAAAAGGTGTGATAGCCAATTGTTTGAAAGCCTGTGAAAGTATTCTCCAACATACTCATAGAACACAGGGCGGTTAAGTTAGAAACCCAAATGCTTTCCACACAGGATGTTAGTGCATGTGCATGTGTCTGGTGCTGTGATGTGGGAATTACAATAGCTCCAGGTTTGTAAGGCTCTCAGCTGTAAACAGGATGCTCAGTAACAGCTTGGACATAGTACCTCTCTCTCCTTGGAGAGAGAAAATGTTTGAAGGTATTAATGGCAACATTGCTGGACTAAATATAAAAAACATATTAAAATTATTTTCCAAATATCTCTTACATAGTCTATATATGTCCCAAACGCAAAATCCTGTTTTAGGCAATAGACATTAACAAAATTGTAGACTATCTTTAAAATATTCAAAGCACAGCACTCATGTAAGTCCTTTCTTTGAAGACACACTTCATTTTATGACAATAAAGGATTTGAACTAGTTATTCCTGAGTTCTCTTCAGATCAAAGATAAAAAAGTTTATAATCCTGTGCAGTATATAGCTACAGCTTTTTGAATAATTTAAATGTAAAGTAGTTTTGCACATTAATTTTATAGTAATTAAGTTATATCATGATAGCAATGTATAAACATTTACTATTTAATAGAGACTGTGGATGAAAAATGGGCCACATAGTAAACCTGAGAAACTCAGGGGAGGCCAGCATCATGGGCCTTAAAAACTCAGAGACCGAAAGTAACCACACAGGATGGTTTAAACAGAAAAATTCTGGTCATGGAAGGTGGTCCTGTCCTTAACAAAGGTCAATTAGTCTTCACCTTAAGTGAGCCTGTAAATTGTCTTTTTGCATGTAAGATAACATACCTTTGAAATGTCAGAGTAATCTCATTTTCCAGACCTCTCAGGGCAAAACCCTGCACCAGAGCGCCAGACCACAGATCCCCTCATTGTTATCTTGTCCCCCCAGTACCATTTCTATGTGCTATAATTGTTAATTATTAACTATCCTGTATCCACCAGTGTAAAAGAAGTATATGTTTCTCTATGTTACTTTTTATCCAGTCCCAGAGATGTCCCTGCTTTGCTTTTTCCACCCCTTAATCTATCACCAATGGATTTTATGTAACCCTCCTTCTTTTATTCTAAAGTATAAAGTAATCTGCAAAACTCTCATTCTCCAGAGCACTTTCTCAATCCGTTGAGAATTTGCTTCCTGTTAATTGTCAGCTTGGTTCAAATAAACTCATAGAAATTCTCTAGTTTTGGACATTTCTTACATTAACAGGTCTATATAAATGTAACCATTGAGCTTATAACTGTTAAACTTTCTATCACTTTGGAAAGATACAAGCTAAGCAGCACAGTAATAATCCTCTGTGTCTGGGGGCTGGATGCCCCAGAAAGCCAAGGGAAGGCATTTTAGACAGTACACATATTCTCTATGAGATCCTTATTAATCATCAATAATCAATTGTGGAGACCAATTTTTTTAAAGGGCAGAATTAGTGTGATGAATCAAAGGAAGGTAGTAAAGAATCCAATTTTCCAAAGAAATGCTTTCTCATATCCAATTCCCCAAATCATTACGATTCTTATGCTTTCTCTTTCCCTTCTCTGCATATTACCCCAGCAAACCTCCCTCAGCCATGCCACCTTATAGACAAACATTTCTCCTTGACTCCTTGCAGTAAAACAGAAATCAAAAAGAACCCACAAACTTCATCTCAGCCCAATTTTACCTCTCTCTCCATTGATATTTTTGATTGATTCCTCCACCTGTACTCTTGATCCATCTTCTTTCTGCTTTCAGTTCCTGCTCCATCTATTAGCTTGTCATTAAATGCATCTTCAACTTATATTCAAGATTTTCTGAACTGAGAAGAAAAATACAAGTAGCAGCCACTTCTATTTCGAATGCTCCATTTACCCAACTCCCTGTCTTCTTTTAATAGACAAACTTCTCAAGTCACACTCATTGTTTCTACTTTCTTACTGTCTATTCTCCATTCAATGCACTGAAATCTGGCTTCAGTCCTTACATCTGCCCTTTAGTTAAAATCAGTTTTGTTTTTTTTTTGTCTGGGCATTTCCAGACTATTCTTCTGCATTTGAAATGGTTCGTCACCCTTCCCTTAGTCCTTTCATATTGGTGACAATTTACTTTTGGATCTCCTCCTCCCCTTACTTTGATTTTTTTTTCTTTCAATCTTTTCATGGACTCCACTTTCTCCAACATTTCTCAATACTGACCATCCTCAAGTATATGTCCTGTGATGTTCTTATTCTTTAGACTCTTCCTAAATTTTCTCAACTACCAACTGTATGTGGACAACTTCTGCTGTGAGCTGATCTGAACACAAAACTTAGGTTATTTTTAGTAGATAACGATAGCCACAGAGAAATTTTGAGGAGAGTGGGAGTTAGCTATACTTCGCTCTCACTACCAGGTAATAATGAAGTAAGTCTCAGAGAAAATTCTGCTGCACATATAAACTGCTCATTATCTAAATATTTATTAGAAAGTAAACACACACACACACACACACACACACACACACCAATTTGTGCAATCTGTTCTGCAATCCTGAGGAAACACCAAGATTCCCGTTAGTGGTTCCGTCCCCTCTAGCATCAGCATCTGACAGTCAGAGTCCCACCCCCCCCGCCCGCCCCCCCCAAGTTCATGGCTGACAGTCATCTATGGCATCACTAAGAGCACAGGCTACTGGCCTCACCGGTGTCTTACTCTCTGTTCCTGCATGTGTAGGAATGGGTGGGAGTATTTCTGAAATATTTTATTTCCAATCTACCTATCTAATACCTTTACTTTCACTAAAAGCACATTTCATTAAAATAATCAAAACATCACTCATCTCACCAATAAAAACTCATTTCTGAAACTATTATGGTAATTTAAAAAACATTGGTTTTGATAGAGATCCAGATGACAGAACTGTTTGTACTCATAGGAGGTGCCTCTGGAGTATAGATTTATTCCCCACCCACCCCAGCTTTTTAGAGGTATCATTAACAAATAAAATTGAATAACTTATTGTGTACAAAATGAGGATTTGGGGAAATGATTATCACAATCTAGTTAATTAACGCATCTATCATCTTACATAGTCACCATATTGTATCTATGTGCGTATCTGAGAACATTTAAGATCTGTTCTTTTAGCTGAGAACACTTAAGATCTATTCTGAGAACACTTAAGATCTATTCTCTTAGCAAATTTTAAGTATACAGTACCGTTTTGTTAACTATAGTCAGCATGCTGCACATTAGATTCCCAGAACTTACTTATCTTATAAGTGCAAGTTTATACCTTTTGACCAACATCTCCCCATGGCCCCTACCCCAGTTCCAGCCCCTGAAAACTACCATTCTACTCTCTGTTTCTATGCGTTCAATTTTTCTAGCTTCCACATGTAAGTGAGATCATACAGTGTTTGTCTGTCTGATTTATTTCACTAAAAACAATGGGGTTTTGAGTAGAGGGTCAGCTATTCCTCTTGGACTGTGCATACTTGATTAGAGAGGAGTGGAACCTGACTTATCGTGTAGGCATAGGCTACCTAAGTATCCTCTATATAGTCATAACACTGTATATGTGGAAGTGTTTTAAAGTGAATTATAGACATGATAGCAACGCCAATCTCAGGTCTTTGTCCTTATCTCTGAATTTTCACCCCAATTCTAGGCTCACATGCAAATGATTCCATCAAAAACTCTACCTGCCAAAACTGAACTCATATTTACACCTTTCACAATCCCAAAATGTTCCACATTCATGTTTTCCGTTTCTTTGCAGTAGTGTATGGTCAGGTACTCCCTTGCTCAGACTCTTACACATGTGTAATCACTCAACAAATCTTGCCAATGTTGGAGCCAAATTCTTCAAATCCCAACTCTATCATTTACTAGCTATGCGACCTCATGTAAGTTCCTTAACCTCTCTGAACCTCAGTCCCCTCATCTTTAAAACATAAATAACATCTGCTTCACAGGTTTAGTGTGAAAGTAAAATGAGATAGAGTAAGTAAAGTGCTTGGCATAAGACTTGGAACACAATAAAGGCTCAATACATGTTAGTTTTCTTCCTTCACTCTTTCTCCCACACCATCATCAAATTTTCGTGACTCAGTCTGTGCCTTTAAATTAATTCCTAACTAATCAATTCAACAAATATGCATTTAGCCTGTCATGTGCTTAACAAAGGTGTTAAGAACATAATTGTGACAAGATAGACATTGTCCTTGTTCTAAAGTAAGTACATTTTAATGGAGAAAATTGTTGTGGAAAAAGTAAACAAATAATTATTACAGATAAATCGAGGTAAGGATTATGAAGGAAATACACAGGAAGCTGAAACAGAACAGGAACTGAGGTGAGGGTACTACTCTACATCAGGGCTATTCAAACTGTGATCTGTGCAATGGCACATTGTTTATTCCCTGTCTGCAACAAGAAAGATTCAGACAGAGTCTGTTTAGAAATTTTGTAGCAATTTGATGTGGCTGCCATAGTCAAGTATATGAATAGAGACTGGTTAAATAGGACAGAGACCATCACACTTATGTCACAAATAGTGTGAGCTGTGAACTCTTATGTACAATGGACCCACGTTACAACTTGTGATAATTTAAGGTGCTTTGGCAACTTTAACCCAAATGTGTATAAGTTCCAGGATCTATTTCTTTCATTGAAAGATGTTTTAAATTTAACTATAACTTTATAGGATAAATTATTGGAACTGTACTGATGAAGAAATAATTATGAATTTTAAAACTACAATGTTGCTTGGTTCATTTTGATTCAATTAAATATGAAAACTTTTTGCATGTGCTGAATGGCTTTTTTTTTTTGTTTTCCTAGTAGCGTATCTCTGAGATGACATATCTTTACTATGAACGCAATTAAAACAAAACATAGAAACAGTATATATATATTACTACCTGTAATACTTATTTGTTTACTTTTTATTTGTTTATGTATATACATACATACATACCAGGAGTGCCAAAAAAATGTATATAAGTGGACACTTTGGCCAACGCTGCTCAAGCAGTAGTTCACCGTAATCAGAAATGTCTGGACGTTGATGGTAACCACTTTGAGCACCTCTTGTAATTGCAGAAGTCAAACGTGACTTGTATTCATCTTTTGTTACCAGTATATATTGAATATTACAATTTTAATACAGTTTTCCTTTCTTAAAATGTGTATACAATTTTTGGCACCATCTATATATATGTTATCCTCTGCAAAGCAAATAGAGTTGTCATCACTCCAACCTGGATTAGATAAATTAACAAGCAAAAACCCAACTCATTTGCCATGTTAAGAACTTTAAATATTGATATACACTATGTTTGTTTAAACTGTGCAAATAGCCTTTTATTGTTGGGAGTAACTATTTTGCTAAAATTTTTGTTCAGTCATAATTACAAATCAACAGAAAGTTATGAATATAGTAGCAATTGTCTATATTTATTGCTATATTCACATTTTTAATGAACATTTACTGTTTTTAATTTTATTTTGTTATTTTTCCACACTAGGTTTTTCTTATTTACTAAAATGTAATCCTGTGTTTAATGAATTTCATAATAGAATAGTTGGACTTTATTTTGAGAGTAATTATTTTCTATTTCATTTTCTACTAATTTATTTTTATTGCGTTTTATATGACTATTAATCCAAGATGGATTGGGAAAAAAAATAAGTCTAGTCTTCACCACTTGAGAAGCATTTCTGTAGATGGGTGGTCGGGGAAAGCTCTTTAGGGAAGGGACAATAAAAGCATGAGAACTGCAGCCTCCGATTTCCCAAATACCTTCAAACTTCAAGCCTTCCTGTGCTGAAGTCACTACCTTGGTTAAGACCTTAATCACCCATAACATCAGCAAAACGTATGATGCCAGGGACATGCTTCTTTCTTTTCCTCTTCCTCCTCACTTCTTTTGTTCCTTTTCTGTGTCCACCCTGAAAAGAGAAAGACACAAGCCAATCACTCTCTAAAATGGTTTGTACCACCTTCTGGATATTGCATATATGCTGCCTTAATTTGTTGAGTTTTTATGTGTGTGTTTTTATATGCACACATGTTTGTGTGTGCCTATGTGTATATGTATATAGAGACAGAGAGACAGAGACAGACACTACATGTTACCATCGCCTAAACTAAATGGTAAATTCTGTACAGGTATTGGTTACATCTTATACTCGGCATCCAATGTGCTTCGTCTTGCACATAGTAGATGCTTAAAAGTCTTTGTTGTTGATGGCAGTGCTGTGATAACTCTAACAATGCATTCCTCTTCCACTGCTTCTCTTTTTCTGTCTCGTTTTCTCCACAACAAAGTCAGTACAATTTTATTAAAGCCTATATTATTTTGTGGAGGAAGAAGCTTTGGGAGCTTCAATTATTGACTCAGCAAACCACAGGATGTCTGTGCAGAGAGCAGACCGCAGTGGTCTGGTGGCGGGCTTCACGGACATGTATACCCTGGGACCCTCCAGATCTTCCAGTTACCCCACGGGACCTTCCACCAACTCATTGCTGACGTGATCAGCTGTGAAATAGAGTCTTCACTTTTCTAATTTCTGAGACTTCAAAGAAATGCAATAGACACCCCCCCAAAGAAAGCCCTTCATATTTTACAATCACAGTTTCATAAAGAGAGACACCCAATTTAACAATGTAAATAACAATGAGAAAACGTGTACAATAAACATTTGCAGTGTGACCGTTGTCTCTGAACTCAAGATCAAGTGAACCCTCTGTTTTCCAAAATCAGAGTTTACAATGTTTACAGTAATGTCACCATTTCAGAAAGACCATTTGCATGCATATTTGCTACTTTTTCTGGAATTTAACAACCATATAATTTTCTCTCCTAGGAAGTATCTTATGCTAGAACAAAAACTGCTGAGTTTCTTTCTAATGAAGTGAAGTAACTACCCTCAAAAATAAAGGATCAAACAATTCATAACTCTATAAATAATACAAGATTTAGGAATAAAGAACATAACTTTAATTATATAATGTTTTTAAAGGCAATTTTAAAGTAATTTGGAAATAGCAGAATACTTTTTGGTGGTAAGGGGCCCTCAGAAGAAGACTTTCAGGGGTTGTGCAGAGTGATTGGTTTGGGGTTCATTAAATTTCAGAAACAACTTCTTCCAGGGCTGATTGTCAACATCTTTCACATTCCTGAGATCACTCTTCTGCATGTTGAGTTCATGAGGGCAAAGTAGTTTGTAAGAAGAAAGCTCCAGGCGGACACAGGGAAGGAGATAAGCACTGGGTTGCACATGCTTTTCGATCAAACCCAAACCAGGTTCCCTTAATTTTCAAACATTGTGTATTTTAAGAAAATTTAATCCACATGTGTTGTATTCACTTACAATGAAATCATGGAATTTTTAAAAACAGCTGTTTAATGTCAAAAAAGTCATTTTGATATTCTGGCTTCCTCTAGTCAAAACCAGAGCTGTATTCTCCATCAGAAATCGATTTGAGGATCAAAGACTGAAATTCAATTTGAAACTCTAAACCTATTCTTCTGAGGTTAATGTTTAAAACCCATCAAAAGAGTGATCCCTCTTAGAGAACTCATAAAATGGGGAGACATTTTGCTCATTTTAGTCTGTTTAACAGCAGGATTTGGGAAAACTTTTACTTGGGGACATTTTAAGTGTCAAAAACTTTTATTTTTAAAAAGACAATAAGCCGAAGGCACAATTGATAAGTGCAGTTATACTGCTTTTCCATTCTCAGTAATCAGATCAGTTCACTAAAAATAAGCCATATAATGTTGTATTAGTCAGAGTCTCCAGAGAAACAGAACCAATAGGATGTGTGTGTTTATATATAAAGAGATTTATTATGAGAAATTGGCTCAGGCAATTAGGGAGGCCAAGAAATCCCAAGATGTGCAGTCTGCAAGCTGGAGACCCAGGAGAGTCAGTTTGTAGTCTGAATCCGAAGGTCTGAGAACCGCAGGAGCTGACGGTTAAGTCCCAGACCAAAAGCTGGCAGGCTAGAGATCCAAGAACTGATGATATGTCAGTCCAAATCTGAAAGCTGAGAAAGACCAATGCCCCAGCTCAAACATTCGGGCAGGTCGATTTCCCTTTTACTCAGCCTTTTTGTTCTAGTCAGGTCTTCAAGTGTTGGGATGAGGCATAACTACGTTAGGGAGGGCAATCTGCTTTACTCAGTCTGTGGATTCAGATATCCACGCCATTCTGAAACAGTCTCACACAAATACACAGAATGATGTTTGGCTAAATGTCTGGGAACCCTGTGGCCCAGTCAAGTTGACTCATATAATTAATCACAACAAATATGTTCTAGCATAGCATTAGTCCCTGGAAATGCCATGCGAACAATGAGTGCCCTGTTCTTTATAAGCTCATAGTCTAGAGAAGGGAGCCAAGCATGTAAACACAAAATTTCAATGCAAGGTTATAAATGCAATAATGTAAGACCAAGTGAAATGCAGTAAGGTAAAGGGTGAGGGTAAGAGAGATTCACTGCAGTGAGCTGTGACGAGATTTAGGTGCCTGGTGGAAAAAAAAAGGAGAAACATTTGTTATTTCCCTTTATATGACTGCTATGTGGATCAAATAATTTCATAATAATGTATTTTTTTTTCATTGAGCCACTACCCTGTGCTTGATTGAGTGCGGGATAACACATTTTGAATCCTCACAACCTGGTAAATGGGTTGTTGTTATTATCATCATTTCACCACTGCACAAAATGAGATCAAGAAGTTTAAATGGCTTTTTCTAGTTTTCCTAGTGGGATTCAAATCAAGAGTCTGTTGGTTGATTCGAAAGTCGATGCTTTTAATTATTTTTTTTATTCCACATAGCCTTTCATTTATTCAAGAGTGTTTACTATAAGGTTTGTATGTTTACCCTTCTTTCAAAATGGTAAAATATCATTGTGATTCTATTTTTCTATTTCAATTAGATCTGAAATATATTGCACCAATAAGAAGTGTTCTGAATTCTGAACATATAAGCGATAATCTGATAAAATACCAACTCTGTTGGGGCAGAAAGTGATTGATTCTCTATCATTGTCATAGGTATCATGGTAGATACCTTGAAGGAAAGATTAAAGGTAATATAAGGAATGGCAACAGAAGCACAAGATTCCCCTCTAGAAAATATCTGGGTAAACATCAGCCATTGGTTAGAAAACTGTGTCTTAAATAAAATGACAGAATCAAGCACTGAAGGAAATTTCTTTTTTTTTTTAAAAAAAAGGAGTCAAGTCTTACTGAAAACAAGTAGTGGCATCAATCACCAGTTGTTGCTCACAGAAAATCTGATTCCACTTTCATTTTTCTACTTTGAACTTTTGAGGACTCCCCTATTCATACCTATACTCCTGCCTACTGCTCATTTTCTTTCCCTCTTTGTCATTCAATCACTACTTCCAGTTCCTCTTAAGACAACATCCGGGAGGCCCTCTGCCATCATCCAGAACAATCGAGGAAGCCAACTTTGAAATTTTATTTTTGGAAACGAACAAAACCTAAAAAATTATAACTTTTGTCACTCCTTCTCAAACACAAACTACACTCACATTCACTCATTAATGGAATACACATAAATATAAACATATGTGCGTACAGAAGTCCGTTTTATTTCCAGGAGAAAAAACATACAGGATAGTCAACACTTTAAGGAAAATAAGTAGATAATACATGAACGTAGAAGCCAATGATGGGGTCAGGAATAGAAGGTGAGAAAAAGTCAGCTGGTGATAAGGAAGGATGCATGAAATCTGGGCTGGTGTGAGCAGCACCATATATATCCAGCCATTGACTGCTTGGGGGAAGATTTCCAAACTAGTGGCCATGACTTCTACTTAATCTATCCTTGAAACAACTTGCAAGTATTTTGTTCCTGTTAAATTCTCAGTATGTGAAATAGTGAGACTAAAGTCTTCTATTCTGTAGCTCAGAAGACAGTGCTTGAGATCTCCCATTGTAGGTTAGAAATCATGAGCATTTGAATCCTGGGCTCAAATCCCAGCTATGCCCTTACTGGGGATCTTTCCATGTTTCAGTTACCTCATTAGTTATTGCTGAGGTGAGAACGAGTGGGATGCCCGTGGGATTTTTTGTGAGTAGAGCAACTTAAAACGGACAGATAAAAATCTGACACATTGAATATACTCAACAAAGGGCAGCTGGGAGTACTTATTTTTAAGGTGATCAATACAAGGACATGAAAAACTATGAAACGACTCAGCAGACCTTGAATTTACTTTTTTATTATTGGGGGTGGGGAGGGAGGGAAAGCACAAAAAGAACAAGGAAAGGTCCTTCCTTGCTGGAAGTAATTTATGAAGGCCTCAAACAGTATATCTGCTATGCTCTGATTTGTGAAGGATAATCTTTTTTCTTTTCTTTTCAAAAACATCCCTTAAATGCTAACAGTGTTCTTCTTTTCTTATGCACAGATATCAATGGGAAATTCATACTTAGAAAAACTGGCTCCTTTGTGATATCAACTTTTGACTCCAGCAAATGAGTGCTTGGAGGATGACCTTAAATTTACTGAAGGCAGAGAGAGAAAGATAATTTAGAAATTTCACTATAATCTATTTTCAGGTTCCAAATGACTTAGCATAATACACTTGACTACATGATTTACTTTCTAGAATATGTCATGTTAATGATACCAGTATTATGAAATTGATGCCTCTATGATCTAGCAGTACAAGATTACTGTGAAAACTTTGGATAATCACTTGACATCTCTGAGCATTAGTTTCATATTTGAAACTTGGAAATAATAATATCTAGCTTACAGTTTTATTTTGAATATTAAATAAAATAATAATTGTCAAAATATTAAGTGTATTTTTCAAGATGTAGTAAGCAATACCCATAGATTAGAATACCCATAGAGACTTATAAGCCGTATGAGCCCATTGGCTTGCCTTACTTCTAATTCACCAGATTGTCAAGAATATAATTCAGCATAAACATTTAATGTTTTATCTTCAAGATGATCAAATCAAATGTTTAAATGTCTTTAATAACGTTCCATAAGGTATCTTCCTTTACTTTTTTGGGAGATACCCTTGATCCTACTTTTAATCTAGGAGTCCTTACAATCTAAACTAGACAAAGAATTTTGAAGGGAAATCATGATTAAAGAGAAATTAACATGAAAAAGAAACTAAGGGATTTTATTTATAAAGTAAACTTAGGAGTAAGTATAGATTATTTTAGATCCTGAATTATAGAGACATGATTGTAGGCAAGAAATACTTTGAAGTGTATAAAGGAAAGAAAATCCTTTCTTTTCCATCAAATAAGAAATGCCAAATTTCTTACAACTGTCTTCTGATGACAAGAATCACAGCATTAAACTGGGTTGAAACCAAGGACATAGCCTACCCTGGGAATCAGATTTGTTTTCTTCATCTGTCTTCTCCCTGATTATTGAAATGTAGTGCTGTGTTCCAGCTTGCCATGGAAAGGCATGCTGGGGAGTGAAAAATGAGGGCAAGAAAATATTTAAAAAGATAAGCTGTTGGGAATCTTGGTCAATATCCCAATAGGAAAAGAAAAAAAAAAAAAGCATTGAAACCACCTATGCTGGCATTAATACAATAGTTTGAAAAACTGAAAATTGCCAAGTTGGTTCTGTGGAGCTGATCATAAGAAAGCATAAAAGTATTGAGGAAACATCTGTGTGTGATCTGTGTGTGGCACTATACAAAGAAAACTAAACAGAAAGGTCCTGCTATATGTGTGTAATTCCAGGCTTTTTTAATAAAGGCATGGATAAATCCAGTTAGTCCACAAAAGTCTGCCTGTTCAGGTGTGCGTAACATATGAAGGGACTCAGGAAGTATGTTACTGTACCCTGTAAAGTCAGAAAGACCTACAGGCCTCCGGAGAGACTGCCAGTTAGTGACTCTGGCGCTGATCAAAAGAAACCTGGCAGTAACAACTGCTGGGAAAAGAGCTGTTGAGGCTCTTTTCTAATCCATGTTTGAGAGGGCAAATGACAAGCACCTCCTTCCACGCAATGGGGAGAAGCAGAATGCAGGATGTTTAACATTCATTAGGCACCAGATACTGAACAGATCGTGTAAGAGATGCGTATTTATCCATGTGAACGAAGTAGGTAATGTCTTAAACATGCTTCATAATTTGAAACATGTTGAAGATAGTTTTCGAAAGAATGTTTGATTTAATAAATGCTAACAAAAAAGGAATATCCTCCAGTGGGGGAGGGGTGGAGAACATGTGTTCCCATGTTTCTCCAGGGTTACAGAAAAATTATCTTTCAAAGGGATGCAATGTAACTTTTTCTCTGATATCTTAAACTACGATGGCAAAATGACCTTCAAGGAGTCTCAAAATAGAGAATCAGGTACGAAGATAAAATGGGTTTCTATTGCTGTTACAGGCAACTATGTAAATGCAACTTACGTTATGACCCTGGTAAAGACAGCACCAGAGAAGAGGCCCTCGTGAAGAAATCTGCTTTCATATTGACTTTGCAGATAGGTCAATTGCCTGACTGTTCTTGGATAGATTTATTCCACAAGTAAAGAAGAAAATCTTGAATCGTTTCTTTTTTGTATGGACATATTTTTCAGCAGTGTGAAAGCGAAAGGACTGTTTTACCTTTGCAAATATATTAGTTTTCCAAATAACTGTAAAACTACTTTTTCATTGTTGCCACTCTTACAATTATTTGCAGTCAAATAATTTTTCAGTTTGATGCTGCTTCTTGGACCTAGGAAACAAGTTTCAAGGTCATTGTAGTTCTAAAATGTTACAACTCTAATAGCCTTGGTAATTCCCTCCTAAAAGTGAGTCCGTTGAAAATTTTGGAGATCAAGTCAGTGTAACTATTTACAAGACTAGTGACCTTAGCTGCAGAAGATGAAATGCTGTTATCTCAATAAAAAGAGCAAGAGAGACCAATACCTCCGGGCCCTTGTGCTTGACAGGCAGTGGTGCCTTCATAGACATGCCAGTATCAGGACCCCTTCTGAGAAGAGTGGCTAATGAAGAATGAACCATACATATACATGGTTATTTGGTGTCATGCTTCCCCTCCATCTTGGCAGGAGCTTTACCTGAGCCCAAAAGTTGAGCTGGGGCTAAATCCTAGACAGTGACTGTCTGAGTGAGACTGAATCAGCAACCTGTGTTTTGACAAATGATCCCGGTGATTCTGATGCTTGATAAAGTTTGAGAACCAGTGATCTAGACTCTGAATCACCGAGGAGGGCATTTAATTCATCCTCGGCAGTTTGGGAAAGCTTCTGGAGTGAAGAGTCATTAATTTGGGTGGAAACATGTCAGGGGAAGAAAACTGAAAAGACTGTTCTACAAAGAGTGAGCAGGTTAAGATACAGTCTGGAGGCACTTGTTCCTTAGAAGGTGCAGTTCTGAAAATGGCATGTAAAGTGTGGGTTTTAAGGACAAATAATGGGACAGAGGGAAAGTTGTAGGCCAAATTGTTGCAGATCTTGTGGGCCATGTGAAACCTTAGCAGAGAGATGGAGAGACTAGGATGGCTACTAGCTTCCTAGGATGGGTGAGCAAAGGGTGGTGGTGTCACCAAATGAGACCTGATAAGCAAGAGGAGAACATGTGTGCATGCATTTAGGCATGTTGAGTTTGAGTTGCTTGTAGGACAACCCTGATGAGGTTGAAATCAGCAGGAGATTAAATACTTATGTCTGAAGTACTAAAGAAGAACAGGTTTAACATTGAGCAGTCTACGAGGTCTGACAATTAAGTTCGCGAACTCATCCTACAAAAAGTACTACACACCTCATTGCTGAATATCACTACAGTCACATTCGAAGTACTCCCCCTGGGAAGCTATGCACTGAAGCCAGTGCCTAGTCCATTCTTCAAAGCAATTTTGGAGCTTTCTGGAATGGCCATCAGAGGTATTGTCGTATTACCCTTGATGTCCTGAATGTAATCAGAGTATCTTCCTTTCAATGTTTCCTTTATCTTTGGGGTAAAGAACAAAGTCATTGGGCGCCAGATCAGGTGAGTAGGGAGGGTGTTTCAATACAGTTATTTGTTTACCGGCTAAAAACTCCCTCACAGACAGTGCCCTGTGAGCTGGTGCATTGCGGTGATGCAAGAGCCATGAATTGTTGGTGAAAAGTTCAGGTCTTTTTCATCTAACTTTTTCATGCAGCCTTTTCATCACTTCCAAATAGTAAACTTGGTTAACTGTTTGTCCAGTTGGTACAAATTCCCTCTGATATCACAAAAGGTAAGCAACATTGTTGCAACAAGTTTGCGAACTTAATTGTCCAACTTCCTACATACCTTGCTCCCAGTAGGTAAAAGCAAAGTAAAACAAAACAGATCCCTCTGACATATAATCCAAATACCCTTGTCCTACGTCCTTTGACTGGCTTTGTTTCGTGTACGGTAGAATCAGGAACTTGCATTATATCGTGTATTATTTCCCACAGTATACTGGGGAAAGGCCATACATGGGTAAATCATGCTTTTTGAAGCTATGGTTTTGAATTCAGGATTTATAACTTTTGAATTGTATGACCTAAGCTTTCATATCTTTAACTTCTAAAATCCAGTTTTCTCATCTATGTAAAGGGTAAATGATTCTATTTTTCAGACTAGAATCAGGATTAAATAATTTAGATTTTGCAGAAACATTAATCAGAGTGCTTTGTACACAGCAGGTCTTCCCCTCCATCCTGATCAAGGCCAGGACCTGCAGGAAGTGTCCATAAGGAATGGTTAGACATTATTAGGCAGCTAAACCATCCCAGGACTTTTGACACAATGAAGAAAGAAATATTTACCAGCTCTCTTCACAGAGAACATGTTTGTGTGTGGCTGGAAGGAAATACTTTGATAAGCTGCATGGAGTGTGAGGTGAGATGCCTCCTTCCCCCAAGGAGTATTTTGAGTGAAAACAGATGGTCATTAAACTGACTCCCTGGGAGGATGGGTTCAATTTAAAAGGGCATTTTAATTTGTTCTGTAGGTTGTGCAGAACTGAGCCATGCCCAATCACTAACTTTAACCTTCTTCACCCTGCCTCCATGTGGCTCACAGATTTTCCTCTAAATAAATGTTAAATAAATATGTTTAAGATATTGAATTACTATTATGCAAATTAGATGACCACCTTGCATCTCTGAGTGTTCCCATAGTCTCAGCGTGGCTATTGGGGTGAAGTTAGTTGTGGGGGTACAATTGGGTTCTCCCAAAATGGTGCAATTGATATGTCATGTTTTGCTCAAAGAACATTCTCGAGCTAGGGCTCACTCTGTTTTTATTGTTAATCTCAGCAGAATGGACACTAGGTACCTAGAAAAAGTCTGAGTCTGGGGAAACCTATGGGGGCTGACACAAGACAGGCAGATTTGGGTGCGCTAAAGTAGCCCTACCTATGACTGGTTCTGTTTTCTACTCTTCTGGGTATTTTTCTTTTTTTTTCTTTCCCTGAGAAAAGAGATTCAAAGTTTAAATTATTTGAAAACCCATTTGAAAAATTTGTAAGGTTTACACAATTGCAGAACAAATAAAACCATAACACATTTTATAAATTATATCATCGATTTCACATACTTCTATTTCAGTTTTGGAGTATTTCTGACAGTTTTTCCCCTCTAGCAATAATTCCTCTTCAGCTCCCCCACCACCATCCACATACCCCATATATCTTAGTTTCCTCTTCAATAAATAAAGGCCACGCCTCTATTTTATAGATTCTGTGGCAAATATATGAAATTGCCAAGTGAAATGGCTCTTGTTTTTCAAACTGTTTTCTGATTTTTCATTAGCTTTTCTTTATCGTTTGCTCTTCCTCTTAAAGTAAGAACATTACCATTTTACCAATTACTTTCATGTCCAATCTGTCCTCCCACGCTTCTGATCAAACCCCATTTTATATCTGACCAACCCATTTGGCTGTGACAAAGGGGAGAGGTAAGACTCACTGTTCTCTGTTGGAAGGTAAGTCCCACAGTGAAATGCACAAATGATAGAGAAGAGCTTACATTTTAGGAGGCTCTATGGGTGTTAAAAAAGAAAACCTTTCCTGATTCTTTTTTTAACCAAAGATGAATGTGTTCAATGTGGGGAAGGAAGAATGGATAGGTTTCAAGACAGGAGATTTGTTATACTTAACTACTGATTCACTGCAAAAAGGTGACAAACCACTTAGTGTAAAAATGGAGCTTAAATCTTTGGTGATCAGAACATCAGACCAGGAAAAATTTGCTCTGAAATGTTTCAAGCCCTCTCTCAAATCACTATAAAGATGAGAGCTTGAAGGAAGATAAGATAAATTATAATATATTGCTTATAAATTTACTACACTCTTACCCTTCAAAGTACCTTGAATCAACTTTAGAATGTTTTTGGATCAGTGCCTATGACAAGATGTACCGTGAGCCAACATGTTCTCCTTTTAACTAGGGAATGCACATAATTTAGGGAAATAAAGTGAGTCTTAGAAGCACTGTTTAATGGTTATTGGTCACAAACTTCTTTTTACTAAAATTTGCTTGTAATAAAAACAGAAGCCACTCTATATATAGTACAGATTAGTTGCCCTAAATTGATCTCCTTTTATTTTTTTCGTCCAAATTATAGCAGGAACCGAATACAAGGAAGAATTTTTTTGAATTTCCAAGGGTAAATAAATTTGAAAGTCTTGGTAAAAGGGGTCAGGGGAAGAGTAATGGGCCATAGTGGTGAGGGAGGAACTGTGATAGGGAAAGCTATAAAGAACAAAGAGCAAAATGGAAAAGTATTATTATTTTTAACCAATTTATAAGAATTGGTGAAATTTCTCTGAAGGATCATACACACACACATGCACGCATGCACTGCACAACCAAACAATCCAGTGGTTTCCATAAAAACTAGAAGTTAGAACCATAGCTAATCTGCAATGTAAACACATGGAATTACAAAGGCTAATGGATTCCATAGTCATCAACCACCCTCACACTTTGGATGACAGACCAGGGAGAAACAGAGATTACAAAATGCAACTTGGAATTGTAGTTCATTTTAAATAGGTCACTGTTATTTAGTAAAACTGTATGTGTGTGTGTGTGTGTGTGTGTCTGTGTGTGTGTCTGTGTGTGTCTAAGGGGCATGTGTTTTGAGGAAGTATGATTTATGTGATCTGGGAAAATCCTTACAAATGAATTCCATCCCTCCCTATCGAAGAAGTACCTGATTGTGGCAGCTACCTGCTTGAGCTCTATTCTATTACTAGTCCTGATCAGTATCTCTGTACCGCCTATCGTATATATGAGGGTAGTAAATAATAGAAAGTCATTAAAATAAATATTTATAGTTTCACCTTTGTTAGTCACCCAAGAGTGTTTTGGGTTCTGCTACATGGAAAGAACTATTTCTATAGTACACTTGCAATATGACCATAGCCTTTATAAGACCTGCTTTACTAAATGTAGTCTTTTTTCCATGAGGAAACAACTCACCTCCCAGAGAAGTCAAGAGTGTCAAGAAAGGTTGTAGAAGAACCTAGTTTTCCATTTCTCATTTCTCTGAACGTTCTTTTGTGAAATTATCAGTGCTAGACATATTCAGGGCAATGTCAGTGAAAAGGGTAGACAAAAAGTTCCAAAGGAATCAGTGTACCAACTAGACAAAAGCACGGGTCAAATAGAATTGGAGGACACTGTTGCATAAATATCAGAAAATAGCTTCAGGCTGTTGAAAAAGTTTCTTTTTTTGTCTTTTAAAAGCTACTGTATATACAAAATAGAACTAAATTAGTCCTCTGTTTCTTGGTTTCAATGAGGATAAAACAAAAGGGCATTTACTGGGTTTGCCTTGCTGCTCCTCTGTTTTGCAAGATTTAGAGTCTTCTACAAAGTTAATAGTTCTTGTTTTTCCAGAGTTTTGGATACTATGTATGTCTCCAGAGAATTTATTATATCAGTTTCATAAAATGTCTTTCTTTAATAAGCATTAATTTTAACAGTTATATAAGAAAGATACAAATATGCTAGTGTTTACTATTATAAAAACAATGATCAATGTTACATATATTCACATGTATACCTATGTATACTATAAATGTTTAATTTACAGCATCTGACAGAACATGCTGTATTTTAGAAGGTTCCTTGTAGTGTTGTTATTTTGAGTTAAGAAAATATTTTTTTCCTAGGTGAAATTTTATGACTGTTTGACTCTCAAATATTAGTACAACAAAGCTTATTTAATCCGAAGTGCCCATGAAAAGGAATATGAATATTGTTTTTTGACCAACAGTTGCTGTATGAAAAATGCATTTTTAGTTTCAATTTAAGATGTAGGAACATGTTTTTTGTTTATTCTCTTACTCCTGGTAGTATCAACAGCTCAAATAGTTGAGTGAGGTGGAGGTGAGCAAACACTGAGGAAGAATTCCCCGTGTGTATCTGCGTGCCATCTCTATTTGCACAACCAAAAGCAAATTGCTGGACAAGTTCACCTTTAGGCATTCTAAATTGGAAAGGACTGGCATTTGCAAGTAAACTACACCACAACATAGGACATTTTAAGATGACCAGTTTCAATGTCTTGCCATTTGTCCACAATCCACCTATCTAGTTAATTTATTTTTTGAATTGTGTATTGTTTCTCCTTAGACTGTGAGTCATTCAAAGAAATGACAATTGTTCAATGTGTGATGGAACTTCAACCCTCAGAGTAATTCCAATTTTCTTTGGATCCTTATGTCTTTGGTTGCAGGAAGGCCGAAGAGGAATGTGGTAACCTCTTTCATTTTAAAAGTTTAAAATGGGGCAAATACAGAGAAAGCTACCACAGAACCATACTAAAATTTAAATACTAATTCAAAAATTATTCTTTGCAGCACCTAAGATGAAGACAAATTGCAGTTAGGCATTACAATGAAATGAGAGTAAACATATTTTCTCCAAAACCTTAAGAAACTAAATCGTTTTTCCAACAAAATATTTTATCATTGGCACAAGCGTTCAAATACACATGTTACCTATGTCTCTTTATAGAATTGCTTCTTAATGGAATGATAGATTGATAAATGTGATGTAATGAATTTATTTTTAGATTTTCAAAAGTGAATTTTTTCCTGAAACTTTTGCTTGAGAATTGTTGAAATAAACCAGTATTCCTTGAAGCATAGTAGAATAAAACAAACTGACATTTTAAAATAGGAAACTGACCTTTATATTCATGAAGCTTCTTATACTAGGAACTATTTTGCTTTCTTGAAATTCTGGCTTCCTTGATTTTCACAACACAGCACAGTATCACACTTCCTTGGTTTTCCTGTTACTGGGTTTTATTGTTCTGTTTTTGTTTGTGTCTCTTTTGTCATCATCCTCTTCCTAATTTCTAAATATAGGTGTTCCCACAGCATCGTTTCTTCTCTGTTTTCAATTGCTCCCTCTTCACTCAAACAGCTTCAATTACAGCTCTAGAGAGATGATTTTATAGCCTGTGTGTCTAGTCCCAGTTCCTCTTCTGCATTTCTTTCTGTCTGCTTCAAAATCTTCATGTAATTCTTCTACAAGCACCACCATAAACATAACATATTCAAAAAGAAAACCATCACATTTTCTTTAAAAGCATCCTGAATTTTCCTCATGACTTTCCAGATTCTGAGGAAATAATAGCACCATTTCCTCAGTCATCCAGTCTCCTTAAGCATCTCAAATATTTCTTATTTTCTGCTTGTTCCTAAATCAGCCACTCTCTTACCAAATCCATCCTCTCTCTTCCATTTCTTCTGCGCTACCCTGTTCCAGGCAGTCATTATCTCACCCCTGGATAGTATAACAAAATTTAATGGGTGCTCTTGCTTCCTCTCTCTCCTCACTCTGAAATCCATCCTATGCACTCACAAATTAATCTTCCTAAAGTGAAGTTTTAATTATAACTATTCTCTAACAAAAATCCTTAAGAGCTTACCATTTTCTGCTGTATTGAGTAACATATTCTCATCCTGGCACTGAAGTCTGTCTAAATATTGTCCTCCCACACCCTCATCTTCCCACAGTAACAGCACCTCAGCCAAACAGGAGTGGTCGGTAGTCCTAGGACAAACTGCCATTCCTACCTTTTTGCCTTCATCAGTACTGTTCCTTTCATGAAAGATGTCCTACCCTGTCATCTGTCTCAACTTGTTAAAATTCCACTTGGTCTTTAAATGTGACACTCATGCACCCTAGTCAGGTATAGTCCCTTCTGTCTTTTTTCTTTTTCCTCAGGTAGCATTGTGTTTGCATGTTTCCAGTGTGATCTACCTCATCCCACTTTGCACTTGAGCTATTTAAGAATGTGTTTATTTTAGTTCAGCACATTTTTAGATACTCAGATGTGAAATAAAATGAAATGCATCTACTACAGTATCAGGTATCCGAGGGAAGGGGCTGTCATCCATATTTGTCTTTGGTGTAGTGCACAGCAGGGGCCTATGCTCTTAGTGAGTTGTGAAAAGAAGACACCAATTACATTTAACACATGGACATTTAGACGTCAGTGTTCACTCAGCAGTTATTTGAGGTATCGTAGAACATATTTCAAGATTTTAATCCTAAGGAATATTTCCTTTTGAAATCTAGAAGTCAAGATGATTCATTTTGTTTGTTTGTTTTTTTAATGAGGTGGAAATAAAGCTGATTTTACTATTTAAGCCCAGGGGCATTTTCTGTTTCTGTGTTCAGAAAGTTATGTCAATACAAAAAGATATTTTTGGTTTTCCTTCATATTTTTCTTGCATTAGATCACTTTGACTCATTTTCTCATCTATAAACTGGGGAATAATATTATATACTTCATATGGTGCTTGTGAAATTTGCTTGGATTAATACATGTAAGGCACTTAGCACAGCGTATAACACAGAGGGAGAACCTGATAGTGTTTAGTTGATATTATTATCAGTCATAAGCAAAGCAACCCTGGAGTGGGTGGAATAGATGCAGACGGAGTCACGCACAGATTTTTCCGTGCACTGTATCTTTGTCTAAATACCCTTCAATCTTGCATATCCAGGTCATTGGAACTACAGTGAACTGTGCCCTTTTCCCTCTTTTACCTAATATGCCCATAACTGCTTCTGAGTAAACGTTGCTGGTATGTTTACCTGGAGGATTCTAATGCTTCTTCTTCAAGTGGGGTGAATCAAATTCCATACCAATTGCTTATTTAAGATTCTACTATTTTAGTTTCATAAAATGTAATCTTCACACAAAAAAGGAACTGAGTCTCATTTATTCATCACAATACCTCAGCCATAACACACTGCCTTGCGTATTGTAGGCTTTCAAAAATCATTTGCTGGATGAATGAGTCAGTTAATGGAGTTAAAAAAGTGAGACATGATTTGTTTTTCTGACCTTTAAAAGATATCCTACAGATAAACTCTGTCTTTTTGAGAACTAACCCATAATTGTTTTTAGTACAAACATAAAGCACTCCTTGTTTTGTGTTAATAGCTTCTTTGCCACATCCTAGTGAAGTAATTCTATTTATTTCCCTTACACGTGAACCCTCAATATAAGAAATTGGGAATAAAATCTTGTTAATACACAACAGCGTCAGAAACATTCCATCTCACCTACATGAAAATCATCTAATAGGATGAAGTAATATAGCAGGTGCTTACTATGTGCCAGACACTGTTCTAAATGTTTTGAAAAATAAAATATGTATTTTCCTAAGTGCAATGTGGTATCCTGGATTGAATCTTGGAGTGGAAAAAGGACATTTGTGGAAAAACTGGTGAGATCTGACTAAAGTCTGCAGTTTGGGGTAATTGCAATGTACCGATGTTGGTTTCTGACTTTTGCCAAATAAACCATGGGAATGTAAGAGGATAACATTAGAGGAAACTGGGTGAGGGTTATATGGGAACTTTCTGTACTGTTTCCAACTTTTCTGTACATCTAGAATTATTCCAACATAAAACAGTTTATTAAAATATATATGCATTTGTTTAAACCTTAAAACAAATCTATGATACAAGTGCCATTGTTAACCCCATTTTACAAGTAAGAACCCATTGGGCTGAGTGCCAAGAAACTGGACTTAAATAGAAGCATCTCACTCTGGGTTGTACACTTTTAGCTAGGATCCTTTATCTTTTGATTCAAGTGACCAAGAAGTCACGTATTATTTGTAACCACAGTTCAGTTGGTAATTCTATCTTCTGAGGCTCCACTCGTATTGTCAAGGCTGTATCCATTTTGTGTTGCAATGATATTCTCTAAGAAGCCTAGGCTGGGTGTTATTGAATTCCTGATTTCAGGATGCTGCACAGTCAATCATTATCCACCACCATGACTACAAATTCCAAATACGGTGCATTTTAATTGGTTCTCATGGTGATACCTTAAGTTCATTAACTCCAGACTGGGATGTTGAATTGTGTGGTCATTTTGGGTTTGTGAGGAAAGCCCCTGTCCTAGCTCCCTGTGTTGATCCTCCACGTTTCATGGGCATCAAATCTGTGCAAGGATTACATTATTGTGCTTCTTCTGTCAAACTATTTATATAAAATACATAGTTTCTGAAAAGGACTGGAAAAACACGCGGAGAAGGAAAACACACTAAAGCAAAAGCACGCCAGAAAAGGTAAATAAAAAAATCACTCATAAACTTTAAAGTCTATGGCCAGAACTTTAAATTTAGAGGTAGCTAATATGTTCCGAATAATCTTACTGTACACAGCCGTGAAAAACCTCTTTATTCTTTAATGGGTATTTCTAGCTGCTTTTGTACACCCTTGAAAACTTTATGCCTTGCCTGCACGGCTGCAATTATGACCACAGGCCACTTCTTTTTCTCATTATATTGCCTACCTATTTGTAACAATATCCTTTATTGTTTCCTTAACCACAAACAGCACTGTGGGAGAAAGAAACCCTTGGCCCTCTTATTTATGTCAGTATGACAGATGAAAATATGTGGGGGAAGAGAGTGAACAGGAAGTGTTTTTTTTTGTTGTTTTGTTTCCTTTAGTCTTTGATGCTGCTATTTCAAAGCACATTTGGCACTTTTTGTTTGTTTATTTTGTTTTCATTTTAATTTGTGAGTGAACTTTTACAAGATTTACAGTGTATTGGGGAAAATGAAATTAGTTTTGTTTTTAAAAATCTGTACGGATGTTCACAATTTATCTAAGAAGAATGTATTATTTGTCCATGGATTTAGACTATTGATTAAAACATTTGACATATTCCTACTGGACTCATTTTTCTTCTGGAAACACTTCTTATTTCCACCTAAAATATGGTGAAAACAAAACATCGCAAGTCTCACACATTTTATTTATTCCTAAAAAATATATTTCCTGTTATGTCTTTGCTTTATTCTCCTTCAGGTTAAATTGCTTAATAATTCTTGAACCTGGAATTTATAATTGCATTTTCCTTTTGGTTAAAATGTCTAAGACGCTTAAAAAAAAACTGGAATAAAATGACATAGTGACTCATTGGAAATCAACCAAACTTGAGTGTAATGTGTAAAGGAAATTCAGATGCAGGCCGAACCAACCTATCTCAAGCACGGTGTGAGATTTATTGGTGCTGTCACCAATCCTGTTACCATGGCTACCAGGGTCCTTTGACACTGTTCTTTTCTCACCTCTTTCCCATCATTTTCTCTTCCCACATCTTTCATCCATTTCTATACACATACTCAGAAGGCTGGCGGAAGTGGAGAAGAGGGAAAAGATAGTCAGTCATTCCCCTATGCTTTCTCAGTATTTTTTATTTTCTCTGACAACAAAAGTGCTAAAGTTACCTCATATAATCCAATATAGTTTTAAATTTTGTTTGTTTTATTTTTGTCCAGGATAACACTATTGGTTTGCTGAAATTTTTTTTATGCTGCTTGGCTGAAAGTTAACACAAATATGTGTCTTGAATAAACACATTGTGTATTTTTTTCTCTTGCAACACTTAGCACAATATTTTGATAACAGTGTGTCCTTAATGAATCGTTTAACACACATGTACATTTGCCTACAGTTATCACAGTCCATACCTGACTGAAACACATACTGAAAATATTAGTCAACTTTTCCACAGGCCCATTTAACTCACATTCTACATTCTACATTTCTAAGCCCAACATGTTTTTTATAGCCAACCGTGAGTCCCATTTCTTCCATTAAATGTCACTCGTCCACCCCAGTTGTAGCCTCCTTTTCCTTTTCTTCTCCCTTCTATCCTCTAATTATTGTGACCTACACTTTAAGGACAATTTTTTGAGATGTAACATTATTCTTAATATATGAGTACCTTGCATAATATAGACACAAAAATCTATATATGCTTTATTTACCAAACTAGACCTTGAGTGTCCATGATGATCACATCTTATGTTTGTTTGGTATTCTCTGCTTCCTAATAGTAAAGTGTCAGTATAGAATGGTTGATAATTAAAAGCCTTTTGTTGACAGGAAAAAAAATTAAAACATAGTCTACTTGTTTTCCTATATGTTAACTTAGGTTTGTTTGAATGTCTCACACAAAAACATAAACAATCTTGACTTAAATTTAAAATTATTTTATAATGATTGATGGGAACCCTGAACAATGTATCCAGCATGACTCTAGTACCTCTCAGTAGTTGACCAACAGGAAAACAGGTACCAGGTAGAATGAAGAATTTTATATCAAGTACTTTCAGAGTGTGTTAATGGTTATCTGAGTAGGGTTAAGACGCCAGGATGGTATGTTTATCTGAGGCTGATAAGGAAGTTTTGCTTGGAAAGATAAATAAGAGTGAATCAACTAAATGTCATTTGTGATTCTGGCATACCCCTTGAAGATGAAAAATAATTACTGTCACTGGGTCAAATAAAGACTCAACTCTTGACAGATTAAGGTGGAGAAGTTTCAGATTTGAGTGAAACATGATTTCACATTCCATAGGCCTTCTTCATTTAAATGTAAAGAATTAGAGCAAATGATTGTGGATATCTGAGCCATGATCCAAAACTAAAGAAAGCGAATAATACATACAGTTTCTGACACATTATTATCATCATAAAAGACCATTGGACTCAGTATCTATGCCTTTCCATACACTCAGAGCTGCAGAAATATGATCCAGGAAGTACGATCTCAACTTTAGATTAGAATATGCAAGCAGTAAACAATCAGCTAATACATTTTGTAGCATAAGAGAGTTATATTTGCAACCCTGCCATTGAAGGTTAATATCTTGAGCATGAATGACTCCACACAGGAAAGTTAATGCATTTTCCAAGCATTTCATTCTGAATGTTGCAGTCATCTATTGAAGACAAAGTAATACTTCTACCACTATACTTGCCTTAAAATATCCACAAATATGATATAGTATCATTTCTTATGCCAGATGAACAATGTTCAGTTTTTGGTTTTGTATCTAAGAAGTTCAAGAATCACATGTACTATACATCTTCAGAATTACTTTAGTATCTCACTATCTTTGTTAAAAGAAAAATACTGCTTCTTGTACATGCATAACTGATTACCATTATCACATAAGGAAAAGAATGAAAACAGACCAAATCATACATCAGCATTCCATGCTGTTTACTTTGTTATCAAATTAGCTGAAACGAGATACCTAGCTAGCTCATGGACATTTCCTAGGCAACCACCATTCTGTATTCTGAATTTTACCAAGGTCTTAGAATTCTTAAGATAAGCTGCAAAGAATCAAATGTGAGCCTCAAAAAAGAAAAGAAAACAACTTTTGATATTTTAAATACCAAAAACCTGAGACTGCATAATGTTTTGAGGCAAAGAACTCCAAATGTCCATTCCACACATAGTTAGATATGTGTATGTGGGGGGGGGGGGAGGGTTGGGGCATAGGTAAGAAGGGGTAGGATAGAAGGAGAGAGGGAAGAAATGGCTTACTTTAGTCACACTTTTCCTCTAAGAACAGTTTTTATGTTTCATGTCCATAAATATTTACTTCAGTTTTTCAAAATCACAAAGAATTGTGCATTCTATTCTTTCTAGTCTGATTTTACAAGGATTTTCTATTAAGCTCTGCACCTTTGTTGTAGGGGTCATACTCATATAACTGGGATAGTCCTTGGCACAAAGAAAGTAAAAGATACATTTTCTTTCCACATTTTTTGACATCCTGTATCGCCTTCCAATTGTTTCTCCATGTCAGGTATTTTTCTTCTTTATCTTTATATCTCTATATCCTATCAATGTATATACTAAATATTTTAGTATAAATTATTATAATACCTATTGTGCAAGAGAGACAGTTTCCTTCTGTTTAATATGTCTCCAAAATCTTCTCTCAGGTGGAATATTTCAAAACTATAAATCTATTTTGCATAAAAGAATATAAATTACATTATCGTGGACTTATGATAACCAAACTTTTAGTTTAAAATTGAGTTTCGTACACCTCAATTATTTCTTTTTTAATTGTGGTGAGAAAACTTAACATGAAATCTACGCTGTTAACAAAAATTTAAGTGTACCAAACAGTATTGTTAAGTACAGGTACAACGTGGTACAGCAAATCTCTAGAATTTATTCATTTTAGATAACTGAAACTTTATGCCTATTGAACAACAACTCTACATTTCCCTCTGTCATAGCTCCCAGCAACCACCACACAATTCTGCCTCTATTTAGACACCTCATGTAGTACGTATCCTTCTGTGACTGCTCTATTTCACTTACATATGTCCTTAAGTTTCATCCATGCTGTCACATACAGCAGGATTGCCTTCTTTTTTTTAAAGATTATATAATATTTTATGTATATCCCACATTGTGTGTATGTCACCTTCCCTTGCTTTATCCATTCATCTGTCAAAGGACATTTAGGTTGTTTCCACCCCTTGGTCATTGTAAATAATGCTACAGTGAACATGGGGATGCAAATATCTCTCTGGGATTCTGATTTTAATTCTTTTGGATAATATCCAGAAGCGGGATTGCTAGATCATATAGTAGCTGTATTTTCAATTTTCCCAGGAACCTCCATACTGTTTTTCATAGCAGCTGCACCATTTTACATTCCTACCAAAAGTGCACAAGGGTTCTAATTTCTCCCATCCTTGCCAACACTTATTTATAATAAACCCTAACATGTGTGAGGTGATATCTCACTGTGGTTTTGATTTTTACATTTTCCTAGTAATAAGTGATGGTGAGCATATTTTCACATACGTGTTGGCTCTTTGAATGCCTTCTTTAGAGAAATATTTATTCAAGTCCTTTACTCATTTTTAAATTGTGATTATTTGCTACTGTTGATGGTGGTTTTTGTTGTTGTTGTTTTGCCACATGGGAGTTCCTTATATATTTTGGATATAAACCTGTTATAAGATATATAGTTTGTATATATTTTCTTTTATTCTGTTGTCTTTTTACTCTATTGTTTTCCTTTGCTGTGTGAAGTTTTTAGTTTGATGTAGTCCTCCTTGTCTATTTTTGCTTTTGTTGTCTGTGCTTTTGGTCGTAGCCAAGATAAATATCAAGAAAAAATTTCCCTTATGTTTTGCTCCAGGAGTTTTATTGTTTCAGGTCTTGTGTTTATGTCTTCAATTCGTTGTGAGTTGATTTTTTACCGTATGGTGTACTATCAAGGTCAATTTCATCCTTGTGCATGAGGATTTCCAGTTTCCCTATTGTGTATTTTTGTGACTTCGTTAAACACAGGTTTGCTGTATGTGCCTGGGTTTATTTCTGATCTCCCTATTCTCTTACATTGGTCTATATGTCTGTCTTCATGCCAGTACCATACTATTGTATTACAGTCACTTTGTATTATATTTTGATATCAGGATGCGTGATGCCTCCAGCTTTGTTCTTTTACAAAATTGTTTTGATTATTTGGAGTCCTTTGTCATTCCATAAAAATTTTAGAATTGTTTTTAAAAATGTCATTGAAGTTTTGATAAGAATTGCATTATATATGTAGGTTGCTTTGAGTAATATGGACATTTTAAAATATTAGGTCTTCTAATCTGTGAACATGTGATATCTATTTATTCCATTTATTTGTCTTTTCCTTCATTTCTTTCATCAAGGTTTTGTAGTTTTCAGTGTACAAGTTTTTCACCTCCTTGGTTAAGTTTATTCCTAAGTATTTTATTATTTTTGATGGTATTATAAATGGGATTTTAAAAAAATTCAGATAATTTATTGTTGGTGTGTGGAAATATAACTGGTTTTATATGTTAATTTTGAACTCTATGCCTTTATTGAATTTGTTTATCTGTTCTAACAGTTTGTGTGTGTGTGTGTGTGTGTGTGTGTGTGTGTGTGTGTGTGTTTGTGTGGAGTCTTTAGTGTTTTCTACATATTAAGATCATGTCATCTGCAGAGACCATTTTGTTTCTTCCTTTCAAATTTGGATGACTTTTATTTCTTGTTCAATTTCTCTGGCTAGGACTTCCAGAGCTATATTGAACAACAGAGGAGAGAGTGGGTATTCCTGTCTTTTTCCTGATCTTAGAGAAAAAACTTGGGCACATGTCTCAGTCTTCTCTTTCCCCTCCCAGTGATGAGCCAGGGACTGCAAATCTCACCAGTTGAGTTGCACTGAGCTGGGAGGATGGGTTCTGGTGTGAGAGTCTTGACTAGTCCAAATCTTTCTCAGGCATCTAGCAGATTCAGAGTATTCCTGGGACCATCAGCTGAGACTTGAGAGACAGAAGCCAAACCTTCAGCAGTCACTGGAAAAGTTGGAACATTGGATGCATGGTCCAAATCTTTCCTACTCTAGGAGAAGCTTAGGATTTGAGATTTTATTAACCTGATCCCTCTGCCCTGAGCCACTGAGAGTGGCTATGAAAAGGACTTCCATGATAATTTAAACTGTTGTCTTTGTTCTCAACTGGTTTCTGGATTTTACACAAATGAAATAGGTCTGTGTATTGCTATTGAATCAGTTTGTTCATGGAGGGAGGGAGAGTCCAGAGCTTTCTATTCCACCATTTTGCTGATGTCACCTCTCCTTTCAATTATTTATTTTGTCTCTCCAGGTACTTGGTTCAACAGTCATACATAGAGCTTGTATGCTTCAAAATTCTTAAAAGACAACTGGATTTAGAGATATATCATAAAACAACAGCACTGTTGAGAAACTTAGTAAAAAGTACTTAAATTTTTTGTATAATTTTATGCAATTCTCCTTATGCAAGGCTTTATCCATTGTGAGGCTGGTAAATTTTCCACAAATAAGTTTTTAGTTTTGTTAAACTCACTATTCAAGATGTGTGGGTTAATAGGAATTTGATGGGAACTGCTAACTATTAAAATTTGGAAGAAGATTTTATAAATTTGCAACCTCTTTTGAGAAAGAGAGAGAGAGAGAGAGAGAGAGAGAGAGGAAGGAAGAAAAAAGAAGGGAAGGAAGGAAGGAAGAAAGAACCAGAAATTGAATGCTGTGCAGTGTGTGTTGCTTTCAACTTGAGGTACAAAATTTAGAGTTTAGGTATGAGGTATAGAGATTAAAAACTAAGCTGGAAGAACAGGCCCAGATGTCCTAAGAAAACAATGAGTGCAACAGATATTGTGATGAAAACGAGATATCTCCTTGAAAACCCACAATATCTAACTAAGGATAGCCAGAAAATAATAGAACAATAACCTCTGACTCCAGGCTAGGGCACACTTGGTCATTCTTACATCTATGTATAGATGAGCAGATCAAAGTTGGTTTGTGACCATTTTAAGAACTAGAACTTGGAGAGAGATAGGGAGTACACTTTGCAGAAGTGGAGAGTTGGAAGAAAATTTAGGACTGATCAATCTCAGTCTTTCACATTCCTGGTTTATCTTACTAAATTGTCAGTTTAAGTTGAATAAAAGCTCTAACCTTCCCAAAGTGGGAGCTGCAGAGGGGAGAGAGACCTTCTTCTGCTTATTCAGTGGGCATAGATTTAATAGAAACACTCTAGGTAGATAATATTTCAGTCATTTGAACAGAACTTAGGAAAGGGTTGTGATTGAAAGATAGCGTTTGACTGTTAGCTATGATTCACAAAGATTACAAGGGTCTCAGCTTTGTTCTATCAACATATAAGTTAATTCATACTTCAGAAAAGATAATCTTACTTCATAAGAAGGTGGTCTTGGCTTCAAGTATGTATAAATGTTGTTGGTTTTCTTAACTACAAAGGTTTTGCACCTGTGCTTCCTTAAAACACATTGAAAAAGTGAAAACTCCATGGAGAATTATTTTCTTTTTTGCCATACTTGTCAATCACACCTTACCAACCAGGGAAACTATAAATTATCATGGTTCTGAAATTGGCAGACTGATGTAATTAGTTCCCCTGAATATCTGACATTCCATGTCAGTAAGTAGAAAGAAAGAAAGAGAAAAAAAAAAGAATCTTTCCTGCTGGGAATGTGGTAGAAATGTTAGAATTCTTTCCAGAAGAAGAAGAAATCCAAATCCACAACAGCACATTGTTTGCATGTTTTTGTAGGCTATTTTTTCAGCCTTGAAAACTTTCACGCAATGCCTCCTGCCAGAATATGACATACACCACAAGGACTGAAACTAGCACCTGTGAGAAGGAAATCCATGACCATTGAAATATTCAGTTCCTGGGTGGGACAAAACAAACCCTGTTTCATTAAGGTTGTGCCAGGAAAAGGCCACAGTTTAGCTGACACTGCAGCCATGGCCAGAAAGCAGTTTACCAAGCACTTAGAATTCACAGCATTCTTGGACTCTTAAACACAGCTACACTGAACTAGATTATAGGATGTGGCTAGGCTTCATTGGTACACCTCATGCATATGGCATGGTGCTTACTTCAATTACTGCAGATATTTTCCTAATAGTGCAATCTCTTCTTGGCTTTTTTGTTTACCCTCTAGGCCAGTTATGTAAGTGAGTGACATGAGGCCAGGTTTAAGAAAAATCAGTCAACATTATTTTTCCCCACTTCTGATTGGAAACATAGGCGCATTGCATGAATGATACAACTAACAATTATCTTCACTGTGTAGATGACCCTCAGGAACGGCAGGGACTGGAATAAAATGGAGCTTGTTCTCTTCAAGGGTCGGGCAGTCACACAGCTCTACTTGAGGGCTGCCACATATTCTGAAGAGAAACTGTTTAATATATAATCACTTAATTTTTAAGTGCTGCTAGGTGCCAATATAGTTTGTAAATTATTCAAGGGCAGAAACTATATGTTTTATCGTTCAACCCCAAGTAGTGCCCTTAAATAGCAGATTAATAAATCTCCCCTTTCATCTTATTTTAGTAAATTAAAATGAATGAGGGCCTGTGTATTTTATAGACATGCATGTGGTACATAAAAAAGATGGCCACATGGTAGTATTTTGCTTATACCTTCCCTGTCAATGAAAACAACTTTTGTATTAAATAGAATAAAATCGATATTGGAAATAAAAAAATTGAAGTGCAATGTGGATGAAAAATTTATGGAAATAATTGTTCCTACAGAGTTTCAGTTTCTCCTACCTGGATACATTACATCCCAGAGAATGGAGAATGCCTTAAAAACTCCTCAGATTACTTAATAAATACTTGAATGAATGAATGAATGAATGAATGAAAGAATATATTTAGGATGCTGGATATAGTAAGACAAAATACAGGACTGGCTACTGAGTGGTTCCAAGAACTGGTGCTAGCCTTGAAAAAAATTATCATTGATCTGTGGATAAATGAAAAATACAGACAATTATAGTCCATGGAGTGTTTATATTTATTTGGGTCTTGGTATGTATGTATGCATAGATGTTTACTGTCCTTTCAGTAAAGGACTGATTTTCATTTTGAGGTTTCTCTTCTTTCTTCTTTTTGGATAGTACAATTATGATATGGTAATAGTATATGTTAATGTTTTTCTATTTTATTGAATAACTCTTTTGTAAAAGGTCATTGACTTTAGTCAGTCCTCGAAATTTTATTTCAAATTTTTCTTGATCCAAAAAAATCCTCAAATACAATACAAAAATATAGCTCCACTGTTTGGGAGCTCTGCAGGGTTCCTAATGCTTTCTTCTCTCTCTGTATTATGTTACATTTAAGGTGACACCAAGCTGGTAGGTAGAAGGAGAGTCAAATTATATGAATGACAGATGAGCATCTACAAAAGGTTTAAAAGTTTGGAGATGGGCCACACTTTGCCAGATGAATTTTTAACATGAACAAATGCTGCAAGATTTATTGAGGAATTGAGGTTCCCAAGTCACAACTAAACAGTTATCGAATGGGAGGAGATGTGGCCCAGTGTGAGGTCTATGAACGATTGATAGAACTGCATAGAAAATTGTCCTGATCAGCTCTGCCTTTGACGGTAGATAAATGGATGTTGCATATGAGCTTAGATGTCACTTTCAGGAAGTGGGCCTCTGAGCAAAGTAGTGGAACCGGAACAAAGAGGCAAGGATTCTTATCATGCCAGATGAAAAATAAAATCCATGATATTTGGCCTGAAGGAGATTCAGGATTTTTGTCAGTATCAAATTCTTGCAAGTATAAAGATTTTCTCTATGACATGAAGGGTGGAATTAAGAACAATGGGCACAAATTATGATTTGATGTTAAGGAAGTGTTTTGGTAGAACAGTAGTGGCAGAAAAAGGAGAGATCTCAGCAATGGACATGTAGGACAATTATGATGATGATGAGGTGTTTGCCAGTCGTGGGACTAGATCTTTTAACCCACAGTTTATCCTGGAAGTCATGTATTGTCATTCCATTTTATCAGTGCCACAGATGCATGTGCAGTTTTGTGTCTGAATTAGTGAGCTCTGCCTCCACTACCTGTGGGATCTGTAGCTAGTCGCTTCACTTCTCTGAGCCTCAGTATCTCATTTGTAAAATGAGACTGTAGCGTTCAGCAACCTTGTTTTTGCTTTCTATTGCTGCTGTAACAAATTACCACAGACTTAGTTGTTTAAACAACATAAATTTATTATCTTACGGTTCTGGGGGTCAGAAGTCTGAAATGGATCTCACTGGGCTAAAATCTCACTGGGCTGGATATTTTCTGGAAGCGCTAAGAAATAATCGTTTTTCTTATCTTTTCCAGCTTTTAGAGGCTACCCACATGTCTTGGCTCTTGACTCCCTTCCATCTACAAGGCCAGAAATGGTGAGTCAAGTCTTTTTCACATCACATCATTCTGACACTCATTCTTCTGCCTCTTTGTTTCCCATTTAAAACCATTTAAACCCAGATAATTCTTATAATTCCATTATGACCTCAAGTCAAATGGTTATCACATCGATTCCATCTGCAACCTTAATTCCTCTTTGTCAGTAACATGCCATATTCATAGGTTCTGGGAATTAGGACATGGACATCTTTGGGGGCCATTATTCTGTCTACCATAGCCTTCAAAGTCATTTTTAGTTTTACTATCCTATGGATCTGGAAGATAATGCCATTTTAAGCCTGACTTGTTACAAAGTGATGAGACAATTGCAGGGAAATGAGTGGGCCTGAAGTTTGTCAGAACTCATGGCCAATCCCACTTATCTTTCAATCACTAAATGTATATGACACTGATTATTCTTTCCAACCAGTCTTCAGCCAAACACCATCATCTGAATAGTTTTATTCCTGATATCATTGAACTGGCAGCCAGGCATTAGCGGGTTGATCACAAGGCAGGGCCCCAATCAATATTCCAGATGATTGGATGCCATTTTGTTACCAGTTTTTGAAATGGAAGTGCACAGAGCATGGACAGAACTCCTTTGGGATACTTGAGTGGTTTCGCACACAGCAGACTCTCTTATGTGGGTCTATGTTTAGCTTTATCAAGTCTAGACGACACCCTTCTTTAAGGATGAAATGGAGTGCAAGATTGCTTCCTTGCCTCTTATATCACTGTGTTGAACAGAGCAGTAGTAATGTTAGAAAAAATGAAGTTTACCAAATTTCCCTTCTCTTTGAATTCTAGTGACCAAAATCACACTTTAGAAACATTCCAAATGACGCTCAAAAATAGGGCATGATTCTGCCCAAAGATCTAGAGAAAACCCTTCTTTATGACCTGTGATAAGTCAGTGTTCCAAACAGTCTCACCAATGTTCTTAACTATATATACATATATATATATATATATATATATATATATATATATATATATATATGATATTTATGTTCTTGACTTTCTAAGTTGAAAGTGTTTTGTGAACCTTGTTCAAAATAGAGGAGTGAGCAGCATGTCTCACTCTCTTCCCAACAAACAACTATTTAACTGGAAAAAAATTATTAAAGCAATCATTTAAAGAGTCTGGAAATTGCCCTAAGGATATACAGAAAATGGAGAAACGTTCATTCAAGAAAATCTACTAAATCTCAGTTAAAACACTCAGAGTCCGTGGCATTTATGCCACAACCCATTTCTTTCCTCTCCCTCTCCCTCCCCTTCTCCCCACAAGCTCCTTCTTATGTAAACTACTCCAAAAGCTCTAATTCTGGTGAGTGCAATAACCCAGGGCCTCCTTCTCCCCCATGGTCCCAGTCTAGGGCTACATTTTCAACTCATGAGGAGCAGGCTGCCAGCTTTTCTCATCTCCTCCATTCCACGTTATCAAGCATTATTTCAGGCAAGAGCAGCTGAGAGGATTAGGTCACTCTTTCTCCACAATTCCCATTCATAAAATAGAAAATATAGCCAGGCATTAGGGGGTTGATCACAAGGCAGGGCCCCAATCAACTCCTACCCAGATCATTGATAGGGCAGAAATTTTACTCTGGGAGATGCAAGCCAGAAAGATTGTGGGCCACTATACCATGTTCCTAGAGAGTACTTCTAGCATTTCTTTTTCTTTTCTTTCTTTCTTTTTTTGGTCAAGCAGAGGTGTCATTCTGTGAGAAATAGGCGACTGTCTCTGTCCCCAGCTCTTGTGCAGTGCCACAGAGGTTTTACCCTAATGGAGATCCATAGCTGTCCCTGAGGAAAATGACTTTATGTGGAATTGAGCAGGGAGATTTCCATGCCTAACCTAAGGGCATTGTTGAAAAGAATGGAGATTTTGGTGTAATGAAAAGGGCTCTGATAACTCCAAGATACAAGCAGAAATAAGAAAAATGACAAGGTATTCAGACAATTAATAGACAGAACCAACAGAAGTGATACCAAGAAGAGTTCTCCTGGGATCACAGTCAATTCTGCTGGTAGGGAGTACTATGTATAAGTTTAGGCATCACTCACTGAGACACAATCAGAGCAGTGAGTGGGGCAAACTTGAAAATGTTCCCCAAACAGCATATGAGTACAGATTGATCAACAAAGGAAAGAACTCTCCCTGGCACTAGGATCTTAAGTACAACCTCTGAACAACCACTAATTGGATAATAAGCTACTCTTACCTAGGGGCAACTTCTAGAAGCCAGGTGTGCATCCTTATCATTGTGAACGACTATGTGCATACAAAAGACTGTGCCATTTCAGAAGTTATCAGAGAGGCAAAATTGAAGCTACTAATCTTTAGTTGGGCATGGGGCAAAACCATAAACATCTTGAACTGTGACAATAACTTCCAAGCCACACGTACATGCAAGAGTAAAGCGTGAAAATCTAACTGGCTAAAGAAGCTTAAGTATAATATTCGAATAAGAAGTGACTTATACAATCCCAGAAGCAGCCCCTAGGTAGGTAAGGTTAAAAGATAAAAACAAGAAAGAATATCTGACAGGGACATCAGAAGGTGAACCCTGAGGGGAAATAGACTTCAGGAAGTCAGATCAGTCAATCCACTAAACAAATAAATAAATGGCTAAGCTAATAGTGGCAATATTAACCCATGAGAGAGGGTATCTTTATCCAGAACTTGCTACAACATATTTAAGGTTTTCTATTTTCAGTCCAAAATTATGAGAC
The DNA here is from genome assembly GCF_036562045.2 of Rhinolophus sinicus. Lineage (NCBI taxonomy): Eukaryota > Metazoa > Chordata > Mammalia > Chiroptera > Rhinolophidae > Rhinolophus > Rhinolophus sinicus. The sequence goes on from NC_133755.1 coordinate 147,872,585, forward strand.
ATACAAATAGAAATAGAAATAGAAAAGGGTGATATATATGCAAGAAAAAAAGTAGGCAATTGAAACTGCTTTTAAGGTGTCCAGATGTGGAACTTAGCAGGCAAAGACTTCAAAGCAGCCATTATAAGCATATGCAAAGAACAAAATGAAATTATGTATAAATAATTAAAGGAAGGTGTGAGGACAATGTTTCATTAGATAGAAAATATCATTAAAGAGACAGAAATTATTTTTGAAAAGCCACATGGAAATTCTGAAGTTGCAAAGTAAAATGGCCAAAATAAGAAATTCACTAGAGAGGCTGAACAATAAATTTGAACTGGTAGAAAACAGAATTGACAAATTTGAATATAAATCAATGGAGGTTATGGAATTTGAATGCAAAGAGGAAAAAAAGAAGAAAAATTAATGGGTCCTCAGAGACATGCTGAATACGATTAAGTGCACCAACATAAGCATAATGGGAGTCTCAGAAGGAAGAAAGGGGCAGAAATAATGAATGAAATAAAGAAACAATGGCTGATAATATCTGAAATTGATGGAAAACATTAATCTACACACCAAAGAATGTCAAGTAAAATAAATGTAAATATAATCATACTCATATAAATTGTATACAAAATGTTGAAAGACAAAGTCAAAGAGAAGAAAGTTGGAGGACTCACATTTCTCAATTTCTAAACTTACTACACAATAGCAGTAATCATCCAAATAGTGTGATACTAGCTTAAAGATTGACTTACAGGTCAATGGAATACAACTGAGAGTCCGGAAATAAATTCTTACATTTATGGTCAATTTGTTTTTGATAAGGTGTCAAGAGAATTCACTGGGGTAAGTACAGTCTTTACATCAAATGATGCTGGAACAACTGACTATCCACACACGAGAACGAGGTTGGACCCTTTCCTTACACAATACACAAAAATTAACTAAAAATTTAAGAGGATATTCCAAATTTAGCTGGAATAAAATTTTATTATAAAAGGAACAGGACTTGGTTAAACCACTGGTTTATCTCAACCTTCAGCCATAGTGATTGACACAGTGATTGCATTGTTATCTAATCAGAGTGTATGTGATGAGAGAGAACATTTGCTGAGGCTGGTGGAGAGAAAAAAAGATTATTTTTTTCCTCTGTGGGGCATGGCATAAGGAGTTAAAGTCAAGATCTGCTGAAGGCATGCCACCAACCCTAAGAGGAGAACCTAAAACTGCCAAAGGGACCAAGTTGAAGTGAAGTTTCTGGAAAAATTATTACTGTAAAGTGCAGAGTAGAGAAAGATGGAGAATAAGCCACTGGATCAAACTACATCTCAAATTAAACATATATATATATATTATATATAATATATATATATATTATATATATATATATATATACGTATATATGTATATACGTATATATATATAAATATATATACATATATATACGTATATATATATATATGAGAGAGACATGATTAAATTAGAAATGAATAGATTTAGTTTGTATTTAAGTTAGTTTAATGTAGGTTTTCTATCACTTGCTGATCACACAGCCAAAGAAATGTTACTCAACTGATAAAGGGAAAGCTTATTCAATAATTTTTTTCTTTATGAATACATATAATATATTTGACCATCGGGAAAACTTATTTACAAAGGGGTGTGTGTGTGTGTGTGTGTGTGTGTGTGTGTGTGTGTGTGTGTTTTCAATCTGTGGTGTGGTTCTTGTGACTGGGAAGCACAAACAGATGAAAAATTGAGCATGGGTTGGGTTTGAACCTTGTAACAAGCAGATGCTTGGTTCAGATCTTTAGACCACAGAGGAAATACCACTTTGGAGTCAAATGCTTTTTTTGATACCAAATTTAACTGACTGTTTTACACAATGAATTTCTTGGACACTATGTAAGCCTATTTTAGAGGCTTAAGCTATGGTGCTCGCAGATTCCCTCGATGTCCTTAAAAGGACAAGAAACATTGTCATGCTGCTTTTTTCTGTTCACGTTTGGGCACTCCTTAATAGAGGGTCAACAATGGCAGCTGCCTGTAACCCCCCAGTTTACTGTAATTTCCTCTGGCCTTTGCACGACAAACGAGCAAGGAGGAATTCCTTAAAAATGTTTATTTCAGATAAATGCAATATTTATGTTCCATAATAAACACTAAGTTATAATCTGTCTTTTTCCCCAGTAAGTCCTACCATACCTATGTTGGATTTCCTGTGACATCCACCCCTACCAGGCAAGTTTCTTTCCACCTTCATTTCCACTTTGGAGGACAGGCTCTTTGCTTTGTTCCTCCCCTGTGGTACACCATTTAAAAAAAAAAGGTTAATTTTAGGAACTTCTTTGGTTTGAGTATTTTTACTTTTGTTCCTATTTTGAAAGACTGCAAGTTTGCATCTAATTTTTGAAAAAAATAACCAGTTTTATTACTTCAAATCTGATTGAGGTAGGTTTGAATTCTTAGGCTGTACATATGTGGTTTAAAGGAAAAGGGTTTTGGAAATCGTTCATTTGATTTTATCAACATGAAAGTCCATTCCATAACAGTTCAAACCTTCCAAGTATGTCCAATTAGTAGATCAAATTGCCTGGATTGTCTATCTCTATATAAAGTATTTCTTTTCTTCATTTTGCTCACTCTTTAACATCTAAAAATATGAATTTGGCTCTGATTGATGCCCCACTATAAATATTCCCTCAAAGATTACCAATCCTAAATATGGAATCTGGTCTCTAATTTAATTTTTCATGGCACTTCTATTTGCACTTTACAATAATTTCCTTTATTTCTCAATGTAATTTTTTTCTTTAACCATTAGAATGCAGAATCGTAGGCTTTGTTTTTTTCTTCTCTCATTCGAAATGGCTGGCATTCCAAATAGTTCCCTCTTTAATATTTATCTCTCTATTTCCTTTTCTTTTTGCTCATTATCCACTTCCAAGAATTCAAAAGTTAACTCCATGTATATCTTCAAAATCTGTGTTCATCAGCTCCAATTACTGAGAGTCAAATCCCAAATATTCAATGTGTGCTTAACATATCCATTTGGAAGCTTCTACATTATTTAAAATTCAACTGATCTCATTATCTTTCACCCTAAATAAGAACTTGCTCCTTAGAATGAACAACTAGGAGTTAGTATTCATTTAGATTTCTCATTCTCTTAAAGCAAATTAATTCAATCAGCAAATTGTGTATATTATATATTCAGACTTTTCTTTCTATTCCCCTCCTACACTTCTGGAAAGAATTAAGTTATCTCTTGACTGATACCTTTCAAGAATTTCCTCCCTTGTTTCCTCATATCCAGTTTTTCCTTTTTTATGACACCAAGAATCTCTTTAAAGCATACCTCTATTCTTTTCAGAACTTCATCAAACGCTATCGCTGTAAACTAATACAATTACAATGTCCTAACATAGCCTTTATCACCTATATTACCTTACCAACTTTATTGCTTACTATTCCTCCACTTGAAGAGTGAGGATGCATCACCATTCATTGCTTCTCCAGTCCATGTAAATCCTTATACCTGGAGTAATTTCCCTCCATCTATATCTGTGAGAGTTCAACTCTGAAGCTGCAGAAACATCCAAGCCTTCAGAATTCCTTTCCCTACTTGCCTCTTTTCTCTGACCTCTCACTGGAAATCCCTTTTCTCTTTTTGACTTGCTCTAAGTCAAAAAGTTTTGCTATTGCTATTATTTTTTAACATTACTTTTTATTTTAAATTGTTATTTTAAGAACTTATTATTTAAGTTTTATATTGTTATTATTTGTGTGTGTGTGTGCTTGCCAAGAAAGCCATAAGTTCTTTAAGAACTGGTAATTTATTTTTTATATTTTGTATATGCCTAATGAAGGAAATGAATAGGTGCTCAAGTAAATCTTTGAATTTAGTGGCAATTGTATGCAAACTGAATGAGATTATGATATAGTCCTCAACACTTAAATTTTTAATTTTCTTCACAAGCAATTCACTTCTCTAAGTGGGAGAAATAATTTTCTCCTCATTGAACTATGCATAATATAGTTCTATGTAACATCAGACTGAACCATTAACAGTATATATATATATATATATAATAGTTCCAAATAAACAATATGATTGAAGCCTTAGACATTTTCTCATGATCCATTGCTTTTTTGTAGTAGCAAGAGCTGGGTTTGAGCACTGAGCATGCTACTGAATGGTTGTGTGACATTCGCCAGAATATATAACCTTTATAAGCCTGTTTTCTTATCTGTAAAGGGAGAATAATACTCCATATTGATGTTGTTAAGACTAAACAGGGCAGTACATGTAAAAAAAGTGATACAGAGGACAGGCTCAATACACAATAACTACTATTGATATTATTATCTATGATGGACTATATTTTTCTATTTCTTTTTTTTTTTTTTAGATAAATCTTACATTCCCATCTACTAAGAGAGGTCTCTGAAACTTCAGATGACTCTCTCCTCAAAGTTGCTCCTCCCACGTTTGTCACGCATTACATTTCCTGTTCTCGTTACTAAGATTCTAGTTTGCTTAGCTCATGAAATCTGCTCATGATGTCTCACCATCAAATTGTTGCACAAGAATAGAGAAAAAGGCAGTTATTTTGTTACTTATTGGGATTTAAAACTGTTCCGTTTGTATAGCACAGTCCCACACAGATGGGAGCTTTAGTTTTTATTAACTTCTAATAATATAAATGTTTTGATCTATTCCTCTATCTTATTACCATATATATGATAGAGCATTGTCTAAATTAGAAACAGGTTGCCTGCATATTTTGAAGAAGAAATCTTTATAAACTTCCATAAATCATAGACAGTGCCGCAGAGGTACCAACACACACGTCTTATTGTCATTATCAATCATTCCTGGTATCTGTCTAGTGCTTTATAGTTCACCACATCATCAGCTTTGAATTTTGCAAAATCCAGTTTGGAAGGATAGGTATTATTATTTCAATATTGTAAATGAGGAAACTAAGGTGCTCCAGTGTTAATTACTTTCATAAAGTCATGTGGCTTATAATGGAGCGTTGCATTCAGAACAGTCTTCTGACTTCTAATCAAAGTTAGTTTCATCTATTCTCCCTAATTCTTAATGTCCATGAGCCATAAGGTAAAAGTAGTCATATTTACTAAACAGCAGAATTTTAAGACAAACTAAGTATTCTTTTAAAAAATAAAAATCTTGTTAAATGATAGAATGAGGAATTATTTTCATGTTATTGTCCATATTTTATGGTTAAGTATGAGTTTACAGCATTCTTATCTTGATATAAAACCCTTCCAACTTTCACTAACTTTGTGTTTTCTCCTTCCTTTTCTCATTTCTTTGGCATGTAAACTAATTGCAGCTAAGTGAGTCAGTAAACAAAGGAACATTAAATATATATATATATATATATATATATATATATATATATATATATATATTTACATGTATATGTTTTTCATAAAAACAAACAAAAAACAGGTGCTGATAAGTAATATTGTTCATCATTATTCAAAAACTCTGGTGAAATCTATAGAATATAGCAAGAAATTTGACAGGGACTTTAATAGTCTATTAATAAATTGTGGACAGAGGTATTTGCCCATGAAGAGTTTTCAGTGACAGAAATAGCATTTTTCTTTTAGGCATTAGAATAACCTATTTGTTATTTGTAATAGTGATTCTGTGTTTTTCTTGTGTGTGTGTGTGTTTGTCCTCCTAACAGTTGATTCTTAGGGCTCAGAATAACTCGAGTTATTTAATTTTGAACATAAAAAAAAGTCCCATCAATACTTTTGGTGTAATACAAACATCATCTTGTATTGCCTCAGTTTTTTCGTTAGTAAAATGGGAATAATATAACTTAACTCATAAAATTTTTGTGAAGCAGAATTATAAACACCTGGTATGTAATAAATGTTCAATGCATGCTAGTAGTACCAATAGCAGTATTATTCACCTCCCCCCACTTCAACATTGAACACCTGGTGTGGATGATGGCAAAATTGGCCACAATTCCCCACCTCTCTTCATATGCAGGCTCTTTGCAATGTGATTGTATAGCTTCTCCTCAGCTGACTCTGTGACTTGCTTTTTCAAATAGAATGCAGCAGAGATGCCACTGTGCCACCTTGTCTCTTAGGGTCTCTGCCTCTATCATACAATCAAGCCCAGGAAAATGTAATGGAGACTGTTACTAAAAAAAAAAAAAAAAAAAAAAAAAGCATGTGACCTAATGGAGACTGAAAGAACTTTCATTTGGGTTGCTCAAGGTGGATATTAGGTAGCTGCTTTCTTGACATTCAATGAAGTGACCACATGAACGAACCCAGGGGCATGCATTTATTTTGAGTACACAGAGCATACTGTGTGAGGGATGTAAAGTGGATATAGTTTTATTTTTCATAAGGAATTGAGGCAACAAGCAATATGAAAAATAAAAAGAAGTCATCTTAAGAATCACTAAATACTCTTAAAGCTAAACATTACATCACGAAGATTTTCCTTGTATGAACAAATTCTGAAAATAATTTAATCACCTTTATGTAGAAACCTTAATTTAATCTGACATGAACTTGTTTACTCTTTTCTCAGATCTAAATGAGAATTTTAATTTGTTGCATTATTTTAGCTAAATACACCTGTCCAGTGTTCTTTCTGTAACAATAAATAAGAAACTGAAAAATTAGATGCACTTACTCTCGATAAATTAGATAGTCCCCTTTTTAAATCTTCTATTTTTGTATTTAATAAGATTTAATAAGATTGAAATAAAATGTTTTTGTTGTTTCTTTGAAATAATAGTCTGGGATAAAAATACAGGTAAGTTTAATTAGCACCTATTGCAACATAGAAGGGATCCAGACATTTAAAAAAATGTTTTATAGTCAGCCCTTAGAATGAGACAAACAAAATGAATGCTATTAGAATAGAAGGATGGAAAGTAACTGGAAAACCAATTGAACACCTTGGAAACCTAAGCATGTTGTTTATTAAATTTCCAGACAGAAGAAATGGTTTTTTTCTTTGTATGTTCAAAATACGTAGCATTTCCTATCCTAAACAAACATGCTTCCTAATTTAACATAAACTTTCTCATAGTAATTAAGTAGCTTTAGATATTATTTGTTCTGGTCAATGACACCACTTTATCCACGTTGTTTTCCCACCAGAAATATATGCATGACATCCGGACACTGTTGGGGAATACATTTCACTGAGGTTCCCATGGTCTGCATCATCTATTGTTTGAAACACAATAAACTGGCAAGGAGTGAATCTATAATAAAACCAGCAACTGTTGCTTGGCACCTGGAAACACATGTGATACAATTACTAAATATATTGTAGGGCAAACTGTCATTCTTGTACAAACCTTACAACCGTTAGTGACTAGCATGGGTATACACTATTTCTAACTCAATTTCCTTTACTGGTAAGAGCCAGACACAATTTCCCTCTCACTGAGAACCAAACTTTTCTGTATCATACTTCAAGGGACTAAGAAACCAATGAAAATATATTTTTTTAAGATTAGTGACACTATACCTCTTTCTCTCATTCACACATATAAGCAAACATAATGCAATTTCTTCTAAGGGGATCCATAGGAAACAAAGCAATTATCTTATATAGGAAACTAGGGTATTATTATTAGACTCTAGCTCATCGTCAAGAAAACATCTTTAAAAAATATTTTCAAGCTGTGTGTGTGTGTGTGTGTGTGTGTGTGTGTGGCTAAGCTTTCCATCTTTATGATCACTGGCTTAAATAAAAAACTAAGCAAACTTGTTAGGATGAATTTATGATATATGATATTTGTAGGATTTGTAGAGGTGGACAACAGACTGGTAAAATGCTTTCCATTTCTATTGCCCCCAAATGCTCAGTTTTATATATTACTTCTCTCTTTTTAAAGTAGAACAATCAAGTATTAATTCTTCAGTGAACCACTAAAACGTTTTCACAGCCAATTTTATGTTTCAGAATACGATTAGTTTGTAGTTTATCCACTTAATCTAACAAAAATATCCTAGATTATATCTGCTAAATTCAACTGGAAGGTGAGTTTAATATTTTGCCAGGTAACTGCCAAAATTAACTTTTAACAAAAATGTACAACGTGCAATTAGAGGGAAGGACCTCATTAAATTAGGCAAAATAACAAGAACAACATAAACTCTTAATGAGAAGAGCAGCATCACAACTGAATCAAAATAGGAAAGAGAAATGGAAGTTATCCTTGAAGGGTTTAAGATTCACCATTAAGTTTACTTTTATTACTGAACAGTGAATGATTTTTTTTTCCCCCAAAAGAATGTCTTTAATCCACAAAACAAGAAATTTTAATTTATAAGTACAAGTACTTTACATAGAAAATACGGAACTTAAGTTAAAAAAAGTATAATAATCTCAAACGCTTCTTCCTTCAGAACTGTGATTTGTTTCCTACCCTATTTCCTGTGCACATCATGGATATCATGACTCATTGTTTCTCTAAACTACGTTCTTTCCCCTTCAATGAATAATTTTTCCAGTATAAATCTGATTGACCTTCTCGCTTTATATCTTTCTTCCTTCCCTTTTTTTCTAACTTGAATTACTTAAAATATTTACTTTGAGTCTCTGGGTCATCCTGAATATGACTATAGACCATATGGGAAACAGCTTTCCCTTTAGTATAATGTGACTAACATAATCAGTTAGCAGTTAACATAACACATATCTATCATGATGCTTGATAATCAGAGGCTTTAAAAATTTAGGTGGTGATTAGGCAAATGCATTCTGGAATAAGAATGCTTGGGTTCAAACCTCAGCACTAAAACTTGTTAGTTGTTTGGGCTTGGGAAAGCTGAATAACCTTTCTGAGCTTTTATTTTCTTGTCTGGTAAAAAGGACACAATACTAATGCTTTAATTGGTGAGATACTAATTACATTGATTGGTGAGAGAATTTATAGCCTTTATGGAAACTAAGTATCAGAAAGAAAAGCTAAGACAGAAAAATACACTATTGTGATAGGGAGCTATTAATTACATTTTAAAACAAATTAGTACAGTTTAAAAAATTAATTTATTCAGCTTATAATTTATGCATAATATAAGTCTGGGAAAGAAGAAAACCTATGTTTGATCATATAATTGTCGTAAGGGGAATTTTAGCAATTAAAAAAAAAATCTTTCTATGTCTAGCATTCCTAAATAAATTATCTCTTTCAAATAAAAAGCAGTGAGTGTCTTTCCTGTTTAAGTGATTATTTTCTTTGTTACGAAAAATAACACAGGTGATTATTTCAGTTTTAAAAAATGAAAATAAATGAAAACACACCTGAGGAAACCATCTTCACAATTCCTAGCACCCTGCCATAACTACTCCTAACATTTAGGTGTGTCTACTTCCATTTGTATATGGATATATGTTTTATAAAAATGGGATATATATATATATAAATCTTTGCTGGTAATCCCTTTGCCTAACACAATGCTTGGCATATAGTAGAAACTTAATAAATATTTAGTGAATGAGTACATGAATAACTAAGTTCTATAAGCAGAAGAAGATTTTTTTTTGGAAACATTTAATCAAATTAAAAATATTACTATTTAGAGTCTTACCAGAATTATTTTTATATTTATATCAGTTTGGTGAATACATGCATATTTACTACATTAAGATTTACTACAAGAACAAAAAATACCTCTCCATTTATTTGTCATATATATTTAACAGATGGAGGTCTCAGTTTTCCTCAAATATATTTCAGGTATTTTGATTTTTTTATTGAAGTCCTGAGGGAATATGTGGTTACAATAGTAGAAAGAGTAATTTTGCTTTACCTTTAATAGAAGTATTTCTACTGTTTCATTATACAGTGTGATGTTAGCAATGGGTTTCACAAAGATATTGTTTAACATACTAATAAGGAATATTTATTCACATTTTATTATGAATTTTTATAAGAAATTGCTTTCTCTGATTAATCATAATCATTCTCTCTCTTCTTTGATCTATTAATGGGATAAATTCAAGGAATCAATTCCTTAATGTTAATTTATCTTAGTACTCTTGGAAGTAATTAAAATAATTACATCCTGGTATTTTATTTATGATCTTGGCATTATGTATAAGTGACAATGTTCTCTGGTTTACTTTGTGCCAGAAAGTTTATGCCAGCTTCAAAAAATGAATTGGGAAAGTCTTCCTTTAACTCTGTGATCCAGAAAATTTTAAGTATTGGACTTATTTTTACTTGGAAGTTGAGGCAGAGCTCCTGAGTAGAATAATCTGTACTTGTTGTTGTCTTCTTTTGTAGTAGACTTAAAAAACATTAAACCTGTTTTAACATTAAATTTTGGTGTCCACATGTTCATTGATAGTATCTAGAAATACAGGTGATTTGTATATGTTTGTCTCATATTCTGTGACCTTGTTGAACCTATTACTTCAAGGAATTTTTTTGTGGATTCTTTGGAATTTTCTACATAGACAATTACATCATCTACAAATAAGAACAATTTTATATCTTCCTTCTGAATCTGTGTCTTTTATTTCTTCCTTTTGTATTTTTGCACTGACTAGGACTTCCAGTATACTATTGACTAAGGGTGGTGAGAGCAGAAATTTTTGTCTTTTTTCCAATCTTTGGGCAAAAGTTTTCAATTTTTAACCATCAAATACAATGTTAGATCTAGGTTTTTATGGATGATCTTTATCAAGTTGAGGAAATGCCCCTCTATTCCTATTTTTTCTGAGAGTCTTTATTATGAATGGGTGTTGAATTTTGTCAAATGCTGTTTCTATGTCAATTGATATGATCATGAGATTTTTCTATTTTGCCTGTTATGATGGTGGTATGTTGGTTACTTCCCAAATATTAACCCAGCCTTATATTCCTGGAATAAACCCCACTTGCCATGGTGTATAATACTTTTTTGTTGCTGCTGAATTCTATTTGCTAATATTAAGGATTTTTGCACCTCTAGTAATAAAGTTTATTGGTCTATAGTTTTCTTTTTCTTTTAGTTTTGTCTTTTTTTTTTTTTGTATTGTCTTTGTCTTGTTTTGGTATCAGGGTAATACTAATACTAGCATCACAAAATGAATTAATAATTATTCCCTCTTCTATTTTTTTCGTCATGTAGAGTTGGTTAATCTTTTTTTTTTTTTTTTAATGTTTGGTAGAATTTCCAGTAAAACCATCTTAATCTGGATAATTCCTTTTTGTGAGTTTTACAAATTCAACTGTGGTAGTTGATACTTTTTGAATAAAAAGTTCTTTTTAATCTAAGTTATTGTATTTATATTTAGTGTTGCTCATTGAATTCCCTTATTATCCTTTTGATGTTTGCAGAGAGGTAGTGATATCTCCTAATACTTACAATTCATGTTGTCTTTCCTTTGTCAGTTTTGCCAGATATTTGTAAATTTTATTGATTTTTTTCAAACTGACAGCTTTTGTTTTGTTGATATTCTCTAGTATTTTTCAGTTTTTAATTTCATTGATTTCTTCTCATGTCTATTATTTCCCCCCTTCTGTTTAATTTGTGTCTATTTCAATCTTCTTTTTCTAAGGTTCTTGAGGTGAGAGTTTAAATAATTGATTAGAGACTTGTCTTCTTTTTAACATAACCATCCAGTGTCATAAATTTCCCTCTCAGTACTGCTCTACTGGGATCTTACAGATTTTTGATATGTCCTGCTCTCATTTTCATAGAGTTCAATGTATTTCTTGATTTCCCTTCAGACTTCCTTTTGAGCCATGGATTATTAAGAACTGTGTTGGTTAGTTTCAAATTGGTTGGAGGTTTTCCTGTTATCTTTCTCTTATTGATTTCTAATTTAATTCCAATTAAGTACTTAACATGTCTGAGTTTATTTTTTATGTTAAATGGGGATAATAACAGTACTTACAGTGTTGTTGTGAGGATTAAATGAGATAGCATTTAGTACCTGGTACATAAACATTTAATATATTTTGTTATTGCTATTTTTAACAATTAAGATCTTATACACACTATTTCAAAGAAAAGGAAAAAAAGAAAGCCCTTTCATTTATTTACTATGGATTTTTAACTTCAGTAACAAAACTGGTCAAAAAGAGAACATAAGATTAAAATTATAGACCTAGTCACTTAAGAATACAGATGCAAAATCCTAAATAATTATTTTCAAGTTATTTTAAGTGTGTATTAACTATTAACAATAATAATACTTCATGAGGAAAGTGATTTTCAAAATATAAAAATATCTGCTAACGCAATGCACCCCAACACTGATTAAATTAGAAAAAGTATATCATCTTAACAGATGTAGAAGCATTTAATGAAATTCAGCAATCAGTCGTTAAAAAGACAAGCCAACAACATAAGAACATAAAATACATTCCTAAATCTGACTAAGGTCTTTATCAACAACAAACAATTTACCTGAAGTATAACATTCCCATTAAAGTCAGGAAAACAACAATATTAGATAGACTTCTTCAACATTATATAGGATAACTCAGACAATGTAACAATTATGAAAAAGAAGGTGAAGAATAAAAATTAGAAAACAGTAACAAAATTATTGATATATGATGGTTATATGGGTAAAACAAAGATTTTATAAGTAAGCTATTAAAACTTAAAAAGACATTAATGTTGTGATTGGATGAAATATCAATGTATGAAAATCAGTAGGTTTCTTTTATATCAGTAGAAGTAAATTAGAAAAGAAAAAAATAATTAAGAAATAAACACAATAACTCTTTTTTGAAATTTTGAGGGAAAATTTAAAAACTATTGATAAACATAAATGGAGAGAAATGCAAAGACAAAAGCAAAATGACAAAGATCTCCCACCGAAGATGTTTTTGCAAACACAAAATCCCAGATATGTGCTATATAATGCTGACAAAGACAACAAAATTAACAATCAAAGTTAGATTTACCCCAGACTCGATGAACCTGGAAAAAAAGACTGTAAAATATTTGTTTAAATATTTTTATTAAAAAATTACTCATCACTCATCATTAAATAAATATCGAGTTCCTGTTAGGCACTGTTCTAATTGCATATGTATAGTATATTCTAATATTGTCAGTGCTGAATTAGTGGGGAACACAAATCAAAGACTTACAATATCCCTGGTTAATATAGAATTGATGAGGCAGACTTTGGATTAAATTTCTTGAGCCAAAAGAAGGGACACATACAACTTTGTGGAAAAATCTAAGTCCCTTGTGCTTGGTGATGCTTTTCTCTAAATAGGTTAGTAACAGTACCATTTTTGTTTATTCCAAAACAATTTAATAATTTAAGGTAACCAATATTGAAAAGTTTTCCTTCAAGAATCTCCAGTGTTTGGAAAGATTGAAATAAATATACTTGTATTAGTCACTATACTGGTATCCACCTATTTTATGAACTAGGCTCATTTCCATCTCTTTTATTACCAATTTATGGTCTAGGTCAGGGATCTTTAGTCATACAAAGGAAAAGCAAATGTAGATATTTTGAATGCAAACTTTAGCATTTCCTATTCTGGTAAACTCAGAGGGTGATATTATTAGGCTTGAACCAAAATGCAGGGATTTCCTTCCAAGTAGCTTGACCTAAAATAAAGATAATAGAGAACTCTTTTTTTGTTGTTGTTGTTTTTGTTTCTTTTGTTTGGGTTTTCTTTCACAGTTTCTTTGGGTTTTTTGTTTGTTTGGATAAACACACGAAGGATCATTCCATCATTTGCTTAAAACACTTTCTTACAGAATCCCTTCCTTCCCCAGATGCAGGAAACAACCCTGTTTAAGTTAGTGCAATAAATCTAAGAAACAAAGAAACCATAGTCACCTCTTTGTCCATCTGATAAAGTTCTGTGTGAAGCTCCATTCCAGAGGTGTATTAATTCAGTTCTACAAAGGGACACTTTTTACAAGTACCAGTTTCCTCTGAACTTCTGGATATTTCAACAAATGAAGTTACTATTGGCTTGTAGTTTGTAAGTAGTCAAGAATATGTCTTTTCCCATTAGCCTCAAAAGGATTAGTTTATATTTCCATCTCAGTCTGAACTTGCTTTCCCATCGAATATTTCCTCTGAAATTTATAGCAGCCTCGTGAGATAGGTAAGGCAAGTATTATCAATCTTATTTTATATGCGTAGAAATAAAATCTCAAAGAGATGTGATTTTCAGTAGAACTGAGTCTTCTGGCTCTTCCTCTATTGCTATTTTATTAAATTCATTTACTTAAATACTTATCAGTCAACAAATATTCACTGAGCTCCTACTTTGGTCAAACTCCATTGCAGGAACTCAGTTACCTTTCAAGTTCTTGTCATTGTTTTTAAGTATTAGAAATATTTCTAGTGATACAAACTTCTGGTATTAATTGTGAAGGGAACATCCTTATTTTAATTATTTTGTTATAAAATCTGGTCTATATTATGATTACAGTTTGTCCAGACATTAATTTTGATAATGCAGTTACCCCAAGTTCATGAGAATATAAATAGCAATATTTCTGATATTGAAAGTTATAAACTTAATATTTGATGCCAAACATTTTAATTTTTTTATTCCCTGATGGTAGATGAATTTGGATCTTGCAAGGTGCTAAAGTTAGACCCATGATATTAATAGTAGCCTATGAGCTACTTTAAAAATTCCAATCTACCAGATATTAGAAGCCTACAACATTCATCCAACAAATATACTCTAATATGTTCTATTATGTTGTGTGTATTCTTTCTCCAAGTATTCAATATGGTCAATCTCTTTCCAAATAGACATTCAAAACAATCTCACTTTTTTTTCTTTGCTATAAATGTACCATAATATTTATTCGATGACTTATAGAAGATACTCATTTTTGTTTGTTCTTCTCTTCACTGATGACTTTTAACCTCCTGTTAATGCAACTAAGTAACCTAAGAAGAGGGTAGTAGGAAGGCAGTAGTGAATTTCGCACAACTTCTTTACTGCTCCTTGGAGCCAAGTGCATCTCAGATCATTGTTCATATCCCAATATAACAATTTCAATGTTCAAATACAAGAATTCCCCCCCACCTGTATATTTACCTGGTTATTCCACATCATTTATTACAGACTTTCCTTTCACCATTGAATTACTGTGGCACCTTTGTCAAAGATCAATGGACCAGGAATGTATGGGTTTATTTCTGAATCCCATTCTGTTCTACTGATCTAGTTTTCTATCCTTATGCCAAAACCAGACTGTCTTGGTGAGTGTAGCTTTATAAATTGTCTTGAAATCAGATAATGTGACTCCAACTTTGCTTTGCTTTTCCAAGATTGTCTTGGCTGCTCTAGCATTTTTGCATTTCCATATTAACTTTAGAATCTACTTGTTATTTTCTACACACACAAAAAAAGACTCACCGGAATCTTATTCAGATTTTGTTGGATCTACATATCAGTTTGTAGATAATTGAGATTTTAGCAATATTGAGTCTACAAATACATTAACATGATATACTTGCATTTATCTAGGACTTTATTATAGCATGTTTTATATTTTAGTGTAAAGTTTTTGCCCATTTTATATTAATATTTTTAACTTAAGGATATGTTATGGATAATTTTGTATATATTGTATTGCAAACAATTTTTTTTTAGATTTAAGTTTTCAAATTATTTATTGCCAGTTGCTAGTGTATAGGAATACAATTGATTGATTTTTACATATTGGCCTTGTATTAACTTACCAGTTTTGAGTTTTTTGCAGATTCCTTTATATTCTAAATAAAACAAGTGTTGTCTGTAAATAAAAATCATTTTAATTCTTCTTTTCTTTTATATTCTTTTCATTTTTTCTTTGTCTTGCTTTAGTGTGCTATCACTTTCAATATAAAGTTTAATACAAGTGGTTAGAGTACGAGGTCTGATAATTAAATTTGTGAACTCATCCTAGAAAAGTGCCACATATTTCATTGCTGAATATCACTATGATCACCTTCAAAGTACTCCCCTTGGGAAGCTATGCACCGACAACAGCGCCTAGTCCATCATTCAAAGCAATTTTGGAACTCATTTGTCTGGAATGGCCATCAGAACTGTCATCGTATTACCCTTGATCTCCTGAGTGTCATCAAAATGTCTTTCTTTCAATATTTCCTTTATCTTCAGGTAAAGTAAGAAGTCATTGGGGGCCAGATCAGGTGAGTAGGGAGGGTGTTCCAATACAGTTACTTGGTTACTGGCTAAAATCTCCCTCACAGACAGTGCCTTGTGAGCTGGTGCATTGTGGTGATGCAAGAGCCATGAATTGTTGGCGAAAAGTTCAGATCATCTACCTTTTTTATGTAGCCTCTTCAGTACTTCTAAATAGTAAACTTGGTTAACTGTTTGTCCAGTTGGTACAAATTAATAATGAATAATCCCTCTGATATCAAAAAAGGTTAACAACATCACTGCAACAAGTTCTCAAACTTACTTGTCAATCCTAATACATTCTTGATGCCATATACTTAATAAGATTCCCAAACATTTACTAAATCTAATAAAACAGAATGGAATGGGAAAATTAATAATCCAATGGTTTATTTCACTTAACTAGCCTGTTATATTAATAAAGGTTACATTTATTCTAGTCAACTCAAGGATGGAATCACTACCTCTGACTCTAACTCCAACTGTTTTTTTCACAATGATCCTCTTGAGTTCTACCTACTTCCTTCACAATGTGTCATCATTTTAAATAGTCCCAATCTTATAGCCAATATTATCTACTTTAAAATATTTAATAATGTCAATCTGTGTATATAAATTCATTTTCCCCTGTTAGCTATTCCACCAGTTTTTCAAGGTCTAAATCAAGATTATCTTCCTCCCAGAAATATTAGCAACTCTTTGTAGCCCTCAGAGATCATATCCTCCTTGCAACTGAGAGAACAACTGTGTGTATATAGCTATTGGACAGTTGTTCATTTAGTACCTTGAATTACTACATTATTTTTTCTTAATATTTTATATATTTATTGTTGTCTCCATAAATAGTGTAGAGTGTGAACTCTTCGGTCATGGCCTGTGTATCTTACATTTTCAATTAGTAAGCCAAGTGCTTTTTGTATGTTAGGTGGGTGATAAATGTGTGTTGATTGATAAGTCACCATTCAACCTAACCAAATCAAATTTTCATACTTGTCTCACCCACAACCTCATTCTATTATTGAATTGTAAAAAAAAAAAAATCAATGAAAACAATTTCTATCTGTTCAGTTTTTCTAGGTGGGTTTTGGGATTGAAGATGCATAAATATTTCCTTTTGGACAGAAGATAAGCAACTAGAGGCTAAGAACAGGGATTAGAGCCTCATCAGAGTTCTTCACTGTAAGAAAAGGAACAATGGGTGAGGAGTAGGGATGCAAAATGCATATTTTATTAATCAATTTATTGATTCCTAATAGGTCAAGAGAGTGTTAAGGAGTTCACAATAAAGAAGTATTCATGATAACCTCAAAGATCCTAAGTATGTGTGGGGACATGCTCATACAAAAAACAAAAACCCATTTCATCATCTTGATAACAGATGAATTTGATATCAATTTATGCAACAAACATTTTTTGAGGTTATATTAGTTTCTAATTTCCTTTCCTAAATTTCCCTAGTTTCCTCCCTCTTACTTTCAGAGACGTATTTTTGGTTGACTCCATGAAATTTGTTTTGTTAAAAAGAAGAAAGAGGGGCCGCCATATGGCTCAGTTGGTTAGAGCATGAGATCTGAACAGGGTTGCTGGTTTGATTCCCACATGGGCCAGTGAGCTGCACCCTCCACAACTAGACTGGAGACAAAGAGCTGCCACTGAGCTTTTGGTTATGCTTGAGCTCTCAACAATAAGGTTGCCGGTTCAATTCCCTCATGGGATGATGGGCTGCACCTCCTACAACTAGATTGAAGGACAATGACTTGGAGATGATGGGCCCTGGAGAAACACACTATTCCCCAATATTCCCCAATACAATTTATTAAAAATAAAAAAGAAGAAAGAAAAGGTTGTTTGTGAGCATTTTTCCCTTCTTGCTTTTTAATAGGTACTCTTTTTTTAAACACTGATATCTTCAAAGTTGTATTTCATACTCTGAATACCACTCCATTAACGTGTACCCATGTCATTTATTTTTGTCTGACTCCCTTGGGAAATTTTTAAACTCAAATCTCTGAGGCTGCATCAGGTTCCATTTCTTTACATGTATATTCTCTTCAACTAATAGAAAAGCCAAGTCAGTAAATTTTTTAATTGCTTTGATGATTTAGAAATTGCTATAGCTAATTTAATCTGTTGCTTGGATGATTAAATTCTCTTGACAGCCAAATCAACTATTCATATACAAATCCTAGAAATTAGAGCTGGTGGAGACAGTGGTGACTGTCTAGTCAAAACATGTACTTTGCAGTTGAGAAAACTGAAGTGTAAGAGGTGATGTAACTCATTCAGTCTCACTCCTAATTTATGGTTTTTTTCATGGGTTGCCAATAGAAAGGTTAAACTAACAAGCTTCATTTCTTTGATTCTCAATTAAATAACTTATTTTGCCATTAATAAACTTTGAAGAAAGGGAACCAAGAAATGTCCAGAGTAGAGAAATCATTACAAGGCCTTTCTGCTTGTTTATTTCTGTTTCTTTATTTCTTCAAATGTTGAATTGCAACATTCTCATTGCTTCTGACCCTTTCTATTTTCCTGTAAATAGTGATGGTCCAAAATTACCTTTCAAACACTGAGTGCCACTTCCTTTCACCCACCACATCTAATTCTTTTCTTCTTTTGTCAAGTTAACAGTGTCTGTCAATATTTTTAGAGGATAAATCATATGTGAAGCAAGACAAGTTTTAAAGTTCCTGGCACAATAGATCATCAGTCCAAATATTTGTACAATACATGCTGTGCTTCACGGATGACTGCTGATAATTATATTGAGGCCAATAAGCAAGGTTTCCCTCCAAGGCACGGATTGGGATTTAAAAATATTTGATAGAGACAATCAAATTGGAAAGGATGATGGAATTTGGTACAATTAAGCTGAGCAGAGCAGTTGAAATAAGATCCAGATAACACTGTTATTATCATCCTTTACTATCTGTGAGATCGAGATTTATTTTACACAAGTGATTCAAACACATTTTATTAGGAAGAAACTTCCTACAGACTATACAGATTTAAGAAAAGATCTGTATAGTGAAAATGTTAAAAGGTTTAAACATTGCAAAGTTAAAGATTGTGATATATGTGATTTACGGCTAGATATGAAGGGAAAAGAGAGAACAGACGCTAGCCAACATCTGCCTCCACAGTTTTTTTTTTTTTCCCCAAGTGTTTGAGAAAATGTTTGGCAGTTACTTTTTCCTGGATCACTATGATAAAAGCATTGCCTAGCAAATGTATCCCAAATGAATAACATCAAATTGTGAGACAGTTACCTATCTCTTTTCCAGTAATTCAATATTTTGCCTTCAGAAATAAATAATGTTTTGTTTTTTGGCAATATCTCTTTCTTTCATAAGTTTTATTTAACTGTGTCCTGTTGCCTTAGAGAGATGGACACTGAGTGAACAAAAGAAACAGGTGCTTAAAGGATTATGAGTTTATCACCATACAACTTTCACACTTTGTATGTCAGACTGAAGCTATAGCTCATCATTGACTCCGGAGTACTCTGCTTTAGTGAAAGAATCAAAGGACAGTAGAATTTGAATGGACTTTAGAAAAAAATTGATCTTTAAAAGTTTTACAAATGAGAAAATAAATCCTCAGAAGCTAAACGACTTGCTCTTCTTTTCCTAAAATTCGTATTTATTGCTAGGCTTTTTGAGGCTGCCCTGATTTCTATATTCTGAAATTAAGAGACCATGTTAAATTAAAAGAATAGTTTAACTACCTTCCTACTTTAAAATTAATAATTGGCATGTGTTATATACCAATTATGTACTAAACATCAAGACATACATCATCTCAGTTACTATTCATTATAACCCTCTGAAGGAGGTACTTTATTATCCTAATTTGGCAGATTTGAATATTAGGTTAGGTCAAATAACTTGCTCAAAATCACATAGCTAGTCAATCATGGACCCAGAATTTAAACCACAGTAGTTTGATTCCAGATGTTATATTTACAGAGAACCCATTTAGGTGGACATTAGCTGCATTACACAGTAATACATATGCATAACAAACACATCTACTTTTCTGACCCACAGAGCTTAAAATTTAGTTGAGGGTTAGATACTGTCATAAATTTTTACCCATAAAAACATAATCAGAAATATTAAAAGACATTCAGCATAGTGTGTGAGTCATAATAAACGCTCAATATATTATCTCTGACAGTAACAAACATAATGTTTTATCAGCAAGTGCTGTTGTTAATAAGCAATGTTCTCAAACATCTATTTATCTTAAAATCTTTGTCACATGAAAGTAAATATCATGTTTTATAAGCTTGGTTATCTAACATATATCAAAATCTTTGGCACATACTAGATGCATAATAACTTTTGTAGATTTGAAATTACATTATACATTTCTCATGTGTAAATTCAAACCACTTTTTGAGATGATTTTTAAAAATATCTCTAAGGGATAAAAATGTCTTATGTTGACCATACGCCATTGAAACAGAGCCTATTTTTATTTATATTTCACAGTTAAATAGCCTCAGATGTCCCGTTCTATTGCAGGCTCACTCCATGCTTCCTTTCACAACCCATAGACTTCTCAATCTTTATTTTTAAAATCTGACTTTTTGTTTCTTTTACTTTTCTCTCACTGTTTTAAAGCATTTTATAGAATTCCCTACAGTATTTAAACAGGTTTTGAACCTGGGTAATATAAAATTATCTGTATTCTGTTTAATACCATTTCTTATTTATTTTAATATGTATAGCATTTAATACTATTCCTAATCATTCTCAAAAAATTATGTGCATGGCTTTTTCTTCTATAGAAATATTCCCATACCAAAGGAACAAGTAGATTTTGCTGTGTTAATAATTCCTTTAGGCCTTGGCATACTGTTGGTTATCACGAGACAATAATTCACTGAGGGATTTTAACACCATTGATTCCTTGAGGTTAACTAATGTCTGACATCTTTCTAAGGAGTGGCTTATGTACTGAGTTCTTCTAAAGCTATTTAAGGACAACTTGCCTCCTTTTTGCATACTACTTTGTATCCCAGCAAATTCGAAACTCTTCTGTATTATTTATATAAGATCATTTAATATAGATTTCTTCCCATCAAATATTATTCTTAAAAAAGAAAACATTTTCTTTTCAAGTCTTATGGTATAAACACATTACCTGTGCAGCTGTTTAAATGTGGGTGGCTAAGAAATTGGTTACTCAGTGTTGCTGGTTTCCTTCAGTGCACAACAGCTTATATAAGAACAATATAGAATAAAAAGATAATAACCAGAAAGGCTTGATCAGCTTTGCTAGTGGTAAAAGGACTCGCTTTTTATCAACTGTATCTTTATGAAAAAAGAATATAGACAAAACTATTTTGAAAGATATAGAGCACTCTATCTATCTATCTATCTATCTATCTATCATCTATCTGTCTATCTATATCTACCTTTGTATTACAGTACAATAAGAATCAGACACTAACAAATAACTTCTTGGGAAGAACAAATAAATTGTTTAAAGTTGTATTTTAAAAAATCTGTTCTGTATTGACATTCCGTATGACTTTTTCTAAAGTACTGTTCATTATTGTACATTCCCATCCAAAATGCTTCATCTTTGTTTATAACATAAAGTACAACTATCCTAACCTGGTATTAAAAGTAAAATCTACTTTAAGCCTGCCTTTACAATCTTATCTTTGCCATTCTCATTAAAGAAACTTCTATGCATGCCATACTTTTTGACTTAACTCTTTCTCAAACATTTTTTTCTTTTTACTCCTTCTAAACATTTACCCTTTCTGTTCTCTGCTTGTTATAACTCATAGTGACCTTTCTTCCCCATCTTGTATCTCATGGTGTTTATTTTCTATACTTGTTATGTATTCACTAATCAAATATTTCCCTGATAGAGAGTGCCTTGTGATTAAAGCAGCATTGCTTTGAAAGACATGAGCCAACACTTGCACAGTTTAATTCAAGTTTGCCAGTGAGGAACTGTGTGACCCTGGAAAGTCTGACTTCTGACTGCTCTTGGTCTCAAATTTATAAAGTCTAGGTAAGCATTTCAGTACCTCTGTCTATATTCCTATCTAAGAATCTGTGTTCTTTAAAATCATAAAATTCTCAGATTCACTGCTCTGCAAAATTACTATTATTAATATTATATTTATTATGTATATTATATTACATTATATTATATTACATATATTATATTATATTATATTATATTATATTATTATTATTAACAGTGATTATCACTTTGCATCCATTGGACTGGCAAAAATTGAAAAGAGTTTTAACGTATACTACTGTCTGAGACACGATGAAAAGTTACTCTCTTTCATTACTGGTAGAAACATGAATTGTGTATACACACCACACACACACACACACACACACACACACACACACACGAGGTATGACAATTAAGTTTGCGAACTTGTTGAGCCGATGTTGCTAACCTATTTTTTGATATCAGAGAGATTATTCATTATAAATTTGTACCAACTGGACAAACAGTTAACCAAGTTTACTATTTGGAAGTGCTGAAAAGATTGCATGAAAAAGTTAGATGACCTGAACTTTTTGCCACCAATTCATGGCTCTTGAATCACGGCAATACACCAGCTCACACGGCACTGTCTGTGAGGGAGTTTTTAGCCGGTAAACAAATAACTCCATTGAAACACCCTCCCTACTCACCTGATCTGGACCCCAATGACTTTTTTCTTTACCCAAAGATAAAGGAAATATTGAAAGGAAGACATTTGATGACATTTGGGACATCAAAGGTAATACGATGACAGCTCTGATGGACATTCCAGAAAAAGAGTTCCCAAATTGCTTTGAAGGGTGGACTAGGTGCTGCCATCAGTGCATAGCATCCCAAGGGGAGTACTTCGCAGGTGATTATAGTGATATTCAGCAATGAGGTATGTAGCACTTTTTCTAGGATGAGCTCACGATATATGGTATGTCTGACCTCATATATATGGTATGTTATATACATATGTACATACACATATATATCAAAAAAATTTGTTTCAAGAATATCTTATAGATATTAAAAGCATCAACATTTGTAAAATTTATGTACATGGATGTTAGTTGGTGCATGTTCAATATCAAAATTTTTGTTCAAATGAGCAAAACAAACAAATAAAATCTAATGGGGGTTAAGAGTTTGCTCATCAATAGGGCCAATAGATTTATGATTCATTCAAACCATTATCAATAAATATGTTATAGATACATGAGATGACTTTTAAGAACTTTCATGAAGTTTAGTTGTGTAAGAAAAGTGCAGAAAAACATTGAAAGAGCAGGATAAGAGGATACGGTAATGTCACCCACAACTGCTCTTACACAACTGTTTAGTCGAGAATTTCTGCTGTTGGAAAAAATATAAGGCAAACTCATTGTTTATGGCTCAGTGTTAGATAATAAAACATCTTGCAATCATTTTGGATTATAATATTCAACAATTAATATGTCCAGTGAGTGTAAAATTAAAGACTTCATTCAAAGTTAAAGCTTCTCCTCTCCCCAGCTCTGGTTTGATGTTAAAGGAGAGGCTATCTGTCTGCCTGGGTTTCTTTTCTTCCTACAAGTGGCTAACCATGGTTTCTGACTCCTTGAGCATCAAAGGAGTGGTG
Organism: Rhinolophus sinicus; assembly: GCF_036562045.2. Taxonomy (NCBI): domain Eukaryota; kingdom Metazoa; phylum Chordata; class Mammalia; order Chiroptera; family Rhinolophidae; genus Rhinolophus; species Rhinolophus sinicus. The sequence goes on from NC_133755.1 coordinate 147,896,363, forward strand.
GCAGAGAAGAGTGGAGGAAAAATATGTAAGTGATCAGGAAAGATTTTATGTGACTAAGTTACTATGAGTTGGCACTCTCTGGACTTGGCATATGTTTAAAGCTGACTCTCCTTCTAATAGCTTGTTTGTGGGTTTTTTGGAGAACTTTCCCTTACCGGATGTGTCTCACTGCAAGTCACTTGACTTGGGTTGATGAGATTCTTTGTTTGGTAGTTTCCAGCTTCTTCCTTATCCCCTGGGCATCTGCTGGTGCACTTCAGCCGCCGTCTGCTAAGTCTTCTTCACCATTCCATATAAATCCTGCCTAAATCCTTTTAGGCATGATTTATATGCCTAACCCACGCCAACCCTCTCTTCTGTGGCCCACATCGTATCCACAGGAAAGATAAACATTTGGCTTTTTATTGATAGACCACAGTTAATTCCCAATAATGGCCCTCTACTCTGCCAACCCAGGCCCTTCTAGAAATTCTCTCTGCTTTAGCTCTGTCAGCACTGGGGTCATGTGTCTAGCTTTCCAAATGGTTTCACTGAAGTTCCTCTCACTAGGTAAAGCCTTCTACCCAGTCCACCATGAGAGCAGGAATCGGAACTCTCAGCAAATTGATAGTTGTCCAATGAAGTCCTTTCTTCAATCTCCAACTCTGGTCTCTTTAACTACAACCCTTCTGACTCCTGAAGAAAGGTTTAAGAAATGGTCTGAAATTTGATTTTCAGGTTTCTACTTTGCAAATCCTATCTAAATGATCAGTTGGTCAGACATCAAACTGAGATAGTTATTTTTAAATGTGTTTGATATAATTCTACTTTATATGTATATTAGTTATCTATTATTGCATTAAAATATTGGCACAAATTTAGTGGATTAAAACATCACACAACATCTCACAGTTTCTGTGCATCAGGATACTGGGCATGGTTTAACTAAATCCTCTCTTCAGGGTCTCACAAGGCAGCAATCAAGGTGTCAGCTGGGGCTGGGTTCTCACCTGAGGCTTAACTAAGGCGAGATCTCCTTCCTAGCTCACATGGTTGCCAGCAGCATTCAATTCCTTGTGAGTTGGTGGACTGAGGGCATACGTTTCTTGCTGGTTGTTTTCTAGGGCCGGCCATAGGTTCTTGCCTTGTGAGCTTTTCCAATATGGCCACTTAATTCCTCAAAACCAGCAAAGGAGAAACAGTTTTTCATCAAGACAGGATTATAATTTTATATAACATAATCACACATGTGATCATGTATCCCCAATCACCTTTGCTGTACTCAGTTTATTAGAAACAAGTCATAAATCCCACACCTACTCAAAATGAGGAAATTATACAAGGGTGAAAGTATCAGGAGATGGGGGTGATGGAAGCCACATTATAGTCTGTCTACCACAATATGATAAACAATGAAAAAAATCAGATATATGTGTGTGTGTCTATGATTATAGCTGTGTATCTATATGAAATTACGTGACAATGGAGATAATGTGGACAAAGACATTAGGTTTTGATACGGGTCATCTTGGAGGAGGATAATGAGAGGTGTTAGTATAATAAAGACAAGGAGAAGGCGTGAGGAAAACCAAAAAGATAAAAACAGAAAAAAAAGTATCGATTTAAAAATACTCGTGTGTATAATTACATTTATTCATTTACATAAAATACATATATGTAACTATATATATGAATTGTATGTAAAGAAATTTAAAAAACTGTCATGAAGAAAGAAATAAAATTTATTCTCTTGCCTTTCTTATAAGATGCTTCTTCTAAATCTGGTCAATAGAGCTGAAGTGTTACTATTTTTTTTGGAAAAAAATACAAACAGCTACAGCAGAAATAAAAACTTTAGCAAGTGAATAGAATTTTTATACATGTTATTAAAAAGCTCAGGATGTTAAACTGTGTTTGTGCGTGGATTTAACAATCAACTCACCTTTTCAAATGCACACACACACACACACACACACACACACACAAAATACACACACTGTATTTCAGGGCCCAGATTTCCTTTAAATTTAGTTTACAGCACAGGAGAATGGAGTTTGGTTAAATGATTGTCAAGTGGTTAAAAACTGTCTAATTAATTTTGTTTTGCAGCATCCAGGGAGACAACAACTAACGGAAATAATCAACAGATTCCAAGTAATTCAGAATGACCAATAAAATCTAAACTTTGGAAGACGGTAACTACAGAAAAGGATGATGATATTATGATTTAGGTACCTAGACACACTGATAATCTAGCTGCTTTAACAAAATGAAATGTAGACTTGTTTTTCCAAAGAACTGTGGATGTGAAAAGGACCACATAGTAAAGCTGAGAAGCTCAGAGGAGACCTGCATGGCGCAGGCCTTACAAACTCAGAGACTAAAAGTAACCACATAGGATGGTCTGAACATAAAATTTCCTAACTAAATACAGGTCATGGCTAGTAGTCATGTCCTAGGCCTGTAGCTTCCTTAACAAAGGTCTATCTTCACTTTAAGTGAGCTAATCTATTGTCTTTTTGCATGCAAGATAACATACCTTTGAAATGTCAGAGTAATCTCCTTTTCCAGATCCTCAGGGCACCAGAGCAGAGAATACAGTCCACAGGGCCCTCCTTGTTATCTTGTTCTCTGTGCTGTGAATGTTAATTATTGACTACCCTGTACCCACCAACGTTAAAAAAAAGTATGTGTTTCTCTATTTTACTTTTTATCCAATCCCAGAGATTTCCCTGCTTTGCTTTCTCCTGCCCCCTTAATCTACCACCAATGGGTTCAATGTAACCCTCCTTATGTTTCCTCCTTTGATGATCATGCATAAAATAAGCTGCAAAACTGTCATTCTCTGGAGCATTTTCGCATTTTGTTGAGATTTTGCTTCTCAGCAATTGTCATCAGTTTGGTTCAAATAAATTTATACAAATTCTCTACAGGTTTAGATATTTCTTATGTAGACAAAACTCAAATAGAAAGTAGCAGAAAGTTTAGTAGAAAAAAATTTGAGAGAAAAAGGCAAAAGAGATTAAAGCCTTATAGATACATTGAATCAATGGATGTAGAGAAGAATTCGATCTTTGTCAATTTCTCATAGGATCTTCCTACTGCAGTCTAATTCTATAGGATGCCTTCCTATTTTTTCTTTCCTCTTCCTCTTTCTGTGTCATTAGTTGCTTTGATTCCTTTCTCTATTTTTGCTTCTTTCTTAATCCACTCTAGATTATCCTCATTTCTCTCTCTTTTTTAAGATTTTTATTTATTTTTTCTTTTTTAAGATTTTTATTTATCCTTACCTCTTTTTAATCCAACAAGTATTCTCCTCTCTGACAGAGTTGATCACTTTTTACTTCTCCCCTTCCATGAAGACACATCTTTATTATTGTACTTACATTACTGCCTCATAATTATTTGTTCATTATCTGTCACCTCCAGCAAATTAAGCTCCCCTTCATTTCTTTATCACCAGTTACATGCACTGTCCTTGGCACATTGGCAATATGTGTTGATGAATGAATGAGTCTTTCATTTATTTTTATAATGTGTCCTTCCTTTATATCATCATTTGTGTATATTCCTCTGCCCTGTTTACTACTTTCTGTTATACAAGGTCCAAATACTTTATAGCTGGAAGGAATCTTAGAAATGAAGCATCCAGCATATCTCAAAGTGTAGTCTATGAAGTTTCCTAGACTCCAGGTCCTAGAGTGCTCATTAAAAATGTATATTCATGGGTGCCAACCCAGACCTACTGAATCAGAATCAAATGGATGAGGTTAATGAACTGTCCTTGTTAACAAGCTTCTGGGTTATTCTTATGCAAATTAACATTCCAGATTTATTGTGGCACAATCCCTCAATTTAGAAATAGAACAAAAAGGAGTCAACTTGGAATTCTTAGGACTTGAGAAGTAATTTAGGGACTAATTTGATAAAATCTGAGATTGTGACAAAGGTTAACGCATTTCTTAATTTCTTTCTTTCTGATTTTGTGTGACTTCAAGAGCATATGTGAGTACCCATGCTCATATTTTTAGCATTAAATACACTTCCCAGAGAATGTGTTAGATTGCGTAGATTAGTACCATGAAATTGTCCTTGGGCTATAGATATAACGTCCTTGAATCTCAATGGGAAGCTGGCCTGTTCACAGTTGGATATGGTCTAAAGGAGAAACATTCATGGCCATTCAATAACCATTACTGAGCTCAGGTAATAAGAATAAGGGCATTCTATGCCCTTAGATTCTATAATTTAGTCTGGTATATTTTTCACAGTTGTATATCTCCCAGAACTTTCTAATGGTTTTCATTAGTTTTGTATTTGTGTGTCTGTTATTGAAAGCAGTAGAAAAGCTGGAGAATTATTAGACTATACAGCTAAGAAGTCATAGGTTTCTCTTAAACATGCTGCCTTTTTAGTTGATTTTGAAAGGACTTCAGTAATTTTCTTTTTTGAGGTAAAGTACTTCTGCCCTTCTTAGAGAGCTTAACTGTAAACAGAGTGAAGTGCACATATGAACTGTGATGTCTATATTTAGTTGTCATATATTTTTTCTCTCCCTCTCCTGTCTTTAATCCCTCTTCTTTCTCCTTTTTCTTCCCCTTCCGTCTCTTTTTCCTCTCTTCTCTCTGACACATATATACACAATTAAGGAGTGAAAGAAACAAATTAATATCACTCTCAAATTGTTAACAAAACTCAGATGTGTTTCTAATTTAAGACCAAATTACAGTTCCATTTTTAGTTTTTCCATACACAGCTGCATACCATGTTATTCACAAATTTTCCTTTGTCAAAGGTACTGTTAAACATTGAAATTTTTAAAAAATCTGAGAACAATATACATTTTTCCTTGAATATTGCCTTCAAGATCACAAATAGTCTTTTACTTGTTCTTCACAAGAATTCTGAAGTGTTCTTTTAAAGATGTTATTATATGTGTATAAATAGAACTGCAAAACTGAACTGCATTCTTCCCCAGCACTTAGAGGTACCATGCCAAGTCTTTAAGCCCATGTGGACTGCCCTTTTGTTACATGTGCTTTACTTCTATACTGAAGAGATTCACCCCGACACTGACTGCTGCCCACCATATGGTCCACCCATTGTCTCTTTACAGTCACTGAAAGAATTACTTAGAATTAGAGAATGTGAAGAAACTTCAGTAATAACCTGTGTTCAATTTCTTTCTCCCAGACCTAAGGCTCATATGAGTTGAGTAACTTGCTTTTGTCTCCATAGTAGGCCATGACAAGAATGGGTATAGAATCCAGGGCTTATCATGTCCCATTCTTATCTGTCAGGGATTTCTTGCAAAATTTTGCTCTGCCTATCATGCTTTTGGGAGCTCCAACATAAGTCTTTATAGAATGGTGATTTTGTTATAAACTATGAGGGTTCAAAGAAGAGATAAGGTGTTTTAAATGGGACTCTGATGTTCATCAAACGTTATCATAATGGTAATCTAGACGGTGACTTTAAGGCTTGTTCTTACAGAGGAGTTTAGAGAATAATATCCTTTTTAAAACCCATGGCTTAATTTGGAGGCTGATATGCTGAAATAAATTTCCATAAACCCATTAGAAAAAAATTATTTCTATTTATATTTTTCCTAGTTCTCTGTATGCCAATTTTGAAGGTATTGTTTTCTGATTGACAAGAACAAGGTTTTAAATTTTACAAGTGTTATTGTCCCTATCTTATATACAGGTAAAAAAAAAAAACTCACAAGAAGAGTTTTTGAACTCTTTGTGAACGTTTGTGAACATGATGGCACACATGAAAATAAGGAAGTTACTAAACTTTCCTATGAGGTTTCTAAAACCTGTGAGGTAGGGATAGTACCAGTCACCTCACAGAGTTGCGGAGATGGTCGAATGAATCAATATATATGAAGCTCACATCATCGTGCAGTACCCTTGTAAGCACTCGATATGAGATTGGTATCTTAAAAAAAATATTATTGCAGATTTGTTGAAGATTTTTAATTTAAAATGTGGATAGTAAATGGTGCTTTCCAGAAATTTTAAGCATGCCCTGATGACAGCTTTCAGTGAATTTTTAAAGGAGCTTTATGAGTAATTGAAGGTGTTGGGTGGGCCTTTATTCTAGGGCCATTAGTAATCTTTCTTGCAAGGTGCTGTCTCATAATTTTTCAATTGGGCAAATGCTCATTGACAAGGACTGAAATATCCTGAGGTTTGATATGAAGCAAAATGTACCATGTTGACAGTTTGGGCTTTCAGACTGATGGTATAGTGGCATCCCCAATCTATGGTAAGAGTGTTTTGCAGCATAAATCACATGGCTTAACTTTAATATTCACCAGGCCAGGCTACCGGGAGTATCCTCTATACTTAAGAGCAAATTACGTGTGTCAATCTCCTAAGATAAAGGACACTATAAACTAAATGAAACCAAAATTATGAAAGCACTATTAATCCTTTGAGGAAAAGAAATGATACAGCTCCAAAGAAGTCTTAGATTGTCTTTAATGATCGATTTAGGCAGTATTGAGGTCAGCAAGTGCAATGCTATTGCATTCATTCCATGCAAACACGTAGTAAAACATGCTTCCCACCACCAAGTTTTATTTGAATAATTTCTCAGGCTGCTTCCAATAGCTCCATAAACAATATATACAGTGCCCATTACAATGGGGTACAATGGGTAATAATGCAGGAAGCTTTTGATTAGATTTTATAGAAAGAACCAAAATGTTTTTTAAACGAAAGCAGAGCCATTTCTAATTTCCCATTCTTTTTCACTGTCTTTGCTGAAAATAGATATTAGAGACAGAAAGAAGTAAATGGGCTTCGAGGAGCAAAGTGAAGACAGAAAAACACTTTTACATAGAAATCAAATAACACTAAAATTGAAAAATAATACCCGACTTGGCAAACTCTAAAACAAATGTGTTTTACATTTAGCCCTGGAAGCTTTCTGTGGTCTAATCCACAAAGAGAGACTGAGTAAAGAGCCATCTCCATTTAAATCCTCCTCAATGGGAACTGTAATTTGTGCTGTGTTTGGTTAGATCTGAGGAACGAATTAGGCTTGTTGGTCTTCAAAAGAGATTTTAAGGTAAAAGGCTAAGCAGGTAATACAAAAGATTTTGGATTAATAAAAATGTAATAATCTTTCTTTGAAGACAAATAACAGCATCCATATGGTTTGCCTAATACTGCAAGTATTTATCTTAAATATACAAATTAAGCATTTTTCCCCCTAAGGGTGGGGTGAGCAGGAGAAATGAGAGGCATGTCTGTCTGTACTGGCTAGGTTAAAATGGGTTTTGAGGGGCATCAGAATGAACACCCTCAGATATTTTCTTGAGTTGACTCTTAGCAGACTAGCAGTGCTATTTGCAAAGCCTATTTACTAGAAAAGAAGACACATATACACAGTTCAGATTTCACAAGCCTGGGCCTAAGGGTTCATTAATATTAATAATCCTTGGTCTCCTGTAATGACGCAGCAATTTGATTACATGAGATAAACAAATAGCATTTTGCTGTATGGATTTATATGAGGAAGATTAAATGTGAAAAACTGGATGATTCAGACAACTTCAGTAGCTTTTTGGGGGCAAGAAGTTGAGATATTTTCATCTATAATTATAGATTATCTATAATTATAGTTATAATTATAATCTATAATTATAATTATAACTATAATTATAGATTATTCTCTTGCTGAAAGAATAGAGTGATTTTAAAATCAAGATCATGTTGGTTCTGAGAACCAAATCATAATAAAGATGAGGCTTAACATTTTTGTACAGGTAGAAAGACAGGCAGATACATTTCACTTCTTTTCAGTGAATTCAAACCCTTAGCTCTGCTAGATTTCCACAATAAGTCTCTGATTATTGAATATTAATCATTGGCCCTGGATTTATAACATCCTAAGAAGTTTTCAGTTTAGTGTATATGCTATTAGAAATCCACACTTTTTTTTTTTCAAACCAAAATAGTTTTGGTTAAATTTGTCAAGTTCGGGATATAATTTAACATACTTTTTTGTTTGTTTGTTTTCTAGGGCATGAGAAAGGAGCTAGTAGAGACAGAAAAAAGATGATTACATAATCAAATAGCAAAAAGGTTTTGTACTGTCAAAAATGTTTGGGAATCTCTTTGTTGGGCCATCTCTCTTCACCTCCTTATTATTATTTTCTTTTTCTAGACTGAAATGATACACAACATATTCCTTTTCCTTTTCCTCTTAAAATCTGGTTACAGCTCTGTTTAGTTTGAGATCAATCTAACCATTCCTTTTACTTAGAGGATGTCCAGCCTCAGTGTAGATGGCTGAAAAAGTCTCCTTTCTGGCTGGCTGAGGGACACATTAATGAAAATAGATACCTTAGTACTAACCTGGGATCAAAAGGAAAAATGAAGTGAATTTCCTCAGTTTTCCAAGTCGCAGCTCTGTGAAAGGAGCAACCCATATAGTTTATTGGTATTCATTTCATAAAGGCAAACTAAAAATCTAAACTGGGAACAATTATTTTAAAGCATCTAATACTGGGAGACTTATTTATTTACTATGTAAAACAAAAACAAAATTAAAAAATGCTCTTCCATATTAAGAAATAAAAAAGAAGAATATATGATTTTCTAATAACAATCCCTGAAGGACGGGTTTTTGCCATGAGAATCTTGACTCGAGTTTCTGAAATGATTTATAATTCTTATAGATTAGTATGATCATGTTTCAGCCATTTGTCTTTTGGTATTAATTGCTTTTAATCCTGAGAGACACATCCATTAACCTGTTCCTTGGGGAAGAAGATAAATGTTTCTGTCAAATCTCTAACTCTCCTTTAACAAATGCTAACGTAAGAAAAGACCTCATTATTTGTTTAGAGTTGAGCATTCTCAAGGGAGTGAATCTAATTTTAAGGAGTTTAATTTGAACAATGAACAATGGCTGATGTGAATATATAATTGTGTGCTCTCAAAACTGTCAGCCTTAACGTGAGCATCAGGAGCTGACTAATCTTTTGTGCCTATCCTTTTACTGTCAAGTACCATCCATCAAACACCACTGAGCTCCAGCTTTTAATCCGAAAGTAAGAGCTTGGGATGCAGATCAGTGTATACAGCACTCTTTAGGTATATACATGCTAGAGAACATTTATCTGTCCTCAAAACATGAACTCCATTATCCCAATAGAAACAGCAAGTGGGGATGGTTTTCCCTTATGTAGTTTTGTAGAAGGTAGTAATATTTGTGTATAGAAGTTGGAAGACTAATTAAAACTCACATTTGTTGAGTGATTTCCATGCTGCAGCCACTGTTTTAAGAGCTTTATATAAGTTCACTTAAATAATTTCTTTAACAATCTATGAAGTAGTTACTAATTATCATCCCCTTGTTAAATATGAAGACACAAAAACATGTTGATCATCTTGCCCAAGGTTACACAGCCAGTAAGTGCAGGAGTTGGCATTTTGAACCTAGGGAGTTTGGCTCTAGAACCTGCCCCCTTGGTCATGTGATACTCGGTCCCTCAATGTGATAGCAACTGTAATCCAAGCCATCAAGTTAGAAGATAAGATCAATGTTCCTTTCATATAGCCCTAAATAGATATATTGTACAGAAATTCAAGCCATGGAATCTAAGACAAATGTGTTAAATGTGATAATAAAAATGTAAAAAAAGAAAATCATGGATCAAATATGTAATATAGTGATTACTAGTATAAATATATCATTCTGTTAGCCACTATAGAGGATGCAGTCATGCCTAAAATCTGTACTCTAGGTTTCTGTACTCTAGGAAATTGTAATTTAGCAGCAGAGGGAAATATATAAATAATAAAATATAATGTGTGAAAGGGCCACATGAGTATGTGAACACCATGCACTTTGGAAACTCAGAACAGAGAGGGATATTACTTTTGATCTAGAGTAAAGGGAATTTAAACTAAAACTCAAAAAGCCTCTATAAACAAACAGCTGTGTTTAACCATATAAAGAAGAAACTGGACAAACTTGGACTATCATTAAGACTTTCATGTAGTATATATAAATAAGTATATTTACACACACAAAATGCCTATTTTTTTTTTTTTTTTTTGCCTATTTGTTTTCACTTTGACTTATAGTTTATGCTTTATACAACCGTCAGAATGATCTGCTTAAAACATAAATGAGGGGCCAGCCTACTGGCTCAGGCGGTTGGAGCTCCATGCTCCTAACTCCAAAGGCTGCCGGTTCGATTCCCACATGGGCCAGTGGGCTCTCAACCACCAGGTTGCCGGTACAACTCCTCAAGTCCTACAAGGGATGGTGGGCTGCGCCCCCTGCAACTAACAACGACAACTGGACCTGGAGCTGAGCTGCGCCCTCCACAACTAAGATTGAAAGGACAACAACTTGACTTGGAAAAAAGTCCTGGAAGTACACTCTGTTCCCCAATAAAGTCCTGTTCCCCTTCCCCAATATAATCTTTAAAAAATTAAAATAAAATAAAATAAAATAAAATAAAATAAAATAAAATAAATGAGATCATGCCATTTACTTTTTATTTCATTTTATTTTTTTACTTTCTTCCCTGTTGTACTGAGAAAGAAAAGAAAATCAAATTATTATTTATACTTCTAATATTACCTCTTTTTGGAATTTTCTTCTCTGGATTTTTGCATATGTCAATCTTTTTTATTTTTCAGGTATCTATTCAAAAGCCACCTCCTAGGTAAGTATCCTCCAAATACCTTATGTAAACTACCTACTCCTCTTATAATTTTCCATCTTCCTACCTGCTGCATTTTCTTCACACTACTTACCACTATTTTTAATTATATTTTTATTTACATGCTTATTTATTATTACTGTTTCACATTAGAATCTCCATGAATACAGAGAGTTAATTTCCCTGTTTACATTGAATCGGTGCCTAAAACAGAAGTTAGCACATGTTAGACATTGAATTAATATTTGCCAAATGAGTGTTGAATGTAAATATTTAAACACAAAATCCTATTGATCTCCTTTTACAGTCTTGCTTGCTCATCTAATGTTCCTCATTTCTATTGCTTGTCATTACCTTGTTTCTGCTCACCTGTGTCTCTTTCTCTATTTTCCCTCTTCCTTAAATTTATTTTGCATACATGTTGACTTCCATTAATTTTTAAACAACTTCATTATTTTCTCATCTCTATTAAAAACATTAGTCTTTATATCAAAATCAAATTTTACAACTTTCAAAGTGATGTTTGTTTTTGCATTATTAAACTCACATGAACACACCACCCGCCAACACAAAAATCTCTAGTGGTTCTCTGCATTCTGGAAGTATTCCACATGTTTTAGAGAGCTTTTCTGTACAGTAGAGCAGAGAAATGGAACAGGAGCGGGAAATTTGAGTGTATGCATATCTATTTACATGTACAAATATATTTAGGAATAGGCCTATGTGTGTAATATAAAATGGGAAATGATGATACAGGGCATGAGAGGGAAATAACTGTAGCAATAGGATCTTGATTAGGTAAGAGGAGATGGGATATAGTGTGCAAGAGGAGGGATTTGCAGGCCCTAGCAACATCCAGTGTAACAGGAGAAAGAGCAAAGTTTACAAACACAGATGCAGTAGGATCGCTAGATTTGACAGAAGATGCATTTTTGTTGTATTACTTTTATTTTGTCAGTCATGTAAGAAACAAGGTAAGAAAGGCTGAGAGAGGAGATAGTATAAATTTATTTTAGACAGTGGAAGAGCAATTTTGCCAGGGAAGTATAGTGAAATTTCTAGGGATATTTAATGCTCCTAGGAGATTTGGGGTCACAAAATTAAAGTAAAATCTAAGCATGATTGTGTGTTTCTCTCTAGCCATTTTCAACTACTTTGGTAGGTGATAAATAGTACTTGACTTAGGGTTTTGCAAGACATTACAATAGAAGAAAAGATGGGCAAAAGAATTGAGGATGTGTGCAAAGGAGTGATCTCAGTGTGAAAGCATGAAATCTGTGTTGGGTTAGGAGGAAAGTGAGGGCATGAGGGGGCTGTTGGTGGAGTCAGTTGAAATTGGTTCCAGTGGAACTAAATCATTGTTGGAGTGGGAGACTCACAATAATTCAACAGGAAAAATAAGAAGTACTGGTCAGAATGAGTTGTTTGGAATCAGTGTTTCAGAGACTACATGCCACATTGTGATGTATCAGCAAGGGAGTCAGTGGCCACGCTGGGGTGAAGGGAATAAAGCTTTGGAGAGAAGATCAAAGAAATGAGAGGTGGAAATCAGGTCTGTTTCTATGAGGGTGTGAGGGCTTGTCAAAAATAATGACAATAATAGTAGTGAGGAGGAAGAAAGTAAGCTAGATGCTCAGGTTTTCAGTGAATTAAAAAAAAAAAAAATGACCTGGATATCAGTAGGTGATGGCATCTAGGAGGGTAGTGAGTAGTGCAACATGATAATGTGAACCTTAAGATAATAGGGATATTTTGAAGGAAGAAGGAGAAGACATAGTCTATTAAAAGGTAAAGTGTTTATTTTAAAGATATGTGGGGAAAGTTTAATGGTAAATTGAGTGCGGGAAGGCTTCTCTACTGAAGGATAAACATTCAATGATTAATGCGGAAATTCAGGTGGAAAATTTTAATAGGTAACATTTATTGAATGCTTAGACTTATGCATGCTATCCTTCAAAGATATTGCACGTTAGATATTTATTATTCTCATTGACAAAGGAGGAAAATACAAATTAGGGGGGTGGATACTAGGCCCAAGATTGTCACAAAGCTTGTAGTAGAAAGAGCTAGATTTGAACCTAGATCTGTCTAATTATAGAACCTGTGCTTCTTCCACTTTACCATCTTATCATTTGCTCATTTAATCTATTTATATGGACTAAAAATATAAAATATGGTATATTAGGAGAAGAACAAAATGCTGAGATAAAACACTAAAAGTCAGGAATAATCCAGTTCTATTCTAAATCCTCTTATATCCTAAGAAGTCAATATATTAATTTTCACTGGATATTTCAAATGTATAAGGCATTGTAAGAAATGAACAATATAACAGAACTTTCTATCCTCCAGTTGCTTATTATCTATGTATAAGTCCACATACAACTATACACATAACTTGCATATGTAAAAATAATTATTAAGTTCAGTTTTTCCATGCTACATAGGTGTTAAAAACAATAAAAACAGAAGTGCCATAGGGGTAGAAATCACTTTGGGCTGTAGAGGCTGAGAAGGCTTCATGGAAGTTGCTGAACTCTGCTGGACTGTGAAGGATGGAGAGGACCCACCATGATAAGAGGAGGAAGGCATTTTGAGCAGAAGTGGAAATGGAGAGCAATGGCAGAAATAGTAAGAAGCATACTCTTGTGTAAAAGAATACCAAGAAAGGTCCTCAGCTATACTTAGTTTCATTATGGTTACATGGGAGGTTTATATAGGAAACAGAGCTTAGGATTGGAGTAGTAAGCTGGGACCATATCGTGAGGGGTCTTGAATGCTAGGATAAGAATTCAGATTTCTCTGGAGAACTTTGAAGGCTAGGCCAAGGAGTTGAAATCTGCAATAATATCCACGAAGGAACTTAGAATACATTCTTGATTATGGAAATGCAGAGATGAAAAGTTTATTTTATAAACTCTGGCTCTCCTACACTGCTTGGACTAAATGCTAATTTATCCGAGGATCTTCCAAATGAATTCCTGCCATGCCTATCTCTTTCCAAGTCACATCTCAGAGGCTTTTCCCTTTAATCAAGCTATTTGCATCTTCCACACACATCTGGTCCAGCACTACCTCTGGATGTGTTTTGCTAAAGTTGCTGCTCTGTCTGGAAGGCCCTCATTCCTCAGATGCATGACCTGAGCTTTGCTTCCTCCAAGACTTCGCTAGAGGCTCCTGTTCTCCTAGATGCCTTCCCAGACTAACTTACCTCCTATGAGGTCAGCTCCCGGCTCTGTATTACTTGGCACTTGTGGAGTGTTTGTGGTATGTTATTTTTGGCTTTGCTTATGTTGTCTATTTGTTGTCTGTGTGTTGCCTTTGTCTTCCCTGGAGTCAATGTCCAGTCTCCAGTTTTTTAGTATTCTTCAATGTAATTAACATAATGCTTTGAAAACAGGAGAAGAATACAAAGAAACACTCTTGAACTCAACTTTGTTCCTCTGGACAAGGTTACATTTGGTTTGAGGGTAATGATAATAATTAACAATAGTGTATTCAATTGAACTATCATTTATAATATTTTGGCTCTGATCACAAAACGAGATTTTTAAAAATTTCTACATCTAAAATTTCATTGTGGTTTGGTGAAAATGTTTTGCTGTTGTTATGAACCCTATCTTAATTGGAAAATCTAATGGAGATTTCACTGAGTTTTATCTGGAGACATTTGTAACTCCTTATAATTTATTTTCTGTCTTTCAGTTCAAGTCAAACAAAAAATTACGCACTTTTTAAAAATGTTTGTAGCCTTTTTGGAAAGAAGATACTTAGCAATCATACTAATCATCGCTTTTAAGGATCATTTTCCCTGATATCTCATTTAATTACAGACAGCATCCTATTGAATGTGGAAGCACAGCGTCCTTAGACCACCCCTTCCAAATGCAAGTTTCATCCTAATCAAAATCCAATCATCCTACAAATGAATATTTAGAGTGGCACTCTGGTTGATATCTGCACTCTCAGTCTCTTCACTATTTCATAGAGTCCCCCTTTTCCTTCCCCACTTATTTCCTTTTATCACATTTATTAATAAGTTCATGGAAGGGCTTCAAATTTTAAAAAAGTGTAATGAAGAAATCTTTATTTAGTGTTAGCTTGTTTAGGAATTACTTGAAGCATGTTAATACTGGTTCATTTACACATAAGAACATTTATACTTGTTAACTCTATACAGTGTTTTTATTCTCAGTATATTTGCAATTATTTTATGTAATTTTTTTATAAATTATAAAATTATAGGGTCAGAAAGGGCCTATTACATAACTTTATAATTTAAAAGAACTAAGAGAGTCATCTAAAGAGATATATCCAGTCAGCTTCAGAGCTGAAAGTGGCACTCTATTAAAACACCCAGAGACACAAAGGCATACACACATATACCCTGATTAAACTTCCACTATGAGTAAAGTCAGTATAGACTCTGAGGGTACAAGATGTTTATGACATGCCTGGCCCTTTGAATTTACAGGGAGTAGGGAAGACAAATAGATGAAGCAATCAATTACAACACAAATTGTTGTAAGAAATGTACATGCAAAGTGATATGGGAGTTCAGACGGGATTTAGGGGCAGTCTTTTAAAACTGGATTTTAAAGTTCAACCAAGATTCTTTTAAATTCAGTATAAGAAAGAGGGCATCAGAAGGAGAGGAAACATGAGTGAAAAATATTGAGGTATTAGGAGTATATGGCTTGTTCAAAGAATGGTGACTAGTTTAATCTAGTGACAGGTTGGGGAGGAGCATGAAGGGGAGGAAAGCGTCATGGGACAATAGGAAAAAGTAAATTAGAGCTTATTTTTGGTAGAGCTTGAATACTATGCTACAGGTTTTAGATTTTGTACTTTAGAGACAACAGGGAGACACTGGAATTTTTAAAGTGACAAAGTTGTGTTATTAGTATATCAGCAAAATAAATTGTGACCACTTGATAGCATGGATTGGAGGGAAGTGATTATTGAAGTAATTCACAGATCAGCATCTGAACGGCCAAGTGTCAGAACAACTGGAGGAAAAAAGAGACTGATTCAAAATATTCCGGATGTAGGAATGAGATGTCGGTGGCTGAATAGATTTAGGTGAGGGAGAACTTGTTCGCTTTTACAGTGGATTATTGGGTGCCATTAAAAGGACATAAAATATACAGGAACTCATTCCTATGTCCTATACACTAAACCACACTACAATTGTTACTTCACTAAACTTTTTTAAGACTAGTTAAAGGTTGTATTTTTCAATACTTTGTCCAGTTCAAGTTTTTTTAAGATAATATCTAAATCCATACTTTAGATATTATATTTTGGCAATAAGGAATTAAATTTAAACTTCAGTGTTTAACAGTAAGTATAACAAAAAGTCAGAAATTTTTAGATGTCCTATTTAATTAGTGTTTGAAAGACCAATTTTCAAAAGCGACTAAGCACTAATAAATGCATAGGCTCATCACTGGTTGAACTTCAGTAAAACATATTGAGTAATTTGATGACATAGTCTCTTTATTGACATATTGACGTATATAATATATATACACACATATAAATGCTTACTTTGTATATATTCATATACTCATATACGTATATACAAAGTTTGGCAATTAACTTTGTAAACTTGTTGCAATGATGTTACTAACCTTTTTTTGATATCAGAGGGATTATTCATTATGAATTTGTACCAATTGGACAAACAGTTAACCAAGATTATTATTTGGAAGTGCTGAAAAGGCTGCATGAAAAAGTTAGACGACCTGAACTTTTCGCCAACAATTCATGTTGTATCACGTTCTTGTATCACGGCAATGCACCAGCTCACACGGCACTGTCTGTGAGGGAGTTTTTAGCCAGTAAACAAATAACTGTATTGGAACACCCTCCCTATTCACCTGCTCTGACCCCCAATGACTTCTTTCTTTACCAAATATAGAGGAAATATTGAAAGGAAGACATTTTGATGACACTCAGGATATCAAGGATAATACGATGACAGCTCTGATGGTCATTCCAGAAAAAGAGTTCCAAAATTGCTTTGAAGGGTGGACTAGGCACTGGCATTGGTGCATAGTTTCCCAAGGGGAGTACTTCAAAGGTGACCATAGTGATATTCAGCAATGAGGTATGCAGCACTTTTTCTAGGATGAGTTCGCGAACTTAATTGTCTGACCTCGTGTGTGTGTGTGTGTGTGTGTGTGTGTGTGTGTGTGTGTATATGTGTGTGTGTGTGTATATGTATATGTATACATACATACATACATACATATATACATACATATATATATATATATATATATATATATATATATATATATATATGGTTCTTGCCTCACAGGGATTGATTCCAGGTATAGATCTATGTGGGGAGGGAATGTATTTTAGTGAACCTGAAGTAATCCTTGAATTCATTGAAACATATTCCAGTGGAGGAAGATTATATCTGATCAAATTTGATATATATATATATATAATTTAAGACTTACTAGACCTATATGTTAAGATTTGTTCTAAACTATTTATTAATACTGACTCATTCATTCTGCATAATAATTCTATAAGGTAGATATTATTGTTATTCTCAGTTTACAATTATGGAACCTGAGGCACAGATTGTTTAAGAGGCTTAACCAAGCTAACAAAGTTAGTAAGTGGCAGAGACTGACTGAACACAAATGGTCTGGCTTCAGAGTCAGTCACCTTTTTTTTTTTACGAATGTAAGAAACTCCCATTTGCCATTGTTCCTATTTGCTAATATTCAGCTAAAGCACTGTTCAGCCTTTAACACGTCAGTTATTTGAAACCTTTACGTATGAAAAAAAAATAATAATGTGACAGTTAAACAAAACTCTAAACAAGAGTGTCGTGGGTAAATATTCAGTAAATCGATAAAATGAATATGATGTGTTTATTGAATCTCTAAAGCAGTTATGGGTCTTTGACTCAATATTGCATAGACTCTGACAAACAAATATCCATACGCATGCATCATTTTACTTCATTTTTATATAAAAATGGATGAGCGTAGACACATTACCTAAAGGTGTTATTTAGCAGTTGGAAATTAAAGTTTATCATGTGCATAAACGCACTTGAATATTACAAAGCCAAATTAGTAACATTTTATCCTAAGAAATAACCTATCTATAAACAATTCTGCAAGTTTAAAAGTATATATTTTTTTCTTTTTTCCCCCCAAGAAATCATCCACATGGACTTTGAGGAGATAACAGCAGGAGAAAAGTTAAGGGAGTACAGCTTCAGTGTTAAAAGTAGGGAAGACCCCTAATGATTTGTATTCTCTTTCCCTTTGCTATCATGTCCTCCTGAGTTTCCATTTATCATTAGGATTTCTACCAATTCATTTTATCCACGTCGCTTTTCTTGACTGTCCTAAACAGTCTTCCTCACTGAAAGCCTCCCTTCCATTAGACCCAAATGGGGCACTCAAGGAAATACACGGCACTCATACCGCAAAGACACTGATAGATTAATGACCTAGTGCCCTTGGTTCACACTCACAAATGCTTCATGTTAAAGAGCTGCCATGATTTTCATTTCTGTTACCTCATATTGGTTAGTTTTCATAAGTTCATCTGACAAAAATGGCTTAGGGCATGGGAGGACACAGGGATTGATTCCAGATATAGATCTATGTGGGGAGTGAATGTCTTTTAGTGAACCTGTGGTAATCCTTGAATGCATTGAAATATAGTCCAGTGGAGGAAGACTATATTTGATCAGATATTTACATGAAATGCAACCTCCTCTATATCCCCATCTCCTCCGGACAGTAATACATATACATCTACTAACTATATTTTGTTTATTGCTTTGCAAAAAGCTGGGGCTAATAAATATAAATTATTATTGATTTATATTAAAAAGAACTCTAGAGTTTCTTCTCAGTATGGGGTAAAATTCCAGTCACCTGGCTTCTAGCCGTCAATTCAACACTAATCAGCCAGATAATATTGATGGAAATTCCCACTCCCTTGGCTCCCATCTGCACAAAGGTATAACTCTGTCTTCTACTTCCTAGGATTGTTGTAATCATTAAGGGATATGGCTATTATATATTCTAGGAAAGTCTTCGTTTTTCTGAGTTTCTCTGTCCCCTTGATTCTACCAACTGATAAAGAGTAACTTGTAAGAGAGAAATAAAAGGGAAACATTAAAACTGTGTGTGTGTATGTGTGTGTGTGTGCGTGTGTGTGTTGCTTGTTTTACACATTTAAAAGATAATATATTTGTAATCAACTTAGCTTCATACTGATTTTTTTCCTGTTGAGTCACAATGAATTGGGCCAGTTAATTCAAACTATGAGACTTAACCATCATAAAAGACCAACTTTGTTACTGGAATATTTAACTAGGGTTATCACTCATTGACTATACAGGATGTATTGTGATATTGTTTCTAGCAGCATGAAACAAATGATGGATAACAATGGCAAGAGTAACACGTTAGCATAACACCATTTACAAAAGAATTTTCACAAGCTTTACCTTGCTGAATCCTCACCAATATGCTGGAAGGTAGAGGTTATTATTATTTTCATTCCATGAATAGGGAAATGGGCTGTGGGAGATAAACTTCCCCAGCACCACACCATGAGGAAGGGACAGCTGTGACTTTGACCTAGGTCATCTGAAATCTGATTTCTGGCTGTTCTCACTATACTGTACTTTATTCCTCTCAAAACAATTCTTTTTACTTAAAAAATATATATATCATCTTTTTTTTTTTTTTTTCCCCTGGTCATTCCCAGAGCCAGAACAGAAGCAGTTAGAATGAGACAAGCTTCCCAGGGAGATCAATTCCTGGACATAATAACAGTGTGGATAACATTTCCAGAGTACTTGCTTCATGCTAGATTTTGCTGTAAGCGCATTGAACCTATCAATTATTTTAATGATTAGAAAAACCCTGAGTCCTAAGACATAACATTTCTCTTCCCATCCACATGCACTGAGGTTAAATAATGTTCCTATATCTGTGCAGTGAATTAGTTGGCCATCTGAATTTGCACCTAGGATGCCTGGCTTCCAGGCCCACAGTACAACCACTTTCACTATGCCTTTCCTACCAGCCTGTATCAAATACACTTGTGGGCGTTCCCAGCATCACAATACCAGAAAAAGGCCCAACTGGCAGACAGAGCAGTCACTAGGACACTATAGTGAAAAAAACTATACATTGATAAATATTGAAAGGGAAGAAGGCAGGGAAAGATCTAGCAAGACAGAAAAGGTGGATTTCTTCATGATACACTATTAGCTGTGTACCTGGTACACATAGACTTAGCTATGTGGCTGGCATATGGCAGGATTCTGGTTTCTGAAGACTCTGGACAGACCCTGGTAACATATATACCAGAGAGACAAAGGAATTAAGTGGTTCATCTCACCTAGCTAGACCATGATAGAGTAAACCAGAGACCTAGCTGTTGGAAGAGAAATGCAGGGCTGTGTCTTACAATAAAAACAAAGATGAAAAAGTGCAAGAGCCTAGAGTACAAAATTGGAACAGGATAACTGGTATGGATTTACACCTCAGAATCCCTGTGTGAGACGGAAGCAACCACAGTTGAGAGAATGGGTTCTGGGCATGGAGTGTTCTGTCTCAATGATGTAGATTGGTGTGAGATGCTAAAGCCAGCTAGTCTTTGAATTATTGTTTCCTAATCTGCCATAGAACCACTGACTTACTTTGGAATGAATAAGATGAAGTATTCTCCATATTATTGAGGTGGAGGGCTTCTTAAGTTATGAAGTTAAATTCAGGTTCAAGGGCAAGGACAAGCCAGGCTGTGGCAGAGGAAATGGCTACAGCTGTGAGATTGGGTGTCTAAGGCTCTCAAGATGTCATCTCATCCAAAACATTTTCCTGGATCTCTAAAGCCGATTTTATTAACCCTTTCTGCAATAACATTTCATTCTAAGCACACTTACTGCTCTGTACTGTAGTTATCTTTTTCCTTTTCTTATGCACTTTAGGAATTTGGTTAAGGATTGGGTTATTTGCACTCTTCAGTTTGTGTCATATAATCATCAATAATCTACAAAAAACGCTTTTGTCTTACTTATTTACTTATTTCTTTAACCCCTTTTAAGTGTCCATCTTCATACCAATTCCCTCCACATACATCAAAGGACATTATTTAAATGTGTTTCCAATATCCTTTTATTTGTATAGTAAATGGGCATTGTTACTTTGTGTGTATGTATTTTAATTTACACCTATGGTATTGTTATAGTTTTGTTTTTCTGTTTCCTCTTTTTCAATTTACTCAGCATTATGTGTTTTAAAGATGCATTCATGTTATTTTGTTAATTCTAAGTCTTTGCTTGTAACTGTGGCAAAGCACCCTGTAGTGTGCTTTCATGATAAGTTGGAGGTAAGTGTTGCCTCCAACTTACTGCAAAGCCCTTAAGAGCTTTGGTAAGACTTTCTCTCGGGCATAGAAAACAGGAGGAAGGCTGGCCGCTCCTAGCAATTTGATTTCATATTGCCTAATCATTCTGTTTTCCAGAATGATAAATATACTTTTCAATTTATGTATCTGTCTAGGTTATATCCTTCTTGAAGTCAGGGAGAGTGTCTTAGCATTTTTATGTCCCAACTGCATAGCTCAACGCAGAGAAAGTGATTAGTATATATTTATTGAATAAATGAATGGAACCAGATAGGCTAGTCTGTTTCATTTCCAAAGGCAATAGCATGGTGGGAATATAAACAAGACCCATATCACACCAATTTACCTACATGGAGAGTCCTCTTTCAGCTTACCAGCGAGGAGGGAAAAAAAAAAAAAAAAAATCTATTTAAAAGCTGCCAGAGTTTAGGGACTCTGTGTCCTGTCTTTGAACTACTGTTTCCGCAGAGGAGTGGAAGTGCTTTCCATTATTCTGAGTAAAAAGGACATGCTCTGTGGGGCTTCCCATAATTGTTCCGAGAGCCAGCAAACTGGAATACTGGACTTCCAACACCACTTCTCCCAGAAATCAACATCGTTTCCTCTCTCACCCTAGCTTCCGGTTAAAAAAAAGAAAAAGAGAGAGAAAAAGTTCCTGTTTGTGATGAACAGAGGTCAGGTTTCTCCGTGGGAATGTTCGTAAAGAATTAACATCCTTCTCCAGACAATGTCACAGTGTCATGGAGCACGTTTTACCTTCCACTTAGGGTTCCTGTGTGGAATGTGCACAGCCTGGGATATTCATCAGGGGATGACAGACTTATGGCAACATCAGGGGTCAATGCCAGACCAATTGAAAGATTACCATTGGTGGCTGTTTAGAATAAAATGATACAGGTTCCTGGCCATTAAATCAAGACTGCAGTAGTTGGTAGCATTAACTGCTTAAAACAAACGTTAAGTAATCCTAAGCATTATCCTGTGCACTGAAATAATCCAGGTCAAAACATATATGTATGTTTTGAAAGAATTAAACAAAAATCTAAATAATGAAAGCTATCATCTGTTGTAATGTCTCATTTTTAAATTTCCTACCATGTTTTTATCTCTTATAATACTGATTTTTTAACTTCATATTTAATGTATAAAATGCATTTTTTGTATGCAGAAAGAGAAAAATGTTTAATAATAAAATGATAATAGTTTAATATTAGGAGGGAAAATGTAGCTTTAACAACCAATCATTTTCATTTCCTCTGTGAACCTCAGAGCACCTGAGAATCTGGAGACCTGTGTGCTAGAAGTGGTATTGCTGAGTGGCTGGGTGGTCTTAGACTTCACGCCTCCGCATCTATAAAGTAGAGGATACACTGGGCAGTACTAAATTCTATTCTTGTGGATTTGGTCAAATCCTGGAAATTTCATTAAATCTTACTTATTGCCTATGAGAGGGGTTGGAGTCAAACTAAGTATCTGACCCACAGTGTTGCATTAATTTTCAAATTACAGTGATCCCCAGGAAAGCTCAGTAAAGAATGGGGAGGTTTAGTTTTCCCATGAATCCCAGAAAGGTGTTTCTTTTCCAAGAAGACTGTTATAAAATATAGTGAAAATGAAAATGAAGTTGGAGTGTTCTATGTTACAATAAGCAGAATTAAAGTTACAAACAAAAGACAGCTTTCCCAAAATATATAACCATGTTCTTTACAACTTCCTCTTAATGAGATTAGTTTCCTGACTGATAAAAATATGCATTACAAGAAATATCTCAAAAATTCCCTCTGAAAAAATCAGTGACCTCTGAAGTTGTGATTAGTCATCACATATTATTTGGTAGCAGTATCAGAGAAGATTCATCAATATTGAAACCAATGGCTTTTATTGAATGAATAGACACAAATCTAAGACGCAGTTTGTATGGGCTGATTCATTTAATCTTCACAAAAACCCTGTCAGGTAGCTACTAACATTTATTTTATAGATAAGAAATTTGAGGCACAGCAAAGATAATAATATATTCAAGGTTTACAACTAATAGAGAACTGAGCTGGAATTCAACTCAGACATTTAACTACAAAGTCCATGCTCTTATCCATAATGTGAGGATGAACGCATATCAAAAGTATATTAAATTTTGAGGAATTTTTCTTCCCTCCTTTTTCCCTTTCCTTCTTTTTCCCCCTCTTCTCTCTCTCTCTCACTCGCTCACTCCCTCCTTTCCTCTCTCCCTCCCTCCCTCCCTCCCTCCCTCCCTCCCTCCCTCCCTCCCTCTGTCACTCTCTCTTTTATCAAATATAATTTAAACACCTACTAAGTGTCAGTACTCCTAGTACTGGGAATTCTAAGGTAAGTGAAATGGAATCTCTAATCATCAAAATATTCAGGACTCAGTGGGATAAACAGATACACATGTGCTGCCACGCAGCAGCCTGCCCCTCTGTCTCCTTGTACCTGCCCCTAAAGAAAGGAGAGTCTGTGAGATGGATCCTTTCAGGGACTTTGCTTCACCTTTGTGCTTGCACCTTATGTCTCCCTGTTTGGCCCCAGAAAGATGGCTGGTCAGCCAATGACAAGTAAGATTCCCCACGGGGTGGGGTGGGGTGGGGGACAACTCAAGCCAGACACAGTCAAGTGGGGACCAACAGGAGAACCCACAGGGTTCATAGAGGTGGGCACAGCCCCCCACTTTCCCCCAGCTAAGGAGAGCCTCTGCCTCTGTGGCTGCATTCCTTCCCACAACCTGCAGGGGAAGAGATTCAATGGGGTGCCTCCATCTATTCATATGCATAAAGGTTTTGTCCTTTGGGGGAGTACATACATCCTGAGACTTATGGTTCAGCTGCCTGCAGGCAAGGGTGATTGGCTTGAATCAGTTTCCTATTATGATATATAGGATTCACAGATCTTGAGATTGACAAGCTTTATCTCCTTTACTTCCCCACATAACTAATAAAAGCTAATGAGTAGGCCCGATTTGGCGCCCAGTCCTTGAGGCTGAAGGTCCCTTGGCCCCGCTTAAACTCTATTCATGGCTACTGTCTTTTCTTAACCCTGCACCGCCCTCCTCACTCCCCACAACCCTCATGGCACGGGACACGACATATGGTGCCCAACGTGGGGCCCGATTCTGAGGCCCACTTTTGGGACTCACTTGTTGGGCTCGAGAAGGAAGGCCGACTTCCAGTCGGAATACAAAAAGGTTTCAAAGAGGTTTCACAGCACAAGGCCTGTGAGAGGTTGCGACAACTACTGGAAGAAAGTAGGGTAACTCTTGGAGAATTTAACCAAGGTAAAAGGGGAATTTTCTCTTTCTGTGTGCAAAGGTGTGAATGTGTGAGTGTGTGTGTATAGCTTCATGGCCTCGGCTACGGAGCTCATGTGGGCCCTAATCTGCGGTTCCGTGGTCTAAGTCATAAGGCAAAATGGTGACTTAGTGCCAGACGGTGTTAACCAGGCCTGGGCTTTATACGGGTGCACCTTAGCCAAGACAGACCTGAAAGTCCTGCGAGGGACGCGGCCAGACGGGCATCTGAATCTGTTCAGAGTGAAAGTTTCTCTCTATCCTTTTCTCTGTACATAATGGGGAATGTTAATAGCCAATATAGGCCTTGTATTTGTTTGCTCAAGCACCTTCTTGAGGTGGAGGAGCTTGAGTGTCAGATCAGAAATTAGAAGAGCTTTTAAAGTAATTGAAACTTATTGTCTTTGGTTCCCAAATTTAGGGACGTTAGATCTAACAACATAGGAAAAGGTTGGTACAAAACTCCATGAATTATATCATATAGGAGTTTCTCTCCCATTAACCATCTGGAATACGTGGAGATTATTATGGTCAGTTTTAAAACTGATGAGAAAGAAAAAAAAAAGTACAGAAATCTGAGAAAAAGGAGGAAGGGTCTCTGAAAGCTCCCACAGTATATACCCCGTTGGAGCCCTCAGCTCCCTTCCCTGATCTGCCGCTGCTGGCTGTTACAGCTGGTGAATGGGATTCACCCTCACAGCAAGAAAAGAAAAAAGCTAATCCTTGTCTTTCAGCCACACACGCACCTCCCCCTCCTTCAGGAGGCTCTGCCACAGTTCTTCCTGTCTTGGAGAAGGGTATAAGGTAAGCTAGACTTAATCAGGCTCACACTATGGCTCTTGTCAAAGATCAATTGCTAGGGAGTGGCCATTGGAAAAACACCCAAGATCAATTAGGGTGGGCCGAGCTTCAGGTTTGTGCCAAAGTGTCTGCATTCTTCCCTGCCTTGGGCCAGAGGGACAAAAGGATTTTTACAGCCCTGTGTTGCAGACATTCCAGTTAATTTGTGGGGTCGAGATCTACATACACAATAAAAAAACAAAAAATTTACATACTACCTGGACAATACAGTCCTCAAAGTCAAAAAATGATGAGTCAAATGGGATATCAACCAGGAGAAGGTTTAGATAGATGTAATCAAGAAATTACTCAACCTATTCAGCCATTGTCTCAACAAAGATGTAAGGGACAAGGATTTAAATCAGAAAACCAAGAGCCTTTTATGTAGGCCACTGTTAAACAGCTATGGACTCCGGTAGCCCTAAAATGGATAAACAATAAGCCTCTATGGATAGAACAGTGGCCCCTCTCTAAGGAAAAATTAGAGGCATTAACAAAATTAATACAAACTCAATTAAAACAAGACCATATAGAATCTTCTACTAGCCCTTGAGATTCTCCTGTATTTGTTATTAAAAAAAGAAAATCAGAAAAATGGCAAATGCTTACAGATTTGTGAGCTATCAATGCTATAATTGAGCCCATGGGTGCTTTACAGCCTGGGCTCCCACAACCTTCAATGATGCCAAAGAATTAGCCTTTAATAGTTATAGATTTACAAGATTGTTCAGTAATTTATTTGGTCTTTTGCGGGGCCCTCCTCAACTGGATAGCCTCCGCACCCTAACTCCTCAGGCCAACAAAGATTAAAATTAGTTGGGAAAAAAAAAACAAAAATTCAGCATGCTCAAGTTCAACGTATTGATCCTTGTTTGCCTTTACAAATCTTAATTTTCCCTACTCCACATTCTCCTACAGCGGTACTTGTTCAACAAAATGACCTGGTGGAGTGGCTTTTTTTTTACATAACAAATTCACTAAGTTACTTCCCAGCTATGTAGAGTTAATCTCAAAACTCATATCATGAAATCGCACCAGGGTGCTTCATTTAAATGGACAGGAACCAAGTAAAATACTGGTTCCCTTTTAAATGATAACACATTTAAACATTCATTCTAAATCTTGACAAATTGCTATTAGTGACTTTTTAAAAATAATTGACAATCATTATCCAAAAAATAAGTTATTTCAGTTTCTCCTGAAAACTAATTGGATTTTAACTAAAAAACTCAGACAGGCTTCTATTCCTCAAGGCTTTACAGTTTTTACAGACAGATTTAATAACGGTAAAATAGTAATTGTATCAAAACAGACAATGGCCCTGCATATACAAAATTCTGTGCTGAGTGGCACATTACTCACACCACTGATATTCCTTACAACTCACAGGGCCAAGTCATTGTTGAACGTGCTAATGCCACATTTAAAAAACAAGTACAAATACAAAACGGGGGAGAAATAGGGGACCCCCCACAGATACAATTAGCAAGAGCCATGTTTACTTTAAATTTTTTTAATTCATCTGGCTCAGATACCAAGGCTCACCTTGGACACACTAAAGCTGAGAGACATTTCAATAGTCTCCAGAGTCCTGAGTCCCCCCTCATGAACTCATTTAACTCTAATTACCTCTCAAAGGCTCCACTGGGGGTTAAAGCTTCAACATATAAATTTGAGTGGGGGACATAAATATCCAGTGCATACAGAAGACAATTCTGCATGAGTCTCTTGCATGTCTGCAAGTTTTATGAACAAAGTCACTGACCGCATTTTTTGTTTTCCTTTTTTTCTGGGCTGTCTTTCAAAGTTGTTGCAAAGTAAACAGCTTTAGAAGAGAGAAATAGTGTATCCCTATGGAAAAGAGGGCAGTTTTATTTACTGAGCGGTTTAATAAGGATGATATCTCTCTCTCTGAGGCAGATTTGCTTACAGTCAATTATAAAAGATGGGCATTTCCCTCCTGTAATACTACCCACTGCATGTGCAGGTGTCACCTGGTCTTTGTTGTGTGCCCTGTGGTAATTGGGACTCGGAACCAGTGTAAGAAGATGCTGATGCCCTGGCTGTTAGCATTGCTGTGAAAAATAAACTGTCTTTTGTCTCATCCAGGCCTGTGTTTCTGCCCATATCCATAAATCTGCAGCAGGCTAACTTATAGTTGATAAGTAATATAAAATCTCAGCTCCGTCACCATTCTTGACAATATCTAAATAAGAAAATCATCTTGTGACGAGGTAAGAAAAAGTTACATATGGATATATAAATAACTACTTGACTAAAGTGAAGTTCAGTAGAATGCTGCACTATCTACTTTAATGTTCCAATTGTTATTTCACATTTGATGCTGTCATGTAACATCATACTCAGAAACTATCTCAAACTTATCCAGAATCAAACCAGTTCAGCAAGGAAAGCCTTATTATAAGGAGAACAAATTCTCCTTGATAGAAATAGTTTGGAGAGCAATAATATACTTCCCGTATTGTTTATACACACTAACTTAATCAAGCATCATGTGTTCACTGATTGAACCAGTGCTTTATTGAATAAGCTTTCTCTCTCAGATACGTGTAGACGGCTCACTATTGCAGCAGGCCTTCTTCCTCTTGTCACTGAGGACTGTAGTGACACAGTGAAAGTCCCTGTGCTCAGGCAACCTAAATTCTTATCTGGGAGAGAGTCAACAGTAAAGAAATACATATGATTTCAGATAATGAAAAATGTATGAAAGAGAGAAAAGGAGGGTATACCATGTGACAGGGGCTGATGGAGGCCCTGACAGTAGAGGAAGTCCTCTTCGGAAAGATGATGTGTGAGCAGAGACCTGAATATCCTGAAAGAATAAGTCATGTGATCCGGGGCAAGAGCCTTCCAGACGAGCAACAGACAGCCAGTCAGGAACAAGGGTGAGAGTAGTCTGTGCCAGGAAAAGCAAAAAAGGCCAGTGTCACATAGCAAATGAATCAACAGAGCAAGTAGTAGGAGATAAAACCAGAGTTGCAGGTAGGGG
Organism: Rhinolophus sinicus; assembly: GCF_036562045.2. Lineage (NCBI taxonomy): Eukaryota > Metazoa > Chordata > Mammalia > Chiroptera > Rhinolophidae > Rhinolophus > Rhinolophus sinicus. The sequence goes on from NC_133755.1 coordinate 147,924,596, forward strand.
CCGATTCATGTGTGACCTTGGAGGCCACTGTAAAGACCTGGACATAATGGTATGTGTGATGGGAAGCCATTCAAGCATGTCAGCAGAGGAAGCTTGTTCAGTGAAAATAGACTGCATCAGGGTAAGCATGCAAAGCACTTTAAAAGGCTACTGTACTGCTGCAGACATTATTAGAGAACATGGTGGTGCTGATTATAAGAGGTGATGGGGGAGGCAGTTAGAGATGGCCATCTTAGAGCTATATTTTGAAGGTAGTTACTGCACGATCTGCTAATAGATTGGATGTGTGGCATGAGGAAAAAGCCTTATTCAAGGATGAGTCCCAGGTTTTCGTCTGCGCAATGAACTGATTGGTGTTGCTTCTGACTATGATGTGGGACAAAGGAGGTGGGGAGGGCAGAGTCAGTGTTGTCTGGGAAATCATGAGTTTTTTTGCCACTTGAAGTTGAATTTCTATAATACATTGAAGTGGGGATGCTGAGTGAGCAGGTTCTGGAGAACGGAGGAAGAGGAAGGGCCTACATAGTGTTCTGGTTATCTCCTGCTGGGTAACAAAAATCCCTAAGACTTAGCGGCTTACAACAACAGCAACATGTATTTGGTTTCAAACCTGCAAACCGAGTAGGGCTTGAGGAGGACTTGTTTCAGCTTTATTTGGTATCAGCTGGGGCAACTGGAAGGCTACAGTCTGGAATCATCTAAAGCCTCACTTACTCCAAGTCTGGTGGTTGATGATATTCGCCGCTAGCCGTTTGCTGGGGCTGGGCCAGAGCTCCCACACATGGCTTATCTATATGCTGCCAGACTTCCGGACAGCCTGGTGACTGGGTTCCAAGGAAGCATATCCCAAGAGAGAGGCAGAACCAGGGTAAAGCTGTGTTACGTTCCTTAACCTTTTCTCAGGAATCCTACAGCCTCACTTTTGTCTCTTTGTATTTATTAGAAGTGAATCACTAAGGTTGCTTCATATGCAAAGGGAGGGGAATGACAATATTCATTTTTAATAGAAAGTGCATCAAAATATTTGTGGACGTGTTTTAAAACCACTGCTGCTAAAGAAATAAATCTGGAAGCCTTTGGCATATTGATGACATTTATACCCATTAAAGGGACGGAATTGCTTAGGGAGAGAATAAAGTTAGAAGAGAAAGAAAACCTGATAGTAAGACCTAAGGACACTAATGTTTAGAGTCTGTCTGAGGAAGAAGAGCCAGAAAATGAGACTGAGAAAGGAAAGTCATTAAGGTAGGGGGACCACCAGAAAAACACGGGGTTCTGAAAGCCAAGAGCTGAAGTATTTCACAAAGTAGAGAAAACTGTGTCAAATATCACTGATGGCTCAGACAGGTGAGTAACTGAGGACAGGAAACTGGTGACAGTCAGATGAAGGTTGTTGAAAACTTTGACAAGAGCAGTTTTAGCTGCATGTTTACAGCACAAACCCAATTAGAATGATTTAAAGAACCTAATTAGAAGGTGAGAAAGCAACAATTATTTTCCCTTCTTTCAGATGTTCTGTATTGTACGAGGCTCCACAGGGTCATGATATAGAAGATAAGAGGGAGAGCTAAGGAAGAGCACAAGTATGGGAAATACTTCAGGTAGGTGTTTATTTGGGGCTGTGGTTGAGAAAAACCCTTCAGGACATATTGGCTGTAGTCCCCCCACTCCAAACCTCCCCCCCCACTGAATTTTTGGTGGCTGAACTAACTCCAGTTTTAACACAGAGGTATGACTATACATTGATTCTTAAGATTGCCTTTTAAAGTAGTTCTTATGTCATGATCCTGACAGTAGGAGACACTTTTTATGCCACGGCATTGATAGGCAGAAACTTTCAGCAAATAGGCTGAAAACAAAGCAGGATTTTATTGATCACAGGCCACATTTCCAATGAAGAGCAGAAACAAGATCCTATTGCATATATGTAAATACATTTTCAATTGTTAATTTGTGTTACAGTTCTTTTTTATTTTAAACAGAGAGGACATAAACAGTTCAAAATGAGGCTTATGGACATATTTAGTTCTGCTGTTTTTAATTTATATTTTAAAACTATACTAAATTAGGTCAATCACATTTTCAAGGTAAGAATAGTGCTAATTGCTAACACTTAATGCCTACTTTCTAGTCATCACTGATCTAATCTTACTATTTCCAATCACTTTTAAAAAATACTTACTATTTAATCCCATCATAATGCTATGAGATGGGTTCATCTCACAAATGAGGAAACAGGCTCCAAGGGATTAAATGACATGCTTAGAGTCAGACAGAAGGTGGTGAAGCCAGGCTACTGGGCAATTGGGTGCAGTCTGGGCTCCTAATCACTGAACATACTGCCCCCTCAAAATTCTAGAGGCAGATCGGGAGATTCATCACTCTCTGTGCTCACTGCTGGAGCCCAGTGGCACAAAGAGTAAAGCATCCTTTTATGGATGTCTGGGTAGAAGTCAAGCTTGTATAGTCAATGTCTCCTTTGGGTGGGTTATGCTGAAGTGAGACCCTGATGGAGATACTGGAAAAGGCATCTGGTCCTACAACCAATTCACATTCTCCAATCCTCAAAACATGCTAGCTTACCAGAAAAGGCAAGCAATCTGCATCTGTTTTTCAACAAGTTTTTTTTTTTTTTTTTCAAGTGGCCAAATAAAATTTTATTGAAGTATTTAAAAAGTGCAACTCTCAGCTAAGAAGAGAATGTAAAACTCTCAGCCTCATGGGTGATTTCCTTTTTTTTTTTTTTTTTAATGTGGAAAAAAAACATAGTGCAATGTTCTAATTAAAAATACGCCAACACAGAGGGGAATGCCAATTGCCTCTGTACTTTCAGAGAGCAGAGAGTTCTGTCTTGAAAGCAGCTTTGTTTGAAAGACAAATACTAGGAAGGAAAAGTATTGGTAAAGTTTCATCAAGAGGCAAGCCCTGTTTTCTGGGCCATTGGCCATCTGCTAGGTCTCAGAAATGTTAATCATGCTGCTTTCTCCAAATTCAAGTTAAAGGAAAGCTATCTGAACAAGTGATATCATTTATGCCACTAGGGCCAAAACCCTGTGGAATTAGGATAAGAGCCCTGAGACCTTGGTGTGGCTGGTTTCCTTGTTCATCAGCTCACTGGAATGCAGCTAGGAAATATTTAATTCAGCTCAATAAAAATATATTGAGCAGCTACTATGTCCTGGCACTCTTTGTGGTCGTGGGAATACCAGATGAAACAGACCAAGTTCCCTGACCGTCTCTCTAATTGGAAGAAAGACAAGTAAACAGGTAAAGTGTACAGTTATTATTGTTTGGGGACAGGAAATTATTTAATAGTAGGCGATAGTTCAATTAGGCTTTGAATGATAAATATTGGCATTTCGTAGCAGCTAGGCGGGACAGAGACAAAACAGACATTCTACTGGAATATTATATGAAGTTTTGAAAGACAAAACAGAAGATATGCATATTACAGTTTTAGCAAAACCACATATTCATTATAATATAGTCAAACAATACATAAATAAGAACGTAAAGAAATCTGAAACTCCAATTTGAGAGACAATCACATTTACACTTGTATTATGGTTTTGACACTAGAGTAATGTTTGTGATCTCTCTTCCCCCTTGCTCACTCTTTCCTACAGATGGTAATTGTTTTATCTGATCATAATCAGACAGAGCCATTGGTAGAGTTGACGTTACTGGGCAGGATGTGTTCAGCTTTGTCCCTGCTTCCATGTAGCACACACACATTCTAGAGGCAGATCGGGAGATTCATCACTCTCTGTGCTCACTGCTGGAGCCCAGTGGCACAAAGAGTAAAGCATCCTTTTATGGATGTCTGAGTAGAAGTCAAGCTTGTATAATCAATGTCTCCTTTGGGTGGGTTATGCTGAAGTGAGACCCTGATGGAGATACTGGAAAATGCATCTGGTCCTACGACCAATTCACATTCTCCAATCCAGAACTCTCGTCATGGAAAGCTTATAAACATTTTAATTTCTACCTGCTTTCTGTATGTATCTATCAATTGTTTTATGTATGTTCACTACCTATAAGACACGAACAATCTTACAGAATTGCTATAAGAATTACTTGGCATTAAACATTAATGCTACCTAATTATTCTTGGCACATATTTGGTGAGAGTAGAAGTTAGTTTCTCTCTCCTTCCTATTCCTGCTCTAAACAGCACTCAGAATTTGAGTCAGAGATTTCCTAAGGGATCTCGTCTCCTCTAGCCTCTCTATGAATGCATGATCCTGTCCCAGAGTCTCGTGTTTGAAGGAGTCTAGCCAAAGGAAATGTACCATCTGGGATTAACCCTAAATTAAGACTAAATCCTTTCCACAGATGAACAAGTTTTAATTATTGAATAGTTCAATACTAAACCATAATCTGCCTATCTAAAAATTCCACAACTGTTTTAGAGTTTGCCTTCTGAAGAGATATAGAAAGTCTACCATTTCTACTACTTGGTTGCCATTCAAATATCATGCCCTCCTCCTCAAATTGAAAATCCTTGTTTTTTCAGCTATACCTTTCTTAATATTGGACACTAGTAATTGTTCAATATTGACTAACTGAGCTTTATTTTCATATAGCCAACTGTCAATTTGACATTTGTCTCCATTTGAAAGGAGCATCTCAAATTCAGCATACCCCCAATGGTACCCTTGATTTACTCCTGAATCCTCAACTTCTATTTCTAATCTTTCTTATCACAGAATAAAACATCTCTACTTACCCAGCTGTTCATGAAAAATTTGAGTCATTTTTACATCTTTTTTAATATCCAATATGTAACCCCAAAGCAAATCTTGTTATATCTTTACTTGCACTTCTAAAATATCTCTCAAATCCATCTATCTATTTCCCACCATCTTCACCACCTTCACACCATTTCCAGACACCTTTATATCTACCTGGGCATGTATAAAGACCTTCTCAATCGTTTCCTGATTCTACTCTAATCTTTATTTAAAGCAAATTTCATATAGCAGACAGAGTAATCATCTAAAAATAAAAATAAAAAGATCATGTTGTTCTCCAGCTAAACATCTTACAAAAGCTTTCCATTGTATTTAGAATGAAATCCCAAAATTTACAAACCTTACAAGTCTACTTATTTCTCTATCCTCATCTTATATTAATACAATTGCCTCTTTCTCTACTTCTCAATTGTATATTAATCTTTTTTCATTTTGTTCTTGAAACAAGTCAATTTTTTTCCAGTTCAGGGCCTCTGCATATACTATTTGCTCTACACAGATAGCCTTCCCTCGTCTCTTTGTATAGTTCTTTCGACTTCTTATATCCTAGCTGATATGAACTCCCAGAGAGACTTTGGCCAAACCAGCCTAGGTCAAGTAACCTCTCTTACCCAGTGTCATTGTTACCTGTCACAGCATACTTCTACATTTCCTTTCTAGCATTTATCACTATCAGAAATTATCGATAATTGGCCCCGACTTCCTGCCAGTACTGTGGGCATCAGCTCCAGGAACACTTACTGCTCTGAGCGGTACAGAAGTGGGAGTTGCCTCACCTGTTGAGCGATGGGGATGGTCCCAGCACCCATTTCCCTCGACCCCTTCTTTCCATTGCCCCAGTCATGGGGAATGTGGTGACTACCAAGAAAGGCAGGGAGGTGGACAGCGGGCTAATAGAGAGAGATCCAAGATGGTGGAGTAAATAAACACTGAGCCTGCTTCCTTCCATGAACAAATCAAAATTACAACTAAATTATAAAACAATCAACCTGGCATACCATCTGAAGTCTGGCTGAACAGAAGTTTTATAACTAAGGATATAAAGAAGAAGCCACGTGAATAATGGTAGGAGAGGCAGAGACATGGAACGCATTAACTCCAAACCTCTATGTGGCAGTTAAGGACTGAGAGAGAGATCTTGGCCACAGAGGTTCCCTCCAGAGGAGTGAGAAATCCCAGCCTCACACCAGTCTCCCCAGCCCGGAGTACTGGTGTCAGGAAGAGGAGCTCCCACAACACCTAGCTGTGAAAAACAGTGGGGATTCCAACCATTCAGTTGGTACGGATGATAGCAAGAAACCCAGGCATCCTCTTAATGGGCCCACGCACAGACTCGTTCCCAGGAACTCACCTTGGGCTCCGGTGGAGGGACAGTAACTTGGGGGGTGTCAGAGACATACTGGGGGTAAACTGAGGTGTGTGGCTTTGCAACAAGGGCTGGAGAACTGTCAACATTCTCCCTGTGAGGGGTCTGTCTCCTATGTAACTGGAAGTTGGCCACCATCTTTAATGTGTTGAGCCCTCCCCGTACACTTATGGGCAAATCTGAATCTGATTGGTCTGGTGAGCTCTGCAGCTCCACCGAGCCAATTCATGGGACCCCACCCTACCCAACTCCCCCAACACCAAAGGTACTTTCTCCAAGAACAGCCAGTCCCACCCACATTGCACTTTTCTTGGAAAACTATCAAAGTCCAACAGACACCAGGTGGGTGAGGACTGGACTCCATGTGCTCTGTGACTTTTGCTGAGTAGCTTCGGGCTCAGCACTGGCACCAAAACAGAATTTACATTAACCTGGTGACTGCAACTCTTCCCACTTTAGTGACTCCCCCAGATGCTGCCTCACCCAACTTGCGTACTGCACGAGCCTTTATCAGTGGCTGAACCTTAAGGGAGTCGGCAGGTGGCAGCAGGCCTTGGTGTGTCCTAGCATTTTGCAGAGCTATCCCAGGCTCAGTACTGGTGGCAGAGGTACTCACTTTGCAGTGTGGCCTCTCCCATGGGCCTCCAGGTTTACCAAAGATATTGCCACGCAGCAGCCTACCCGTCTGTCCCCTCGTACCTACCCCTAAAGAAAGGAGAGTCTGTGAGACTAATCCTTTCAGGGACTTTGCTTCACCTTTGTGCTTACACCTTATGTCTCCCTGTTTGGCCCCAGAGGATGGCTGGTTAGCCAATGACTAGTAAGATTCCCCACAGGGGCGGGGGGGGGGGGCAACTCAAGCCAGGCACAGTCGAGTGGGGACCAGCAGGAGAACCCAGGGGTTTGACAGAGGTGGGTATAGAATCTCACCTTCCCCTGGTTAAGGAGAGCTTCTGACTTTGTGACTGCATTCCTTCCCACAACCTGCTTGGGAGGGAAGAGATTCAATGGTGTAATAACATCAGTTCTCCATCTATTCATTCCAGTAAGTTTCAACATAAAGCTTTTGTCTCTTGGGGAGGTACATCCTGAAACTGACAGTTCAGTTGTTTGCAGACAAGGGCAATTAGTTCAAACAGCGTCTTAGTATATTGTGTGAAATTCACAGACCTTGGAGAAAATAATATTGCTTTCTTGTGTGTGCATCAATAAAAGCCTTAAGGTGGCCTGACTTGGGGCTCTCAGTCCTTTGAGGCTGTGAGACCCTTGTCCCCTGTTTCATAACTTTCTTGATTTCTGTTTCTTACTTTCTTAACCCTTCACCACCCCTTCTCGTTCGCTCACTGCCTGTGTTGCGCTGGACGTGACACACAGAGAGCAAACAACTGTGGGTGGCTTTGTAGCTCCTTTCAGATACTCCTCGGCACATTATAGGCACTGGCTGATCTGGGCTTGCACCAGAGCCCCTTGCAAGGGGCCCTAGAATAAATGTATGTGGAAGTTGGCTTCAGACCACCACCCAATTAGCCCTATAAGAAGCACATAAGAAAGGTGGTCTCAATAGGCACCAGAGCCCTTTGGGGTGAATCCCACTGAGTGAGGTAAGTCCCCTGCACAGCAATCTGTAAGCTGTGGACATGGCAAAACCCCATAGCCAATCAGCCTGAGGGTCAATCCCACTCACTGATGTGCCAATAGCAACCAAGTCTCAACTATAACAGAAAGGCACACAAAACCCACTCAAGGGACATTCCTCGAGCACCTGGAGCAGCTGATTAGGGAGACTATGCAACTGGGCCCCACAGGGCACGTAGTACATAAAGCCACCCGGCCAAGACTGGGGGATGTAGCAGATCTACCCAATACATAGAAACACAGAAAGGCAGCCAAAATGAAGAAACAAAGAAATACATCTCAAATGAAAGAATGGGAGAAAACTCCAGAAAACAAATCTAAACAAAATGGAGGAAAGCAACCTACCAGTGATAGAGTTCAAAATAATGGTTATAAGGATGCTCAAGAAACTTAGTGAGAACTTCAGCAAAGAGATAGCAAACATTAAAAAGGACACAGAAACCACAAAAAGAACCTCAGAAGTAAAGAATACAATAACTGAAATGAAGAATGAACTAGAAGGAATTATCAGCAGACTAGATGAAGCAGAGGATCAGATCAATGATTTGGAAGACAAGGTAATAGAAAACACCCAACTGGAACAGCAAAAATAAAAAATAAAAGAATCCAACAAAAATGAGGATAGATGAAAAGACCTGTCGGACAACATCAAACATAACAACATACATATCATAGGAGTACCAGAAGGAAAAGAGAGAAAGCAAGGGATTGAGAACCTGTTTGAAGAAATAATGACTGAAAACTTTCCTAATCTGGCAAAGGAAATATATATACAAGTCCAGAAAGCATAGAGAGTCCCAAACAAGCTGAACCCAGACAGGCCCAGACCAAGACATACCATAATTAAAATGGCAAAAGTTAAAGACAAGATCCTAAAAGCAGCAAGAGAAAGGCAACTCGTAACTTATAAGAGAGCGCCAAAAAGATTGTCAGCTGATTTCTCAACAGAAACTTTGCAGGCCAGAAGGGATTGGCATAAAATATTCAATGTGATGAAAAGCAAGGACATACAACCAAGATTACTCTACATAGCAAAGCTATCATTTAAAATTGGAGGACAAATAAAGACCTTCCCAAGCAAGAAAAAGCAAAAGGAATTTGTCATCACCATACCAATATTACAAGGAATGTTAGAGGGACTTCTTTAAGATGAAAAAAAAAAAAAGATCAAAATTATGAATAATAAAATGTCAATAGCTACATATCTATCAACAATTACTTTCAATGTAAATGGATTAAATGCTCCACTCAAAAGACAAAGGAGGGCTGAACAGATAAGAAAACAAGACCCTTACATATGCTGACTATAAGAGACACATTCAGATTGAAAGACACTCACAGACTGAAAGTAAAGGGATGGAAAAAGGTATTTCATGAAAATAACAAACCAAAAGCTGGGGTAGCAAATACCCCAGACAAATATCAGAAAAAACAGACCTTAAAACTTCAGGTTATTTCTCTCAAGAAACCTGAAAGCTGCTAGAGGGGATGTGTGCATCCATACGTTCATTGCAGCTTTGTTTACAATGGCCAAGATGTGGAGGTAGCCTGGGTGTCTGTTGATAGAAAAATGGATAACAGGAGGTGATATATCTATGCAATGGAATATTACTTGGCCAGGGAAGGGAATGGGTTCTTGGCATGGATGGACCTGGAGGGTGTTGTACTGAGTGGAGTATGTCAGACAGAGAAAGACAGATGCAATGTGATTTTGCTTATATGTGGAAACTACAAAACAAAATAAGCAAACAAATCAGAAAAAAAAAAAGGAGAAATTGTCTTGGTAACTATTAGTTTACTTTGTTATTGTCTGTTTTTCTTTATAGCATATTTCTTATTCATCACATTATTCCTAATATCTGTAATACTGTCTGCCATTTACCAGGGGTACCAAAAAATGTGTACACATGACTTGTTTTCAACTTTTGTTATTGGCATATATTGAGTATTACAATTTTAATACAGTTTTTTTTCCTTTCTTAAAATATGTATAAATTTTTTTGTCACCATCTGTATTTTGTAAACATGAAATCAATATTTGTTGAAATAATGAATAAATGAAGTTGTCTTTAGTCTTGGGTGTTTGAAATATGGATTTCAGAGATGGAAAATCTATAGGTGATGAGAAGGTCTAAAATATGGTCATAAATGTAGAGAAGAATTAAAAGCTACTGGTGTGAAGAAGGTAAAGTACATAGGAACTAAGAGGCTGGTGGTGATGCATATGGACAGTCACTCATATTGATGATGGATCTAGGGTTACTGGAAAAAGTCCAATTTGTGTGCTTCCATTCTTGCCTTTCTTTCTTCAAATTTCTAGAAAAGCCTTTCCTAGAGATTCCTATGGGTATAACAGATTAGTGGTGCAGTTTTATTTCCCTCAATTCTATCATAATTTCCATTTACTAACTTCATTAATTTTGAATTCTCATAAACTCAGTGATGTACTGATATTAACAACTGATTCCTTGGGAGGAAGAAGCCCTGAATCATAGCATTTACCAATTTCCATCTTATAAATATTCCCACCATGGCAGATTTCAAGCTACCAATGGGACATCGGCCTAGTCACAGAATTCCTAGAAATTTAATAACTAGATCCTGTGAAACTGCATGAGCTGATTCCAGAATACTACTACAAATAAGCCCCATAAGAAGTTCTCCCTCATTCCCATTTAATTTCCTTTTTTTCCTTTCAAAAATGTTGCCATTGTGCCTGGGAGATATTCATCCTATCTAATAAGTTGAAGATGAAAATAGAGTTACCGCAAGCATTTTCATGCTCTTTTGGCATCAGAAGTAGAGATTCTGTGAAGCTTCTGAAACTTTAGTGTCAGAACCTTTTACTTGCATGAGTCCTTTCTAATGCCCAGGAAGCATGTTAGCAATTTCTTATTAATGATATTTCTAAAATTATTTTTCTTAATTAATATGTGGATCCCCCAAATATTGTAAGTTTTGAGACCCACAAAGCCTGACTCCATCCCTGTATAGTACATCTAATTGGGGACTACATCAAACAGAAAGATAAACATACATATTCTACAGGTGGCTACTCCATTTACCTTGGTTTTTATGTGTCTTGAGTCTCTAAACAAATTGAATATGCTTGTTTCCCCCCTGATCACTGAAAATGCTGCTGTGGATAGTGATGCTTTGTGATTTTTTTTTTTTTTTCTTCTGTCTTCCTATAATCCTGGCTCATCAGTTGGGGTATTAAAAATCTGTACTGACTTGCATCAGCTAATAGCAGGCCCGGCTTTTGTCAACAAATCCAGATCACACAGAGGCATACTCTTGGTATCAATGCGCCGAAGTGTTTTATTTGTCCTGTTCCTCAACTCTGTAGTACCAGATTATCTGTATGGTTTTCTGTCATTGATGATCCTAGGCCTATCCACAGTCAATTGAGGGTGAAGCAAACTCAAAATTGAACATCAGTGCTTTCTAGAGAGTGAGGGCCTATCTCCTCCTGACACTGCTCGTTAGGACCAGAATCACCTTTTATCTTTGAAACTGATGAAAAAAGCAAAAATAAGTTTTATGAAGTAGAATAACAGTTGTCAAAGATATGATGTCAATAATATCTTTTAAAGAATAAGGTTTTAAAGGTTGAAAATTCTTGGGTATTTTTAGCCAGGTAATTCTATTTCCTGTAATAGTTATAGCCAATGCTATGCAAGTACATGGAAATATGGACACTGACATATGAACACCGAAGCACTGGGTGGGCCAGTTTAGAAGGAGGGAGGTGCATTCACTTATATAAGCATTCAATTGCATTTCCAATATAATCAGCTGCCTGAATTCCATGCCTAAATTTAGCCAATACATTTTCACCTGTTAGTAATTAGGAGTTATTTTTAAATGTTCTCTGAGTTTTATTTCAGCATTACCTATAAATCAAATTATAGAAAAATAAATTTGATTTTGAAACCATCTTGGGACTATTTCCTTTTTTGTGTGTCTGGTTGGTATGCAGTATTTACAGACTTAGAAAAGGAAACATGAGAAATACAACCAACTGTGACCAGAAAAAAACCTCAAAAACAAGAAAATACGACCAAAAGAAAAAGTAGAGGCATGACCATAAATTACAATAACTACTACATAAAGCAAGAAAGGACAGATTCCATTGACTTAAAAATGCAAGCAGGGGAAAAGAGAGAATTACTAAGTTGATTTTTAAAAAAGGAAAGGTGTGATTTTACACTCTACAAAGGATTCCTTAGCTTTACTTAAGGTTACATTATTTCATTTAGTTAGTGCCCCCGTAGTTTTAAATGTAATTTAGTGTATAAAGTTCTAATTTCATGTAGCTGTTCAGAGAACAATAAGTTAAGTGAAATAAAATAAATTTGTAGCATCTTGGTAGGGTTCTCCACCAACCTTCAAGTTTGTCCTGCATGTTCACATGTCTTTGCTTGTCATGCTTACCTCAGTCTGGGAAGCTCTTCCCCTTTGGTAGTTAAACACTACTCAAGATATTGTCCTCCTCTCTGAGGCTCCATTTAGGATTTTTTCCCCTCTTTTTCTCAAACTGCAACTTGCTCTACCTTATGCTAGAACTTACTTTACTTTCATATAGTCAGGTCAGTTATTCTCCTTTTTCTTTCCCACTAGATTACTTTTAAGATGGAGGCTTGTTTTCTTCTTTCCTGTAATCCCTGTTACTTAAAAGCAGAGCTTTAGGGATGACTGAAAATATGAGAGTAAAGATGTTTAAGGGGTGTTAGATTACAAACTATTCATTCACATGACAATGTCAAATATTGAGTGTGTCAAGCAAAAAAAAAAGTTTCTAGGATTAATAAAACATGGACTTTTTGAGACACATGGCTTGGTTTGAATTCTAGTTCTGCCACTTACACATTGTGTGACTTCTGGCAAATGGCTTAAATTCTCAGGGCATGACTTTCTTCATCTCTAAAATGGAGACATGATAGTTATTACCTCAAAGGCTTATTGGATATATAAAATAAGACATACATGAAAAGAGTTTAGAATAGTACCTGGCAGATGAGTACTTGGTATATGTTAGAAATTATTATTAGTCATGAAAGCATATTGATACACTACTTACATGAATACATAGAACAGGACTATGTTCCCATTCTGTTAAATGAGATAAAAGGACTTACAAATAAGACCTATAGCTTGATTCAAATGTTAGGACAATGATTATTGGTTGTTTAAGTTCCTTGTACTTTTAATTTTTTTTTTTTATATATGTGTGTGTGTGTGTGTGTGTGTGTGTGTGTGTGTATCTTAAGATATACACATATGTATATACACATATATATAGCTACAAAAGTAATTGCAGTTCTTGCAATTTTTTAACCTTTTAAACAAACCTAATGTGTGTGTGTGTGTGTGTGTGTGTGTGTGTGTGTGTAAACTTATAATGAGAATTGGATGTTGTTTTTTAAAAAAATTGAAGGTTCTTATAAGTAAAAATTTGACATAAGAGATGGTATAATTCCATGAGACAAAAATATGAATTTGACTTCAAATGTTGGGAGAATATAAAAATCAAACTCTTACTTCAACCATGAACTACACCAAGGGGGAATATGAAGGGAAACATCTATGGGAAACTTCTGGGAGTTTTCTGATGAGCTGATGTTACATACTGGGTTCTCTGGAAACATCTGATTATCTTCCAATGCTGATATGGAGTTTAGGTTTCAAACTATTTATTGGGATTAATATTTGGAAAGAAAGTAGGGAAGAAGTTGAACTGTAATGCTGGCCCACCGAGAACTCTGCCGTCCTGTGGGGTTTCTGGGATGGGTGTAGTCAGCCTAAGTGTCCCGAGTCAGGCACTGAATATGGGCTGCTGTATTCAAGATGGCTTTGAATTGAATCATCTCAAACATGTAATATTAACTTCAAATCACTGGTATGTCTAAAATAGAGTAATGTGGAGTTGAAAACAAGAATGAGTGGTTGATGAGGCCTGTGAAAAACTAACACTAGATTTATCTGTACTCAATTTAAAAAATGAAATTGTTAATAATAGTGAGGATAATAAAAATACATAATCTTCAGACAATGTAAAGTATTCTCCTAGTTAATTATTTTGTTTATTCTTCACATAACCCCCATGAGTGTGTGAATAATTCTGTTTTGCAAATAAAAAAAGTAGGAGACATAACAAAAGTAAGAGAGGTCAAGTTATCTTCAGCCAAACTTCCCTCGCTAAACACATCAAATAGAGGCAGGGCATGTTGCTTTATAGAATGTATCTTCTACTTAAAGAATAATAGGAACAATGTGTCCTAATTCTCTTTTATGTTCTTTATATATTTTCTTCCTTCCTTATCCTTCTCTGTGTGCCAATATTTTCTCTCTTCCCACTTGTTATTTTTACATAAAGAAAATAATCATTGCTTCATGGAATCCATAACACTGCAAGACGAGAAGAGCAGTGGCCCAGAAGGAATGTCAGTAGCTGCATATATACCACAGGGTTGATATCTAAGCATTTAATTAAATCAGACTTTTCCACAGGGACCATAGAATATCTAGATTGAATCCCACTTGGAGGATTTTTGGGCAATCATCTTAGCAGGAAAACCAAGAGTTGAATATTTCTTTTTTGTTTTTGTTTTTAACAAAGGTATTGGGCAAGCAATGCACTAAAACATATAGTATCAAATAACAATCAGTTTTAAATATTTTAATTCTGACCACAAATGAAAAAAAGCAATTCTTTTAGCATTCCAAATAGCAAAAGCTGCTGTTTCCATGTACAGGAACACACCACCATTGGGGATTGCAACACCGTTTGCTTGGGGACACAAGTCTTGTGGCAGGGACAGTGGCAGTGGACATCTGCAGGAAGGCACTGGCCATCTAGAGGCAAAGTCTAGAAGAGTCAGGCATCAGAGGAACAGAGGGACAGCCCACATTTCATCCTCTACTTTGAATCTCCCCTCTTCTCTATACTCTTAGAAACACTCTTAGATAATAGTTGAGATGCCTATAATTAATCAATTGAAAATAAGGGATGAATTTGGCTATCACCTTTGTTATCAATATCACTCCTCCCATAAAGCATTTGTCTAAACAACTTTGCTTAGAAGAATAAATCTACTTTAATTAAGAATTTGGATTTTAGGCATCATGAACAGAATGGTGGTAAGACATTTTTATTTTTTCACATCTTAATGGCCTGATCATATACATATATTATATGAATGCATATATATGCATATAAATATATGTACATGTATGTATGTGTCTTATTTGAATTAGCACAGGTTTGTCCAGTAACTAAATCAATGTCTAAACCAATTGCAACCTCCCTTTTCTATTTCACAGTTATTGGAGTTTTTCTGAGTCTTCTTATTTTCCTTTTCTTTTCTTTTTTTTCCTTTCCTTGGGTGAGATGAGTAAGTTTGATGGATTTACGTACTCTCTTAATGCTGTTAAAGAAATTTAGTTTACCAAGTACTAGTAGGTAGTACTGAGCCATATTAATTTAATAAAAAAAGACCTCTGCAGGAACAGAAAAATAAACTAATATACTAAAACAATGAAGACATATAGGACTTAATATAATATAACTGCAACAAAAAGCAGCATGAAAAGGATAGATTTTTTTTTCTTTTAGTAGACGACATTGGAAAAAATTGGCTCATTATTTAGAAAAAAACTAATGTTGTGCTCCTACCTTATGCCGTACACAAAAGGACTACAGATGGGTTGTATGCCTAAATGTGAAATGTAAAACTCTTACGTTAATAGAAACAAAAAAAAAATCGAGGGGGATCTTTCTGTGTCCTTGGAGTGGGAAATAATTTCTTCACAAAGTTGCTAAAAGCTCAAACTCAAAATTGAAAAATTGATAAATTATTAAATTTATTAAATTATTAAAATTAAAAATTTCTGTCCAGTAACATGAGAATAAGCAAAGATAATTGGACCATTAGATATCAATAAGATTTACTATCTAGACAATGGTTTCTACAAATCATCAGGAGACTAGAAGAAAGCTGATGGGAAAGAAAAGGGGACAAGGTAATGAACGAACAACCCCCATAAGGGGAAGCCCAATGACTAACAAATATATGAAGAGATGCTCAAACTTTAATAATGAGGGAAAAAAAGAAAACTAAAATATCAGATACCACTCTTTCAAAATTATAAAGATTAATAAAACAAAGTGAAGATATAGGGAGACAAGAACTTTTCTGTGTGCTGTTGATGGGAGTGTTCATTAACACAGTGAGTCTAAAAAACAGCATGAAACCCAGGTAAGATAAGTGTGAATGTGCCTTATAATTCAGCAATTCCACTCCTGAATATGCTTTTTAGGACATTTCTTAGGCCCACAAGCAGTCATGCAAAAGGAGGTTCATAGCAGCACTATTTGTGTTGTTAAGGGACTTGAAGTCCTTCGCTAGCTCAGGGAACTGATGTATGAAATGTGGGTGCACAGTATGGAATTTTGTGCAGGGTTAGAGGTGATGAACCAGGTGTCCAAACAACAACATGGATAAGCAGAAAACAGCGTTGCGTGCGAAAAGGAGACGACAAATGAGATTTTAACTCAGTTTATGCAAAACCACATGAACACATAAAACAATGCTATATACAATGCTATATATTTAAGTATGTGAATCAAAAATATGAGAAAGGTTGCTTGCAAGGGGAACAACAAATGCTGCGTGGGAGTGAGGACTGAGAAAAAAGAAAAAAAATAAAACAAAGAGGCACCTTGCCCAGACTGATTTCCTATGAAATGAAGAGGATGACGATCAAAACCCATCAAAAGAAGAAATAAAAATATTATTAATAAATGGAATTTTTGTTGTCAACTTGCATGAGAATTTCTTATTGCATTTAAAATAAATTTCCCAGCAGCTTCCCTAGGCCTGCGTGACCCCTGTGTGACCTGGTGCTTGTCTATCTCTCTTTTACATTTCAGCCCTATTGTCCCAAACTTAATGCCTGGGGCTTACCAGAAGCTTTCATGTCTCATACTCGTTCTTCATTCAATTTCCTTTTCATAGAAAGTCACTTCTCCACCTTTTGGGCTGGCTTAATTGTCACTTCTTAGGGATGTGATTCCAGTTCATACTTTCAAAACGGTCCTCCTCTTTTATCCTCTATCACAGTCCATACTTTATTTTTTGGTCACACATGTAACAATTTGCACTAAGTTTATTTCTGTTCACATAAAATTTATTATGAACTCCATTAGGGAAGGTGCTGTGTTTCTCCCATTCATTGCTACATCTGCAGCATATAGCACATAGCGAGCACAAACAACATTTGTGGAATGAGTGAATGAATGAATGAATGAATGAATGAGTGAATGAGTGAACTTTAGGCACAGAGGTTCACAAGTATTCAGAACTTGAGGATACTCTTCTTTTGAAATTAAAATTAAATTATATTTTTTAAAAGGATAGACAGATATTAGGGAGGTTTTACAAAATCACATTCCTGCCTTACAATATTTTTAAAAAAAGAAATGCATCTGTAAGTTTTAGGAAAGAGTTTACATAGAGTACTATATTTAATATAATTATCAATATAATTATTAATAATATCTTTATTGTTTTAATATCTGTATTTATTCAAAATATCAATATTCTTGCTATTATGTAACTATAGCTTTCTAGTGTTGTATGTACATTTGTAGGTTTTTTTAAAAGAATATATATATATAATATATACATAATCTTTGAGAAGAAAGTAAAAATGAACACAAATGTGATATGACTCACTTGTGAAGGAAAGAGCAATCAAAATTTTTAAATAAATTATGCTTTGCCTTTTGAAATTTTAAAATACCTATTAACATAAGCCGAGGCTCTGCTACTGACCATCTCCTTTATATGAAAGTTATTTTCTTTGGAGAAACTGAGTCACAAAAGGATTGTTTAAGGTCACACTATGAGTCAGTGACTTTGCTCGGAATGAAAACCCCGAGTGCTGACTCACTGCATTCTAGGTGGTGAGTGCTTAGCCACAGCCCCAATTGCCATGCTCCGTCAGTCTGAGGTCAGTTAACTGATTTAAAGAAATCATAACTCTCTTCAATCATGGCAGATGGAACTCTATAGCTACTGACATGTGTCCTGCGGCATTTCTATTTTTCTTAAAAAAGGAAAGACTATAAATAAAACAAAGTATACTAAAACAGTAGGAAAGGGAAAGGATCTTTAAACTTTTATTTACATTGCCTAGACTATATATTATAGAAACCCCAAAGCCCTAAAAAATACCCATGCACAACAGGATATTTTACCGAGAACAAATTCTTAGCTCCTCACTACTAACAACACAAGGGACATCAGCATTTTCCTACTCTGTTATAAATGCTTTCAACTATAAATGAAGTGAGTTCATTGCTAAAATGGCTGGCACTTTTGTATGCCAAGGTTAGTTGTATTTATTCGTTCAGTCAGTTATTCATTCAATATATATTTACTTCGTGTGTTAGGCACCAGGCTAATGGCAGATACAATCCTTGCTCTCACAGAGCTTACCTTCTATTTTCATGAATAGATTAAACCATGCTTGCCCATAAAACAAGCATAAAAGGTTACACCCATTCTATTTTTTCTATTACAGCATTTATTGGAAATCATACTAATGTCATTAAAACTTTTTGTAAAAACATACAATACCTGCAGACATTTGTTAGTGATACATTTTAAAAAGAAGCAAAAATTATTTGAGAATATGTGAACTTTCTGCTATACACACTGAAAATGAGCTGTGATTGTGGGTAATGAAATACATAGTTTGTTACCAGTCAGAAATGACAAATCATGATATATTCATAAGGATGTGACAATCAGACTGTGTACCACAATCACAGAATTGAACTGGGCTGAAATATTCAGGTGATCATTTTCACTATGGCCCTAGTATACTGATAAACACAATAGTAGAATATTCAGAATCCAATTTAATCATGATCATATATAAGTGACTCTGAGTACAATTAAAATGCATACACAGATTTCAAGTGGAAAATTCATTATTAGGGGGTTGTCATCCTTCTATGGTTAAATACATGTATGTTTCTCATGGTAAATTATAATTCAAGATTTCAAACTGATTTCTGAAGGGTGTCATATTCTTCTCACCAATATGCTGTGAGATTAAAAATAAAGGGCAAATAGTCCAGGAATAAGTTATGTTGAAACAGAGAATGCCCCATACAGGGTTACACGGAATATTAAATTTCTGTGACTCACAAATACTGTATTAAAATATTCTATGTGGAAATCCTCATACGTGTACACAGCAGAGGCCAGAAGCCCTGACTCAAAGTTCCCAACTTTTAACCACTACCTTACTTCAAATTCCCTTGACTCCTGTTGAGAGGGAGTAACACACGAGTGAAAATTGTGAGGAATGAAGTCCTCAACTTGCAGAAAACAATTCTGTGAGAGGCAACATTAGTGGAAGGGAAAGACTTTTGCAGTTAGAAAAAGTGTCAAAATCCCAAGCACACATACTTTTTTCCTCTTTCAATTTCAGTTTTCTCGTCACTAAGGGAGGAATACTAATGCTTAACTCTTTGGGTAGATCATAATGTAATCGCGGGTGACCATGTTGAGGATGACGGTGGTGGTGGTAGTGGTGAAGATACCTGAATGATTATTTTTGCTTATGTGGCAGACTCAGTGTCAGGTGCTCTGCAGGCCTAGTGCAATCTAGTGCCGTGGTAAGAGCATGAGCTTCAATGGAGTCCGAGGGAACAGGGTCTGAGAAGTGGCTCTGTGAATACTATATGTCATTGGGCAATACTTCACGTCTCTGAAATTCACTTTTTTAATCTGTAAAATGGGACTAATAATCTACCTTATTCTTAAAGATGTTGTGAAGATCAAGTTTTAAAAAGAAATATATGTAACATGCCCTCGTCAGTGCCTGGCATACGTTGGGGCCCTTCCTTACTCCCTGATGTGATGCTTGAGCATGTGTAGCCACATCTCCTTCGACGAAGGGAGTCTATTAAACCTCACACTGACTTAGTTTTCTTCAAGTGTGGGGCGAATCACTTACTCCTCCAAAATAAAAATAAAATAAAATAAGCTGTTATTGGCTTATGTGCCCCTAAATTCACTTGTTATTAAAGTGATAGCACATGGGTGGGCCCTAATCCAAACTGACAGGTGTCTTTATGAGAAGAGAAAATTTGGACACACACAGAGGGACACTGGGTGTGCACACACATAGAATGCTGACCATGTGAGGATACAGACAGAAGATGGCCTTCTGTAAGCCAAGGAGAGAGGCTTGGTTTGGAAACCAAGCCTGCTGGCACTTTGATTCTGGCCTTCTAGTCTCCAGAACTGTGAGAAAATAAATTTCTATTGTTCAAGCTATCCAGTATGTGGTATTTGTTATGGCAGCCTTAGGAAACTAATATAAGGGGTTTCCCTACTTGCAACGTGCTTGCTTGACATCCCTTTAAAAAGGAGGCCAGGTACCAGCTTTCTAGGCAGTAGATGGGGCTGGCTCAGCTGTGCCACCAGGGGAGTGTGTGGGACACAGGGTTCCAGGCATTCACTGTCTGTACTTTGCATAAAAACTCTGAGCCCTGCTTTTCTTTTGCTCAGAAGGTTGTGTTGTTAAAGTGAACATTTGGGTGATCTATTTTTTGCATTGTTTAGAAAATACACAATGAGTGAAACCAAGCATAGAATGTGTTACCACAAAAAAACGGGCAAATATTGAGAATAAATGGATGGGAATGCAAGGAATTTGAGAGGTACACATCCTTCCATACGGCACAAAGTGTCTACAACATGGCTCTAAATATGGCTTGATACTAATGCTTTGGTGAAAAGCTTATAATTTATTAGATTTTAAGAAGAAATGTGTTCTAACTTCTATTGATATTAAAAAATGGACCATCATATACTTAAAAAAATTGGACATTTTTATAAAAGCCCCTAGGCATTTGAGCTTTCACAAGATGCAATAGAAAAGCAGTCTACTTGTAAACAATAATTAGAGATAAAACAAACATGCAGGGGAGTCAGGAACAATTCAGATGGTGAAAGCCAGGAATATTTAGCACACGGAAAGGCGGCCAGTGGAAAAGCCTCTAGAGTAGTAGAAGGAGAGAAGAAAGAAACCACAAAATAAGTTATTCAAGAAAATATTGAAGGTATTGTAGAAATTATTAATTACTTTTGGCTAATATTTAGCAGACCTATTAATAGGTACTCAGGCTATAATGATAATTTAGAGAAGACAAAGATCACCCTGACCCCATCTTTTCCTACTCCCATCATCTTTGGGCCCCCTTTACATAAGCTATTTTCTCTGCCAGGCATGCCTTCATTGCTCTTGCTTCCAAGGAAACTCCTCATTTTTTCAACGCCGGATCACTGTCACGTTGTTGTATGATTCCTGACTCTACCAGACAGATTTATCATTCCCTGAACCACATCCTCCATCCCTTTTTGTTAGCTTGACACCACATACACCTTGATTATGATCCTTACAACGGTGTGCCATGATTCTATGCGCAAATGCACCTATTTCCCTCAGCAGATCAGAGACACTAGAAAGCAAAGACCCTATTTCTGGCCCCTCACTCTGTGCCTGTCATAATATAGACACACAATAAACATTTGAAAGAAAGTCATTTTTCACATATATAGAAATGCATGTTTCAAATATAGCAAATATACATCCTTGTTCAATAAGCATCAATATGCGAACGAGCAGTTTCACTGGAAAAAATTTCAAATTCTACAGAACTATAGTGAGCAAAATGGGGGCCATCATTAGCGAATCTACTGAGGCTACAATATTCTTTTTTTCACTTGACAGTGTGTATGTTGATATTTTCATGTCAGAAGCTCATATTTACTGGTAACAGTTGTGTAGTATCCCATAATTTGTAATTTATTGTAATTTAAATAATCACTCACCAATTCATGGCCATTTAAGTTCTTACCTCTCCTATGTTTATTCGTTTGCTTGGTTGGTTGTGCTATCACAGTTAATGAAATAACGGTCATCTTTGTACGTATATCTTTGAGCACATGTACTGGTATGTTTTAAAAATAGATTACCAGATATAAAATTGCTCCAACAAAGGAGATGTACATTTCACATATAGATAGATACTGACAATTTGCTTTGCAAAGAGCCTTCACCAGTTTAGACTATCCTGGACAACCTATGTTCTTGTCAATGAATTCTAAGCAATAACTCATGTCATCAGCCTTCAAATTGTGCTATTCTGATAGGACATATTGTGTCATTGAAACCTTTTATTTTCCTGATAGCAAGTGAGAGTGAATCCAATTTCAAATGTCTATTGGGCAGTTATATTTCTTTTGGAATTACCTTTTTTACACTTTTTGTGATTTTCAAAAACTCGTGTTGCTGGATAATTTCTTATTTAGTTGGAGGAAGTATTTATATAGTCTGATATTAATGTTTGTTTTTAAATAAGTCATATACGTTTTTCCCAGTAATTACTTGAGTTTCAACATTTATATGGTATTTTTGTGTTATAGAAAGGTTTTTTTTTGCTTAAATATATTTTAAAAATTCAGCCAGACGTGTTAGTTTATTCCTTATGCTTTCTAGAATGTTTAAAATCTTGCTTAGAAAACCCTTAAATGCCTCAAATTATAAAAATATTCTTCTACATTTTTGTTTTATACCTTACTTTTTATGTTTAGCTTCTTTATTTGTCTGGAGTTTATTTTTGCATACTATGTGATATGTAGAGATCTAACTTAATGGTTTCCTAAACAAATAAACCATTGTCATAAATTAAATTTCTCCTATTGATTTGCAATATGACCATTATAATAAGTATGTACAAATATAGGTGAATTTCTGTACCATATTTCATTCTATTCATCTCTTTCTCTATATTTCACCAAATATAATAAGGACTTCATTACTTGAACATTATAGAATCATTTGGAATATGGTAAGGCAAGTCCTGTTTCATTCTTTATAATTTTTTTTTTCAGTTCTTCAATTACAGTTGACATACAATATTATATTAGTTTCAGGTGTACAACACAGTGATTACACATTTATATAACTTATGAAGTGATCACACCAATAAGTCTAGTACCATCTGGCATCATACATAGTTATTACAAAATTATTGACAATATTCCCTGTGCTGTAATTTACATCTCCATGACTGTATTTATAAGTGGCAATTTGCACATCTTCCTTCCTTCCCCTTTTTCACTTATCTTCCCAAACCCTCTCCAATCTGACAACCATCATGTTCTCTGTATTTCTGAGTTTATTTCTGTTTTGTTTTTAGATTCCATATATGCGTGAAATCATATGGTATCTGTCTTTCTCTGTGTGATTTATTTCACTTGGCATTATACCCTCTAGGTCTGTCCATGTTGTTGCAGACGGCAAGATTTCACCGTTTTTATGGCCAAATAATATTCCATCGCATATGTGTACTGCTTCTTCTTTATCCATTTGTCTATTGGGTTGTTTTCATACGTTGATTATTGTAAATAGTGCTGCAGTGAACATAGGAGTGCATATGTCTTTTCAAATTAGTATTTTGGGTTTCTTCAGATAGATACCCAGAAGTGGAATGGCTGGGTGCTTCTTTGTCTCTTGTTATAAACTTTGTTTTGAAGTCTGTTTTGTTTGATATAAGCTTTTGTTTTATTTGGTTTTTTCATGACATAACTTTTTCTATCCCTTTACTTTCATTCTGTGTGAGTCTTTCGCTCTGAAGTGGGTCTGTTGTAGGCAGCATACGCATGGGTCTTGTTTTCTTATCCATTCATCTACCCTCTGTCTTTTGATTGGAGCATTTAATCCATTTGCATTTAAAGTAAAATTTGATAGGTATGTAGTAATTGCATTTTATTATTCATGTTTTTGATCTTTCTTCTTCTTCTTCTTAAAGAAGTCCCTTTAATATTCCTTGTAACACTGGTTTGGTGTTGATGAACTTCTTTACCTTTTTCTTATCTGGGACACTATTTGTCCTTTGATTCTAAAGTATAGCCTTGCTGGGTAGAGTAATCTTGGTTGTAGGTCCTTACTTTTCATCACTTTGAGTATTTTGTGCCAATCCCTTCTGGTCTGCAAAATTTATCTTGAGAAACCAGCTGACAGTCATAGGGAAACTCCCTTGTAAGTAAGGAATTGCTTTTCTCTTTCTGCTTTTAAGATTCTGTCTTTGTTTTTAAACTTTGGCATTTTAATTATGATGTGTCTTGGTGTGGGCCTCTTTGGGTTTGTCTTGTTTGGGACTCTCTGCACTTCCCGGACTTCGATGTCTATTTTCTTCACCAGGTTGGGGAAGTTTTCTGTTATTATTTCTTCAAATAGGTTTTTAATTCCTTACTTGCTCTTTTCTCCTTCTGGTACCTCTATGATACAAATTTTGTATGCTTGATATTGTCTCAGAGGCCCCTTAAACTATCTTCATTTTCTTTGGATTCTTTTTTTCTTTTTGCTGTCCTGATTGGATGTTTTCTGCTACCTAATCTTCCAAATTGCTGATTTGATTCCGTTTCATCTAATTTTCTGTTGATTCCCTCTAATGTATTCTTCATTTCAGTTATTGTATTCATTTGTGACTTGTTCTTTTTATGTTTTCTATCTCCATTTTTATGTTTCCTATCTCTTTGTTAAAGTTCTCACTGAGTTCATCTACTTTACCCCTAAGTTCAATGAGCATCCTTATAACCAGTGTTTTAAACTCTGTATCTGGTAGGTTGCTTGTCTCCATCTTGTTTAGTCCTTTTTGGGGGGTTTTGTCCTGTTCTTTTATTTGGGACATGCTTCTTTGTCTCCTCATTTTGTCTGCCTCCCTGTGTTTTTTCTAGGCATTAGGTAGAATTGCTATGTCTCTGGTTTTGGTAAAGTGGCCTTATGTAGTAAGTGTCCTATGGGGCACAGTGGCACAATCTCCCTGGTCCCCTGAGGCAGGTGCTCCAGATGTGTCCACCCTTTGCATGTGTCATTTGAGGATGTGGTTGTGTGGTGCTCTGGTGTGGTCTGAAGCTGGCCACCAGGTGTGTTGTTTTGGGGACCCCTTGGGAGGCCTAGGTCAGCCACTGTCTGTGCTCTGCCTGGGGCCATCTGGTATGAGCTACAAAGGGATATGCAGATGGTTGCTGCTTGTCCTGGGCTTGGAGAAGCCTTAAAGACATAAAACATTTGTAATGTAAAATTCATCTATTAAAACTTCAACCTTATGAAAATGAAGCTATATTTCAATATTTACATACAATTTTCTCTACAATTTTATTCAGGAGAAGAAAATAACCAGATAAATCAGGCAAAGATTGTGTGGCAATGAGAAGAGAAAGGGCTTCCTATGTAAACTACACAACAGGATGAAAGGTCACTACACATACAGTGCAATTTGTAGAGCAGTGGGCAGCCCTCCAATCCAAAATATCTCTCTTTTATGGTTCAGCATGTGTGTGTGTGTGTGTGTGTGTGTGTGTGTGTGTGTGTGTGTGTGTTGGATGGAGGGTATTAGAAAGTGGCATTTAAATAAACTATGCCTCAAGAAACAGATAATATGAGATAGTGACTTAACACTGAACATTGATATCAGCTAATGCCTCAGGAAGAATGAATTGCCTGCTAAGAAGGAAAGAGCACAGGATGGTTATCACAAAGTGGGAGTTGTCGGGGAAGGAGAGAAGGAAGGACATGAAGTTGACTGCAACGTGGAAAGAGTAATTGTTTTTCTTTCGCAATTCCACTGAGGGCCTATCCTTCTTGGTTTCAACATATTGGTCTTTTGACTCCATTCACCAACCCAGGAAATCAGGAAGCTCCCATAGAGGTGAGGAGTCAAGTGTTTTTTTAGGGCCCCTTGGTCCCTGTCCTATTGCTGGACAGAGCCCCTTTCAAGGTAGGTGCTTGTACTCTGGCAACAAAGTAACCAACAGCAGTGCTGAAAATTACTGAAAAAAAGACATGCTCTCTCCTAGTACTTGTGTCTGTAATTCCTATCACCAGCATAATGCATTTTTAGTAGTAGTAAGTATCAAAACAAAAGGAAAGCTCAGTGGATAAAAAGACTCTGGTGAATCTCTGTTCACGTAATGCTAACTTCCTGTGATGTGGGATTATTACTTTCAAAAAAACCCCACTGAAAACACAGACTTTCAGAAGCAGGTATATTTGTTACACTTTGTTACACATGCAATGCAGTCTAAAGATTAAAAGGAGAATTTTACTAACTACATCCTGTATTGTTACAGAGAACTTGGAGTTGAAAAGAAAAAATATCATTCCTGAATATTTAAAATCACAGCCTTAACTTTAGCTGTTAACCCTGAATGAAATGTATTTGATTGGTTTATATAATGCAACCCAATAACTCACTGTAAATTAAGCTACAAATTGATTGATATAAAATTAAAGTAAATCTTCACCAAAGTTTTCCTACATTAAAATATTAACTATCATTTTGTACTGTTCATAAAAATAAAAACACTTTGATAATATTATTTTTGGAATTCTATAGCATCATTCTGTTAAAGAATTTAAACAATTTTCTATTTGGGGAATTAATTATTTCATAATATCCCCAAGAGGAATTTAAATTAATTCAGATATTTTAAATTATTTGGTTTCTAAGCTTAATTAACATTAAGCTTCTTTTGACATGGAACTGAAAAAAAATAAAATCACATTACATTTTAATATATAGGAAGTTTCTTTTCTGAACAGAACTAAATACTTAAAATAATATTATTTGAGATTTAAAAGTTTCTTGCATAATTAGAAAAAAAAACAGAAAATTTAGTAAAACCATTAACATTTTGCAAATTCAAGATTTACTAAATTTACCAAAAATTTTGGTGGAATAGTAAAGTAGCCTACCATTGGAAGGTATATTCATCATGTGCCTTTTGTGTGTGTGAGTCAGAAAGAAAATATTTGGAATAAATATTCTGGATTCTCTTATACTACATAAAAATGTAATATGGAAGATTCTCTAGGTAATAAAATCTCATAGTAATTTATTCTTTACTAATATTTCACGGCAACTTTCTCTGAAAAGAGGACTATATCGGAAGCAAGGGTCTACCACATGAGAGAGAAAATCAAAAGCTTTTGGATTTAGGAAAGCACATTTAGCTAATGTGATAATCCTCTGTCATGCAGCTCTTGGAGGCCACTCAACAGACTTGTCATGACAACCTGAGAGGAGCTTTCCAGAATTCATTCCTCAGTGCGTCAGTTCTTAGTAGTTCAGAACATACTGTGAAAAGAAGAACTGACTGTGAAATCATCTCCATGTTTTCATCAATAACGTCTTTAACTGAGGTGCATTATGTAAAACATCAGGGAAGTCCCAGACAGAAAAGGACCAACCATCCATTCTATTTAGAGGCAACAGGTTGTCCTGTGAGAAGAACACTGAGTCCAGGGACTTCAGTTCAAGTCTCAGCTTGGCTATTAACTCACAGCATGACTGAGAGAGAGTCCTTCCTCCTTGGGCTTTTTCACAAAAGAAATTGGACCAGATGACCCAGAAAATTTCTTCTAGCGAACTTAACATGTTCCAACTGGAATTATTTAAGGAAAAGCATTTTACTAGCATGAATGTATATTTTCATAAAAGAAAGAAAAAATTTGAATATTCTAACCATTATTGGTTAAAAAATTAAAGTTCTGAAAAGAAAACTGATTCTGTGATATTTGTGGAACAAAATACATGCCCCAGATAAGAAAATACATTAAAAAACAATAATAACTCGCTAATTCAGTTTCTCTTCTATCTTCTCTCTCCTGTAATCCTACTTTAGTTTTTACCAGGAATGTACGGTATGACCAAAGTTAACAAAAGCAGTTCTCTGTGCATGGATAATTCCTATCCAGTGATCAAGGGTGAAAAGCAATGACCACGTATTAAAGGGTCAGAGCTATGTGTCAGTGGATGGTCCACGTTCCCACTGAGAACAAGGCAAAGTTCCTGGACCCTGTGACCCTGAGTCTGTTTCTTTGTAAATTTCAAAGGAGACTCAGTGAAGTGCTAAATAACAAACTTATCCACAGGCGCCTGAGAATGGATTTGCTTTACAGGAAATTAAATCGGAGCTATTGAGGACTTGAGTTCATCCTCATATTTTCTAAATCCAGTTTCTTACAACATAACCCAAGGCCTATTTTCATTGCACCACCCACTTCTTCATTTGTGCTTGGGGGGCACCAATTTTCTTCAGCCATTCAAACATTAGGTTAAAAAAAAAAAAAGAGCATTTATGTACATACAAAATTTTATTTTTTCTTTGACATAGCCTTGTTCTAAAAACAAAACAAAAATAATAATGCCAAAACAACAGCAAACACAAACTTAAGATTCCTTTCCTGAGACAGAGAAGAACTAAAATATAGCCACACATTTCAAGCTACTATATGGTAGGAAATCTCCCTTAGATTACACTGAAGT
Organism: Rhinolophus sinicus; assembly: GCF_036562045.2. Lineage (NCBI taxonomy): Eukaryota > Metazoa > Chordata > Mammalia > Chiroptera > Rhinolophidae > Rhinolophus > Rhinolophus sinicus. Next base: position 147,952,773 of record NC_133755.1, read on the forward strand.
TTAATTCTTATTTATATGGACATTAATGCAGCACATTTTTATTACAAAAATAGTGAGTTGCCCAACTTGTACTTTTTAACCTCAGAGTTGGAAAGGTAAAGCCAATAAAGATAATAGAACATAAAACTGCTGAATAGATTGTACATCATAATTTATCAGTTATCTCAGAAATGCTTATTCTTGATAGAGAAGATACCTATAATTTCCCAACTCTATTTGGTAAGAACTATTAAAAAGAAGAAGGAAGAAAGGTAGGTAGTGAGGGATTGTAAAATATCTTCCTGCATTAATAAAATCTAAGCAGACTTTTAATTATTTTTATAGAAATGAAAAGCAAATAAAAACATATAGTTCTAAATTCACTTATAAGAATACAAAACTCAATCATTTTTCATTTCATTTTTAATGAGAAACACCCTCATAGCATTATTTGTCACTGTTGAAAATCTTTTCCTTGCTTTCCATTTTATTACCCAGTAAAATGAAAGAAGTAAGTGCCAAGTCCAGCAATGAAAGAATTCCATCAAGAGCAAAATGTGTTGTTAGAGACCAAGGGTAAGATCATCCACACCCTCATATTCTACTAAGTACGGATGCAAAAGTTGGACAGTGAAGAAGGCTGATAAGAATAAAATGAATGATTTATTTGAAAAACGGTGTTGAAGGAGAGCTCCATGGATACCTTGGACTGCCAGAAAGATGAACAAGTGTGTCATAAAGCAAATTAAGCCTGAAACATTGCCGGAGGCAAAAAGAACAAAACTGAAGCTGTCTTATTTTGGACACTTCATGAGAAGGCAGGTGGGGTCTTTTGGAAAAGACAGTAATGCTGGGGAAAATAGAAGGCAGTGGGAAAAGAGGAAGACAAAATATGAGATGGATTGACTTCATAAAAGAAAAGCCATAAGTATGTGTCTACAGGAGCTGAGCAGGGCTGTTGAAGACAGGACATTATAGATATCACTTATTTATAGAGTCGGCAGGTATAAGAGCTTATTCAATAGCATGTAACAACGTTATTTTTTCCTATTGCTCTAACACTTTCTTCTATATTTTCCCTTTGCCTTCTTTCTCATTCCTCAGTTATCTCCTGCAGGACTTTGATGTGTCAGGGCTCAACCTCTAAAGTCCTCACAGGCACCTTACATGGAAGGCCCTGAGGGCCAAGTGTAGGTGGGCAGTGTGCAAAGGGAAATTAAGGGAAATTCAAATAAACCACATTTAAAAAAAATAAATAACTGAAGTGCAGAGAAGCAGATTGATAAACTCTGCTACAGCATTTTGAAATGTAGAGTGAAAATGGGAATGTTGTCAATCACAGTAGCTGAAGAGTTTGGATATAGCATCCACATGGAGGCAGGAGAAGTTAGTACAGAAACATACCTCATCCATAAAACTGAAACAAGCTCAGTGAAAAATAGATTACAAAAATTTTACTCACTGGAAGAGAGGGAAAACAAAATTTTTCTATGTCTTCCTGGACTCACAGGAATTGGTAAACATAGACCTGCCCTCATATGGAATTGGGTTCAAACTTACACCACAGATATGGCCAAAGAACCATCATATTGAGAAATAAAAATATAAAGTCAGATAAATGATAGTCCTGAGATGCTCAACAGCAAAAGATACAAAAAACTCTTTCAACCCAACTTTAGCATATTTCTTTAGATAAAGCCATATTGAAGATAATTTTTTAAAAAAACAATCTACTATGAGAAATATTTACAAGACACAACAAATAACAGGATTAGATCACAAAATTTTAACATGATAAAATTACCATATAAATACTATATAAAAAGTATGTTTAAAATGTTTTAAAAGTAGCAAAAAAAAAGAATGAAACACTTATTTTTTAAATGCAGAATTGAAAAAGAACCAAATAAAATTTCTAGGATTAAAACAGACATTGAAAATAAAAATTCAATGAATAAGTTAAAAATAGATTAGATGCAACTGAAGAGAGAAAAAATGCATAGGACATTGTGAAAAAATAACCTAGAACGTACTACAGAGAGATAAAGAGAATCAGTACATGAAAAAAAAAAAAGTTAAGTGACATGGAGGGTAGAATAAAATTATTTTATTTTATAAAGTTCATTTTGCGGCAAGTTTTCTTAAAAATATGAAGACATTTTACACTGCTGTTTTTTTCTGTTATCTGGTATATGTCTCCTAAAATATTTTCCAATCTGTATTTATTTTCTTCCTGTTTTGCAAAATATTTGCTCATATGACAAACATTAATTTCTGCCTTCCCAATTTTATCCTTTAGGATGATCATAATTTACCTAGGTTTGCTGGTTGTCTAGAAGAGTGAATGGGATTTCCTTTGACAGTCTTTCTTATTCTCATGGAAACATTTTTTGAAGGCATTTCTTCTATGTTTAATTCCTGGTTGCATAAGAGCTATAGGAAGACATAACTGTGAGCAGCATGAGAGTACTGTGAAATTTCTTCTCAAATTTTTTTGTAACTCTGCCCCTGACTTCACTTGATTGGGGATTTTCCTATGCCTGGGAGAAGTATCCTTTCAAACATCATTTTTTCTAAGAATAGATTATATAGTTTTTCCCTTCAGCTCTTGGGCTATATGCATTATTAATCAATTTGTATTTTTCTCCATGTGTTTAATTCTGGTCAGCTGCTATGAGGTTATCATGCTCTATATCTTACTCTCCCTGATTAGTTTGATCTGAAAAAAAAGGGGAGGGGGTGTTACATCTTTATTGAGCAAATTCTTCTCCAGCCCCACTGACCTTTCGAATTTGCAAGGATAAAATGGCCCTTAAGTCTGCTATTTCTTTTCCTTCTTGAAGTCTACTCACACTTTCAGCTGTGCCATTGGGCATTTCTTCTATCCACTCACTGCAATACTGCCCTATGCTTGCTTACACGCTAAGGAATTTACCTCCCAGTGTCTAATTCAATTTGGTCCAAATTATAATAACTAATATTCTTCAGTGATTTTAATATTATATTGGTACTTGTCTTATTTTCACCAGCGATAAAAACTTATTCTCTAGTTCCTTCTTTTTTGTGTATATATTTAGAGTGTTTGTTGTTGTTGTTGTTTGTTTTTTCAAGATGGGCTTCTGACTCATGGAGGTAAAACAGTAGTTTGTACTAGAAGAAACTGAGATTTAAAAGAATCCTTTGTTAATTACGTGTGGACATATATTCTTCTCACTTTGTTTAAGTCACTTAAACTTTCTAAGCTTTAATGTCCTCAGTTACAAATTGGGGATAAAAATACATGCCTCCTTATGTTGTTGTGAGAATTTAATTAAGTAATCAATGCAAACTCAATGAACACATTGCCTGGATATTAACTATTGTTACTACTAGTAGTAGAATTTCAAAAATTGAGATTTTTCTTTTTGGGTGTCTACTTTTAATGTAAAGCACCATGTATTTTTGAAGAGGCATAACAAGCACACTTAGTTTGTTTTAACCAATCATTCTCTAGGTTCAGTGATCACTGAAAAATCTTATCAAAAAAAAAAAAAAAAATCTATGAAACAAATATCCTGAATCTGAAGTAAAAAAATAACCATCTCTAGTACTAAAGGTTAGAAATGAAAACTATAATGTAAACAAAGCAAAAAAATATAAATAAAAATTTTGAGTTTTTAGCCCTATTGTGGCAAATTTACAAAGCAATCCTATTACCAAATAAGAATACAACCAAAAGTTAACAAATAAGGAGATAAGTAATATGAGTTTTCTTATTGTCAGAAAGAGAATACACATAGCTATTTTCGGTAACATGCTTATAAAAAGATTCCCTTTACTGATGGCACTGAGCTTACATCACTTATTTTTGCCATCTGCCACCAGTAAAGTCAGATTAACTTCTAAGAGCAAAATGTGCCAGAATGTGGTCTCTCTTTTAAATCAAGTTGCAATGTATCTGAAAAGAAGAATGATGGAATTAGATGTTAGTAAGCAACAGTTAACAATGGCTTACGTATTTCTGGCTGGATATATCCTTAACTCTGTAACCTAAATATTTCAATCACAGTACTCTGTGACTAAAAAAATGTCCCATTACATTAGAATCCCAATTGTCATGCTTTGAAATATCTACCCACTTCCCTTATAGGATTTCCAGTCTTTTGCAGGCAGAAATCTTGATATCTCTCATTGCTCAGGAATCAATTCCTCTCTTGCAATCAATTCCTCTCTCTCGCTCTCTCTCTCTTTTCTCTCTCTCTTCCCTCTCTCATCTGACGCACAAGAACTCATACAACTCATTCTACCACTTCCTCCCAAAGAATGGACTGCTCATGGCTGTATTCTGGAGAAGTTCCCCACTCTACTGCCTTCTGGAGCCACTGAGGGCTCCTGAGGCTTCCATGGCTACTGCTTCCCCCCGGGGGTGACAACTGAAAGTCTAAGTCTTGACACCTTGATAGACTTAGTTCCTGTTGTCATTATGTCCATCTTCAGTCTCACTGTCACTGAATTGTGGGTATTTGAGTCTACTAAAACAAAGATTTGGTTACAACGGAGTCATAAGGCTCCACTAATTGAGGTGGTTCCTCAAAAGGGAGAATGCTACTTTCTTCAGTTAGAAGTGTCCAACACGCACACACACACACACACACACACACACACACATACAACTTGGGTCCAAAGTTTACAAATCTAGCGAGATGAGCCCTTAGATTCATCCACACAGCTGTTTTCTCCCAACTGTGCCCAAGATTCCAGGCTGGTTTGGTTGGGTGGGGAATTACTACCCATCCCCGACATGGCCAGAATTAACATCCTGTTTCCCCAAAAATAAGACCTAGCCAGGCAATCAGCTCTAATGCATCTTTTGGAGTGACAATTAACATAAGACCCAGTATTGTATAGTATTATATTATATTATATTATATTATATTATATTATATTATATTATATAGACCCAGTCTTGTAGTAAAATAAGACTGTGTCTTATATTAATTTTTACTCCAAAAAGCACATTAGAGCTGATTGTCCGGCTAGGTCTTATTTTCGGAGAAACATGGCATTATCCATTCCAGGTTCTCATCTCCATCATCTTTTCCTGGCATCTCTCTTTAGTTGGTGCTTCCCTTCTCTCATTGTAAATATGTATTGAGTGATTTCTATGTCCAAGGCAGAGCTCAAGAAATGGTTAATAATAAAGAAATAGTCTACTAGTTGTTGTAATTGTTTTGAACCTCAAAGAGAAGGTATGATGCCTTCCAAATTCTTTTTTTCTTATAAGGTTCTCCTACCTAATCAATATTTATATATTCAAATAGTTCTATAAGGTTAGCCAGGTAGAATCTAAGGCCCAATCAATCTTATGTGAGTTGAACAACTCCTATTATCTACAGAGTCTGAACCCTATGTCCTTACTCAATCAAAAGCTTATTGTTCCTGGATATCTATCCAAAGAATTCCAAAACAGTAATTCAAAAAAATATGCACCGCTATGTTTATTGCAGCACTATTCACAATAGCCAAGATATGGAAACAACTGAAATGCCCATCAATAGATGTTTGAATAAAGAAACTGTGGTATATTTATACAATGGAGTATCACTCAGCCATAAAAAAGAATGAAATCTTATTATTTGCAACAACATGGATGGACCTGGAGAATATAATGCTAAGTGAAACAAGTCAGACTGAGAAAGCAAAATATCATATGATCTCACTTATGTGTGGAATCTGAAGAACAGAATAAATGAGCAAACAAAACAGAAATAGAGATATAGGGGGGAAAAAACAGATGGTTACTAGACGGGGGGTGGGAATGGGAGAAAAGGTGAAAGGATTAGAAAGTGTAAATTAGTAGTCACAGTATTGTCATGGGGATATGAAATACAGTATGGAGAATATAATCAGTAATGGTTGTAAAGATTGCATAAGGTGCCAGATGGGCACTAAACTTACCAGTGGGATCACTTCATAGGCTATGTAGATGCCTGACCACTATGCTATACGCTTGAAGCTAAAGTAGAATAATACTGAATGTCAACTATAATTAATATATATGTATATAGATTATATAGATTATGTAGATTATATAGGTTATATACAATATGTATAATTAATTAATATGATATATATATATACATATATATATAGTCACAGGATGTAGAGTACAACATAGGGGAGATAGTCAATGGTATTATAACACTTATATATGATGTCAGAAGGGTAATAGATTGGGGGATTATCACATTTTGAGGGGTATAAATGTCTAACTATTACATTGCTTTGTACACCTGAAACTAATTAAAAAAGAAAAGTCTTATTGTACACCAGTGACATACCAAGGACAGGGCAGTAGGAATCTACCCTGGGAGCATGCAATAAGTGTGTACATTATCTATAGTTATTTTGCTCTTTATTATCACCAAACACCAGTGATTCTAAACAATATCAGTGTTAAAGTATTCTTCCCAGACAAAAAACCTTGTGGGTCTATATTAAGAATCAGCAAACTTTTTCTGTAAAGGGCCAGATAGTAACCATTTGAGGCTTTGGGGGATATGAGGTCTCTGTCACAATTACTCAGTCTTGCCACTGTAGAGAGAAAGCAGTCATAGATAGTACAAAAATGAATGGGAGTAGCTGTGTTTCAATAAAGCTTTATTTACAAAAATAGGCAACAGGCAGGATTTGGCCTGCCGGTTATAGTTTGTGGTCTAAACTCTAAATAATTGTTGTGTTTATTATTGAGTCTTAATATGTGTAAGCTTAAAATTATCATATGTTTATTACTTATATTTTAGTAAACATTGCTTTCTATATGTAAATTAATTCAGAGGACTCCCAGTTATACAGAGGCACTAACACATGTGGACTCAACTATATGGTTCAATATCTAGAGTAAATTTTTAACAGTAAGAAATCATTTGAGTTTGCTTCTGCCTAGTTTCAGTTTCAAACCCCTGTGGTACTACATATTTTTGTATTTAGACATAGATTAAATAAACAATGACCACAGTGATGTAAAGAAGAAGAAACAGAAGGTGGTCACATTAATTTTGTTATACTATTTCAGGTTTGACAAACTATGGCTATAGCCAGCTAGCTAAAACTGATTTTTGCAGTTTCTAATATTTGAAAAAGTTTCACAAGAGGAAAAATGTTCCTAATGTGAAAATTATATGAAATTCAAATTTCAGTGTCTACAAATAAAGTTTTTTTAGAACATAACCACACCCATTTGTTATCTCCAAATACAGTCACTAGGATACTAGGGGTTAGAACTTCAACATATGAATTTTGCGCAATCATAATTCAGCTCATAATACACATGATGAATGAAAAATATAGTCTTAGCTTTTTAAGCCTAAAAGGAAATCTGATTTTACTTGTTCATTTTATAGCCTGGGGAAGAAAGGTGTTTTTTTTTGTTGTTGTTTTTTCAAGACAAGCCAGCAATGAAACCATGGGAGCCCAACCTGAGCTCAATGCTCTTTTCACTAGAATTTACATAATAATGTTTTGTTGTTTCTTTTACTGGCTGTCATTGAAAAAGTCAATCTGCATTATGTCATTATATTACCCTTAGTAGACAATGTATCATTTTGGTTTTTACCCTACACATTCTTATACACAATACCCTTACCATTGTATGCAAAACATACATTTGGAAAAGTCTCCATCAAAACAATAAAAATAAAAGGCATAGAAGTTCAGTTCTTTGATAGAAATGCTGATAAGAACCTGACACAGGAAGGCAATATTTTAAATGATTATAAAGGGCTTTGTTCTTTCCATCTGTCCCCCAAGAAGACTTTTGAGGAAATAACATACATTTGAGATAACTTGAGAAATATTTCTATTCAAGGAAAAATCAGAAATCATGTGTTTTCCATAAAACACAGCAATTTAAGCTCTATTCCAAGAGGATAAAAATATTTGTGAAAGAAAAATATAATTTTAATTACTAAAATCAAAGGAATTACACAGCAGAAAGATGATTTTTCCCTAAAAGAGGAATATTTAAAACTAAGAAAAATTTCCTGCATATTTCTCTGCAATTTTTTCAATTTTTAAAGTCATTTAGTGATTATTCACAAATGAAAAACACACATTGTTATCTGGGTCTGAGGCCAGACAAGTTTGTTTATAAACATGTCAGAGACTTTCAAAATGCTTGATGCTTATCACATAGTTAGGCTCATGCAGTAGGCAGTGGGATGAAGGGAGGCATTTTCTTATTAAACCTACCAGAAAGTGATCTTGAAAGCATAGCTAAGATTTCTCAGATAAGGAAGAAGCACAGAGTACCGTTTTTTTCTAAAGGGTTAGGGTGACCCTGATTTTGTAAGAAACTTTTATTTTTTTCCCCTGTACAAATGTCTGGGACGCATTTTGGAGTTTTGAATCTGTTACCAGAAATGGGCAAGGTGTACTTTAACAATAAAAATAACTGGCCAATTTCACTGTCTCTGTGCTCTTACAATCTAGGAAAATTTTAGACACTTGGGCTATAACATCTCAGATACAGGCATCCTGGCCTCAATTTTGTTCCATTTTTCTCTGTAATCCCCACATGAATTAAATACATTGGGTAGTTAATAATAATTATGGAATGCTTTAAAAGCACACTAATTACGTTTTCAGTAGGAGCTGAAATTTTTCCTTTTTTTTTCTTTGGAAAACAGTATTTTATTTCTGTTGTTTTTGCACTTTTTTCCTTCTACTGGATTTATGCAGACTATCCTACTTTCCTGAAGGATTTGCAGTTAGTGGTCTGTAGAAAAACAAAAGGAGTTTCTCACCAAAAGGCATTTTAGGGATAATCGAATCAAAGCACCAGTTTTGGAGTTAAAGAAACTAAAAATATAAAAAAATAAATAAATTAAGGTGTTCTTCTAATGCCACATGATAAACAGTGTCAGAGCAAGGGTTTGAGTCCAGTCTTATTCTTCCTGATCTGCCATATAAAATGTAAAAATTCAGATTATTAATGATCTTCAAAAAAATAAAACATAGGGTCTTTTCAGGGGAAAAAGATTTTTCATTCTCTCACCTCCCTAACAGAAGTTTCTGTCTTCCTCCTTCTGAAATTTCAGTCTTCACCAGGAATACATTTTTGATGTATTCAAACTATAGGGAAAAAGTAAGTAGGACTCCTGTTACCATTTTGTCCTAAGAGGTCAACTGGTTACTCAGAGCTTCAGCCAAGAAAGAAGCTTTCAAATGGGCATTACATTTCAGAGATTAGTTCTCCAGCTTTCTAGATCCTTAGAACTTTTTGTCAGTATAGATTGAGATGATGAATTAAGTCTTGTGAACTGACACACAATAAACTTACTAGAAACTGATTTATAAAAAAAAGTCATTTTTTTATGTCATTTACATGACATAATGGCAGGCTAAGGCACAGAGCAACTTTAAAAGAATGTATTTTGTATTGTTTGTTTGATATTAATAGTTAACATACACTTTTACATCTACAAAAGAAAAATGACTGCATTTCCTTAAATTTGTTACTCATTGCAATAGCTTTTGATTCTTTGCATCTATGTAAAGAAAACATCTATTTAAAAAAAACCACCAAAAACCATTTGAATATTTGTGGTGGTAATACTTCAGATATCTACCTTAATAGTAGAAGATTACTTTGACATCTGTTTTAGCCACTGTTAGAATGTTTCTGTAAACTCTGATTTAATGCTAGGTGATCAGACTCTCTTAGGGGATCATCCTTACCCTTCAGCAGCCTACTGAAACAGCTGAGAACATTTACTTGGGATGTCTACTCACATTAGGTGTTCATCTGTCCATCAAAAATCAGTCTTTCACCGCTTTCAAAATCCATCTAAAAACTCCTTACTTCCTTCAGAAAACCCTTTATGATGAATTCTATCTGATTCTCTTTATGCTACTGTTATCAGTTCAGAACTGATATGTTCATTTTAAACTCTATAAACATGCATTTGTTGATTTAAAATATGCTTTTTGTCCTTGCTATTTAATGATTGTGGTAGCCAGCCCCCAAGTTGGACCCAAACATTGCCCCCTCCTGACATTTATGACCTTAACTGTACCCTTCTGCAATGAACAGGACTACATTGGGTAACCATGGATATGGAAATGATGGATAGTGACTTCGAGGCTAAGCCATAAAAGACATTGAAACTTCCCCCTTGCTCTCTTGAATTACACACTCTGTAGGAAAACACCTGACATGTTGTGAGAGCACTCAAGCAGCCCTATGGAGAGGTTCACATAGTGAGGAACTAAAGCTTCCCGCCAACATTCATGTGAGAAACCCATCTTGGAAGGGAATCTTCCAGCCCCAGTCAAGCCTTCAGATGACTTTTGACTGCAACTTATGAGAGATCCTGACCTAGAACCACCCAGTTAAGCTGCTCTTATATCCTACAGCACCAGTAAGATAATAAATGTACATTGTTTTAAGATACTAAGTTTTGCAGCAACGTGTTATGCACAGTAAGTAATATAATGATCAATTGTGTTCTAACATTTAACTTAAAGTCATAAAATTTGCCATTTATTTCCTTTTTGCACAACCCTTCAAACATAAGAGAAATATCAGAATAGATATACAAGGTTAAAGATAAATGTGCTAGAGAAATGTTTACCTTGCCGCTGTGATTTGGTGTTATAGTGTTTGTCTCTGCAAACTCATTGATGATAAGGACAACAGTTTACTTATATTGATATTAAGGAATTTGAACTCGATGAGCAGGTACCATAATCTAAATGCTTTCTATCTGTGACAAATTCTTAATGGTGGACTACTCCCTGGTACCTAGCAAAATGTCCACTTTTTTCTTTGTCCCAAGTCCACACATTAGGAAATAGGCTATTGCAGTTTTAGTAAACTGTGAAATTTTTAATCTTCCTGTCTCTCTGTCTCTGTCTCTCTCTTCTCTCCTTCTTTCCCTCTCTTCCCCTCATCTTTTTTCAAATAACTAGCAGAGGATGGAGTGGAGGAAGGTTTTCCTGAAAATTTTGATTTTTTTTATAAGTAATAGTTTTAAGAGTTTAATATATATATATGCCTTTTTTCCTATTTAAGGTAGAAATGATATCTTCTTTTGAAAGAAAAATTTAAGAGAATTGCCTCAGTTTTTGGTATTTGACTTCTCATTACTATTCAATCAAAAATATATGTGAGGGCATGGTAACCAATGAAGAATTGAGGTGTAAAAATAAAAATCATGCTGATGGGACAATAAGTGAATTAGAGGTTTTTAATTTACATCAATTGCTGATTTATGATGAATTATGATAATTGTTTTGCAAATAATATTTTCATCCATGTAAAAAGGTTTTATTATTTACAAAGTATATCAATCAGTGTTCTCCAAAAAACTGGAACAAGTAGGAGATATATTTATATGTCTACATCAATATCTATCTATATCTAAATCTATATCTATCTATCTATAGAATTTGCTCATGCTATTGTGGAGACTAGCAAGTTCAAAAGCTGTAAAACAGGCCTGCAAGCTGGAAACATCAGTTGATGCTGAGACAGGTTAGTTAGCATGTTGTTAGGTAGAGCTCCCCTTCCCAAAACAGGCAAGGGAAGGTATAAAAGTAGGAGTTTTTGCCACAGTCACTGGACACCCCCATTCGGTACACCCTCCCGCTTAGGAGCTCTGACCCTTTGCTTTTAATAAACTATCCTCTTTTACAACTCCTTGCCTCTCCTTGGTCCATGTTTCCATTCTTCGGTCTCACGAGACATGATCCTGACACTCACTGACTCACAGAAAAAAACCCTACATCATTTGGGGACTCACAGAAATATTGCTACATCAATGTTGCAGTCTTTAGGAGTCTTTGGGTAGAGTTTCTTCCTTCTGAGAGAATCTCAGTGTTTGCTTTTAAAGGCCTTTCAAATGGTTGGACAGAACCACCCACTTTATGGAGAATAATCTCCTTTACTTAAAGCAGGCTGACTATAAATGCTAACCACATCTACACAATACCTTCACAGCCATATCTAGATTAGTGTTTGATTGAATAACTGGAAACTGAAGCTTAGTCAAGTGGTCACATAAAACCAGCCATAATAGAAAGTATAAATTTAGAATTAGCTATACAGTTCCAATTAATAAGAGGAATTATAAATTTCCCAAACAAGATTATCATAAATCAATAATTCTAAAAACTTTCTATGGGTGAAAAAGGGGTGCTGTAATAAATCACAAATTTCTAACTGTGCAGGTCACCATGGGTAGTCGAGCCCAAGGCATATAACTTTTTAGTAAAAGGCTTATCTTTGCCCTAAACAAGCCCTGTCCATTGTTTCTGTGCATCTAGGTTAACACACCTTGGATACACCTCTTTTCAGACCCTCTTTCTCATGAGTGAACCACCCTTTCAGACTCCTCCTTTTAAGACACCAAATAATCTCAACTATTCTGTAATCCAATCCCCACCTGGTTATCTCTCACCTTCACATAATCTTCCTTATGTTTTCTCCTTAGTTTCAAATATATAAATGAAACTGCAAACTGTTGTTCTCTGGAGCATTTGAGATTTTGCTCCCCGGCATATGTCATTAGTTTGGCTGAAAAAAACGTATAAAATCCTTCACAGGTTTGGATGTTCTTATATTGACAATTCAAAGAAGTGAACTACACATTGATTTTTGTTGTTGTTGAAGAATTGAAATATTAATAAACTGGTTTGGGTCTTAGCAGTATACCTGTGTGGTTGAAAAAAGGGTTTCTATGGAAGGTAACCTCCCCCGGTGATCTGATCGTAAATGCCTAATTGGGCAGGTCATGGTGGGTAATCACACCCCAGGCATATAACTTCTTCAGTGAAAGGTTTTAAGGCAGTCCTGTCCATTGCTCTTGTGCATCTAGGTTAACACAACTTTGAAATATCAGAAGTAATACCCCTCCAAGGGGTATTAACCCTCAAGAGAGCAGTAATCTTGTTAACTGTCCTGCAATCCAATCCCTGCCTTCCTTTCTCCCACCTCCATGTGAATTCTCTCCTTGATTTCAACTGATTACAAAGCTGTTTCTCTGGAGCATTTGAGATCTTGCTTCCCAGCATATGTGGTCAGTTTGGCTCAAATAAACTCAAATATTCCCTACACGACTAGGTATTTCTTACGTTGACACCTGAAAAGAGGTCCTGTGTCTTCTAAGATTTTCAATTGATAACATTAAAATCCTACTATTTCTTGAAATAAGAGAGCAGGGGCCTCTGGCACATAATTTGGAGTGAAAAAAATAAGTTGAAACTTGCACAGTACCCATAACAACCACAATTTTTTTTCTTTTTATCTGTTACAGATTCTCGACTTGTGAAAAGCTTCGGTTTAATTTTAATGAAAAACAGCTGTTTTAGACAGATGTTCAGAGTTCAGAGACATTATGTACACAATTATAAAAACTTTCATTTTCAGACAACAGGAGTAAAGCAATCTTAAATTCAGCATGCCTGGGGATTCAGATTACATCCTTGGGTTCTATTTTAGAACCTACCTAACATAATGCTTCTTAGAAGCTAAGGAAACAACTCTGTCACTTCTCAAGGCCTGGAAAAGCCAGTGTCAGGTCTCTGGGGAGCTGCCTTTTGTCATCTTTCCTGATATGAAAATTGCTTATCTCAGGGCAGAGCTGTTTGCACTACTTCCAAAGAAATGTTGCTTATCTTTACAATGAACAACATTAACAACGAAAGTCACCCATAGTTACTGACCCAATTACCTCTTTCAAAGTAAAATTCTTGGCTACCTGCCCTTCCAATAGGCTGCCAAAAGACACTAGAAAGAGAACTGCTAACATTTCCAAACCACTTCCAAACCATTAACTGAGAACTCTAAGCACTTGCCCTCCTGGGTGTGAAAGTTTTTCACCTGCTGGGCTGATGTGTTGTCACAGAGCTTTATTATTTATGAGGACAGAGTTGCCTGATGTGTTAGGTATTCCTGAAAAGATGAATCAATATTAAAGTAAACACAAGTGGAAAGGCAATATTTTTTGTTAGATTCTCTGCTCAAATATGAATAAATTTAGACAGGCATGATACAGTTTTGATAAGACAACAAACATCGTAACTTATTTAACAATCTGTTTTAGAAAAAAGTTCAATTCTGGATGGAAATGAGGGTATTTTTATTCTTCAAAAACATATTAATGTCTCTTTATAGAAGACTGAAAATGGTTGTGTTTCTAGTCTTGACTTGGTGCTGCCACTGACTAGTCAGCAGATCTTATGGGAGATATTTCAACTCTCTGGGCCAGGAAAATGGAGAAATGGTACTATAACAGTAGACCTGTGGAACTCATGGTTCAGTAAAATTAAAAACAAAAGAAGTTGACAGTAAGCTACTGACTTTTTTTTTTCTTTTTGTTAAAGAAGAGCATTTTAAAAGTACAAGTTTCAACCCTCTACTATCAACATTTTATTGAAGAAGGATTTGAATACCAAGAAATGGGTGCAACATAATCTCAAAAAAAGATCAGCCTTTTAGAAAGAATAAACCTAGATTAAAGAAAAAAGTGACTAAATTGTCTTAATTTGTCTCCTTTATCTATAGATTTATAAAAACATCATAAAAGCCCAACATCTGCCCTCCAACAGTGTTTTGGAATAAATAGTGAAAATAATCTCCAAGATTCACTCTCCCTCCCACTCAGGGCCCAAAATGCTAAATTGGGGCTTATAACTCTAGTATCACATTATTAACTTATCATTTCATTGTTGGTATGGAAGCTAAAAAAATGAATACTGTTCCTCCCGCCCTCTAAGTTCTCCTAGCTGGGCTAATAATCAAATTAACAGAGACAGATTAATAACAGAAAATCAAAATCTTAATGCATGCTCATGGGGAATTCACATAAGCATGAAAATACCAGACTGAGGCAACATTGGATATATATGACATTTTGGGACAAAGGAGAAGGCGGGTGTTGGGGTCTTAGATTTTGGAAGTCAGAATGGGCAATTTACAGGTAGTTGAGGAAAAGGGGAACATACATAACAGGAACATTCTTGCTGGGCAACTCAGAAAAAATGGTACACAGGGTTTCTAACCAATAGGCTTGGAGTCTTTTTGACTAATGCTGGGGTGAAGATTCTTCAAGTGATTAAGCCCAGGCTTCCTTCCTACAGCAGGTTTGTCTGTCTAATTCTTTTGGGCAGAGAAGGAGCTAGGGCCGAATGTTCTTTCAGGGTCTTGTTTCTCAATAAAAACTTAGAATTCATACCCCAAATGGCAGCTTCAGGGTGGCAAAATTTTCGTTCCCTTCATTGTTTTATCTTTTATTTTCATCTATTTATGACCCATTTTCCAAAACAGACACTTTTTGTTTTACCTAAATTCCTGTATAAGGGCATATTTATGTTTCTATAGATAAACCTACAGCATTTCTCTTACTTCCCTGTGTACTTGTGTACATCTGTGTGAGATGATATTAGCTCTATACTCTGTGAGACCTTCTTTATTATAGGTCATTATCAGAATGAATGAAGTGCAGGGAATACATTTAAGAAGGGGTGGTGAGATTCTCTTCTGTAAATGTTGTGTTTGACCTTGGGAATGCCATGACACATTCCCTATGTATAGATATATAAATAATCTACCTGACGTTTGGAGACACAACATGTTCTTCCTAAGAGCAGTTCACAGGCAAATAAAATCTGTTGTTTTTTTAATTAAGGATAATAGAGAAAAAATATTCACATTTCTTTGTTCTCTTAAGAGAAGAACAACATGCAAACTTTAACTACTATCTGACTAACAGGTCATGCTTATAAAACCCAGATATTGTAAATTTGAGTACTATTGAAGTGAACAGTGCAGTTTTGCTCCCATATATACTGAAGTATAATTAACATTCTATGTCCCAGAAATTGTATTAAGTATTTTCCAAGCATTATCTGTTGTGATCTTTACAATAACCACACTCTGATGTGCATACCTTTGGGGTTCGTTATTCTGTCAACTACAACTAGCCAGATTGTGGGGTGTTTTTTTCTTTTAAATAAGGAGATCGAGTGAAATAATTTCCACAAACAAGAAGGTAGAAGATCCAAACTTGAACCCAGATTTTGCTATTGTTACTGGACCAAACCAAGTTCAAATGCTCAGTAGTTGCCAACTAAAAGACAACTCCAAGATGATTTTATGAAGAGAAACTTTAGCCAGCAAGCAAGGCAATGCCAGGAATAATTTCCAGATCAGTGCGACCCCAAACAAAGCATCTAATCCATCTCTATTAGGGAAAAACATGTATAAACATTGAGGTAGACTTTGTCATTGCATGTGTACGTGGGGACATTCCAGTGCACATGGAGTCAGAAAACATGGCTGTACGTCCATTCTATGCTCAATAATGGTGGGAAATTCTCTGCCCATGGGTGGAGATTTTAGTGTTATAATGAGGGTAAAATGAGGAAAGTTCAAGAGGTCACTGGAGGGTCCTTCAGGCTACTCCAGCAGGTCTCACGCAGTTTCAGCTTGTTTACTCCCTAGTCCTGAAAAACATTCTAGGCTTGATCTTGAAAAACAGTTCTGTTAATCATCGATGTCGGGATTTGCATAGGTGTGGATAAACATCTAAGTTTTGGTCTTTCTGTGAAACTTTCAGCAAATTACAAGATATAGCATTACACAAACCTTATAAATTTTAGGGTAATCTAAGTGGGGTTACAGGATAATTGAGGTAAAGTTATGAACTCTAAACAAAAGTTAACCTAGGCTAGGCTACCTTATAGGCTCTATGTGTAGCTTAGGTTACACTATTCAGAGCCCATCTTACTGACCACTGATCTGCCCACCACTTCTATGGCTCTGTCTCCTACTGCAATATTTCTGCCTCACCCTTCTCCTATCCATCGCTCTAACAATACCATGCCGATGCAAATGCAATTAACTTCCAAACAAAAAAATCAAGGCTGTTAGAATTAGAATTCAAATAAGAAAAACTTTTTGATTGAGTCCTGAGAGTTTTTTCTTCAAATACAATTTATGACTTTAATGCTTGGATTTCATGAGATTCTGTGTATTTTCTTAGAGACACCATTGCTTATATTCAGGTTCTCGTCCATATGAGAACACTCCTTTTGTGAAATACCAAGTAATATGGTACTGTATATGAATACATTTAATGCTTATGTTATCTATTTGAAGGTCTATTGTTTCATGTATCCTATGCATAGCCAGCCATATGCTATAGCGATATTGTACCACTTTATTTCTTCCCTAAAGTGAAAGAGGATGAGCTCCTTAAAAATGGTCCTTCTATGTTTTCCTAATTCTTGTATGCCATCCAGTGCTTAACTTACGGTGTTCTCATACAAAAACTAATGACAATCATGATAAGTGTGATGTTGTGATTTGTAATAAATACATATTTGGGGGTTCCCACTTCCAGCACAGAGCAACTAAAATTTTCTAAGTGATGAGATCAACTAAGGTGTCTTTTATTATGGTAATAGAGTGACTTTTGAACCATGCCTAAGGATGGGGCTGGCTGCCTGCTTGGGTTGAAGAGTTGCTTGGTGGTATGGGAAAACAACCACACATTGGAATTGGGGTCAGGATCATCAATAACTCAAGCCACAAATTAACATTAGTTTAATAATTGCACAGGCTAAGGTCTCTTGGAAACAGATTTTTAGAGGAAAACTGGCTCACATGTGGTCTATTGGTGAGTCCTCTTTGTAACAGCACTTTGAAAGACGAGAAGTAGGATTGAGCACAGAGAGAAGCTGAAGATCTGCAATACCTTTGCCAGAGGTCTCAGTCAATCCTACAGAGAGCACTGAAAGCAGGATTGCACTTCAGAGATGTTCCAAATTGAGGCAGGAGGTCTAGGCCCTTGTAACCCCGCATCAACTAGTCATGGATGCAGGCTTTCCTTAGAAGGAGGCATAAGCTTAGGGAGCCAGTTCCTTTTAGCTGAGAGCAATCCCTGAGAGGACTCAGCTAAAAGCCGTCAGCAGGCCGCTACCACACTACCAGCCACTGTGGATATGAGAGCCTTGGACCTCAATGGGGCATGGGCTGTGTGCACCAAGACACTCACCGCAGAGCACTCCTGCACTGCTTAGATCCACTTCGCTTTGTAAATAAGTTTACAGAGTCTTGGAATGGCTCCTTTTTGCTGTGCTGAGTTCTCAAAATCATTTCTAAGCACTCAACCTTCAACAGGTAGTCGTATGTTTCCTCTGCAGCCCCACGCAGTTAAAGGGAACATGGGGATAACAGATTTTCAAGTCCGTTGACCCTCGTGTCTCTATCGCAATTTTCAGGGTCCTACTCCTTTCCAGTCAGTGCCCTGCAGGAGATGGTTGAAAATGTCCTTCTGTGCAATACCCTTGGATAAGGCCTGGGCTTCTGGCTACAGGAATGAGTCTCCTTACATGCTGCCAAGGCCTTCTAGCTTTCACATTTCACTTGTATTGGTAATTAATCGCCTGCATCATTTTTATTTTATTTTTTTCCCTAATGTTTCCCTAGCTTCTGGCAACAACCATCTGATTCCATAATCCTTATAATTATTACTTTTCCTGAACCTCTCAAATACCTGAGTATTCCCATCAGCGGCATATTTTCTTCTCTTGTATCCCATCTCAATTTCACTGTGGCAGCATGCCAGAGGCTATCTGAACTCCACCTAATAGCAGGGATAGGTCCTCATTGCTACTGGATGGAGGTGGATCCAACTCCCAAATCCCAGTTTAGAACTGATTACTAGAGTCAACTCTCTCAGATGAGTTTCCCAGGGAATAGGCTCTGATAGAGATTTTAAGTGCAAGAACAACAGCTCTAAAGGAAAGAGGAAAGCAAGACTGGGAAGAGGGATACTCCATATGTGATGCAGTTCCTACAGAGGCTTTCAGACAATTTCTAGTTGAGGCAACCCTGTATCTGACATTTATGAATATGCGCAACATCCCCTTGGGGGAGGGAGCTCTCTTGGGTGATGGGGCGACTCCTGGGGGGAGGGACTCAGCTGTGAGTCATCAGTAGGCAAGGATCCCAGCAGCTAAGAAATTGAGTACTTTGGTCTGGAATGAGAATCTATTCTTCCTGACCCAATCACATCTTTCAAAGAAAATTTTCGGCTACCTGCCCTTTGTAGAGCTTGCCAAAAGGTATTACAAAGAATTTCTAACTTTTGCTACTACAATTTCCATTACAAATAAGTTTTGATTTGCAGCCTAGAAATACTTGCATCTATTATCTTCTTCAGACTTATTTATTTATCTTGTATTCAACTAACATCTAAAATATAACTAACAAATACTAATCAAACACTGGGCTGGATCGAAATACAGTAGTGTATGTGACAGGCAGCTTCCTTCCCTCAAAGACATTACATTTTTGTGAGGAGGACAGGCAATGAACCACTTATTAATTTTTTAGCTAATATTTGAATTAAGCATCTACTATTTTGAGAAATCCTACTCTAAATATTGAAGAAATCACAATGAATAAGACAAAGAATGTCCCTGCTCTCAAAAGCATAACATATTAGTGGGAGACAGGAAAACTTACAAATGAGCAAATAAAATAATAGGATTATTTCAGATAGCGATAGGTACTTTGGAGGAAATAACACACAGAGATGTGATGGGAAGTGACAGAGAGTAGAGGATGGTCAAGAAGGGCATGTTTAAACAGGTGGTATTTGAGATAAGACTTAAATGATGAGAACAAACCAGACATGTAAAGCTCAGAGGAACATGTGTTCAAACACAGGCAACAAGGGAAAGCCCTGGGGGGAACAGGAAGAAGGGCCCACAGAAGTATGGCTGGGCATAGTGAGGAGGGAATGTAGATGGAGAGGTTAGAGAAGTGGGCAGGTCTTGCAGGCTGTGGTTAGAAGTTTGGATCTCGTAAGTGTTGGAAACCATTGGAGAACTTTCAGTAGGTATATGAGGAATCTGATTTAAGTTTTCAAAAAAGATCATTATCACAATCAAGAAGAAAATTGAATATACAGGGACAGATGTGGAAACAGGTCTTCTAACTAGAGGGATATTGCAGTAGTCTAAAGTAGTACTGTTAGAGACTAGATAGCATTTTAATAGTAGAGATGGAGGTCAATAAGCATTTACTCAATACATCTTTGAGATAGAGGTGACTGGCTGTTAGATTGGGCATGGGAGTGAGGGACAGAGATGAATCAAGGATGATTCCATTTTCATTTGATCACACACTAAACAAACAAATGAAATAAATGAAAGTGGTAATTCCTATGAGAATGATGTGACAGGGAGTAATGGGAGAGACATCTTTCCATATATGAAGAAGCATGGTTGTGGAAGGCTCTTGGTGAAGGTAATGTTTGAGAAGAGATCTGAGGCATGAGAATGAGTTACCTAGGTGAAGGTATGAAGCAAGTGTGAATAGTCCAAAGGGAAATGTCCTGATACTATGACAAAGGCTTGGTGTAAACTAGAGCCCATGATGGCTAGAGCACAGTGAGGGAAGGGATATGCTGAGAGATGGTTGAAGAGAGAAGCAAAAACCATAAGATAGCAACTCACTACTTTGTTCCTAGACCTGTATTGAAATTAGTGAATTGATCATATAAAAAACTGTGAGGGAGAACTGGAAGACCAGTATGGCTAGCGGAAGAGTGAAGTTTTTATGACTCCCAGTATTTGGCAAACTTGTCTGTTTGACCACTTATTTCCTAGGACAACTTAGAGATCTTTTAATTGTGCTTCAAGACTTCATGTGACTGAGTAAATGAAAAATTAATTTGTGGCTTTTAGTTTCAAATTTAGAATTCATTGTTGGCAAGTTTACTAACAAAATAATATAGAACACGTGCAATTTTAAAATTTTCCTCAATTTTCTCAAAAAAATTGTCAATTTTCAATATCTTTGTAAGACAAAAGAAACATTATCATACTTATTTTATCAATAGTTAAAATGAGTCATGGAGCAGTTTAGTGGACTTGGCCAATATGAATTCCCAATTGATGGAGGAATTAGGATTAGAATTCAGGTCCCTCATTTCTTAGTGCAGAATCCTTTCTAATAGAACCCTTCTTGTCTGTAAATGATGAATCATCACAGAGAACAATGTTCATCAGAACAAAATTTTGGATTCTTAGTGTGAGTAAAACTATAGCGATAAGCTGCAGAAAACAGCATTCTGCAGAGTAAGGAATGCTTAAAAGGCAAAATGGTGAGGAAGAAGCAAGCTGAGAAGTTCAAAACCTGAAATGGAAATATTGCTTAAGCCTTTCTACTCCCATTTCTAGTCTTTCCTTTCCTGGAAAATGCCAATTTCTTAAGATCAAGAAGAAAAAAATATAAACAGTTGGTCTGTCACTCACACCTATTTTACAACTGAGGAAGTTGGTCCTTAGATTTATTATTATTATTATTATTATTATTATTATTATACTTCTTTCCATTTTAACCTTATAGATTGACTTTGGATTTATTTATCTATTTTTATTTATTTATTTTGTAAAAAAGTTTAGATCTTAAGCCTCTGGAGAGCAGGGACAGTATCAGCCATGCATCCTGGAGAGGGTACAGTACATTGTGTGACTACAGCAAATCTTCACAAGGTGATTTAGCTGCTTGTTTGTTTACTTTTTTAATTACAAAAAAGACATTGACTATTCATTATAGGTTCATTAGCTAATAAATGCCTTTCTAAAGAATATAGGCATCATATCTGAAATTGAGTCACAACATATTCAAGAAGGTCATGTGTCACAACTTTGCTTTCAAAGAGCAAACATGTTTAAGAAGTTACTTGCAATATTTACTCATTCGGATTTTGTTAAAAACTCATCATTGCAGCTATTGTTTTTACTTGACGATTTATGGAGAAAAATATTCTCCCAAACCACTTGGTAACTTATGCAGTTGTGCACTCAAAACTGATGTACTTTCAACTTCCAAAGCACGTGTGTTCTTGTGCTGTTTTCCACATAATTCAGTATCAAATAAAGACGTCAGTAATTTTGAAAAAAACAAAAAAGAAGAAGAAGGTCATGTGTGTTTGGAAACTCACTTTAATCAGAAGTTGTGGCTGACTTGATAAAAGCGAGTGCAGATGTAGACTAAATCATGTACCAACAATGAAACTTCATCTACTTCTCTTGAGATAAATCTTTAAAAAACATTAACTTGAAACTCCATTAAATAATTCTGCATACTTCAGCTATAAAAGCATCACATATCTGTACATCAATTTATCTCTCTGGCGGTGAAGGTGTGAGATCCTTACTTCAAAGTGATCCAATGCCTTGAAAATGCATTATTTGTTCATATGTTAGAAACGTAACTTGACTCTTCCCAATAGTTTACTTAGCTAGATATAGGTTCTTTTGCAATATAAACTTTTGGGACATGTATAGATAATTATGAGATTCCCTTTAAGTTCTTTAGTTTCTCTACCTGAAACAAAAAACTATGCTCCTTCTTCATCTTGAGAAGCAATTAACTATTTATTATTAGATGAGAGAATCTCAAATGAATAGTAACAAAAGAAGAGATTTCTCTTAAGATGTAGTTCTGACACTGAATTTTAATAGCATAGGTAGAAAAGTTAGGTGTGTGTGTAAAACATTTTGATTCTAATAATCTAAAATGTTAATGATAATGACATAATTATCATATTAACTAGTATATGATTATATACTTTAAATGTCTATTTGATGTGGTTGAAACAAACTCTAAGGTGGAAGCCAACAAACTTCCATTTATTTGTTCTTATCCCAAAATCTTCTTTGTTAATCATACCTACTCACCTGACACTCAATTACACTGGCTTCCAGAAAAGACAAGTTTGAAAATGTCTTTTTGAGGGATGAAAAATTTCACATGCTGTACATCTTATGACTTCCCTCTCTGTGCTTCACGAGTGCTAAAGTCATACTGTGTGTTTTGTTATCCAAGACTGTGAAATATATTCATCTGCTAAACTAAACATTTTCATACACAGATTTCATCAAAGAGAAATATTTTTTTTTCAAGGTGGGGTTTGGTGGGTAATCTAAGGGAAGATCCAATACAGATATTCTGAGTAACAGTAAACTAGCAATTATCTCTGCTCACATCATTCTGTTACATCATATGTGTATCATACATGCATTTGTACTTAGATAACTATCTAAAAATATACTTTTATAAAAAGTAGAAATGAGCTTCAACACACTGCAGTGACACTCCAAGAAACAGTGTAGAACCTCACTAAGAATACTGTCAGAATTTGAGCAGGATTTGTGTTAGGTGTGACATAAAATATAAAAATTGAGTTTCTTGCACAAACTTACAACCAAAACATAGTATAACTCTCTGTTTTTTTGGACCCAACATGTTTCTGTCTATTTGGATAAAACTATTGGATGCACATTTTTTGGTGAACTATCAACAAAGCATGAGAACAGATGTTTCTGCTATTTTCATTATTAGGGAAATAAAAGCAGCTGTGCTGGGCTTGTGTGCGAGGAAAGCTCTCAGTGAGGCCTTCACACTCTGGGAGATGGAAAACCTGGCAGCATAGACCAGGATTTACATCATTAACATCTTCAAACAAGGTTGATTGCTTGGCATTATTTAGGGTTTCACTCCTTTCTGAAGTAGTTCGTTAAGTTTTTCAGGTATCAAAGTTCTGTGTGGGAATGTGTACTAAAACTGGGTAAAGTTGTACGGTCTTCATTTTCATAAAACAGTAAGAAAGGCTATTTCACAACTACACTTTGTCAGAATTTGAGACTATCATTTAAAATAGTGAATGTAGCTTACCACATTTGGGGGTGACAAGTGCAAACTAACAATGCTTCAATATGGTTCTGCTAAGACTATATGGACAAGAAGGACCATTCACACAATACACATAGTGTGGAAGAAACCCAGCATATTTGGTGAAAGAAAAATAAATCAAAGTATAAAAACAGGGTCTTCTTTTATGCACTTGCAGACCTGACAGTATCCAGATGGTAAGTTTTCTTTTGCATGGAATTGTTAGTTTTTGTATAAAAGGGCCGTTTTTGGCCCAATTTGGGGTATTTGTCACAGAAATTCATTTGTCTCTCTTGTCAAATTCTTGTCTCTCTCAGAAGGTTTCTCTTCCTTCTGTAGCAGTCTGGTGTTTATGTTTGTGTATGTAGGGAGGGAGTATTTGTGTGTGGGGGTGTCTGTGCACATGTGTGTGTGCGTGTGGGCAGCTTATATATGTGGTTATGTACTCATCCTGCCTTTATAAAGAGCAGAAGTTATCCCTTAGCAAAGAGAGCGGAAATAAAATGTGAGAATAATGAAATTGTGTTTCTCTGTGTTGATCTGAAGTGTGAATTCATGTATTGGTGATCAGGGTTAGAAAAGATTAAAGAGGATGGCAAAAGAGAACAATGACATAATCAACTCTATATACATTTTCTAAGCACTGTATTTATTGACAATATTTTGAGAAATTTTCTCAAGGGGAGGACTAAGATTAAGAATGAACATTATTTAAATGGGCTATGGATTAATCAGACAAAGCACTAAATTCAAGAAAGTACTTTTTGTGCTTTACAATAAAGATGCTATGCTTTCTTTAGGTAACTGTGGGAGAGCAGCTCAGCATGGTAGTCTTAGTCAGAATCTCCAAGGTACAGAAATAGCTGGAGGTGTTTCCAATAAAAAATGAAATCCTGTAGTGTCTTAGCACTCATTTCTACAAATTATGTGTGTGCCAGAATCACCTAAAGCTCTTTGATTTATTCCCTCTCTCATTATAGCTCTCAAAAGACTCAAATTATGACATAGTTTTAAAAGAAGACTATGAAAGAAGAGAAAATTTAGGTATAGGTTTCAAAAACACTTGGCATAAACTCTGAAATGCCTGCCTACACAAGTAATTATGAATAGCTACTCAGAGAGAAACTTTCCCAGGTGAAATATTTTTGACTCTGCAAGGTTGGCTCATATGTTAATTTTAATTTTCATAACATTCCTTCTCTCTCTCTCTCTCTCTCTCTCTCTCTCTCTCTCTCTTTTTTCCTTGTATTTCTGGTTTTCAAAAATGATGTTACTACTGGCTTATATTTGATCAAGTTCAGATAAACTTAGTATGAGAAAGTGGCTTAAACATTACAATCACAGAATGATAAGAATGCTGGTTCATAGGTGCTGATCAACTATCAAAGAAGTGTTAGTTAAAAGTTAGCACAAATTTGGTCAAATTCTATTGATTTTTAAAGCCCAGTTTTCATAAATAACGGTGTCCATGTTGTCCCTACTAAGTATTCTGGACTAATTATGGATTGAATGTGAACTCAAGGACCTTCGTTCTGTAAGAGCAGGAGGTCATGGCAGATGCCAAGGGAGAGAAAGTAAGCGGTCTCAGGCTCTGCTTTCTCCAGGTAGCACCTCCTACAGATGTAAATGACAACATTTAATCACCATAGCAGGGCCTGCTTGGGTCAACTTCTGAGATTTTATCTTGCTCACTTTCTGCATCACTGCCTTCTCACAAGACATATAATACCCATTTCTTTGGCCTTGATCTAAATGTTGTGTAAGTGAAGACAATGTTAAGAAAGCAGCAGATCCCAAATCATGCTCACCCACAACTTCTTCACACTCAGCTGCAAATTTGAGTCCATAGTGTTTAGCCCCTTAATACTCTTTTCCCCAATTCTGATACATTGTCTTGCATGCAAACCGTCAAGTCTCAGGAGATGAGATCTTCCTCATAATCAAGGTGAATCTCTCCACTACACTCATGATTTCCTCTCTTGTACGAATGGAACCCCTTCTTTTCACCTTTGCCTTTGACTTATACTACAGACAAATCTCTCCTATCCTTAAAGTCCCATCTTGACCCTGTTTTCTCCTGTAGTTATTCCCCTGACTTTTTTCTTTCCTTCCCCAGCAAACATAGCAGTATTGACTCATTCCTCAACCTACTGCAGTCTGGCCTCTTTCCCTGAGAGCTATTTTCTTTCACCATTATCTTAATTCTCACCTAACTTCTCTGATTTTCCTTCTTGGTTTCATCAGGAGCTTCTTTTTTTCCGCTTTCCTCTAAAAGTTTAATGATCCTTAAGTTTCCTTCTTACAGTATATACTTTACCTGAGATATATTATTTTGTTTCAAGGTTTTAACAATTGCCCGTTCACTAAAGGCTCCCCACATGAATTTTTCCAGTATAGTAGAGTGTAATCTCCCACTGAGGAAAAGTATCTTATTTTACCTCCTCTGAACATTTCTACCAGGAATTCATACAGGCCTTTTTATCTTACTGTCTTCCAAATACAAATTAGTCTCTTTACTCTGCTCCTCACATTATCCCTCAACTTTGCCTTTTTCCTTTCTTGCACTTGCACCATTACAACCAAACTACCCCAAATCCCACATACTTCATTTATGACATATTTCTTGACCCTATTATCACTCTCTCATCATGTCTTGCCTGGATTATTATAATAACCTTCTAGTGGGTCTCCCTGTCTCAAACACTTTGTTCCTTAAATCCATTCTTCACACTTATCAGAACGGAATATCAAAATTCTATTTTACTCCCATCCTAATCAACCCATAAAATGGCCCTACTTGACTCAGTGTATAAATTTTCCATCATCTGGAATCTGCAACATTTTCAGTACTATTCCCAGTCTCAGTTGGCTTGCCAATGTGTCTTTTCATTCACCACATTTCTCTTGCCTTCCTTCATGCCCTTATTCTTTCTGTTTCCTCTAACTGAATCATCCTTCCCTCACATCTTCATTTTCCTTCTGCTCACCTTTCAAGGTATCACTTTCTTTACAAGGCCTTCCTGACTACCCTTCAAGATCTCTACCTTCCTGGATGGGTACTAATTAAGCCAGTGATTTGGGTACTTACTATATCTGCTAGATATTGGAAGCCAGCCAGGTAGCAAAGGTCAGATTAAGTTCATTGCTTTCTTATCCAAGACAAGCATTTCAATCAGCCTCTAGGTAGTATTCATTATGTTGAGAAGGTGGGGGTGGAAGACTAGAGCACAGAAAGTAATAAATTAAAAAACAGTCATTTCAGGTTTTAAAATTATGTCCAAAACTTTGGCTGTGGTTACTCCCAAATGGAATGGAGTAGGAGCAAAAATATTGGAAACCAGTTATGTTTTTGAAGACGTTGTGTTGTCAAAGAATCTACAAACTAAGCTTACAAAGACTTTTATTGTTCAGGCTCTAAATCAGATCATTCTGTACCAGAAGAACTCAGTCTGCAAAAGATGAGCAGCCCTAAAATATACTTCAGAGATGGCAATAGAGCACACAACTAGAAAGGAACTACCCAAAGGGCAAAA
This sequence comes from Rhinolophus sinicus, assembly GCF_036562045.2. Classification (NCBI taxonomy): domain Eukaryota; kingdom Metazoa; phylum Chordata; class Mammalia; order Chiroptera; family Rhinolophidae; genus Rhinolophus; species Rhinolophus sinicus. The sequence goes on from NC_133755.1 coordinate 147,980,019, forward strand.
CCGTGGGCTCCTCACAAGAGAAGAATCAGGGATCGTCAGACTGGCTATATAAAGAACTTATTTTAAGGCAGGGAATCTTTGCAGTTCTTACCCAGTAGCCTTTGACAATCTCTATGGACTGATAACTGTTCAGTGTTTCCCATTTTCCCTGTTTAAAATTATAGACTTTATGACATTCATCCAAGTTGTTATATTCCACAACTATAAATTTGGTATGTGTGTGTGGGGTGCATAACCTGACTTCTATTTTATAGTTTGTCAGATGCTGAATGAGACTTGGAGAGGGCTGGAATGTGCTCTATATATGAGAAGAGTACCGCAGATATTTGGGTAAGCAAAAGGGTGGACTGTGGGAGAGATGGTTAATTGATTCCCAGTATGATTCTGCTCATCCATGCTAATGAAATTCTAACCCTTACAAGGCCATTCAAAGTGAAGAGTACCTTGTCTAGCTTTCCTTGCAGCTGTTTGTGGTTATGTGATTCGATTCTGGCTTTTACAACAGAAATAGTGTGTGTTTCCAGGATTTTCCCTTAAAAGAATGCCCTCTCCTTACTCCCTTTGCCTTTTCTAGTTATGGGAAGGAGGGGGTTAGGCTATCAATTGAACACAAGATGGAATCCACATGTCATGAAGGTTAGAGTAATAAAATAGAAGGAGCCTTTGTTCTTGACGTTCATGGAGCTATCATGAAAGCCAAGTGATTCATTTGGGGTCTCTTTTGATCCCAGAACCAAACTGATATGAAAATTAATATAAATTAAATAAAAAAGAAATTTTACAAATAACATCCAGATAATCCAACATCATTAATTCAACTTTATTATTAAACTGTGTGTTCATTTGGAGAGCTTTTATGATTCTAACTTTTTGAAAAGTAGTTCCAAATTTTCCCTAGAATCTGCAATACCAAACTCATACATGCATCGTTATTTTACCATTCACTCACGCTCATTTTACTTGGGGGGTTGGGTGGGATGTGAGCTGGAAGTGAGGCACAATTGGAAGATAGATGAAAATAAATTATCTGTTTCTGCTCTTCTCTCTTTGGATATGTATTTATTATGCCTCAATTACATTGAGAGAATAGGTATTTATATCACTGCATATTTTGGTAAATATTATTTTGTAATGGTCAAAGTTACCAGGAGATTAATTTCTAATGAGCATAAAAGTGATGAAATGTGAAGTTAATTTGAGAAATCTAAGGAAAGGGTAATAATAAGTAAGCATATTTGTAAGAGAGCTGGAATATTGAAGGCCAGGATTTTCCTGGCCATGGAAATTTAGAAAGTTCTAAAGGCCATTGTTTTTGAGCCTGGTGGATATATTGCCAGAAAATTAGATATTTCTCTTCTCCTGTGTATCCTCTTTTTTCTTGGCCTGGGAGATTATTTTAGATTATCTGGATGGGCTTTAAATGCCATTACATGTATCCTTATGAGAGAGAGAGAGAGAGAAGGAGAGAGAGGGAGAGAGAGAGAGATTTCACACACAGAGATGATGTGAAGACAGAGGCTGAGATTGGAGGCATATAGCCATAAGCCAAAGAATGCCAAGGAATGCTGGCAGCCACCAGAAGCTTGAAGATTCAAGAAATGGATTCTCCCCAGAACTCTCGAGGGAGCATGGTCCTGCCTACACCTTGATTTTGGACTTTTGGCATCTAGCACTCTGAGAGAACAAATTTCTGTTGTTTTAAGTCACCAAAGTTGTGGTAATTTTTATAGCAGCACAGAAAATTAATACAATGGGCAAGTTATAATTATAAAATACATTGAATTGTCTTATTTTACATTAGTGTATATAGCAGGGTTACTCATTCACTCATTCCTTTATTCACCCAGTAGCTATAGTTCTTTTCTGGTGATTTGATTTGTGTGTGTGTGTGTGTGTGTGTGTGTGTGTGTGTGTATGTGTGTGTGTGCTTGTGTAAACATGTGTATACAGTCATGCTGACTTTGTCTTTTCAGTATTTAAACAAAGAGCGTGATGTTGTTGCTAGCTTTTCTACATGCCTCATTCTTTCCTGCTCTTCATGACTGTAGGCTTTCTAGCCTCTTTCTGTAAAAAAAAAAAAAAAGAAGCTATACGTAAGTTAATTACTTGAAGCAGTTTCATCTATTAGCACTGTTCTTTGCTGATACATGCAAGCACAATTATTACTTCACCTGGCCTGGCAGTATGACAGACACTTGATGGATGAAAGGTTTTACAATGTATTTTATTTTTCTAAGAATTGGACAGGCCTTTATTATGGTCATATTTATGATAAATAGACCATGTTTAAAGAAGTAAATGGCTGAGTTTTAGAAGTCAGCAAACTGGTCCACAGACAAGGGCAGCCAAAACTTATTGCTGTCATTAGCCTAGTTCTACCGTGGAAGACATACAAGAGAACTATGGATAATATTTGACAAGTATTAAACCAGTATGTTTGTATCTCTCTGCCCTATACACCATGTTCCATCACATCAATTCTGTTCGTGTAGCCCATGGAAAAGGGATGGTGACAAATACTACTTCAGAAAAAAGGAAGATATGTGGTAGTGAAAAATCTATGTTACAAAATAGGCAGCCAGCCAACCCCTCTGGCCCAGTATCTTAAAAAGAGAAAGAAAAGATGAGACAGACATAGGGGAATGAGACAGTCAAACATGGGCTTTTAATGGAGGAGAGCATAAGGGCTCTGGCCCCACTCCCTCTTAGGTCTCTAGGAAAAGCCTACTGAACAGAATGGGCACACAAAAATGTGGAATGGCCCACACTGGGTAAGTGGGTAAGTGGGTAGGCCAAGACAGAGTTTTTATTTCCTTTCTGAACACCCCCACCCCCAGGTCCTGTATAATGTGAATGCTGAGTTGACAGCACAGTTCCTCGCCAAGCCAAGCAGACTCAACCATAATTTCATTAGGTATTGATGTCAGCAGCAGACTCCAGCAGAAAGCACAAGGATGAGACTGAACCAACCATAGTTCACTGGATCCAGCCAGAACACTAACAAATCAGCCTAGGATGGTGGCCTAAGGCATTGGTTACGGAGAAGATTGCCTGGGTACAATTCCTGGCTCTGACATTTACAATCTAGTAATTTTGCATGAATAGCATTGCCTCTCCTCTGCCTCAGTTTCTCCTACCATATAACAGAGTAATAAAAATATTTACCTGATAGTGTTGTTGCAAGGATTAAATTAAGCAATTACTCTCCCTCTAATCTATGGGGGATACATTCCAAGACCCCCAGTGGATACCTGAAGCTGTGGATAGTATTAAACACTATATACACCATGTTTTTTCACATACATACACACCAATGGTAAAGTTTAATTTATAAATTAGCCACAGAAGAGATTTACAACAATAACTAATAATAAAATAGAATAATAACAATATACTGTAATAAAAGTTTTGTGGATGTGGTCTCTCTTGCTCTAATAACCAATCTGATATCTTAGATGGCTACTGAATGACTAATAGGCTGCTAACATATACAGCGTGGATACATTGAACAAAGGGATAATTAACATCCTATGCAGGGCAATGTAGGACAGTGAGAGATTTCATCATGCTACTCAGAATGGTGGGCAATTTAAAACTTATGAATTGTTTATTTCTGGAATTTTCCACTTAATATTTTCGTACTACAGTTGACCATGGGTAACTGAAACCATGGAAATGTTCTCTTGTTAAACTATTGTTTGAAGATGCCAGACTAGAATATACTAATCTTATTTATTTTGTCATTAAAACAAAACACCTGGGAAGCATAATAAGTAATACATTTCCATTAGAAACAATTTAGAAAATGATGCCAAGCCAAAAAAAAAAAAAAAAAAAGAAGAAAACGCATCCATAACCTCTTATCTCAGAGGTAACCACTATTACACACTTTCCCTTGTGTAACTATTTAGATGTGGAACCTTAAATAGCGTATTTCTATGTTTAGATGTAGAAACTTAAATATTTTATTTTAGTTTTTTGCAAAATAATGTTTCCCAGAGATGTATTAATTTCCATTCAATTGTATTGTGATTTTTTTCAACTTCCATTTTTTTTAATACCACTTGTATCCCTAATCCAGATTTTAGTCCTGTGTACCATCTCCTCCATCCTTTGCTACCACATAACCTGATTTGGGTATCTTCTAAGAAGCCCAGATTCAATGGATCAGATTTCAAATGTATCATTTTCTACAATTTCCACATTCTGAGTTTTGGTAAATGGCACCATTATTTACCAAACCAGAAATTTTAGGCAAGTTCTCATCCTTGATCTATCTCATTCTCTTGCTCTCCATATCTAAATAGTAACTATGTCTTATGGATTCTACATATTGTATCACTATCAAATCTGAATTCAACTATCCTTGTTGCCACTGCTTCAGTTCAAATTTTCAAAATAGTTTTATTGTTATGGAAGCCATTTAATTCTTTTTTTATCCTGCTACAACCTAAACTTTCTAAAAAGTAAACCTGATTATTGTCACTCCATTATTTAAAACTCCTCAATGACCACCCATCACCTTCCATATAAAAGCTGAACTCCATCCTATGGCACATAAGGCATTTCATGATGGAATTCCTCTGCTTTGGGTGCCCTGTGCTGCATCATTTTTTCCTTGTGCTCTCATCTTTAGTCATAGGATGTACCGGCAGTTTCCAGAACATACCCCAGCCCCAAATTTCCCTATAGTTCCTGGTAGAATACCTGGCACCAAATAGTCATTTAATACATGCTATGGAGTACAAGAATATAAGTTTAAGAGCTCCCAGAACTTACAGTGTGGATGTGTGAAATAGCAGACTAGAGATGAGGAATTCAAGTGAAAAAGGAACTGTATCAAAGTGATTCAGAATAAGGAAGGAAAATTTGAAATCATTGAAATCATAGGGATATGGTATTCAGAGCTTCATATTCTAACCCATGCTATCCAACAGAAATATAATATGAACCACATAGATCATTTTAAACATTCTTGTTTCTATATTTAAAAAAGTGAAAAGACAGAGGTAAAAATAATTTTGCTAAGGTAATCCATTTAAGCCAATATATCCAACATATTTTCACTTCAATATGTAATCAATATTAAAATGATTATTTTACTTTTTTTTTCATATTAATTACTTTGAATCCAGTGTGCATTTTACACTTACGGCACATTGCAAGGGCTCAGTAGTCTACATGTGGTTAGTGGCGATTATAGTGGACAACACAGGTCTAACATCTATAGAGAGGAAGGAGGGAAAACACTGTGTTGTGATCATTGAGGCAAAACAGCATGAATCCAGAAGTCTGAAGGATTTGGGAATACTATGTTTTACTTCCTGTGCATGGGACTTAAGATGAATCAGAGAAGTTGAAAATATTAATGAGAGCAAAAGTTAGAAAACAATGCTATGGTGAGAGTGACAGAAATAGGAAGTTCAAAATGGAAAATTGTGTTACTATGGTACAAGAAAACAAAATATAGCTACTTCTGATAGGTTATCAAAAAGTTTATGGATTTAGACTTTGCCAAAGGCTGAGTATGTTTTCTGTTATTTTCTGGTTCACTTTTCATGGCATCAGTGGAAAAAATTTACCATTTCAGAGGTTCTTATTATTTTATATTTAATAGCAGTTTTAATTTGTCATAGCTCAAAATCCACAGTAGTGGTTTCCATTTTTGTTACTTTGAATGATGAGTGAGTCACAATCTCTAAAATAGTACCGAGTGGCAGCAATCACAAAGCAGGACTTGATGACAGTACCTCTCCCTTCCCTCCAATAAACAGACTGTTAGCTCAGATAGAGCATAAAGCGGAACCCAGGCACCTTTATTAGATAAAGACACTAATTATAGTGAGGTGGGGTGCTATTCATTTACATCCTCTGGTACTTCTGAAGAAACAGGAGCAATGATGTGTCAGAACTGATAAAAGCTGCTCAGAAAGAGCTTGCCTGGTTTGTATCCATAGGGCATACATCTGTGACTAAAGACATGGTAGACTTTCTGGGAAAAAGCTCAAGACACAATCTTCATAAAGGAATTTCTTACAATTAGATTCTCTATTTGTAAATATGTAATACACTTGTCTTACTATTGTATTTCTTTCTTTCTGGTGGAACATTTTAACTCTTGGAAGAGTAGTTTCTAAATTCCTATGAGTAGAAAGAAAAGAAAGAAATGCAAAAGTTTACACTAAAAGTAACTTATCCTTCTGCATATTAATCAATTGACTTAATTTGAACAATGTCACCATATCTTCAAGCATCTGATGGTTTAATATGCAACATCAGCAAATGTTCCTCTTCTATATAGTCTTTTCTTACTCAGTTCTTCCTGCTTATGTTTCCTAATTACCTACCAGCATAAAACTTTTATATCTCTATTCAGCTTTTTGGTTTTGACATTCAATAAGTATTTAATGAGTTTCTTTGATGTACCTTTGGATAAAGAAGCTAAATTTCCTTTACTGACTTTGATAGTTTTTTTTCCCTACCAAACTGTACATCTTTTAAAATTTAGCACTAAAAAACAGAGCAAAACTTCATTTTTAATCACAAATGGCAAAAGATTGATTCATACAGGCCACAGAAACTTGGCTACAGAGCTACAGTTTGAACTTAGTTATACAAAGTCTCTCTAATGATGTACATGTCTTTGTGACCTACATTTGGTCCAAGTTTAACCCTCTGCCAGTGGTGGAGGGTAGGACAGGGAGCACGGGAGCAAGTCGAGCTGTGATTTATGGGGGAAGGGGTTGCTGGGTGCATGACTGAAGTAAGCCTATAGCTCTTACACAAATGATGGGCTTTGAATACCACAGGCAAAACTGGTCTATTGCAGAAAAAGAAAGTCCTTGCTATTTTCTGTATTTGTTTCAGGATAAATACAATTTTAGATAAACTTAAAAAATACATATGTAATTGTTCATTGAATCTAGTAATATCAATTCTACTTGAAAAATCTCAAGATAATGTTCACTTTGTTTCCTTCTTGGACAAACCCCTGCCACCCCCTTAATCTTAAATTTGGGCCTCATCTTCCCAAGTTTTAAACAGGTCTATTTCATGTCAGTTCACAGCAAGATCTTAAAGTTTTTGGTGGTGGGTCTCAAAGTCACTGTTCACTCTCAAATGGCTTCATTCAACTCTCTGGGAATCAGTCTTTAGAAGGAAGAGTGCCCAACAGTCAAAGGTCTCCAACATCAGTTAGGCTACAGGGAGAGGGGACTTTCTCATCAAGAAAACCCTCATCAGAAAGGGAACCCCCTTTTAAAAGTCTGCTGCTATCACTTTGAACCTACAAATTTATTATAACCCTACTGCCAATGATCTTATACAACTGTATACGTTTGTTTTATTTAGAGAACTGTTTACTACGCTTCTTCCAAGTTATTTTCTAGAAATATCTTCTATACAACAAGGAATAAAGAATTTGGCAAGAGGGAATTGTCAAAGCCAGTCCATGATAATGAAGGAATGAAGCTCAGATAATTTACATTTACCCAGATTTTACTTTCACCTGAAGGAAAAAAAAAAAAAAAAACCTTCTAAAGTTTTGTTGGGTTTATTATTTTACTTTTTAAATTTTTATTAAATTTATTCAGGTGACATTGCTTAGTAAAATTATATAGGTTGGAAGTGTGTAATTCTATAATACATTATTTATATGTTGCATTGTATGTTCGCCCAGTTTTCCTTTCATCACCATATATTTGACTCCCTTTACCCTCTCCTACCACTCTCCCTCCCCCCTTACCCTCTGGTAACCACTAAACTGTTATCTGTGTCTATGAGTTTTTGTTTGTTTGTTTGTCTTGTTTGTTGCTTTCAGTTTTATATCCCTTATATGAGTGAATCATGGTTCTTACTTATTTCACTTAGCATGATTGTCTCGAGATCCATCCATGTTGTCCCAAATGGCAGTATTTCATCTTTTCATATGGCAGAGTAATATTCCATTGTGTATTTACACCACATCTTTATCCATTCATCTATCGAAAGACACTTGGGTCATTTTTGTGTCTTGGCCACCATGAATAATGCTGCAATGAACACAGGCATTTCTTTTTGTTGGTTTGTTTTGCTTTTGGTTTTTAAAAAGACAAAAATACAGAGGGAATCTCTAAGGGATTAAGTAATATTCTAGGAATATTTAAGACAGCTCGTTGCTGAATTTGGTTAGTTACTCTGTAGATACTAAAAAAAAAAGGACATATCTAATGTATAATAAGACTGAGAAGAAGGAATAACTATTAAGGAAAAATGTAAAACTAATTGATAGTATTTAAACCAACCACAGTTGGGGAATATTTTAAGAAAGCTGTCTTTAAAAGAAAGGAGGGCAGTTATTAACAAAGCTAAAAGAAAAAATTTATAATCAGATTGATGTTCAAACTTAATAACACCTATAACTTTAACGTACTCTGATGTAAGCTTTACTGTCAAGTTGTTAAAAAAAAATGACTCAGTCTGCATTTATAGGACAGTCTATGGCCTGTAGCAATCCACAAGGATGAGAGAGAGAAAAGAGCAGGATTAACGTGTCACTCTCTCATGCTACTGAGCCATGGGACCTGCAAATCCCAAGAGAGAGGGAGACTCATACAAGGTCACTTGGGATTAGGCATGCAAACTAATGGCCTTACTCATTGTTCCAAGGGGTCCTGTGATTGGGCTTGAAGCCAACACACTTGAGCCAACAAAGTCTCTCAATTAGGTACAGTTCCAATGCCAAGGTTTCTCAGCAAGAGCATGTGAAAGAGCTCCTTTTGACTTTTGATCAAATCCATTTAAAATCTTTGCCATGGGACCCTAAAAATTGTCATTTAAAAATGTGTCTATAACGCCTCATACTTGGGAACTAATATTAAGTACTTTTTCTTACTACAGAGATTATGATCAATGAGTCCACAATTCTCTCAAGTAAATGGATTCAAAACAAAATATTGCTGTGGACCATGGTGGAAACAGGAAATCCAATGTTATTTGCCAGCAGTGCAAGGGGCCTTGTCTTATGCTTCTCTGCAGGTGCAGAGCTCCACATATGGTAGACACTTTATGAATGTTTGTTTGATTGGATGGATGAATTAAATACCAGATTTGTTTACCAAGTTTGCAAAACATGCATAAAGCAAACAGGCAGTTTACCATTTGGGAGATTTTTTTTCTGCCCTATATTCCTGGTTACTTATGGTGAGATATTTAAGAGGTTTTTACGCTGGAAAATGCAGCCCAATGGCAATGTGCCTGCTTTCTGGAGGTTGTGTAATCCCTCTAATTTTGGAATGCTCATTTGTGCTGGGATGTGAAGTCCCTGCTTTGACTGTGATCATAGAACTGTAAAGAAGTGCTTTAATCTCAGCACCCTTTATTTTCTTTTCAAGTGTAAGGAAAACAAGGTTTGACTAACATGTAGGCCTGGATACTTTGTTTTCAGATCTTATTTGTCTTTTCTATTCAATTTTCTGGTAACCATAATAAAACAATAACTCACAATCCATACGAGGATTCACACTTGTTCCCTTTAAGAAGGATGCTCCCAATATTTCAGTTTAGCTGAGGTGGACACAATAAGTGGAGACACTGACCCAAAAACAAGACAGTTAGGACAGACTACAGCAAGTTCTGTGGCCTGTGCACAGGTTCCTCTGCCTACTCTGCTGAGCTCCCCTTCCCGGAGCAAAACACATCTTCAGAGAAAGCAACTAAAACATTTTTGTCCTTGATGAGAAATGCAGGAATTTATGAGATATTAAACACTTAAGTCTTTACCAGGAAGGCTTTGAGAGTTTAAATTATTAAAAAAAATGTACTTTTACAAATTTAAACAATATTTGCAAACTCAAGTGGCGATAGCGACCAAAATGATAATAGAAATCTGTAAAGTGGGACAAATATTAGATAAAAGGAGTGGTAGAGACTGTGGGGGAGTCACACGTTCCTGCCTGTGTCAAAGTTATTTAAAGAATCTCTCTCTCTCTCTCTCTCTCTCTCTCTCTCTCTCTCTCTCTCTCTCTCTCTCTCTCTCACACAAGTGTCTAGAGGTAGCCTTTTGGTCATCATTTTTAACCCGTGAATTTTACCCTGGTGTTTTGTTTAGTTTTTCCGACTTAGACAATTTTTCCAAGTTGAGAGTGAAGCCAGTGTCATGTGAAATTTTTAAAAAGGTGTGATTTAAAAAAACAAAACAAAACTGAAGAGTTAGCACTGTGGAGGCTAATTCCCTCTAATTCCTTCATAATTCACCGAAACTTAGTCCACTATTACCATGACCCAAAAAGATTTTAGACTTGACCTTTATTCAGTGCGCCTCTCCTTGAGCACCCCCTAGAGGTGAGACTCTGACACTAACAGTCGCACTGTTGAGAGATGGGATAAATATGCTGGAACAGGAATGGCACTGGGGGTAGTGCTAAGAAAACAATAAAAAGGAAAATAAGAGGAAATTTATGTGAATTTCTTCCTCATCTTTTTTGCACTAAATAAATATTTAGGTCATACTATATGCAAAGAATTGTAATAGATGTTCTGGAAAATACTGAAATCACCAATAACAATCTTTCCTCTCTCTGGGGAAACTAAAAGCACACAAAAAAGCAACATTATTTCTGCCTTTCTGGCATCTTAAAATTCTTTCACTCAGTTTTCTACTGTATACTTCTTAAGTACGGTATTCTTCAGAATTCTCTTCAAACGTTCTTTTCTCACTTTGCATTCTCTTATTTATGTACTCCCATTCATGCTCTGGTTTCAATCACCACCTATTTTCTGATGATTTCCACCTTTGTATATCTCTAGACAGGACTTTTCTTTGAGTGACAAATTCATGCTTTCATTTTTCTGTTGAAACTCTTTACTAGAACATTTTAAAGTCACTTCAAGTTCAACATACCCAAATCATAATTCATAGTCAGGAGTATTTAGGACCAAATGAGCATTATCAGTGGTAAGTGCTATGAATCTAGATCACTTTAGGCTAAAGCTCGCTGGGGAATTCTCATGGCAGAGATGGACTTTGAATCAGAGGTGTGGACAACTGTGTAAACAAAACCAGAAATACGTTTATTACTTTCTTTTTTTCCTTCAACAGAGACTATTTCTGCTGTCCCAATACTTCCAAGTCCAAGCTCAGTTTTGACCTCTATTACTATCCAAATTTAAAAGAGAGAGAAAGAAAACTTTCCTTATGGTGATCTCTTTGTCTCGTTATTTGCTTTTTCCCTCTTCCAATTAGAGAGATTAGAGATTGGAGACCAAATAAGAAAAGAAAGACTCAGCCACTTTCCATTCACAACAGAAATATACATATTTTCTCAAACATTTGTTGATTCCTCCACCATTGAAAACCAAAAAGGGCAATCCTGAGGTTGAGAGGTGGCTCTTGAATACCAGCATTTTCTTTATTCATTCTGCATCCACTGAAGAGTGTGGATCTGGCCCTGCCTTTGTCCCAGCCAAGAAGCTGAATGCAGCCTCTGAGGCTCAGAGCCTTGCCCTGCAATCTCGTAAAAGGACTGCCTTCTTTCCATTCCCTCCCTTGCAAGAGGCACTTCCAGTTTAAGTAACTCTCAGTCCAAATTGGATTCTATATAATCCCATCAGGCAAGCTCTTTTGACGCTTACTTCAAAATAAAATAGATGTTTTCTTTTTTTTAATCTTATGCAATGCTGCTATTTTGAAGTATCATGGAGAGTCTTTTCTGTTTCCCGAGTCATCACACTAGTTGCTTTTCTTGTACAGAATTGTAAATAATTAAGAACATGATTTTCCTTTTTCAATGTACAACTGGATGCACCATAAAAATCTTAGCTGTTTGGAACATTTTCATGAGAAAGAAAATGTTGTGATATTGTGATACCCTCAGGGGTGACAGAAGTTATACTGTTAACAGCTTACAGACAAAGGCAATATAGTTGTGAAAATTCAATAAAAAACAATAGGCTCCATTGAAGGGTTTTAAGGTCCTGTGGTTTTTGTTTTTCTTTTTTTTTCCTCTTCCCAACATTGATAGTTACAAGATTTTAAAAACTTGTGTTTACTCTCTGTAGCATTTGAATAGAAAACTGTCCATTTGTAAGGCAGGTAAATACCTTTAAACAGTTACCAACCAGTGTCATGAAAGAGATCTTTCATATAATTGTGCCTATTGGAGTTCTTTGGGCAGCATTGTGTACCGTGTTTCCTGGAAAATAAGACCTAGCCAGACAATCAACTTTCATGTGTCTTTTGGAGCAAATATTAATATCAGACCAGTTCTTATTTTATTCTAATATAAGACCGGGTCTTATATAATGTAAAATATAATATAATATAATATAATATAATATAATATAATATAATATAATATAATACCCAGTCTTATTTTACTATAATATTAAGACCGGGTCTAATAATTTTTGCTCCAAAAGACTCATTAGAGCTGATGGTCCGGCTTGGTCTTATTTTCGGAGAAACACGGTATCAGGACTTGTTTGCCCTGTTATTGGTTTTGTTCTTAATTGAAGTGCTATTTGATGAGTCTGTTTAATGTAGGACTATGTATTTTCTTTTCTGATTCCAAAAGTCACAAAAAACTTACTGTGGATGAATGAATGAACAAGCATTTGAAGAAAAAGAGGACATGTCCCAATTTTCAATTAGTTTGTAAGCTAGTACTTACACTAGGAAGTAGTGAAAATCTTGTTTTGTTTTTAAAGGTAGAACAGGACAATAATGCACTTAGCTTTAGTTTTGATGGAGTAGTCACTTGTCTTTTATGGAGGAACATGTAGTTCCTGCTCCACTGGGGCTTTAATAGAATGAGGAGCATGCACAGACTAGGTACTAGTGTGACCTGTTTCAAAATTCAGACACAGGTATGGTTATAATGTAGTCATCCCCCTCTTTTCCTCCCCAATCTATCACTTATTCCCCTACACTTCTTTTTAGAAACAACAACAGGATCTCTCTTTAAGCTCTTCTTCCCCCCTGCACCAAATAAAATCATCCAAAAACTCTAGGAACTTACACAATCTAACTAAATGAGAGTGAGGATTGTCCTGATTCCAACACTACACAGAGAGAGATCTGTGCCTGATTTGACTCCTGCTGCCATTGCTTGTCCTTGGCACCCAATGTTGGTGCTGAGGACTCAGCCTGTGCAGCTTGATGGACAGTGCGTGTGTGCTGTTGCTGGGTGTTCTTGCTGATATATGCACATATTAGGCCATAGAGATGCCCTCCATTATGTGGCAAGGTTACACCTCTTTTCTGTTTGCTATACTCAGCTACTGTTCTTGAAAGCACACATGAGTAAGTGGGGTAAAGAATATTCCCAGGCATAAAGAGCAGCATTTGTAAAGACTCAGAGACAGGAGAGGTATGACTGTTTAGGTAAAGAAAAATACTGGGAAACTACATAATTGTATAATAGCTGTTAACTCTGGACTATAGGATTATGGATGGATTTTTGTTTTCCCTTATATTGTTTTCAACTTTCTTAGTGTTCTGCAATGACCTTGTCATTTTAAAATATTTAGTATTCAAGAGGGTTAAAAAAATCAGTGACATTGGAAAAAAAGTAGAATTTAGGAATAATGTTATTTTTTTAAAAATGATATGGGGCAGTATTCAAGCTGTATAAGAGAAGGGAAGGGAGAAAATAAATTCCAAGTTAATACCTAAACATTAGTGTAAGAATCCAGGTCTAGAGTGAAGAGGTCTTGGCTGGGTGCTGTGGAAGTAGGTTAGAGAAATAAAAGAAATAATTCAGGGCAGAATTTAAGATGGAAGATTTTCTAATCTGTTTTCTCTAGGCATAGGTACCACCCATACCAGATACCTGAGAATTATTCTTAATCCTTCACTCTGCCTTCTTTTTAAAGATTTTTCTCTTTGTCTTTAGTTTTCAAACTGTTGAACATGATATGCCTAAGTATAATTTTGTTTATTTGTTTGTTTGTTTGTTTAATTTTGTATTTAACCTACTTGGTGTTCTCTGAGATTCTTGGATCTGTAGCTTGGTGTCTGTCATTAATTTTGGAAAATTCTCAGCCATTATTACTTCAAATATTTCTTCTGCTCTCTTAATTTCTCCTCTGATGTTAGAATTATGTTGTGTCTTTTGAAATTGTTACACTGTTCTTTGATGTTCTGTTGTGATTTTTTAAAAAAATTCCTTTTCTCTTTGCATTTTAGTTTGGGAAGTTTCTATTTACTTATCATTAAGCTAATTGTTTATTTCCTCAATCATATCCAGTCATTCCAATGGGTCCATCAAAAACATTCGTCAGTTCTGTTACAGTGGTTTTCATTTTTAGAATTTTCTTTTGATTTCTTAGAGCTTCCATCTCTCTGTTTACATTATCAAACAGTTCTTGCCTGATACCTTTTTCCATTACAGTTTTTTTTACATATTAATCATACTTATTTTAAATTCTCTGTCTGATAATTCTAATGTCTATGCTATGTCCTCTTGTTACATGGGACAGAAAAGTTAGAGGGGGCAGTAGTCAGGGTTGGAGGGATGTCCTTTCAACAGGTTGAACAAGGCTTTAATAAGGTCTTTTTTTCCAGAAGTAAGCTTCTATTATGGAGAACACTCTGGAGCTCTGCACCTATTTCAAATGGGTGGTGTTCCCCTCCCTCTACCAGAACTATAAGGGTTTTTTTTTAGGCTTTTCACAAAAGGAACCTGGTAGGACTTCTGGATAGAGTCCTTGAAAGTTTGTGTGGTGTCCCCATAAGACTGTGCCCCTAAGGAGTTTCTCACTGTCATGCTAGCCCACACTCTGCCTCTAGTTATTCACCAAAATTATTTAAGTGTTTCTACTAGCTTATGGTTCCAGAGGCTTCCTCCCCAGGTAAACATATCTTAGCTGTGACTCTGTATTCTCCTGTCTCATCAGATTTGGAGGCAGTGGTTTGCCTTGTGACTTCAGTTCTTTGATGGGTCCAAGAAAAGTTACTGATTTTTAGTTTGTTCAGGCTTTTTCTTGATGCAAGGACAGACTCTGAATTTTAAACCTGTTAGAGCTGAAAACAGAAGTCCTCTCCACTTCATCCTTTCAAACCAATAAATCAAAGATTCCTGGTTTAAGTGATCTTCTATCACTTAAACGCATCCCTCCTTTTTATCCTCACTACCATGGTTCTCCTTCAGGCTTCTTGGTCACCAACTGAGATCACTTCAGATACTTCACAAATGGTTTCTGTGCCCTTAAATCCCCTCAAATTATGGTGAATATGCATCCTAGTTTTGTAGGGACAGTCCTAGTTTATGTCTATTTTTGGAGTGGGATGATCATAGTGCTCTGTTTTCAGTCTCAAAGTGTACCAGTTTGGCAACAATTATTGTCCACCCTACCTTGAATCAATTTTGCCATGAATTCACCTCTGTCCTCAAGTGATCTTTTTAAAACTTAAATATGATCATGTTCCTCTCCTGTATAAAACGTTTTAAGTCCTTTTCTCAATCTATAGAGTCCCAATGCCTTATTATACATGAGCACCTAAGGTCTTTTATGACTTGTGGCTATTTTTTATCATGCCTTTCTCAACCCCTTAAAATTGAAGATTCTGAAAAAATAGAGCTACTTGGTATTCCTTAAACACAACATGTTGTTTTAAACACTGCTACCTTTGCTTTGAAACCATCCAAGACCTATTATTCCCCCTACCAGCTCTTCCCACCTACCTCCTCCAAATTCAGTTATTATAAATTATGTTTAATTAACCATCAATCATTCATAGTTACATATTATCATAACCATTGTTTTGCACACTCTGTCACACACTTTGGAATATGGACAGAGGAAATAGCCTGTGCAGGGAACATTATGTTCTGTGGCTCCTGGAATCTGGAGTGTGTTCTGGAAGAGAAAGTATGAGCATTTCTCTAGACCCTATAGACACCACATCCCCCATTAAGAGAAGGGTAGCTGAAAGAGAGCCCAGTACAGTTCTCTAATGGTTACTGCTCAGAGACAGGGCTCCTCCCATCAAGATCTAAGGGAGGTATCGACGTGAGGACCATGTAGGAAATGGCAGAGGATAGCACTGTGTTATCATTACACAAGCAGATTTTTGAAGAGGAAGAGGTGAGAAAATGGTTGGAGTACTGAATCTGTTTCACATAAGAAGAGAGTGAAAAGCATAAATAAAAGCAAAGACTGGAAGTAAATATATATTATGGGTGAATATTATGTTAGTTCATAATCTCATTTCCTCCACTGCTGCCTTCCCTGGCTCCCCATGGCACAGGCTTAGTCCCCTTTCTTAAATAAGTCTTTTCTTTGCTGCGCACAATAGGCTTTGGAATAAGACATTTCTCATCTCAAATCTTTCTATCATTAATGATTTATGTAGTCTTCAGTAATTTGGGTGGCAAGATCTCTTTTCTCGTAAACCTGAGAAGATTAAAACAGATTACCAGATTAGTTTGAGGAGAGTGAGAGTTGGTAGTTAGAAAAGCAAAAGTAGGAGATATCCAGCTGCAGCTGGATATACAGACGGTACCAGAAAAATGTATGCACATTTTTAGAAAAGAAAAAACTATATTAAAATTGTAATACTCAATATGTACTGATAACAAAAGATGAATACAATCATGTATATACATTTTTTTGGCACCCCCAGTATATCAGAATTTCCCATGAAACTTTGTGCTGTGATGTAGCCTGTTTTTATCATAAACATTTCCATTGCTAGAAACTGTATTGACTCCATCTGCTGAAGTCCAGAGAGGGAATTTATTTCAACCGTAGCTGGATTATCAAATAATTTATCAGTCATCTGTTTTTCCCACCTTTTGCAGGTAGAGTTTTGCAGAACCAGATGCTGAGATGGAGCTCAGGGTGCAAGCTGTTTATTAGGGATAAATACCTGCGAAGGGAAAGGCAGAGGGGGAAGTGAAACAAAGATGCAGCCCCTGCAAAACCTCGGCCAACACAGTGGGACACTGTATTAAGTATTGACCATTAGTTCTTTCCCAAGATGGGCCGAATGATCAGGCTTAAAACCTGACCTTGCTCATTTACTAATGTGGACTTCCACTAATATAGAAGGGCACCAGCTCAGGTGAGCCAGCTCTCAGTAGTTGAGGCAGACTTTGAAGACACTGACAGCTGGAGGCCATCTGCTGACCACACTCCCCTTGGCTGGACAACCAGTCCTTCCTTGAAGAGAAATCTAAGTGGCACATCTCTATGTCTGCTTCACCACCTTTGACTCTGCTTTCTTTGCTATGTGCTGGCTTTATTCTGAAGCTTTTCCAAAGTTACGGCAAAGGTGTTCGCTCAGAGCTTCACACTTACGTTTTACCAGCTTGGCAATTTTCTGTTACAAAAGTTCCAGTTAATGTCCTGAGATTAAATATTATCCATTTGGCTTGGAGTCATGGCCTCATTTCCAGAGCTAGGGTGCAAAGTTAACCACACTTAAACTTTGTGAACTGAGAACAAGAGTGGACTGGTTCCTCAAAGGCACAGTTTAGTACTGCTACCAAATAGAGGGTCGTGGGGGAGTGAGGAACAGAAGTCTTCTACCCTGCCTTAGGCCCTGATACTCATGAACTCTGGAGACTTTTCTAGAATGGTCTGGAGGGCCCCACGAAATTGTGAGACTGTAGTTAATTGTAGGTAGAAGACCTTAAAGTACATTGTTAACATTCACAGAGACCCTCGTTATTTAGGAAGACTTGACCTGACTTTTCTATAAATAAGATAATCTATAATACTATACTGTACAGATTATTAAAAGTTCTTCTCTCCCTTTCTCCCAATTCTCCCAATTGGCGGAAACACCATTTGCTTTTATTTGTAACAGAGTGTGGAGAATAACTGTGGTATTCTGCAACATACTGAATGGAAAAGTAGCACAAGAACACAATAACAAAGAGCCTTTCATGCTGCAAGTGAGAGTATTCCTGCTGGTGGGGAGAAACTCCACCCCTGGGACTGCTAAACTGCAAATCTGTGAAAAGAAAGAGATTTCTATATTCAGAAATACTAGTTACATTTAAAAGAGTGTCAGTTTAATTGTGTGTGTGTGTGCGCGCGCGCACACACACACAATTTGCTTGTATGTCTATGTATATATGTATGTATGTATGAATCTTTAATTTAAAATCTCTTTGGTTGGGTTTATGCAAGTTTATTCTTCTTTGGAGTGCTGCGTCTGTTTCTCTTAAATAGAATAAACCAAGGCTTATACTCGAGACACACATCAATGCAACCACACTGCTTATTAAATAATGAAATATTTTTTCCACTGGTTGGGAAATGGTATAATAGTAAATGAAATAAGCACTAAAATTAATTAATAAATTCTAGCACATGTGTTTTTTTCTCTGAAACCACACACCGCTGTGATGCAAGTTTGTTTTTGTTTTTTCTTTGTTTGGGCACCAGAGCACAGAGTTAGGAGGCCTGCTGAAGACAGCCTGTTATTTGTTTCAGGTGTTGAGGAATCTGGGGCGAGTTCAAGTGTCCTTGGCTGGGAGAAGAGAGGCCCACACAACCACAGTGAGGAGGCATTTGGTAATGGTTGAAGAACTTGGGAGAAACCTGGGGCACAGACGGTATAAGTGAGGCTTAACTTTCAGGTTGTGACAGTAATCACTTGGTACATATGATTGGGAAATTTTGCTTTAATGGAAAACCTGCTGGAAGGTAGTTACCATCCTTGCACAAGGTGAGGAGGTTTATGAGAAGAGGATCTTGCTCAATCCCTTTTAAAGGTCTAAAGACTGTGTGCTGCAAGACAAGACAGTGAGTGCCTCCTCTCTGACCCCTCCCCACCTCCAGGGCCCAGTTTTCCCAGTGGAGAGACCTTAACATATCCTGTCCCCCGCCCCCCGCTCCTGACTGCTTCTGCAACTGTTGCAAGCACGGGTACTGCAAGCACCGGTACTTATTGAGCTTGGTGGTAACTGCCATTCGTTTCTATCTTCCTCCTCTTTTCCCTTCTGCATTTGTCCTGCTTATTAAATGGGCTTCAACTAGTTGTCTCCAAACAAGAACAAGTTATTTCTTGACTAGATTTTGAAGGGAGGCAACCATCTCACTCTTCTTAGTGGAAGAAAAAGCAGACACAACATGGAGCTTCTTAACTCAGATAACTAGAATTGACCAAAAATCACCCTCCTTGTGCCCTCTTTTCACTCACCTTTGCTTTAATAGAATTTATTGGTATTTAAGTATGGTAAGGCCAACTGATCAGGACACAATTGCCATTGAAAAGGCAACTTATTATAGCACAGATCCCCAAAGAGGGAGCACATGTCACACCATGGGCGGGGCACAGGGACGCACCAAGGTCAGTCATGAGGCAGAGGGAAATAGCACTGTGGGCAAGAGCCTGTGTCATGGTTTCCATAAGAAAGAACAGATGAGGCAGGGTACTCAAGTTCTGGATTTGCTAGTATGAATAATTTCAGTGGGATTAGAGCATAGACACTTTCCCTAGTGGTCTCATCTCTGGCTGTCCCTGCGGGGATTAGAGTAGGTGTATTGTGGCCCCGAGTATGAAGGACCGATAAGGGTGCTGGTCAGGGCTGTAGACTCTGATGGTTGGTTTTTAGTTGAAAACGTGGCCCTGGGAGGAGGATTCCTCCTGAGGGGAAGGAGAAAGCAGGAGGCCAAGGCAAGGTGACTCAGCCATATAACTAGGTCACGGAACAAGATTAGTCTGACATATGCACGTAGGACAGAAGTTCAAGCTTTACAGACACTAGAAACATGACTAATATACCTGTTCACTCTCATCCTCTTTCTTTCTCCCTCTGGCTTCCATAATCCTGTCAAGAGGCTCATGACAATGGGCCAGTGCCCTTTGCTGTTAGTCAGTGGGTGGAGAGAAATAAGGAGAGTTGAAATTAAGATGGAGTAGCAGGATGAATCTCTGCTCTCAGGTTCTTCATAGCATCCCCAGTCACCCAGTCACCTTCACTTTAATAAAGAGGTCTTTGGAAGAATTTTAACTATAAAATCTCAGTGAAGAAAAGAGCATCAGTTAGCTAATGATAGCTCTATCAACCAAAAAAGCACACCGATGATTTTAAAATCTTTAGAACGACCTGATGAATGATTTTTACTAGAAATTTGAAAACTTGGTAAGCAAGGTACATAAGGTTTAGAGAATATATATTTAGAGAATAAAAGGAATATATTTTTAGTCTTGATTTATATACTAAAAGTATAAACTGTTATATATTTTATATTATAAATATATACATATGTTAGATCTTACAAATTTATATGTATTTAAATGACTATGCATTATCACATATGGCATTGACCATTCTTGTCACCTCCAACTCTACAAATTGTGGTTCTCTTTCAAAGCCTATCTAAAGTACCATTTCCTTACCAACTTGCTCGTGATCATGATATATATCTCTTCTGTCTGTTGTTGCCATCTCCAGTTTTTATGGTGCTAAGATCACTAATCACTCTGTCCCTCAGTTCCTATAGCAGCTGTACTTTTCTAAGGGTGGGTGTATCTCAGAACCACCAGGAAGAGTCTCCTCTGAAGTATGTATTCCTACCCCTGCCCCTCACCCAGTTACATATACGAAAAAAAAATAAGTCTCAGAAATAATTTGAATCTAAATTAGTGCTTATTAAAGTGTATCAAAATCACTTGAGGGCAATACTGATTTAAAGCAGACAAAACTAGGGACTCTCTGTCACTACCTCCTCTTCCAACCCAGGGAACTTGGTACTAAGCCCTGTTTCCGAACAGACTAACCTTGGGCATGGTGCTCTAGCATTGATCACACTTACTAATCTAACTCACATTATGGCTAGTACTGGTCACGGGGCTTCCACAATTATCTCCAAATCAAAGTTGTCCATGATTATTCCTGATAGCAAAGCTTCTATGTCTGGGTTTTTATCTTAAATCTCATTATCCCTCATCTTCCATGTCCCATTCCCCCATATTCTGCATGCCCATTCACCAGACCTCTGTCTTGACCTATGTATTAAGTTTTTGCAATGGTATCCTACCAAAGGGTCCATGCCAGAATGAAAGCTTAGGTTTTGTACTGAGATTCCTAGATTCCTAGAGATTCCTTTGTACTGAGATTCCTTTATACACAGATTTCCTAGATGGTGATGACATGCCTGTCTATACTGCTAAATATCTCCTTCTATTGTTATTGCCTGGATCTTCCCACCACCAACCTGCAATTCAGCCCTAATGTGTTTATTTGTAAACCCTGCCCATGCTCTGAAATTAAGTCTTGCTTTGAGTAATCGTCCATATCTAGATGATGAGTGATTATCATGTCTAGGGAATGTAACTAAGCTATATTAATCACCCCAGCTAATTTTGCTCTCCTCACATACTTTATATCACATATTTTGTGTTGTAGCTATTTGGATTCAGGGCATCATTGCTTCTATTATATGAGGAGCTGTACTTCCTTCTATTTACAACGTATCCTTCCACTTGAGCTTTGAATTCTCCCTGCATCCTGCTCCTCAGAACTCTCACATGTGATTAGTTGATAAATGTCCACGTGTGATTAGTTGATAAATGTCCACCTCCCACACTGGGCTGTAATTTGTAGGAGGTCAGTGAATGTATCCTATTTTTTTATTTTCATTGCACCCTTAATGCCTGGAAGAGGGCCTGGTACATAGTAAATGCTCAATAAATATCTGTTGAATAAAAGAATGAAAATACTAAGACCCTTGAAAGTATGGCACCGTGTAATGTAAACTCCATCTTAGAATCTACTATTATGTTACTCAGACTTTCAAAATATATTTAAATGATGAATGAAGTTGCTGTTGGAGAAATACATAACCTAATGTAATTTCACAATTCTTGGGCTTCAGAAGATTGATGTTCAACTTCAGAGAAAAGTATTCTGCATAACGGTTTATCCCTGAATAAAAGTTAAGACCAGCTCTCATTATACGGAGCATTCCTAAGCTCATTTTGATGGTCAGCACCCACATTCCTTTTTAAAAATCTGTATAGATAATTTTCTCCCTTTCATGTTGGCAACACAACAGCATCAGATCAACTGAAGGACTCAACACAGTTCCTAACCATTGCACAAGCCAACAGAAGACTCATTCTGGATGCATTTTTGGGTTAGTCCACATTTTCCTCCCTTATTATGGAATCTAACTGGTATTTCCTGCTTCCACAAAGAAATTCAAACCCCAATTGATACATCAAGGACTCAAAAGGATAGGGCTGTTTTCTCTCTTTTCATCCACAGAACAAGCAATCCTCTCCTCTGCTCACAAAAACATCCCAACTAAAACCAGAGGGATTAAGAACTTTAGTCCTGATTCTGTTTGTTCTGTAACAGCACTGTCCAGTGGAAATGTAATGCCAGCCCCAAATGTGAGGCACATGAGTACTTTTAAATTTTCTAGCAGTCATATTTAAAAAAGGTAAGAAAAACAGGTGAAAGTGATTTTAGCAATATATTTTATTGAACTTAAAATACCCCAAATATATCATTTCAACACGTAATCGATATGAAAATTTATAGATGAGATATTTTACGTTCTTTTTCTGTACTAAGTCTTTGAAATCTGGTGTGTACTTCACACTTATAGTGTTCAGATTAGCCACATTTTGAGAGCTTAAAGCCACATGTGGCTGATGATTACACATTGGGCAGTATAGTTCTAGAATGTGTTTTGTGCTATAGTTTACTGTCAGAAGAGATGTCCCCATTCACCTTCACTGAAGCCACAGCCACTCTAGTGGGAAAAGGCAACCTGTTGAAACCTCTGAGAAGTTTTAAGGAGATTCAACAAGTAGGACGTGTCCCCGTGCTCCAGCTGTCCCTGGGTCCTGCTACCATAGCTACAGGCGCTCGGTTCAGCTCGGCTTTCATACAGCATAGCTGGCTGCTGCTGTTCTTGATGCAGCTATCATTATTTATGCCCCTGTCTAAGCTGCAGTGTGGCCCAGGCACAGGGAAGGATTCTTTTCCTTTTGACATTAAGCATTGCCAAGGGTGATCAAACCCAAACTAACCCAGCATCTCAGTGCCTCAGCCGTTTTTAGAAGCACTCACCTTTTTTTTTTTCTTTTCTTTTCTCTTTTTTTCTTACTCTGGATAACCCTGAAGGTCAGGTAGAATCCTTCCAGGCCAAGTACTTATAGATGTTAATACTTAGAATGATATTTTTAATGAAGGTTTTTAATGGAGAGGGCCAATGAATTTGTGACAAATCAGTGAACCAACCAAGACTGCCATGACAATGGCATGTTTCCTTACATTGTAATATGTAGTCAATCATGAGGATTATACGGCAGATTTTCATAATTTCCAATTCGTCTCTATTAAAGAGTGCTTGATGATAAACCTTAACATAAGAAGTTTGTCTCGATTTTCAAACTGTTTCTTAGACTTCATGCTTCTGCAGAGCCTGCTGCAGGGACCCCTGGGGCAGGGAAGAAGGAGGGTGGGGATCAGGAGTAGCAGGCAACAGAGTTCCAGGTTCTGTCTCTGTCTTCGCCAGAGCAGCTCTGTTTGTTTTTCTTTTAATGCTTCTGGGCAAGATCTAGTATGGATAAGTGACTGTGCCAAATTTTTAGAAAACCACCCACCTAAGGGAATTGTCTCTGTTTTGAATCAGTCTGAATCTTTTTCTGTGTTCCCCACATTGCATTTTTATCCTGCCATCTGTGCTGGGATGTCCCCTTTTCCTTAGGGCCTTTACTACAAAGCACTTAGTCTTTGTTGTACAATTTCTCAAAGAAAAGCCTTTGAGTACCACATCTTTGAAGCTCATTGTTATTATTTTTGTTTTCTGTTTATTAAGGAAATTCATGCCTACTGTGGGAAAACTAGATAGAATAAAGGGGAAAATAAAAATCCATAATTGCATCACAGCGGTAAATAGTGTTAACATTTTGATATATTTTCTTCTGAATTTTCATATGTATATATTTTAAATTAAATTGGAATCATATTTTTTGTGGTTTTGTCTCGCTTTCTTCAATTAGCATCATATTGTGATCATGTTTCTATTTTATTAAGGCATAATTGTTATTACCTTTTTAATTCTTAATCCTATGTATGTTTCATAATTTACTTAACCATTTTCCTGTTATTGTATATGTTGACCATTATTGATTTTCCTTTATTAAAAAAGATTCTTCAACTATCATTGTTGTACAAAAATAGTGCTTCAGTGAACATCCTCGCACTTAAATATTTAACTACTCTAAATTTATTTTCTAGGAATGGAATTACTAAATAAATAAACTGTCTCAATTCCTATGATATATATTGCTCAAACATTGCTTTCTTGTATCGAAATACAGCGCTTGCAAAAAGTGACAATTTGACTTCTTCATTCCCAATGTGTATGCCTTTTATTTCTTTCTCTTGCCTGATTACTCTGGCGAGGACTTCCAACACTATGTTGAAAAACAGTGATGGGGGAGGGAGGGCATCCTTGTCTTCTTGTTCCTGATCTTAGAGGAAAAGCTTTCCTCTAATGGTTTTTCACCATTAATTATGATATTAGCTGAGGGTTTTCTGTATATGTCCTTTACTATGGAGAAAAGAATGGAGATCCCTCAAAAAATAAAGAATAAAATTACCATATGATCCAGCAATCCCTCTTCTGGGTATCTACCCCAAAATATCTAAAAACATTTATCCATAAAGATATACGTACTCCTATGTTCGTTGAAACATTATTTATGATCACCAAAACATGGAAATAACCCAAGTGTCCTTCCATAGATGACTGAATAAAGAAGACGTGGTACATATATATGATGGTATATTACTCAGCCATAAGAAAAGATGAAAACTGTCATTTGCAACCACATGGATGAATCTTGACATTATCATGCTAATA
Source organism: Rhinolophus sinicus (assembly GCF_036562045.2). Classification (NCBI taxonomy): domain Eukaryota; kingdom Metazoa; phylum Chordata; class Mammalia; order Chiroptera; family Rhinolophidae; genus Rhinolophus; species Rhinolophus sinicus. Next base: position 148,004,838 of record NC_133755.1, read on the forward strand.
AGCAAAATAAGTCAGACAGAAAGCGTTGAGAACCATATGATTTCATTTATATGTAGGATATAAAACTGAAAGCAACAAATGAATAAGACAAACCAACAAACAAAAACTTGTAGACACAAACAACAGTTTAGTGGTTACCAGAGGGTAAGGGGGTAGTAGAAGAGGGTAAAGGGGGTCAAATACACATATGGTGACAGAAGGAGAATTGACTTAGGTTGGTGAGCATACAATGTGATATATAGATGATGTATTATAGAATTGGATGCTTGAAACCTATATAATTTACTGACCAATGTCACCCCTATAAATTTAATTAAAAAAAATTCCATCCCACCATTAGTATATGTGAGTGCCAATCTAATCACACCGTTCCTGACTTTGAGTTCAGTTCTTCAAGTCTTTTTTAATTTGATTGGATTTTTTAACTAGGTTTTTTTTTCCCATTTGCAGGTGATTGATAGCTTGCCACGGAAAATTTGTATTTTATTGCCTGGAAATTATCATCAATTTACTGATCAATTGATATATTCTTTTAATCATTTTTCTTTTGATATGTTAATGATTTTATTTTTAAGAACACTTTATGTATTAAGACTGGCAGATCTTGGCCAATCATATTTGTTGTAAATATAAATGACCCAGTTTGGTTTTGTCTTTTAAATTTGTTATTTATTTATTTATTGACAGCATAGATTTCATTAATAAGCACTCTACTAATTTCTATTTATTCTGCTACTTTAAGCAGTTCCATCCACACACATGGCTTCAATTACTGTCTATTCCATTGGTGACTTACAAACTTATATCTCTAGCCCAGGGAGCCTGAGACAGAGAGGGACTATCTTGAAGATATATCTTGGTATGGTATTATCTAACAGAATGGACAATAAATTGATAAGAAGAAACCCCATAAAGCCTATAGAAGACATTGTATCAGATTGAACTAAAGAGATAAAGACAGTACAAAACTAAGAGAGACCCTTGGAACTCCTGAACGTATACATACATATACATATGTGTACATCCTATTGGTTGCATTTCTCTGGAGAATCCTGACTCACACAGGTGGTATATAACTTGTGTCATTACTTTATAGATCTTCAATTGAGAAGAACTGTACTCAAAGAGTTGTACCCAAGGAAGTACACTCGAGGACCCTCATCTACATCTAGGCCTGTTTTAGAGCATTTAGTCCTGGAGACTAACCTTGATGCCATAATGAGAAAAGACTTGGCAAGGGTCTTGGAAGGGAATGGATGCATTTTCCACGTGGGAAAAAATGTAAACAATGTGGGGCTGTACATTATTTGACACTTGTGCCATTACAAGGTGTATCTGTTTCTTCCCCTTGAAGTTGGATGGACTTGTGATTTTCTTGTAACAAAAGGAAGGTGGAAGAAAGGTGATGAAGTTTCACCTTGTTTTCTAGAAGATTCTTTTTGGAGCTCTTTCTCTCATATTGTAAGAAGTCCGACTGCACTACAGCTGCCATGTTATGAGGAACCTTAGCCAATTAGTAAGATCAATACGGAAGTGCTCTGGCCAACAGCCCCAGCTGAGCTCCCAGCTTACTCTCAATTTCTGGGCATATATAGTTTCTTTATGTCCTCATAAATCATGAATTATTGTGCAAACTTTAATATAAATACGGTACCCTAATTCAAATGTGATACATGTTTTATTTTAATTGTCTTCATTTTTAATTTTGCCTATTTGAGATCAAAGATTGAGAAAAAAAATGCTAAATTCCTTCACTAAAGTTGTATTTTCCCTGACTTGTATTTATAAGTTTTGGCTTCTCATTTGATACCCATGTTTGTCATGACTATTACAAACTTATTGTGGATTATATATGTTCAACACGAAAAAACTCCTTATTGATAAATATTTTTCCATCATTTAAAATAATCTTTTTATTTTAGAAGATTTAGATGTATAGAAATGTATCAAAATAATACCCCTCACCCAGTTTTCCCTATTATTAACATCTTATAATACCATGATACATTTGTCACACTTAGAAGCCAAAATTGGTACATTACTACTAACTTAACTTCAGACTTTAGTCAAATTTCACAAATTTTTTCACTAATGTCCTTTTTCTCTTCCAGGAGCTCACTCAACATAAGACATTATGTTTTGTTGTGTTCCTTTTGTTTCCTCTAGTTTGTGACAGTTTCTCAGTCTTTCCTTGTTTTTCATAATCTTGACAGTTTTAAGGAACACGGATTAGGTATTTTATAGAATGCCCCTCAAATCGGGTATGTCTGATATTTTTCTCACGGTTAAAGTGGAGTTTTGGATTTGAGGGAAGGATATCACAGAGGTGAAATGCCATTCTTCATTACATTATATCAGGGGTATGTGCTATCAGCACGAGTTATCATTAGTGATGTTAACCTTCATTACCTGGTCAAAACAGTTTTTGCCAGCTTTCTCCACTTTAAAGTCATTCCCCCACCTCCCACCTTTCCATAGTCTATTATTTGGAAGTAACCATTAAGAGCAGTAGACATTCAAGCTGGGGGAAGGGATTGGGGAGAAGGATTACGTTGTACTCCCTTCCCCCATCTTGAAGGTGTATGTTTTTCAGTCTTAATTATACTTCGCGATTTCCTTTAGTTTTCTATTCAACACCTGAATTTTTGCCTGTCCATTATTTTGTATTTTTGTTGATCCTGTATTATTTTATTTTCAGTATACTGCTTTTATGGTTGGATCTTATTTTACAAGTCAGTTTGTGATTCTTTATCTTTTACCAGAAAGATTTAAGGAATTTATCTTTATTGATTGATTCTAAGGGATGCTACTCTCTTCTAATGTGTTTATCAGAAATACAGCCTCTGACATAGCTCATCAAGCCAGGGAGGGGCAGAGAGTAGCTATATGTAATGGTGAAGCCTTCAGCTGTTTTCTCTTTGGCAGTGGATTCTCGGATGGGGTCAACCTTCACATATCACTGAAGTGCAAGGGGACACTAAACATTTTTGACAGGGAGAGTCACTTCTAGCTAGGAATGTGACCTTAGGAAAAAAAAATGCCTTATTTTGGAGGACCATAATCTTTCTGTTTCAATTTTTAATAGCCACCATTTGAGTGTTGGGCATTATCCTGAATGCTTTACATGTAACATCTAATTTTATTTTCCCAACATCCCAAAGGGTGAACCTTGTTCTTCCCATTTTAAAGATGACAACCCAAAGCTCAGTGAAAAGTTGTCACTTCTGTTAGTGACAGGAGTTTCAAAACAAGCCCATTTAACTTCTAAACCTGTTTGCTCTTGAACGGCACCGAATCTCCCAAGTATACAAAAAATTCCTGACAGCACATTCCTTCTGCCTTCTACCCCTTCCTGGAGCTTTCTAAAATATTTTTATTCACTTCAGTCTCAGAATCAAGTAGGCAACTATAGCATTCTCCTGTTCCTGCTTAGTATAAAAATCAGAAAGCGGTGGTATAACGCGGTGACACACCACAAAGAAAATATGTGGAAGTTGCAATGTGAAATTACTAGGAGAGAAGAAAGCTCACCTGGATGAATTCAACTCAATAAACATTGGATTGACCCCTGCTGTATGGAGATCCTTGGGGAGGTACAAGCATGAATTAGATAAAGCATTTGCACATAAGGAGTTCCCAGATTGTGATAAGTACACAATTTGAATTTTATTACATTGGGAGTATCCAAAACATGAGACTATCATAAAAAGGATCACTGTCAGAGGGCTATGTCACCCCTGGCATTTAAATGCTATGCTCTGCCCCTGAGCTAGTGACTCAGTTGGAAGGAATGGCCTCCAGTGGCATATTGTTCTTTTATTCAAGAAACTGCTAGTTTCATAGGGCCTGACAAGTTTCTTAGACCATTAAACTTCCTAGTATACAAGCAAGACTTATTCAATTTAAAAAGTAATCTATTTATAACAATGTTTGTAAAGTAGACACTTCACAGAACTTTCAGAAAACTACTGAACATTAGCTTGACATGTTAAAAGATTTCTAGTATTATTATCTTAATATTGCCCACATAAGAGTGACTATAAATTTATCCCCCACTACGAGGAGTAGAGTACCATTTAAAATAATGTCTTTGACTTAAAAAACAGAATACATATCAAGGAAACAGAATATGTTCCTATTAGTTTAGTGTTCTCAGAGTACACATTTACTTGGGAAAATTAAAACTCAGCATAGTTTTCCATAACTTGATGTTAAGTATCCAAAGTATGTTTAAATCTTAGCCTATAAAATGTATTTGAAGGCTAAAATGTTATATATTTTCAAAGATCAAAACTATATACAATCTTCTATCTCATATGAAACATTGTACTTCAGATTTCAGTGGGATTCTCTTCAAAACTGATATTTGTTGAATGGTATTCGTTGAAAAATTAGACATTCTGTGACACGTTATCTAATTTGGTAACCTTAGATGTGATGCCAAGTTTCCTACATGCAGTCTCTGTCCCTCTGAAAATCTTGTAAGGAGAATCCTAGCAGACACGAAAAGGACTAAAATTTGTAAAATATTAGTGTACTAAAATGTTAAAATGTGTGTATTCCATGGATGAAGGTAGGTAGGAACTTACTGTATTTCGATTAAAAGACATGATGTTAAAATTTCTCTACTTTTTTATTACATTTCAAATTGCAACAAATCAAAAAAGATAAAACTTTATGAGACTACAGCTATTTCTTGTAAGACACTGGCTTGTAAAAATTGTTCTCTGCTTTCGTTTATTTTTAGTTTTAGTTTAAAAGCTAAAGCCAAACCAGGAAGAAGAAGACGAGAAAGCCCAAATCAAGGTAAACATTGTTATAGCAAAGCCCAGCATTGTGAAACAAAGCAGAAAGAACATTATCATGTGTGCCGTATTAGGTGTCCCGTATTCCCTTCCCCCTGACAAAATTGTCTTTACCTTTCTTGGGGTCACTGCCTATATAAGACAGATATTATTCGAGAAAATATTCCTCTATACTTGGCTTTCAAAAATGCTTCTATTTCCTATTTTCAACTGATAGAAATATAAAAGATATCCAGGTCCTGACGTAAAAACTGAACGGAAAAACTGAAAAAGGCTTAAATTTGATATGTGCACCTACATGGTAGAGCATATATCTGAATGATCAAAACCCCTTGAGTTTCCAACTCATATAAACGTATTGTGAAGATTTCAGAAGAGTCTCTATTTTTTCTTGCTTTCAACTGAGGAGAAGATATTTTAAGAGCTTTAAATAAAGAAAGGCATTTGGCAGGTTTTGTGTGATGAAACGATCAACAAATCAGTTGCGTGTCAAGAAAAAATAAAAAGACTTTTATATGCCCACATCAATTCCATACAAGCTTAGCAAATTATAAATATAATAATACTAATAATGGCATAATAATTTAAAATATAATCTAAGATACTATAAAAGTGAAAAGAGTGGCTAAAGTTAGATTCATTTGGTTGTTTTCTGCCTGATTTCTCCTGGCTTTTCAGTCTTCACCGTCCTGCCACTCTATCCCTTAGTGGTCACATACAGGCCTACACAGATGATCACGGTAACTTAAGAAGTTCTTCAGGAAGCTCAGCCCACCAGTGGGTGGCATTTAAAATGAAGTCACGTCACCAGCAAGACAAAACTTGTGTGTCAGGCATAAGCAGTATTTACACATTAGTTTGTGAATTTCAACATTCCCTTCTGTCCTAACTTTCCTAAATACCTTCCTGTTTGTTACAATGAAAGCCTTGGTACTGAGACTGATTCAAACTATCTCCCTTTCCCAGGACTGCGTGCTGACTATTGGGTCTACCCACTGATGGGCCCATTGTTGTGTTTGGATAGAGCTCCCAGAAATCAGAATGCAGCATCTCACCTGAGAGATAATCAGTCAAAAGAACTTCCACTGCTGTGCCTCATTCATTCATTTATTTGTTCATTCAGTCATCTGTGTATTCATACATTTATATATTTAGCCAATGTGTCTAAGAGAAAATTTTAAGGTAGAAGTACTAGGATTTAATAACTAATTGGATAGAGAGAGAAATAAAGGGGAAGATTTTTTTTCCAATTCTGGTTTTAATAAAAACTTTGCCAAGCAAATTCCTGCTCCGGGGATACAGATGATCAACTCTGTATTCCCCTTCCTCTTGCCTCCACTGAACAAAACGTGCCCTAGGAAAGGGTTCCTCCGTACTGGGCCGACTATCCTCTCTCCTCCCCACTCACTTCTGTTACAGCTTTGTCTTTCACGCTACCTGGGGAGGCTTCTTCCATCACGGCAAACTTGACAGTAAAGTTCTTTACAAAAGACGATTTTAAATTGGAAGTTAAAGCTACTTAAGGTATATGACCTTCTTTTTGCTATTTAGTGTAAATGACTACTTAAACTTCATATTCTAAAAGCTACCCTTAAAAGAAATAACTGGATAAGCTAAATGTCTTTATGTATTTTATGAAGCATAGCAAAATATTTAATAAGCAAATGGGATTTGGTATATATTTCTCATCCCCAAGAAAGCCTTCTTCTGTGACTATTACGTAATTTTATGATTGCACCTTATAATAGAAAGGAAAGGCGTAGTTTGTAGAATAAAATGCAATAAAGAAATTATACTTTAAAAAACGCAACTTACTTTTTGAAAGTTATGAAGCCAGGAAAATGAAGGGAGAAAGGCTGTTTTCAATGTACATCTTGTATTTCTAAAATAAAGTATATTAAAGCAAATACTTGGTATGTCAAACAGACGGCTTTTCATGGAAGGCATGTGACTGATTGCCACACAAGCGATAAAGACTAGCTTCGACTTGATCTTATTTTTTTTTCATACATGAGCAAACTCCATGTTTGAACTCAGTTTAAAGCCTACCTTTGTCCGCTAACAATTGGTGCTTAGAGTAGACTTAATCCTAATGTACCTCCAGAAGTATGCTGACAAGAAGAAAACACTGGTGATTCTGTGCTCCCTTCACATAAAAGTCTATTCTGAAGAGATTATTATAAGTCTTTGTCTGCCATATCTTTGAACAACTTAGGAGTGGTAAAGATCACCTTTATGATTATGAACTTGCAAACAAGTACCAAATGGAAAGTGGTATTTTCCTGGCCTTGTTATGTTCAGAGAAGACCTAAAGTTTTCATACTGGTCTCCTCAAAGTCTGAGCCTTTTTTCTAAGATGTTAGGAAATGAAGTGAAAACTATTTTAAAAGCCCCAGTTCTGATTTTCTCTAGAACTTTATTTCTTCCTGAAAATATTGGAAGCTAATAAGAAGACAGAAAGAGTTCACCTTAGTTTCAGAAAAAGTAACCTTGTGATTTTTATACATGCAATTTATTAGGCACCCTCAGTGTTTCTGAATGATACCCATATTTGTCGACGTCACCTTAACACTGAAGTCATCCCCATTTTCTAAGAGTTCTCTGTGTCAACAGAGTAAACAAACACAAATATCTGTTTAGAGCAAACATATAGTTTCCTTATAGATTTATAATTTTGTGAAAACAAACAGAAAACTTTTGGAAGGAAAAATGATAGGGACCCAGTCAGTATCCTGGGGTGCGAGAGCATGATCACCCCAGCCCTGCTGCTAGATGTGTAGGACCACTGACTTTTTTCACAACCTAATGCTTTCACAGGCTCATAGCTACATACATATGATGGTCTTAGCATGTGAAAAGTATCTGGCACACTCAAAATCATAGTCTAAGAGGCATCCTTAACTCTCAGATCTGAGAACAAGCTGAAATAACGCGCACGAGCTAGATTTTTGAAGTATACAATTTTTTATGGACGTACACAAAATTTTATAAAATTGCTTCTGTATTCTATAAAAGTTTTTTTTTCTAATGTCATGACAAGAAGCCTGTTAAATACTGTCCTCCAGACTATCTGAAATATACTTTGTTTATGAAGAAAAAAATAATCTCGTATTTCTTTTAGCAACAATCGTGCCTTCTATGTTTGTTAATGATACGGGTATATTCAGTTACCTGAGAATATTGTTTCCTAGTCTCTAAGTGAGCATTCCTTTCATTACTTAAACTCTTGTTTTCTTGAAGAAATAGAATGAAAGAAAATGTTTGCAGGAAAAAATAAGATAGCTAGTCTAGTGATCCTCCTTTCTTCTCAACTACGACCTTTTTTATTTACAAGTAATCTGATAGTAACTAGTAAATATTTGTCCTTTCCTAGAATGATTTTGGAACATTCATAAATAAGAAAATGCTTTTTAAAATCGAGTAATTTTTTAAAGCATGAATTTAAAAATAAATAAAATATAGTCACTATTGAGACATCTGGGGAAAAAGAGACAAGTAAAAAAGTAAACTAACAAATAACCACTGAAAAAAATTAGAGAAAAGAAAAAAAAGTAAAATAACCTATAACTCCATGACACAAAGAGAACAATATTAACATGTTGGTGGACACCTTCAGAATTTTTTTCATGTGTGCATAATCAGCATCTATTTTTCACAACTTTGGGAATTGAAATAATGTTACAGTTCTTTATTTGTCTAATTTAAATAACTCAATTTTGGTCCAAGATTTCCCTTAGGGTCTTTTGGCCAAAGAGTCTTGAAAATTCCCAGCTAATTCTGATGACAGAAAAATGAATCCTCATTGTAGCCTCCGCTCTCTTTTGGGAGAAGAAAATCTTAGATATGACCTTTGTAGCCAGTTTCTTCCCTGCTGTCCTCAAGACAGCAGACATTCCAACTCCCGTGGTTTGTGGCCGCTAGCATCCTTTTCCTGCCATAAGTTCCCTCTGCATTCTGCTGGTGAAACCAGAATTCAAATTTACTTCATTTAGATTAAAGGTCAGCAAACTTGTTCAAGAAAATTTTACAAGCTTAGTAAATTTGTCCAACTAAGCTATTTTTTGCTCTACACATATTTATTCCTACCATTAGTTATAACACACCTTAGAAGATCCCACTGCAGATTGTACTGAATTAGTGCTTTCTCAATTTTGGGGGAAAATGTTCTCTTCTATAATTACCCCACACAGGCTGTTCATAGACCCTAATTCTTCAGTCACATCAAACTTGACATTGATTCCTCAAATGAATAACAACTGAGCAGTATTGGTAATATCTGTTAATTCATCAAGAACCAGGGCAAATCACTAAAAATAGTTTATTTTATTTTTTAATTGAAGTTACTCCCTATATCCTTAACTCTCTGAATAAATATGCTCACTAAAAAGCTTATAGCTTATAGCTAACACCTAAAAAGGCTGTAAGCCTTTTAAGGCTGAAATACTTAAAAAGTTTTATTTTCTCTAGCTATATTTCCTCAACTGAGGCAAACAAGTACGATCTAATTAATTTAAAATTTGTAAATGGGTTTTCTTGCTTGGATAACAAATGAGCAATTTGGATACTCACTTTGGTTGAAGAATGATTTTCATTTATTTTTACTTTTGTGAAGAAATTCTGCTGTGATTAAAATACTCCACATTAAATTTTGTAATTTTTGTGATTGTTGCTTTTCTTTGAGTTGGAAATATTGTATAGTAGAAATATTGTATAGTTGATATCATATTCTTTTAGCATAGCTGTAGTGTCACTGCATAATAAACACCATCCTTTACCATTTAATTCAATAATAAAATGACCCAACCCACACTCTGCTCGTCTTAAACACACAATTTTCAAAGTCCAATTTTCTCTTCTTTCCTTGTGTTGACATGATAGATACACAGTGGTGATTTATAAAAATCATGTTGTGGTACTACAACATGCATGGCATTTGAAATGCTGTTGAGTTATAATTGCATCACTGTGACTTGTAGTTCCCTGAGCAGGAGCTGAAGTGATGAGAGTGTCACATATGGTTTCCGTTGCAACTACTTCATGTTGCCAGGATAGCCCAAAAGCAATGATGTATATAATACATAAACAAATGAGCATGGCTGTGTTCCAATATTACTTTAGTTATAAATAGTGAAATTGAATTTCATGTAATTTTAATGCATCATGAAACATTATTATTCTTCTGGGTTAATCTCAACCATTTAAAAATACTAAAAAATATTCTTAGCTCAAAGACTGTACAAAAACAGGCAGAAGGTCAGACTTGATCCATGGGTCAGAGTTTGCCAATTTTTCAGACTAAGAGCTTCATGTTGCTGCCATTTCTGTCTATATTCAGGAAAAAAAGAGGAAGAGGGGGGCAGAGGTGGAGGAGAAGGAGGAAAGTGGGGGGGAGAAGAAGGAGAGGGAGAGGGAGAAGGAGGGGGTGGGGGAAGAGGAGGAGGAGGAAGAAGAAGAAGAAGAAGAAGAAGAAGAAGAAGAAGAAGAAGAAGAAGAAGAAGAAGAAGAAGAAGAAGAAGAAGAAGAAGAAGAAGAAGAAGAGAGATTTTATGGTTTGGCTCAGTAAAATCTGCTCCTTGTGGTTAGGCTTAGCTCATTTCCCATCTCTAGTATCACACTTGGATCTCTTTATGTCTTTTGCTTTGTACTGAGAATATGAAGGAAGAACTAGCTCATTTAGTCCCCAAATCAGACTAGGATTAATAATTTCCTAGGATTATTGGTAGTGAGTTTACACACTGATTTGTCCTCCATACCTTCATAGAAACCACAAAATGAGGCAGTGAATGATTGGTGTATTTTCAAGTATCTGTGCTGCTCAATCTTACTCATGTCCACATTGTTGGTGTAAGTTTTTGTGCATGTATCATATATAAAGTGGAACTCTCCCACCTACTTTTAGAAGGGGCCATCATAAAGAATTTAATTGGAGCTAGTACTTCTCAGGAAGGGAAACTACACCTAAGCACCCTGTCCTTAGTATGATGTCTTTTGTAATGAATGATACCACAGTCAGTTGGGGCATGAAAGCATCAGATGCCTCAGAATAATAACAGAGTCTATTGTTCTAAAAAGAATAGGTCAAAGTAGTATAGACAAAAGATTTAAAAATAGCCTTTTCTCTCTCTCTCTCTCTCTCTCTCTCTCTCTCTCTCACACACACACACACACACACACACACACACACAAACATGTACGTATATGTGCATGCATGGCTTTTGGTATTGAGATTTGGTTTTGTAATCTTAGTGCCCACCTTGGTGAGCATTATCTACTAGGTGATCTAATGTAAAAAGGGACCATGCTTTCCTCTCAAGTACATACTGAACCTGAATTGAAACAATGGTATTTATTTTTAATTATATAATAAGAATGCATCACCATTTCTAAACAAGAAATTCTCATAAGCATTTGACCAAAGTCAGAGGTGCCATTTAAGTTGCTGGTCATAAAATAGACCAAAAAGAAATTTCTATGTGGTGAGGAAAGTGGTAACATTTCCCAAACAAGCGGTAAATAACTGAAATGGGAAGATGAAGAAATATTTCTTTAAGGTAATGCGACTCTAAAAAGCTACAAAGGACCGGGAAGGAAGACATTTTGTGAAGATCTAAGTGTGAAATTATAAAGGAGTAACTACATTAACTATATTGGAAGGAGCTCCAATTTTTGTTTGGATTTTATTTCCACACAGAAATTTTCCCAAGTCATGATTTTGCATATTAGCATGTTTAACAGAGTGGAAGCTAGTGATACAAGGTGGTCAGTGGGGAGGATAGACTGAGAAATGGACAGAAAAGATGATAGTGTTATAGGTGTCCTTTCAAACCTTGTAGGGAATTATCCAGTTCTTTAAGAATGTACATCTTTGATTGCCTAGGCTATTTTGCAACTCCATAGAGGAAGCAAACTGATAACTCAGAGGAAACTAGAGGTAATGCAGATGAATCTTTTTCATAGCAATGCAAATGAAAAATGCAATCAATTTAGAGATTAACATTACCCAAGAACAATGGTTTTCAAAGTATGATTCAGGGTCTCTCCCAGAGACCCTTTCTGGGAGCCTAAAAGGTCAAAACTATTTTCATAATAATGTTGATATATCTGCCTTTTTCACTTTTATTCCTTTACAAGTTTACAGTGGAGTTTTCCAGAAGCTTCATGACATATGATATCACCACAGATGAATGCAGAAGCAGATATGAGAAGCCAGATGTTTTCTATTAAGCCAGATATGAAAGAGTTTTGTGAAAATACAAAACAATGCTACTCTTCTCACTAAATTTCTGTTGTTTTGGAAAGTATGGCTAATTTTCACAAGTATATTACTGATTTAAAGTACTACCTGTCACCTAAAAATTATATTGTTATCAAACTTTTCTCTGGTATTTCAGACTTTTAATTTTTTATGTTTAAATTTCAGTACATTTTTAATTTATCTTGCTACATGGCCTGAGGTAGGGATTTCTCTTTTCTCCTCAAGTGGTTGGCTCACTCATTTACTAAACTTTCTTTCCTTAATCATTTGAAATTACACCTCTATCATATATTAGATTTTTATACATACTTGGTTGTTTCTAGACATAATATATTACATTAATTTCCCTCTAGTCTAGTACCAGTTATAGAATTTTTAAATTATTAAAACTATATATTTCAATATATGTGTAAACTGATAGCAAAGCATTCAATAGTCTTTTTTTTCCATTCCACAGGATTTAATTTTTTTCCCAGATTTATAGAGATATAATTGACATATTGTAAAATTTTTGGTATACAACATAATGATTTAATATATGTATACATTGTGAAATGATTACCACAATAAGTTTATTTAATATTCATAACCTTTCATAGTTACATATTTTTTTATCTGTGATGAGGCCTTTTAAGATTCACTGTCTTAGCAGCTTCCAAATATACATTACAGTACTGATTAGTCTTTAGACAGAGTTGAAAATCAGCCTATAAAACGCTCAAACCCATATTGAATAACTGCAATGTGCCACATACCTTACAAAATGCTTTACAATGATATAAGGCTGTATATGTCAGTTTTGGTTACTCTTCTTTCTTAGACAATGTCTCAACTCATGTTTCAATCTTAGGTGGAACACGAGATTGCCAAAAATTATCAATGTTTCTATTTAAAATTTACCTATATTTGGAATTCTTTGTTTTCAAATCACTAGCCACTTTCTTAAAAAGAACAGAGTTCTAATATATTTTCATTTTTAGCAAGATTGCTATCAAGTGTGCTAAAACATTCATTGTTAGCCAAAAACTAGGTAGCACAATCATTTTTTTCTGCTTTATTTTGGGCTACAAGAGAGTCATGATTCTGTAGATACTTTCCTTGGGTGTTTCCTTTACCACTCTTTGGTAACAGTAGTGAAGAATGACAAGAGGCAACACAAATTGGCAATGTCATAAAATATTGTGTTTCCTAAAATTACCTTCTATCTTTTTTATATAAAAGATGATAAATGTTAACAAATAACAATTAACTACTATGCTGGTTAATTTATATGTCAACTTGACAGTCTATGGCGTGCCCAGATTAAACGTTATTTCTGAGTGTCTGGGAGAATGTTTCTGGATGAGAATAGCATTTGAATCAGTGGACTCAGTAAAATAGATTTCCGTACCCATTATGTGTGGGCATTATCCAATCCTTTGAGGGCCTGAATAGAATAAAAGGTGGAGGAAGGAGAAATTTTCTTTCTCTCTCTTTCTTCCCCACCCCCCCACCCCCCCACCCCTTTCTGCCTTACTTATTGAGCTGGGATCTCTCATCTCATCTTTCTTGCCCTCTGACTGGGATTTTTACAACATTTGTTACTCTAAATTCCAGGCCTTTAGATTTATACTGAATTACTTTACAGCTTTCCTGGGTCTCCAGCTTAAGGGACTTATCAGCCTCCATAATGATGGAAGCCAATTCCTCATAATAAAACTACTATTAAATATATGTATAAGTACATACATATATATGTGTATATATATAAATATATATATGTATATATAATAGGATATATATATATTTATAAATATATATATATATATATATATATATATATATATATCCTATTGGCTCTGGTGTTCTGGAAAACCCTAACACAAGCACGTTTGGTAAAAAAAAAAAAAAAAAGGCAGCAACAGCAACAGCTGTAGCATTTTAGAAACACCTTTAAGTGGCTACTCCATAGTTCCCTGTCATTCTAATTATTCATTCATTTATTTGTATTAAATATTTCCTAAATATCTCTTATAAGAGGTTTTAATTGTTATTTCTTCTCTTTTTTCAGTTTACTTTATACAACATGGAGCTGCATGTATAATGGCTATATGGCTCTTTATATGACTTTTTTTTTTCTTTTTTCAGTTCTTCAGGCTTTCTATAGAAAAAATGTCTTGGCATAGCTAACTTATTTCACATTTCACTGCTTTTAAAATTCCAAGAGGGTTTTCCTGTGTTCTGTTGGCCTTTCCCACTTTCTTTCTTCTCTTTTCCTCCCCAGATTCTTCTGGGCAGTAATATCAAATAACTATGAAGACATCTGATACTTCCAGAGAGAGGATTTTCTTATTGAAAAAAAATTTTTTTGGAAACAGGAAATCATTTTTAGTTAACCACATTCAGAGTTCCAAAGCTAAAAGCTTTGGAAAGTTTTATTTTATTGCTTTTTGATGTTAGCATAATGTAGACTCTCATACTTAGTCTGGATATCTTTCTTGGAAATATTACTTTAGAAAGTGATATATAAAAATGTCCTGCAGAATGCAGCCTGATGTGTGTGACAATAGTTCTATCTATCTGTCTGTCTGTCTGTCTATCTATGTATCTATGTATCTATGTATCTATGTATCTATGTATCTATGTATCTATCTATCTATCTATCTATCTATCTATCTATCTATCTATCTACCTACCTACCTACCTACCTACCATCTATCTCCTTCTGTAAAACAAGCAATGTATGTAAAACAATAGAGCTGTATATTGCAAATGGATAAAACTAGAGTGCTAAGCAGTGATGTACAATATAATAGGAAGGGAATTATTTCTGTGCTCCATAGAGAATTGTTACTATGTATAACATATTTTTATGTACATGCTTGCTCCTGAATATATAAATTACTTTTATAAATTATAAATGGCTCAGAAGAAGGCAAAGAATATGACAATATAATTAGACCTATATTAATTTTGTTTATATGGAGACAATTTACCATAGCACTACTTTGACCCAAGTAATCCAAGTTTAAGCAATAGTATCTACAGTAAACCTGATGAAATGGAATTAATCAAAGGGAATTAAGTAACATTCCCTCCCTATTTCTGTTTGCCTTTCTCTGTTCAAAATGTAAACTGCCAAGCAGCAGAAAGAATGAATAGTGAATTACCTTTTTCTACAATTCTTTATTTTTGGTTGCATTGGGTAGGATTCACGGAAAAGATTAAAACACAGGTTAAGTGCTCATCATTTTTTATACACTCCAGAATCATTCACTTTTATTTTGCATAACTATCTGGAGAAACTAAAGGAAAACCATGATGCGTCAGCATTTCTTTTTTGTATGCACCATGTATCTTGAGGCAAATGAAGAAGAATCACGACCTCCTCTGGTGACCTGATTTTGGACCTGCTTAGGAGAGAGTGAATGACTCCACTTGGAACACCCTGAGACTTGAGCATGCCGACATCATTAGCAGTCATGGGAGCCCACTCTGAGGGAAAGTGGAATCCAGGACAGTGTAATCTGTTTCTGGACTCCAAAGAGTACATGGTATAAGCCAAGGTATAAGACAATGGCTTTTCCTGCCACGCTGGTCCAAAGGTAGGTCCAGAAAAGAGGCCTCACATTCCAAACGTCCTCCCTTGACTCCTAGACTCACACTTTTTCCACTGAACCATGCAAGCCCAGGAGGGAGAGAGCTGAACATGGTTGGTTGGTTGGAGAACTTCACAAGGGAAGTGTCTCTCTTTATCCCTCTGTATGCTTCCTGGCACAGCGATCCCATCCACAGTATTTACCACTTATGCACAGTGCTTACAATACTGTAGACGTTCAATGAATAATTAGATAATATAATAAGTGTTATTAATTGCCCCATAGAAATAGTCACACTGAGTATTCCAGTCTCAAAGGGACCTGGGGCCACACTGAGAATTTTAGAGGGCATCAGATGTATAGAGAGCTCCACTGGGAGCTGACTGTCACAGCAGCTGCTGCTTGGGGAGGAACCACTGGTAACCCTAAGAACTACCGAGAGTAGAGGGAAGTATGAGAGGACTCCTTGAGTTGCATCTTTTGCGAACTGGAATTGCCATTGAAAGCATCAATCCAAAAGTTCAGTTCCCAGCTCTCTGCTGGGTCACAAAGTTTATAAGCAGCAAACTTAGAGTTGAAGGGGCAAGGGGAAAAGTATGAAAAAGTAGGTGACTTGTGGTTTATGATTCAATTTAGTGCAATCTAGCATGAACTTTTTTGTGGATTCACTGCAAAGTTCACACATTTGCTAAACCTCTTATCTCTTTGAGCCTTTAGTTTTAAACATCTGTAACTTCAATTGTCATCTCCTTAGGGTTTAGGGAGAGAACTAACTCACGTGGGCTCAATTCACATAAGCATGAGTTATACCAGAATCACTGAAGAATTTTTAAGCACCTACTCATGTTCAATAAATTACACTAGACTAATTACAAAAGGGAATGCCTAACCATAGTTTCAGAGTGTCCCATTTCACATTTTTCCTTTTTTTTTCCCCCTGAGGGTCCTCACCTGGCTGGGAATCATACTTTTTCTTTTAATGTTTTTAGACTCACTATCCCATGTTAGTACCTCTATTCAGAAAAAAAAAATCTATGTAAGGATTATTTTAATCATATTACAGTAAAATCTGTGTCAAGAATGACTGGTATTCACAGGGTGCTACAGGTACTGCTAGTGGATTTCCTGCTGAAGTACCAGATCCTCTCAAAGGGGGTTACCAATTCCAAGGAAAACAAGTGTTGCCAGCTAGACTGACAATCCTTGCACATGGGTGTTCATCCTAGACCACTGCTTACCAAAAGGCTTGGACTGTCTGTTTCAAATTATAGCCTCAGAGTTCCCCTGGAGTGTGCTAGAGGCATCTTTTCCAAGTTCAGTGTTTTCCATGCACTAACTTAATTTCTCAAGTTCTTTATATTTAGCTATTCCTTTTCACTGAAATACTCAATACCTTTACACCTAACAAAATGAGTCTAGGATATCGTGATTGTCTGGACCTTTGGACACATATTCACAGAACAAGTTAGAGAAAATAAAATTGGTTGCTAACACGTATTTAATATAAAACTTTAAGAGACTATGTCTGACTTCTTATAAGGGAACTGAGATGGATACCAGTAGCAACCTATGTGGGCTGAGATTTCTTGCTGCTGCCAGAAACATGGTGTCATTCTTTAGTCACTGACTATGGCAAAATCCTATTTTGTTTTTTCATGAAAATTTTACAAGATATAGAACATGAGAATGAAAAAGGAAAAAGAAAACATTCATATTCTTATATTCTCTAACAACTATATTGATATATTTGTATTTGTCAGTCTAGAAAAATCCATTTTCTAAATGTATATATGTGCTCTATGTTTTTTGTGTAGTTACTTTTTAAGCTAATATTTATAGAGCTTGTGTTAGCCATTATCCCTGGATTTTCTACTTATTACTTTGTTTTATCCTTACCAAAATCCTATTAATTAGGTACTGTATTTTACAGGTGAGGAAACTAAAGTTCACAGAAGTTCAGTAAAAAACCCATACCACAGTCAGTAAAGGAATAATTGAGATTCATACCAAGATCTGTCTGATACCAATGGCTATTTGTTAGCTCTTAATGTTTATTGCCAATTGCAAGGGAGACCACAAATAGAAACATGCTTGAACATAGATTATCCACTAGGGTAACAACCACTGTTTTAAGAGGGAAAATTAGGTTGCAGTGCTTGAAAATTGTTAATCTATGAATTATGGTTCAATTTAACAAGGCTGGAACCACTGAGACCTAGATGTCCTCCTAAAGTAAATGTCACCTTTCACACTCAAAAACATTTGGCAATCCTAACTCAGCCACATGTGTTCATTTCTTACATGTGGGGTAGCAAACAGATGTGCAGATACCGCAAAGCACAAAGGAGCTTGTGCTGGAGACGATTTTGTTCTACACTTGACATTTAAGTTCTCTAGGGAAATATTAAGTCATTGAAGTTGTATGCAGTTCTAGCAAGAGTACAAGAGGTTTTAATAATTTTTTAATCAAATGGACAGTTATTAAGCAACATGATGCAGACAAAATATATTTACTTTAACCTTAACATGGACTGTAATCATTGGATTCAGATTTTCCTGATGACATGGGTGATTAGACACAGTTTAGCTTGGGCTTAGGAGTTAGGCAGTATATGTTGAAAATCTCACCTGTATCAGCACCTGTTCTTTGCCTCAATTCCTCTGAGAAGTTGGGATAATAATACCCGAGTGCTGTTGTAAGGGACAGTGGACAATCCACATAAAGTACTCAGGATTATGCCTGACTCATAGTATGCGTTTAAGAATTATTAGCAATTCTACATCAGAACAATTTGTCAACAGAATCCATAACTTGTGAATATATTCTGTTACAATTTTTCATGGATTTTATATATTTTCATCTTGCAACACAGGATTTAAAATTCCAGAAAATACTGCAACCATGCTTAACTCACAACCATTGTTCCTAGACGTTTCAAAACCATTGTTCCTAGACATTTATCTCGTTGTTCTTTATGCCATACTTGCTTAGTCTTCAGGATTCAATTCAACATTAAGAGCTTTCTCATGCTCTCTATCCTGTTTTACATTAATTGTCTTGTCATTTAAAGTACTAATCATATACCTTTATAACGTCTGTAAGCTTCGTATCTCTGTGATCTCTTAGTATCAAGTCATTATTTTCTCTACCATTTTAATGATTTATCCAAAATCCACATCACAATGTTTAAAATTACAAAACTGAAATGATCAGGTACAGAAAAACAAACAAACAATTAAACCCAATGAGCTTTAGCAAATCAGAAAAGATGGCTCTAATCCCTGTGCTGCCCTTCAGTGAGTGCCACCTTGAACAACCACCCATGATTCTCTGGTTTGGCTTCCTCATCTGTAAAATGATGATCATAATATCTGTCGGGCCATACAAATGGCAAATAGATGTATGAAAAAATGCTCAACATCACTAATCATCAGAGAAATGCAAATAAAAACCACAATGAGATATCACCTCACCCCAGTTAGAATGGTATCATCAACAAGACAAATAGCAAAAAGTGTTGGAGAGACTGTGGAGAAAAAGGAACCCTCATACATTGTTGGTGGGAATGCAGACCGGTACAGCTGCTATGGAAGGCGGTGTGGAGGTTCCTCAAAAAATTACGAATAGAATTACCATATGACCCAGCAATCTCTCTCCTGGGTATCTACCCCAAAAATCTGAAAACTTTTAGCTGTACAGACATATGTGCTCCAAAGTTCATTGCAGCTTTGTTTATGGTGGCCAAGACATGGAAACAACCAAAATGTCCTTCGATAGATGAATGGGTAAAGGAGTTGTGGTATATATACACAATGGAATACTATTCGGCGGTAAACAAAGATGAAATAAGACCATTTGTGACAGCATGGGCGGATCTTGAGATTATAATGCTAAGCGAAATAAGTCAGACAGAAAAAGCAGAGAACCATATGATTTCACTGATATGTGGTATATAAACCAAAAACAACAAAAGAACAAGACAAACAAATGAGAAACAAAAACTCATAGACACAGACAATAGTTTAGTGGTTACCAGAGGGTAAGGCGGGAAGGGGGTGGTAGATGAGGGTAAAGGGGATCAGATATATGGTGATGGAAGGAGAGAACTGACTCTGGGTGGTGAACACACAATGGGATTTATAGATGATGTAATACAGAATTGTATACCTGAAATCTATGTCACTTTACTAACAATTGTCACCCCAATAAACTGTAATTAAAATAAATGAAAAATAATATCTGTCAGGCCTTCCTCCAAGGGTTTTGTGAAATAAGATATTATATGTGAAAGCCCTCTCTAAATTCTATATTCTTAGAGTATGAGGCTTGTTTATTTAATCCTTCCTGGTGAGAGGTAAAAGAAGTGAAAGCCTCCTAAAAATGGGTAGTGCAAATGTTGTACATGACGTTGTATGAGAGCTTCTTTACTTAACCCCTCATGATGGAGGCACTGTGGTATGATCTGGGGTTTTGCAACATTGTAGAGGCTTTCCAGAAAAGAGAGCACATGGCACTAAGTAGAATCTGATACAGGCCAAATAAGTGGTCTTGAGAGTCTGTACTGCGGGTGTAGGAATCAAGAACTACGGTCTGGCTGGGTGCTTCAGGAAACATCTACAAAAGGTGAGTTTTTGATCCAGCATTGGATTTTCAGTAGGATTGCAATAAACAGAGGACAGAAAGGTGGGGGAAGGGGTTCCAGTTGGAGGAACAGCCTGAGCAAACATGTTCAAGGGTAGAAGTGCACAAAGACTGAGCAATAGCCTGACTTGGAGGCAGCAGTGCCTTCTTTGTAGGCAAGCAGTGGGAGACAAAACTGGCAAGACTGAGTGAGCTGAAAAGAATGCCAAAAGAATGATACGCTTTGTTAACACAGCACATTTAAAGGGAAGGCCACTGAAGGATTTTTGAGCAGGAGAACGATGTGGTAAAAACTGTGAACTCTAGCTTCAGACAAACCCATTTCTAATCCAAACTGGTCTTTTAGCCAATGTTTTCTTAGGCAACACTTACTGGACATGCATGGTTCAGTGGAAAAAGTGTGAGTCTGGAAGTCAACGGAGGACCTTTGGAATGTGAGGCCTCTTTTCTGGACCTACCTTTGGACCAGCGTGGCAGGAAAAGCCATTGTCTTATACCCTGGTTCTTTCTCACCACTTCTGAAACCATTTCTGCCACGTTTTTATTTCATCGATTTTCTATCAGTGTTCCTACAGGATAGGAGTACAAAAACAGGTTAAAAGATGTTTTGTCCTAAAAGTTTTCAAAATGCTCCAAACTGTCCTGTCTGCTATTAATTCTTTTTCCATTCCCTTATTGCTCAATCTCCTTTAGTTAGTCATGTTGTCTTTCAGCATAGAGTGTGTTACTACATCACAATTAGAAGCATATGATTACATTTTAAATGACCATTTCCTGTTCAGATCCATCATTAAAATGCCCCGTCATGAACAAATTCCAACTCATATTTAATGCTATTATTAACATCAGATATGTCCTTACTATTTCAAATGATCTTAAGGCAAGCTTTATGTACAGAGTTTGAAAAGCATCTTCATATGTAGTGAGGTATGCCAATCACATTTTTGGCCAGAAAGAAAATATTGCTTCTAAAGCTACTGGTGGGTCCCATATTGATCATTTAGACACTGACATGCTAGCAGTAAGATTTTTCTTACCTTCTTTTACTTATTAGGGAAAATAAAATCAATCTACCCACCTGCCCTCACTCTCTCAAAACTGGAAAGAGGAATGAACTTAAGTTTTCACAGATTCTTTGATTTTTTATGTTGGCTTCTAGAGATTGGCAGAAACCTATAATCCTACATACACACGAATATGTAGATTTGGAACCAGCATTATTTAAAGAATGCTTCACAAAACCTAACTAGTACAAAAAGGGTAAGTCTGCTATAACTGCTGAGCCAATAAAGAAGACTGAGTCAGTACATTGTCCCACTGAAGAATTAAGTAGAAATATGGGAGCCTAAATAGCCACAGCAGGGAATCAAGAATCACAATTTCTAAGTTTCTATTTCTTTCTTTCTCATAGACATAGGATATGACTTGAGGTAAATTGTCTCAACTTCAATAATATGTGTTTATTTTTCTTTTCACATTGTAAAATGATATAGATACACTATGTTCCAAATAATACTGGTCTATCTATGGGTCAGTTTGAGATCCTTGGAAAACAAACATTAAGCAATGGTGGAAATGCCAGATCATGATTTACGAGTCTGGACACCACAATATCATTGCCATTTGAGTTTTAAGTTATACCTGAGAATGGACTTAGAACACCATTCCTCTGAATTTATTCCTTATGCCTGTAGATCAGTAACATTTTATAAAAATAAAATGATCTCTGCAAAATGGGTTTTCAGGGTGTTTACCCTCCAGTATATTATTATTACACGTTAAACTTTCAGAGGTGAAATTATATGGAATTAAACATTAAGACAGTCAATATATATTCCTGGTTTTTCAACCAACCTGGTTATGGTCTATTATGATCTCTCTTTGGAGAATTATTCAGATAAAGCCACTCTTTTTAAATAAAATTTGAGGTAATTAAAAGGGATTTTTTAAATAAAACAATTCTAATTCCTATTAAGAAAATCCGAATTCGTTACTGAAACACGATAATAAAAAATCTCACATGCTCCTCATAAGACTAAAATATATATTTTGCCACTTTTTGAAAGCTATGTTCTCCTTAATTGCATTCTCAAAGCCAGCACTTTTCTCAGATGATGAAATAAATTGAAAACTGAATGTTTTAAATCAAAGAAAGAATGTTTGTGCTAGGGGAGAGGGAAGGAAAAGATGTAATCTTTAGAACTATACTTAATTCCAAGTACAGTTACAATTCTTACCTTTTAAACTTAAGAAGTCATTAATATGTGCACAATATCATCATACGCATGTCTACGGTATGATCCAATGACATATAAGACGTGGTTACTGGTTATAACCAAGTGGGAGAAATAAGCGAATGTGTATCTTTGTGTGTACATGTGTAAGAGTATGAGAATGGATATGTAAATGTCAGAACATTTTAGGAAACACAAGCATAAGGGTGCATTTTAATATACTGTCACAGAAATATGCACATAAATGGAAAACTGGAGACAATAGATGAATTATGCCAGATAGTTCAAGGAAAAGGTGAGGTTACATAGTTTAGAAGGAGGCTAGGAAGTAATTTAGCAGAGAGGAAGCAAAGCAATATTGTGTGTCACATACCTCGGTGTGACCATCCCAAGTCACTCTCCCTCCTTTTCTGTCTGCCCTCTGCCTCAAAAATGGGCCTGCATTGACTACATCAGCAGAGCCTCGGTGGACTGTAGCTTGTGGGTGAGTTTGGGACTTTAGTTCATCCAGGTTCTACTAATTTCTTTTCCTCAGCTCTTTGGGATTAAGAGCAGTAACATCTCACTCTTGCTGCATCCATTCCTGCCATATCTGAGGTGATTTGCTTCCACTCCAGCAAAACTTTTATAATATGTCACTTTCTAAATACATATTTATCTAATGATTGCTCTTCCCCAGGAATCTTGGCTCATATATTAGTTGGTACCAGAGGTGGCCTCAGGAAACAGACTCCCCTTGAAATAAGTTTTGGGGATTGGTATATCATATATGTGAGAAAGGCAAGGATAACCTCTTTGTTGGAGGTGTGAAGAATCGGATAGGGGTAATTCTTGGCATATTGTATCACCATAAATATTCAGGTTATCATTATGGTTGTGATCAGCTATGGGGTGATCAGCTGGCAGAGATCAAGTGGCAGTGGCACCTAGCTACTCTGGCAATTAAGATTTTAGAGTCACTTAGCTTCTTCTTACAGTCCTAGAGAATACAGATAAGGAAAAAGAGAATTAACACTATGAACATGTAATCACAAATGTGCACAGAGTCACACATTTTCCTGAGTAGCACTGAAGGAGCCCCTTTCTCCTATCATCACCTAGAAGATATTGCTGACAATGAAGCTCATCGTATGACTGTACAGGTTACAGAGTCATAGCATTAATTATGAACTGGGCCTGCTAGATCCCTTACGCTAAGGGAAAGGCAATGGAACCCTACCTCATTGGATGTTATATTGGTATACCAATGTTTGCTATGGTATACCATAGATGAAGTCAAGAACTATGGCTCTCCAAATTCCCTTAAACCTCTCTTGCTCACAAATATTGGCTTTCTTCAGATCTTCACCTACCAGTTGTCCCATAATGAGAGCTAAAACTCTGCACAGCCTGGACTGAGGGTACAAGGCCTATTTATGAAAAGAGGAACAAAGTCTCAAGTCAACCCACCAGTTAAAAAAATCCCTCATCCAGAAGTGCTTGCAAGGGCTAAGGAATGTGGAATCGCATGGTAGAAGTAGGCAGGTATGATAATCAATTTATGCTAGCGGCTGACCAGAGAAGAATTTAGCTGTGTTTTATGGTACTTATTTTTTATTCCTTACCTTCCATTACTTCCTTACATGAAGAATAGCAGTAGTAGCTAACATTTAGACTTCGGGAAGGAATATAACTGAATTGATATTACCCCATGATAATATGATAGCTGATGATACTGTTCTCTCTGATTGCAGACCCAGGCTTTCTACCCAGATGAAGATAATGTTGGGTGCTAAAAAAAGGGGCAAGAAGGGATGACTCATCT